>NC_134703.1:216250316-216865316 GCF_043290135.1 Rhipicephalus microplus
ACCAAGTCGAATCGATGCTAGAGAAGGTTGACAAAGTTAAAGAAAAAGTAACCAAACTCGAAAAACAAACTGGAAAACTTATTACCTTCTCCACAGCTTCCTTGCAGAAGCTACATGAGTCCATGGCCTCGATACAGCAAGCCATGTTACGATGCAACAAACGCTACATAGAGTCACGCTGTGGATCGACACGGTCCACGCTAACAATCCAGAGCTTGCCCAACCTAAGCCAAATGAACGTAGCGAAAATGGCTCCTCGTAACCCCACTGAACTTTACGTATGGCAATGGCACTGCAGGAGGTTTCGCCAATAAAAGGCAAACCTCCGGCAGTACATCAAATCACAAACTACCCCTCCACCAATCATTGCGTTATAAGAAATAAATGGTAAAGCGCAGCTGCCAGGTTATAGAACCCATCAAAACCCGGCTCATACCAAACCAAACACTACTGTCTTAACTCAGAAGCACCTTACAGTTACTTATTCAAAATTCACTGATATCGACATTGAGCACGACTTTCTCCAAATACTGCCTGATAAACTTACCTCGTCATTCTTATACATTTTCAACGTATATAGTAGACCACAAGAGGAAAGGCACCGCTTCAATTCCCTATTTGCCCGAGCTACACCCTCGGTAGGCAAACACACCCTCCTCATAGTAGGGGATTTCCACGCCTCCCACCCAGCGTGGGGTTACACCGCATCTACACCGAAAGGTGGAGCCTTCTCGTTGCACATTTAGGCACATCGCTTTACACTGCACAACGACCCGGAGGAGCCTACTCGTTTAGAGAACAGTGAACAAAGGTACATCGTCTGATCTTACCCTCACTCACCATGCTCTCATAATGGTTTGGACTAACACCCAAACTAATCTTGGCAGTGATCGTTGCACGATTAGCATTACTTTACAACTAAAACACAGACCCAATGCATCCAAACCACTGATGCTCACAGAATGGGACCAATTTAGAGAGACCCGTAGCAGCATCGCTCCTTCACGTATAGCAGACCTCACCGAGTGGACTTAACATCTTCAAAAAGATGTTGAAATTCACACGAAAACTCTACCCCCCCCCGACACCCCTATAACTACTCTCGACTCCAAGCTTCTCCATGTGTGGGAAGCAAAACAGTCACTTCTGCGACGGTGGGAACACCAGCGCCACAACAGAAAACTCCGCACTAGGATAGCGAAGCTAGATCAACAAATCGAGCAAAACGCGACTCAATTGGTGGCACAACAGTGGGGTCAGCTTTGTGAAGGAATGCATGACCTTCTCAGTAATAAACGAACGTGGCAACTTCTTAGACTACAGGACACCAGCACTTCTCGCGCACGACACTGTCACGCTATCACTTAACTGTTACACGAGCACAGTGACCATTTAGGACAGTTCTTTGATGACCTCCGCACGTTGCATTTATCTCAATTACGTAACGATTCTATACCATCTTACACAGGGAAACCTAATGAATCATTACATGTGCCGATAACGGAAGCGGAAGTTAGGCACGCTATCGCAATACTCCGTACCACGCAGTCTTCACGCCCCGACCGCGTTAGCAAAAAATACTTAGAAATCTTGAACCTATTCATAATAAAGCTTTGACGGAGTACTTTAACGACTATTTTGACACGGGCACCCTTTCACCTTCGTGGAAAGATGTCAGAGTCATATTTATACCTAAACCAAACGAAGCTCCCTTAGTAAAAATGTGAGGCCAATTTCCTTAACATCGGGTCTCGGAAAGACTATGGAGCATGTTGTGCTTGCACGCCTCCAAAGACACGTGGAGGATAATGGACTACTGCATCCAGAAACGATTGGCTTTAGGGCCTCACTTACAGCGCAAGTTGCGATCTTCGCCTTCAACACGACATCATAACTCCTAAACAGAGCTAGGATACTCAGGCAATCCTTGGTCTCGACATACACGAAGCATTCAATAACGTAGCACACTCAGCTATATATGCTGACCTCAACCGCATTTCTTGTGGCGCTAAAATGTACTCTTACAACAAAAGATTCGTCACAGACCGCACAGCTACATTAACATTAGGACCAGAACGTTCCTCCCCCTATACACTAGGCAACTTCGGAACACCTCAAGGGTCAGTGCTCTCTTTAATCCTTTTTAACCTGGCTATGCTACCTATACCCAACGCTCTTCAACGTATCCCTGACTTGAACTTCTCCATCTATGCCGGTGATATCGCCTTATGGGTGAAAGAAGGCTCAGATGGACACATTCAAGACACACTACAAACAGCTGTAGATATAATAGCAACACTAACATCTCAGATGAATCTCTATTGTACCCCGAGTAAATCAGAGTTAATCCTTCTACCAACTCATCGTCGGAAAAAACACGTTCTAATAATCGAAGTTCACATAAAGGGGTGCCTCATTTTTAGAGTATCACGCATTCGTGTGCTAGGTTTATTTATCCAAAAACAACCGACCTAATACATACACTCGAAGCTTTACGCAATACCGTTGAAAACACCCCAAGAATGGTAGGAAAAATCTCAGGAAAAAATGGAGGGCTCCGAGAGTCAGCGCTACATCGTGTAATACAAGCTTTTGTGATTAGTAAAATCACACATACCCTCCTATACCTTCACCTTAAATTAGCAGAGGAGAAATTGGTCAACACCCTCCTCCGCAGAGTTTACAAATGCGCACTCGGCATTGCAATCAATGCCTCTAACGCACGACTCCACCACACAGGAGTCATAAATACCCTACGTGAAATCCGTGAAGCTCATTTAACAGCTCAACACACAAGGCTCGGGACCACAAGCGCAGGTCACCACATTTTATCATCCACCCGAATTAACTTCGCCTCACTCACCAATGCTAAATACAACATTCCCCAAAACATACACAAACAGTTACTCATACCGCCCCTTCCTGAAAATATGCATCCAACATATCACACTAAGCGTCGAAACCAATGAACAAACGCTCTTCAAAAAATTATGCATGGAGCCAATGACGTGCTCTATGTCTATGCGGCAGAATACCAATCCTCCTCATCCTATGCCCTCTCTGCTGTCGATTATAACGGCAAGGCGCTCACAACGGCATCCGTCACGTCAACTCTTCGGAGGAGGCAGAGGAGGCTGCCATCACTTTAGGTCTATCCATCCCCAATGTCACTATGATTGTAACTGACTCCAAAACTGCCATACGCAACTTCAGCGCAGGTCGCATGTCGTCATCCGCCCTTTAAATTCCTAAGAAACATCCTCCTACGCAAGACGTTGCTCTCATATGGTCGCCCGTGCATGCGGGGTTCAGTGGCAATGAGTGAGCTCATACCTGTGCTCAAGGAATTACCGGCCGAGCGCAGGCCTCTGATGGCACCTTAGACCACGCGGCGTTTTTCAGAGCGAGAGATCGTCTTTTGACCTTCCACGACATAACAAATCACTACTGCCTACAGCGCACTATATAACCCCCCCCCTCCTTACATCATAGAGCTTCGCGCTACCATGAAATACTATTTATCTTTTATTTTTTTATTTATACAATACTGCAGGCCTAGGGCGGCCCAAGCAGAAGTGGTTTGTTTGTATATCAATGATGAAAACTAGATTTAAACAAAAAAAGAAATACAAATTGAGAGCAATAAGAAATAAGCAATGAACAATCGAAGAAAACTCCAGAGAACAGGAGAGGACTAATCAGTGCATACATCAGACATATGGCACATAAGAAGGAAAAAAAAACGAAGCAAGGTAGCAATGATCATAACAGTAGCGTAGCACAGATTTTACACAACTAGATATGGGAAACCAATCACAGGATAAAGGCACCGTTACAAATTTATTCTGCGAGCTGGTTAAACAACTGAAGAACATTATTTGATAAGAAGGTTTCAGATGGTAAGGCATTCCAATCACTTATGGTGCGCGGGAAAAAGGAATGTTTGAATATGTTTGTGCGTGCAAAATTCGAGTTAAATTTAAAAGGGTGAAAGTTCCTGGTGGGTCTATGGGGCAAAAGGTTTAGATAAGGAGCGGGGTCGAGTGCAAGTTTACGGTTCCAAAGCTGATGAAGAAATTTTAGTCTTGTTATTTTACTGCGGCTCTGTAAGGTCATGATGTTGTTTGTTTGCATTAAAGAGGTAGGCGAGTTATGTCGGCGGTAACGATTATATATGAACCGTACAGCCAGCCTCTGAATTTGCTCAAGTTTGTTAATGTCTTTTTAGTGAACGGGTCCCAAACGATACAGGCGTATTCAAGACGAGGCCTGAATAGCGTGTTATATGCAAGAAGTTTAACATGGGAGGGGGATTTTTTTAGTTTGTGACGTAAGAGGCCGAGCTTACGCCGAGTTGATGCGCAGATTTTTTCGATATGCATTGACCAGGTTAGATTATTTGTAAATGTTAAGCCGAGATATTTAAAGCTATTGCTTTGAGAAATTTCGACTCCCTTTACAGAGTAATTGAACATAAGAGGACATTATTTATTAGTTATGCGCATGTACACCGATTTAGTTTGGTTAAGCTTCATTCCCCAAGTGTCGCACCAATTAGATATTAAATTCAGGCGGTCGTTGAGGGTAATTTGGTTATTAGTTGATTCAACAGCTCTGTACAGAAGACAGTCGTCCGCAAATAAACGAATAGCAACGCTTTCGTGCACACAAGAGGTTATGTCGTTTATATATACCAGAAATAATAAAGGCCCCAGGACACTTCCCTGAGACACTCCGGAGTTAACTGATCCAAGATCTGAAACGTGACCACCGACATCAACAAATTGTTTTCTATGTTCAAGGTATGAGGCAATCCACTTTATTAGAAGATGCAGGACATTAAGTGTATTAAGTTTATAGAGAAGACCTGAATGCGAAACCCTGTCGAATGCTTTGCTTAGATCTAGGAATACTGCGTCAACTTGGCCGGACTTGTCGAGAACTGAAGAAAAGGAATGCACAATAAAAACGAGTTGAGTGGTAGTAGATAGGCCCTTACGGAAACCATGCTGGAAGGGTGTTAAAATATTGCGGGAATTTAAAAAGTCGACCAGGTAGTTGGAAATAATATGCTCCATGAGTTTGCTGCAGGAATTGAGTAGCGAAATAGGGCGATAGTTAGTAACAATGACTCGATCGCCAGTTTTAAAAACAGGAACTGTACGTGCAATACGCCACTTGGCGGGGACAACACCTTCAGAAAAGGAAAGACGGAGTATAACAACTAGAAATTTAGCTATGGATTCGGCATACCGATAGAGAAACATGTTTGGAATCTTATCAGGGCCTACAGAGGATTTCAATTTAAGATTAAGTAACATTGCAACTATTCCTTCATAACTGATAAAGTCATAGTTCAGTCCGGTTACATTACGTATCTCTCCAATATCATTACAAGGCACTGAATCAGAATAAACGGATTGAAAGAAACATTTATATTCATTCGCAATCAGCTGTTTATCGGTTATAGTTTGATTTCCTATTATTATGCTATTAATGTCGTCACGCCCACTTGCATTTAGGTGACGCCAGAGTTTTGAAGGATTAGTTTTAATAAAATTAGGCAAGGTGGTGGAATAGAAAAATTGCTTACTCGCACGAATTTTATCCACTAGTGTTTGGCGCAGGGTTCTGGATAACGAATTGTTTACCTTACGTTTTTTCAACCTTTTGATCTTGCGTACTAAATGAATGATATCGCGATTGATCCACGGGTTTGCGCGGCGCACCTGCTTCGTTTTCACGGGAATAAAGTTATCGATGCAGAAATGGCAAATTGTTTGGAACTTGTCCCATAGTAAGTTAACATCGTTATCGGCGAAGTTGTCGAGTTCAAAGTCTAAATAATCAAGAACACTTTCGTCGTTAGACCTACTGAAGTCTTTTACAGTTTTTTGTCGGAATCATGCCCTAATCGTCCACCCAGTTGACACGTAAAAATTACAATTTTATGATCAGACAAACCGTCTACCACTGCAACATCTGTTTCAGACAAGGTGGCACTGTAAAACACAAGGTCAAGAATTGAAGAAGAATTTCCTTGTACTCGCGTAGGAATGTTTACGGCTTGGTTAAGATTGCATGCAAGCATAATGTCGAAAACCAAGTGGTCATCGGAAGAGGGGGAAGATAAAGAGGGCCAGATAATATTTGGAAGGTTGAAATCTCCTGCAATAATAATGTTATTTTTAGAGAATCTGATTATATGATCATATAGTTTAGTCAAGAAGGAGGAATCGGCACAAGGCGCCCTGTAAACCGCAATTAAAATAAATGACTTGCCATTACAGCTTATACGCAGGCATAAACTTTCATGGCCGTCAATCTGATCTAACGTATCAGCACTTACGTTACACCTAAGAACAACAGCAACGCCTCCGCCGTGCGAAGGCCTGTCCCGCCTATGAATGTGATGGGAAGGGGGAACAATATCAGAATCGGGTATTCCATCATGAAGCCAAGTCTCCGATATTACGGTCACGTCAGGATCATGGGTTAGCAGGACAGATTCGTGTTCACTAGCTTTATTTACAATGCTTCTTGCATTGATGTTCAAAGGACAAAAATTATACGGGGGGATGGCAGTAGATTGTCATGTACTGACTTCGCGGCGAACAGTGGAATAAATTTTGACACGCGCGTTTTTCACATCATTCCAAATGTACACGTCATTGTCAATGTGAAGCTTATCGTTGAGAAGGTACACGTTTTTGCCGCTGTCTTTACCTGGTTTGGCACTTTCCCGCAGCAACTTCCTTTTTCGGAGCGTTTGCCGAGAGTAGTCGTTTTCTATGAATATCTTGGTGCCTTTCAATTTCTTTGCGTTTTTGAGGATATTCGTTTTTTCGTTAAAGTCTTGCAAGTACAAAATTACGGGACGACTTACACCCTCTGGATGATTTATACCTTTTTTTCCAAGTCTGTGAGTTCTGCCAGTTGAGGTACATTTCACACACAACTTTTTATCAAATACTTCGCTCATTACTCGAGTATGAAGATCAGCGTCGGATTCATTTTCTACTTCAGATATGCCAAACACCACAAGGTTTGAACGCCGACTGCGATCTTCAAGATCAACAAGCTTATCAGAGTGTTGGGTAACAGATGAACGTAGAAGCGTTAGCGTGTCATCCAAGGCAACATTGTTTGAGGGTATAGACTTCATGCTCTGAAGAGACTTGGCTATTTCGGCGACTTGAGAGTTAAGTGCGGCTATAGCTTCGTTTGATGCAAGCAACTGTGCATTCAATTCAGATATCGAGTTAAAGATTTTTTCCTGTCCTTCTAGAATGAGCTCTAAAGTTTCAGCATGCGGGCCATGGTTAGTCTCAATATCTCCGCAGAGCAAGAGTTTACAAAGCAGAAGGCAGTCATACACCATAGTCATATATGTCCGTGGGCACGGCAGGATAACAAGGAACCTGTTGTTAGATCGTACCGAGCAGTAGGAACTACCAACCTGGGCAATAAACAGGACGGGCTTGCTGAGCATAGTTGATTTCACATCGCCATGCCCACTTAAGTAGAAGCGTTGGAGACCAGGCTTTATAGCTGCTGTCGTTGGTGACGTAGTCGACCGAAGCGTCACGTAGTTTTCACACGGTTGATAGGCCAGGTGATCAAAAGTTGCTTCGATTCGGGGGGAGAATGAAGCGGGCATGCGCGAAGCGGGTAGCCAGAAGAAGGCTGAGCCAAGGAACGGAGGCGATGGAGGCTGTCCAGCGGAGCCAGACAACACGCCACCGATCAGCAGCACCTGGGCAATAAACAGGACGGGCTTGGTGAGCATAGTTGATTTCACATCGCCATGCCCACTGGCGATGCGAAACAGACGCCAGTTACAGACGCGTACGTTTCCTACCCCATCTTTTCGCCATCTTATACACCATGCGATATACCCCTCCTCTTTGTGCATTTTCTGCCAACAAAGAGCTAACCTAGACCATATCATGTGGGGGTGTACTCCAAACCCACACCTAATTCTCTACACATTAATAGTAAGGCGCAGTGGGAGGCTGCTATGTGCGGCTCAGCGCCCGAGGTCCAAGACCAGATCTTGGATTGGGCCAAGAGGGTAGCTGAGACCTACGCTGTGTAGGCTGATCTGACACTCCACCACCGCACCTTTCCCTCTTGGGATGAATAAAGTTTTTCTCCTCCTGCTCCCAATGTCTTGGGCCCCCAATTCTGAAACTCTCTTTTATCAGTGGATTGTGGAACATACCCTGAACAGGCGTCTAGTAGAAAGTTCAAGAATTTGACTGGGCTGTGCTGTGGCTTGCAACTGACAGTGTTGTCACGTAAAAATATAATAAACATAAGCTTGCTGACTCACCCTCCAAACTACTCAAGATTGCCAGGATTTTAACACTATAAAACAAGCTACGTTAGCTCGTTCTAAGTTTCTGTACAAGCTTTTGCATAGCCACTTCAACTTGAAGTCGCCTGGTACAGAGGGCCCACTGTTAAACGGAACACAGGAGTGCATGTCGTCTGCTAGGCGCCACCGCTGGCCCCTACGGCTACTTTAGTTTCGTGCGGGAGCAGTGAGTGCCATGAGTGGCACTCATTTGTCGTCTGCTACAGTTCCAGCCGCACTTCAGATCGTCGCGAAGCCAGCCATCCTCCCACTTTGAAATTCGCCCGTTGGAAAGTTGTGGCAAAGAGCAAAAGAGAATACAATAAGTAAACCACTACCTTATTGATACTTTATATGGTTAAAAAAGCGTGACTTTTTTACAGGGTCTTTTTCCAGCATAACAATATAAGAGAATATTTTTCCTTGTAGAGTGCGTATTTGCGACGCCCTAATGCAGATTCGAGCTGCTGCAGTGTGTAAGCTAAAAAAAAGCATTTACAAGCACCTCTAACTGGCGCCACCAGAAAAGTTTGTCGATGCGGGCAGTTCTTTATCTAACGAGAAGGGGAACGAAAGTTGGCCATTTGGCTGATGTGTCAGGTGACATTTATCTAATTGAAGATCATTCTCGACACTTTCCTTCTAGCTCAAAAGAAGGCGACTATTTTCAACATTGTGTGACTTCGGCCGTACTTCGCGACTGGCTGAAGAGAGACCGCAACAGTAGCAGATGACGAACGAGCGCCACCCACAGTGCTCATTGCTCCTGCGCAAAATTAGTTGCCACAGTTGACCGGCAGTGGCGCTGAGCAGACGACACGTGCTCCGGCGTTTTCTTCAACAGTGGTCTCTTCTGCACATTACCAGATGCGAAACACAGCCATCACGACATAAAAACACACAAAAACTAAAGGAATATTTGTTTCGCACTGGCTGTTTTAAAAAATTCATTCTTTCTCTTAGCCATAAGAGAGTGGAATGATATCTACGAGGTCATCACTAACAGCTGTTATTCGGATGTATTCACATGCATCATCGAAAACACTTGTTAGAAAAAAAGACGTTACTATTGCTCACTCTCATTTTGTATTTATATATTGTACTATTTTGCTGTTTTCGGGTATAGTGAAATTTACACATCTACAATGGGGCTTTCAGTGCACGCCTGTTATACAACAAAGCATTGCACTCCTATGCTTGGGTGAATAATGTTTATACCACCGTGGTTATATTATATTAAGTGTACACTGAAGCCCTTCATTTCAGAATGAAAACTTCTTATTTTCTAATATTTATCTAAAACCAGTAACCATAGTCTGATTCTTTTTGCATGTGTATATTTTTTAAGGTCTGGTAAAACAAGAAAACCCTAACCCCTTTGATGTCGTGCCTGTTTTAAGTTACGTATGTATTTGCATGAAGGTTGTGCGATCTCAAGTCGTGAGTGCCATGCTCTTGGAGTAAACGAACACAGCTAACGCGGTCGTAATGAACCAAACAAGACACGGTTATTTCACTAACTCTCACAACGACGATATTGCCAGCCTGTAATATTATAACATTCATTGTGATCAACACGCTAAAACAGCCTTACACAAAATTACAAAACACTCAACAACATAACAATTGCAAGAACACACACAAGCAGCTTCGCCAACGCTTGACTCACCATGAGGGCCCCCGACAGACGACCCAGGGTGCCGCCTACCACAGACCCACCGCTAGAGACAACCGTTCGTGACAAATGCCTCACGGCAAACAAACTCGCTCCTCTCTCCCTTTCTGCCACCAAGGCTTGCCGCCAGGCATCACTGGCAGTGCAACCATTCTAATCATGACAATGATGGGTGTCATTCATGCATGGATGCATGGATATGGCTGTACCCTTTAGAACGGGCGGTGGCTAGCGCCACCAAGCCGTAATACTTAATGAACCAAAAGCAAAATTTTGTTTCCTTAAAAAGTGAGTTTGAGGATTCGTACTTTGCAGTGAAGAGTTTCATTTTCACTCGTGCCTTGACTTTAGCCACCAATCAGATAACCTCTTTCTAGGTAAGTCTACCTGCTTAAAGTCTATTTTGCCCTCCCTGTCCCTAAACCCCAGCGCTTTGAAAAACTCTGCGCTATCATCCTGAACTATAGGGTGAAGCCCTTTACAGAACATTATCAAGTGTTCGGCAGTTTCTTCTTCCTCTCCACACGCACTACATACTGTGTCTACCCCTTCGTATTTGGCCCGATATGTCTTACTTCGCAGTACTCCCGTCCTGGCCTCAAACAGTAGAGAACTACCCCGAGTATTATCATAGATCCTTTCCTTGGCAATTTTCTGCTTGAAAGTTCGATAGATCTCTAGTGCGGACTTCTTAATCATGCCCATTCTCCACATGTCAGTCTCCGTTTCCTTCACTTTCTTCTTAACCGATAGTTTTTTTTTGGTTTGGCCACCTGCTGTTTTCTAAGTATTTACCAGTCAACTTCCTGGTTCGCTTTCTCCATTTTGTATCGACATTCTTCATGTACAAGTAGCAGAAAACCTTCCTAGCCAAACGCTCCTCCCCCATTTCTCTCAATCATTTCTCAAATTTTATCTTGCTGCTAGCTTCCCTGCCCTCAAATGATGTCCATGCCATATCACAATGTACTCCCTGATTTGGTGTAATCCCGTGAGCTCCTAAAGCAAGCCTACCTATTCCATGTTGCTTAATTTCTAATCTTGCTTGAACTTCTGATCTCATGCACAAGACCGCATTGCCGAACGTCAGCCCAGGAACCATGACCCCTTTCCATATTCCTCTCACAACATCATACCTATTGTAACCTATTCATACCTATTCACGCTCGCGAGCACAATGCCACCTAACGCCCGATAAATGTGACCCCTGAATGTGGCCTCTGCGTGAGGCATATGTGCCCCGAGGTGCAAACCACACCACAAGGGGTGTTAGCACACCCACAAGGTATATTGATACAATTCCACATATGAGTTGATATGAGTAATCTGATTACTTACACTGTGTCCATACTTTTGCATTTAGTGTTCTTAAGAACATTGGTCATTAGGAAATCGACAGGACCAGATAAATTTCCAAACGCGTTCGTTCAAGATATGCAGCAAAAGTCGCTCCTCTTTTCGCAATAATTTTTCAGAAGTCTCTGTTACCTGATAATTGGCGTGTCGCAAAAGTATTTATTTTTGAAGAGATTATGGCATCGATACTAGAAATGCCAGAGCAGAGCCACTAGTAGAATTTGCAGCACGCAATAATTTACGGATTTTGAATACCTTCTACCGAAAACGAGGAAACCATAAGTGAACATGAAGGAGCCCTAATGGCGAAAATAAGAACAAAATAGACTTTATAATGAGTGCACACCAGCCATCGTGATGAATGTGGAAGTGGTTTGCAAGGCACGATGGAGTGACCATAGAATGATACGGTCTCGAATTCGCCTAGACTTGAAGAAGGAAGGAAAGAAACTGATATGCAAGAAGCCTATCAATGAGCTATCACTGAGAGGGAAAGTACAAGATTTCAGATTCTCGCTTCAGAACACGTACTCGGCTCTTATTGAGGAAACCTGCCTTAGCGTAGATATAATGAATGATAATCGTACGAGTATCATTACGGAGTGTGCAGTGGAAGTTGGAGGCTCGGTAGTTAGACAGGACACTGGCAAGCTTTTCCAGGAAACGAAGAATCTTATTAAGAAGCGTCAAAGCATGAAAGTCTGTAGCACAACAATCAAAATACAACTGTCAGAGCTTCCGAAGTTGAGACGATGTAAGAATATGTATAGTATTCTGGTCTCACTGCTCGAATTTGACGGGTCAAAGCGTCCGCTATCCAGCAAGTTAACGGTCGAACACTTGTGAACATTTAAACAAAAGTAACTTTAATTACCAGGAATTGGGGTCCCATTTTAACAAACATTCACAAGCACTCAGTAAGTCCCCCTGAAAAAGCGGTGCTGTTGCTCGGGCTGGTAGGATGAGTCTGCCCGCCGCCTGGCATTTCTTCCGTCGACGACCGGTGCTTTCACTCTCTCCGTGAGCCGACAGAGAAGATGACAAATGACGCTCTGAAGGTCATTTGCGGCGCCCGTTTAAAGTGGCCTTAACAAAAGAAAAGGGGGTTTCAAGACGTGGAAGTAGCCTTTATAAGGGATTAAGCGTCTCCCCCACTTCTGTTGGCGGCACTTGAAAGGCATACACGGCTCCTGGCCGCTCTCTTCGAGAGGGGACGGCACATATAGCATGAGATAGTTGAACACGCTCTGAAAAATGGAGGAAGCATCAAAGCAGTGAAGAGGAAACTTGGGATAGGCAATATTCGGATTATGCACTATGGGACAAAGAAGGCAAAATAACTACCAATATGGATTGGATTGTTAAAATGGCGGAGGAGTTTTACAGAGATCTCTACAGTAGCCGGGACAACCACGACCCTAATGATTTAAAAAACTAGCAGTAACCCAGATGCCACTCCACCAGTAATGATAGAAGAAGTCAGAAAAGCCTTGCAGAGCATGCAAAGAGGCAAAGCTGCTGGTGAGGATCAGGTAACTTCAGATCTAGTGAAAGATGGAGGACAGATTGTGTTAGAAAAACTAGCCACCCTGTTTACGAGGTGTCTCCTTACGGTCAGAGAACCAGAGTCTTGGAAGAAGGCTAACATCATCTTAATACATAAGAAAACAGATGACAAGGACTTTAAGAATTACATGCCAATTAGCTTGCTCTTTGTAGTATACAAGCTATATACAAAGGTAATTGCTGACAGAATTTTAAAAACATTAAAATTCAGTTAACCATAAGAACAAGCAGGATTTTGGACAGGCTATTCAACAGTCGACCACATTTATGCTATCATTCAGGTAATAGAGAAATGCCCAGAATATAGCCAACCACTATACATAGCTTTCACAGATTACGAGAAGGCATTTGATTCATTAGAAATATCAGCAGTCATGCAGACACTGTGGAATAAGGGCGTTGATGAAGCATATAAAAACATCCTGGAAGAAATCTACAGGGGATCAACTGCTACCATAGTGTTCCATAAAGAAAGCAACAGAATAACAATCAAGAAGGGTGTAAGGCAGGGAGATACAATCTTTCCAATGCTATTTACCGCGTGTTTACAGGAGGTTTCTAGAGGCCTAGAATGGGAACAGCTAGGCATAGGAGTTAATAAAGAGTACCTTGGTAACCTGCGCTTTGCCGATGACATTGCATTGCTGAGTAACTTATGCAACGAATCGCAACTCATGATTACGGAGTTACACAAGAAGAGCGGAAAGATGGTTCTTAAAATTAATCTGCAGAAAACGAAAGTAATGTACAACAACCTCGAAGGAGAGCAGCGCTTTGAGGTAGGTAAGAGTCTACTTCATTTTGTAAAAGACCATGTCTGCTTAGGACAGGTATTAACCACGGTGTCGAACCATGAGATTGAAGTATACAGAAGAATAAGAATGGCGTGGAGCACAATTGGCAAGCACTCTCAAATTATGACAGGTAGATTGCCACTATTCCTCAAGAGGGAGGTATATAACAGCTGTATGTCGCCGGTACTTAGCTTTGCAGCGGAAACCTGGAGACTTACTAAGAGGGTTCAGCTTGAATTTCGGACGACGCAGCGAGCAATTTATAAAAATAGTAGGTGTAGCCTTAAGAGACAAAAGAGAGCAGAGTGTATTAGGGAACAAACAGCGGTTAAGGATATCATAGTTGAAATCAAGAAGAGAAATTGAACATGGGCTGGGCATGTACCGCGTAGACAGGATAACCGCTGGTCATTAAAGGTAACTAACTGGATTCTCAGAGAACGCAAGCGGGTTAGGGGGAGACAGAAGGTTAAGTGGGCAGATGAGATTAAGAAGTTTGCGAGTATAAATTGGCAGCAGAATGCACAGAACCGAGTTAACTGTTGGAACATGAGAGGTTTTTGTCCTGCAGCGGACGTAGTCAGGCTGATGATGATGATGGTTGTGGTGATGATGTTTATGATGATAATACATTTATTTTGCACATGATCTATCTTTGTATTCTAAAGGTGTTTTTGCTGGGGCTCAACAAGATTTCAGTACTGTACTTCAGTCACGGTAATGACTCATAAAAAGAAACACGCATAAAAAGACATACAAAGGCCCATCAACTTGATTCAAACGTGCGACCTCTCGTTCGGCCACATCAGTGGCTGGGCACGTTATCCACTGCGCCACGGAAAGTTATATCGCCTGGTTGAAAAAGACGCTTTTTATGTATACCACAACTCTCTGGCAGCCCCCTTGGTAAAATTTAATAATGCATTATGACCGTGGAATCGCCAATTAGTTCCTTCAAAGCTTAATTTTTACGCACCCATCTTGTTCGGTGCATATTCAATAGAAGTGCAGTGCTGTCAACGCTGTAACACAGCACCAGTGGCAGCCTTAGTCAAAGCGTTGGCGTGGCTCATATTGCAAAAATAGTTCTGCAACGCACATAGTGACGCGCGTGCTTCGCCTGGATCACCGAGGCCTGGTTGGAACTTGAAGAAACGGATAAGCCTGCTTTGGGACGCGTACACAAGAAGACGACAACTCACAATGGATTCTCATTTTCTCTACGTATGTAGCAACAGGCCCAGCAACAGATTCTCATTTGCGTTTCTTTAGGTCACATTCACACTTCAGAAGCGAATCGAAAATGAAAACGGTGGCCTGAAAACCACGACCATGCTCGTAGAAACTCTTTACATTCATAGTATACTGCCCCTGAGGGAGCATAACGCCACGCCTGCCATCGCTACAATAAAAGGTAATTCAAGTTCGCCTGATTTCTGAGCTCGAAATTTAGTACCGTATTCTAGTTATTCACGCAACGTACTGCAAAAAATTTGACCCCGTATCTACAGCAAATGTTGTGGAAAGACGATAGTCTTGCGTCTGGAGAAAGGTGAAAAGCACGTTTATTTGATGTTCTGCGTAAGAAAATCGGTGAATGGTATTCCGGAGGCGCTGGGTTAGAGTGCCTCGAGCGTGCAGCGGAGGCGAACGAGCGCATCAAGCCACGTCACACGTGAGACACGAGCGCTATCTGGCAGTTATCTTGAAAAACGAAGCGCGCGCGCCCTGCGCGCCTGTTTCGGAGGTGATAAGGTGTAGAACGCAAGGCGACGGGTAGGTGCCACCACCGTGTCGTCTTAGCAAAACATTGGAAACACTTGGCTTCTCCTGCAAGCGTTGCATGGTCAGCGTCACCTGATAAACGCTACGGAGCTTAGAATTACTTATAGCCTTTTATAGTAAGAGACACACGTACAAAGTATTGACTTGTTATGGTGCGTCAGATACGCGCAATTATTACTTTTTAATGACAATGGCACAAGTATGAACGCTGAATCTTGAGCAATATTGATGGGCGCTGCGGGTAGGGTCGGCCATTTGGAGTGTCGTTTTCGTCACTTTGGTGCCGTTTAGGGTACCGTTAACAGCAGACAAACGAACAAATGTACAGACAGACAGACAAAATTGTTTTGCGTCGAAGGTTCTCAAGAAAGAATATCGTCTTTAATAAACAGCTCGCACCTTTTTACCGTTGATTTGAGAAGTACACCAGGAGAAAACGCACGAGGGAACGCACTGACAGCGGCGGTGGTGAATTCAGCCGACTGACACAAAAATCAGACACGTTGGGGCATGCGGAATCGCGGATGATGCACCATCTACTTATAGTGCTCTCGGCAATTGTAAAACGAACCAGGCTATGGATGAACACGTCATTTTCGATCGCATCAGGCGTCATCATGCTGCTAACGTAGTTAGCTATTCGAGCCGATTCGGACCACTGCCGACGCCTTTGCTGCCATGCTGAATCTCCGAGTGGTAGTTTGGATCACGTGGTTTAAGCTATTTCAGCTAAAGCTGTGAAGCATAAAGCGGATCCGCTTTTGCCTGGCGGAAAAATTGGTTTCTTCAGCGGTTTTTTGTTTGTTGTTGCGGCCACACGTCGTGGTTTTGCGCCTGCTTAAGCTGTGAAGAGAGTGAGTTTCCGGGAGTTTTGCCACTTTTGATCCATTTTAGGCTAAGTGTGAAGTTCCCTTAGTGTTTTGCTGCTTACGCTCGCCACGCGAACAAATCACAGCATATCCACGGAGTAAATGATGATGAGCGAGGTGAAGCGCTCGTCAGCCCGTCCATGCTTCTGTCCATCCCTTCGTTCTTGCATCCGTCTGTCCGTCCATCAATGCGTCCGTCCGTCTGTCCATGAGTCCATCCATCCATCTGTCCGTTCGTTTGTGCGTCCATCCGTTCGTACGTCTGTACGTCCGTCCATCTGTCTGTCTGTCTTCTAGTCTGTCTGTCCATCCGTCCGTGCGTCCATCTAGTGAACCCTCTAAGTACCGCCATCTCGCATCCCCTGTGGCGCATACACGCTCCGTGCGTCCGTCCGTGCGTCCATTCATCTGCTAGTCTGCCTGTCCACGCGTCCATCTAGTGAACACTCCAACTACTGTCATCTCCCAACTCGCACCCCTGTGGCACATACCCGCTCTAGAGCGGGTGTGTGCCACCAGTGGCTACGTATGACAACATTGGAGGGTGTACAGACCCACGCCTTAAGGAGCTTCGCCCCCAAAATAGCAGCCGGCCAACAAAGACTGCATAACGCGCGTTGTGTTTCTCTGAAATGGGAGCATGTCGTTGAATAACTCAAACATGCTGCGAACAGGGAACCGTACCCCAAGATTGGTGTCAATCAGTCCTACCCTTCTGGCTGTCACAATGCTTACTTTGGTCCCGTACTCACCGTTAGCCACTGCAACTACCACAGGCATCTATTGCCACAAGGATGGGTATATTTAATAATTCATCATGGGCGTTATGCAGAGGTGTACAGATGAGCATCAGCGTGAATGTTCCAACAAAAAACGGGGCTTTAGCTGTGGAAAACCAACAGACACTGTGTAAGCTCTCTTCTGTCAATGCTCAGTGAGCACTTAAGTACTTCTGTAGGGAGACGTTTTACTTTTGTGTTATACCAATTCCTATGATAGAGGGATCAACCATGTTTGAGCAGAAATCATCGCAGTGTCACTGACGCCACAATGTTTCTCAAATAGCCTGTCATGTAAACAGCCCCTTGCATTGGTATATATAGCGCAAAAAAGAACCAGACGAACAAACAGAAGAAACGGTACGGGTGTTATTGGCTTTCTACTGTGTTTTTGTCTGTTTCTTTAGTGTTAGGAATATGAATAAAAGTGACTCACTCCAACTAGCCCGCCTCACTGCTTTGGTTGTACAAAGCATCTCTTAGGCCCCAACAACACAAAACTTGCAAAACAAGAGAGTCTCTTTGCCACTTTGCACGAATTAAGTTTAAAGAGAATAAATACCGCCTTCACAGCCAGATCGTTCTGTAACATGGTGATATCGGCTGTCGTGTCACCTAGCAACGAAAATACTAGCAACCAAATACGTAAGTCCAGTCCAATTGTATGTATGCCGAAATGGGTTCTAAACCTTCAGAGTCATCAGAAATGAGGGCCGGTCGGCGCCATACCAAACAGCTGAGGATTCCCCCGGTCGTTAAGCAGGCCATAGTCACCAGAGTGCAATTAAGCTAAATGCGCCGAAACTGCACAATTTGAACATAGGCCTCCTGAAAATCTCTTTTCTGATTTTGAAAGGCTTTCAGCCCACCACTCAAAGTCACTTGGGCCAGCTTTCTTGACACAAACGTAGGAACAGGCAGAGCTGCTTATAGCGTCCGATGAAATACTGCAGCAAGTATGCTGTAGGTGAAGCGGTTGCTGCGAAGTTGACAACAAATAAAGCTGGACAATGCAGACAAAGGGCATCTAACAATAAATTTACTAAAACGAAAAGCCAAAAAGTGGGATTGGGAAGAGGAGGTAACATACAAAGAAGAGGGCACGGAAGGCAAGCCACGCATGAAGGTCCTACAGGGGGCTATCTAAGCAGTAAAACACGTCGTTAACTGGGCCAAAAAGCTGTCAACATCAATGACGCTACCAGCACCGGTTTCCATCAGCGGTAAGAAGAGGGGAAAGCTCCGGTGGTGAAGGAGCCTGGAACGGCAGAAGATATTTCCACACTTGTATTTCAATGTGGAATGTACCCTGACACGCTGAAAGGGTGGCTGAATACGCGACAAGGACAGCCATCTTCGGGTCACTTCCACTACGATATTTTTCCAACACAGCGAATCTTTCCGAATTCAAAGTTTCAAAGTGTTGTCTGCGAGAATGGTTGCAAGCTTTTCACTTGCCAGTCGAAACACGGTGCCTTTAAACAAGTTTTGAAAAACAACGACATTCGTCTACACAAGCCGACAGCACTGCGTGCTTGATGGCGTTGCGTGTTTCACCACATGTGTCATTCGTTGCTTTAGGGGAAAACACTGCCGCCAGGAAAATCCAGGTTCTTTGCAATTTTAATAAGCCAACTCTCACCACTCGGCACTCGAGACACGCCATCCGAAATGGTATAGCAAAGTGGGAGACGAAACGTGCTGCTGCTATTCAAGTAGCGGTGATCGCCTCACTGGTCACTTGAAGATGAAGCAGAAAGGCTGGACAAGCTCTAGGCGGCTGAAAAAAAACTTGTATTCACAGACTGCAGAAAAGGTACATAAGTACGGACATGAACTTTACAAAAAAAACACTTTGAAAATGAACCGTCTTCTGCAGGGCGACCCTACGGGATTCGGAAAAGTCGACGGTGCCTAACACCTCAAACCCGGTTCAGAACACTTTATGAAACTTCAGGGCTTCTTCTTATCCCCTCGATGCTCCATTTTTACAGAACTCTCGGCGAATCGTCACCTGCTTTTTCGCTGATAGGAGAGTACACTTGGTCGATGAAAAACCCGTAACGAGGACATCGCCTCGTGCACGTGAAGGGCTCATGCCCCTCATCTCAAATAACACAACAACCAAAATGTAAGTACCACAAGCTATAAAACCTCCTTGAAGCATGGGCCAGCTCCGCGGCACACAATTATCTAGACTTAGAGCTACACGTACTGGGCTTTGGTGGCCATAGAATGGCTTCCTTGTAACAAGTTAACTTGTTGACGACGGGGCAATAATCTGCCTGTCCCCTGTGCGCTGTGAGAGGAACCACTGGACTACCGCACGTGGTTATACTTACGAGCTCACCTGTCAGTACAAACGCAGCAGCAGTCGAAGACATGCCTATTCAACAATAGGCATCCCAGGCGCCGACCTGTCGCGAGCCCACCCGCGTCTGACAGTTACCTCACCGGACCGGAATGAAAGGTTCGCGGCAATCACTGCGGTTTCGCAAGGTGCGCAAACAGTACACGGCCGTGCCTTAAGCGGAACCAATGGGAGGAGTCACTATGGTGGGCTGGGTCTCGGAAGAGGCCCATCGATGCGTCAGCTGCTCGTGCCGGGAGGCAATTAGGAGCCGTCACAATGACGTTTATAATACCACCCCTTTTCTTTCCCACGTGGGGAAGGTTTCTTTATTCTGAGTTAACAGGAACTCGAAACGCTTGGCCGTCTCTGGCGCTGCAGAACTATGTGGGGTACGATGCTGACGCCGTACTGTCTGCGTTCACGGCAAATCCGGTTGGACACGCTTCTACCGAGTACAACTAAAGCAATGCTGCCTGCCAACGGCTGACGTGCCTCACGAAGCTTACGACACAAAGTAAATGAATATAAACTCTCGGGCAACCATTTCTAAACGCGGCCTTACAGCCGCCCTTATGCCTTAGTTTGCCTTGGCACAGGAACATTTATCCCGTCCCTCTTTAAATGCAAGCATCAGCTCATTTACGACAACTTACTAACAAAATACCCGTGTGCTGCATTGTATCGTGATGTACAACTAAAGCAATGCTGCCTGCCTATGGCTGACGTGCCTCACCAAGCTTACGACACAAAGTAAATGAATATAAACTGTCGGGCAACCATTTTTAAACGCGGCCTTACAGCCGCCCTTATGCCTTTGCTTGCCTTGGCACAGGAACATTTATCCCATCCCTCTTTAAATGCAAGCATCAGCTCATTTACGACAACTTACTAACAAAATACCCGTGTGCTGCATTGTATCTTTATACTATCGATGCATCGTTTTTGTATTTCACTACTGTCCTAGAAATACATGTTTTCAATGTATCTCGAACATATGTACGAATGTTCAAAAATATCTTTGAACTACCATGTATCGCGATACTGCTGAGCGCTGATTAAATCACTTGCAATTGCTGCGAACCCAGACATAACGGAATAATATCCCTTTAAAACAGCGCGAACAATTCCGTCTAATTTTTATGCATTTTGTCTTCTGTTACGCAGGGTAGCCTTGATGCACCGTCGACGTACAGCAAGAACGAGAAAGACGAGTTTTACAGCCATGGTCATGGTAAGTGAGAATCAAGTAGTGCGTAGAATTTTCGCTGGTTGTTCTGGATCGCATTAACTATTCACTTTTCTTTGCCATAAAATGGCAAAAGAAAGAGAACATCACTGTTTAGGCAAGCCGATTTTCTATGAGCTACCATACCTAACCGAATATAGAATAGCGCACGCGGTAAGGTCACCGACTAAGCAACTGGAGCCACATGAAAAAAAAACCTTTTGTTAACTCGCACAAAAACTAGCAACTACTCCTCGACTAAGCACGTCTTGTAGGGCCACTTGGCCCACGGAATGTACGTGCCTTGGTTCATTTATTCATAGAGACACTCACAAATTTAGTGTCAGTGCCCTGCTGGACCGATAATGCACACAGAAGATAAACTAACTGGTGACAAAAACAGGAGAAGGTTTGCAATCGGAAAGGAAGCAGCAACTCGCAAATGGGTTCGATGGCTTATCTCGGTGAGATACATTTTCATATTGTGACTATTCCGACTAGCTCGGCCTCTTCAAATTTATTGTGGGCAGTGCACAAAATGAAAATGCACAAGATAAGGAATTAGGACAAGCGCTGGAACATAAAATTTCGCGGTACCACGTCACACTTAGAACAGCCTATAGAGACGTCACTATACATGCGTGATATATTTCAGTAAGCACGAACAGGAATGACCGTCGTGTTCGAAAAAGCTTTACTGCACGTAATATAACTTTGTTAAAAATACATCAAGAAGTAATCATTCAGATGACAAAATTCGCAATCAAAGGAACCCCTGCATATGCTTTCAAAGCATCATGAAACGGACGCTTTGGCTTGCTGATGCTTTGGAATCAACATTTTTCTACAGCGCAATAAAACGGAGACGTAGCGAAGACAGAACAAGGGCGATGACTTCGATTTATTTGGATAAGCGAGAACGCCAGAAATATATACATAAGGCAGCAAGCAGCACGCCTCAGCACAAACTCTAAATCTATCACGTCACAGCCAAATAAATACTCGATAGCTTTTCAGGGGCGAAGCTCCTTATGGCATGGCTTGTGCGTTTCTGTTGTGCTAATCAGCCCTCGTTAATTCTTGAAGTGGCCATAGAGTGCGGTACTTCTACTATACGCTGAAAATTTAAAATGGTACGATACTAAAAGGCGTTACTTGTAGAGAAGAAGGATTGACGGCAGAAGTACGGAAGGAAAGAGAGACAATCACGCGACTACGATCGCATGTTGTTCGGTGGGGCCGTACGCCAGGGGGCGCTCTGTAGTACAAAAAGAGCGCCCCCTGGCACTCTTTTTGTACTACAAAAGTGTGAACGCGGCCTCACGGAGTGTCAACGCGGCCTCACGGTGGATGGACGTGTTTTTCGAGCGCTCCAGATCGACTGCGCAGATAAGTGTTTTTGCACGTTTTGAGCTTGTCTTTATAATTATAAGGCAGCGGTTGAAATCTTCGTAGCACTTATTTGATGGTACGGCTTTTTCGGGGGCCAGTCACCAGGTACTTATTAGTTAGTGCAGGTGTGTGTGTTTGAATTTTTTGTTGTTTTTTTTCTTATGCCACCCCATGGGGGAGGTGCGCGTACATTGAACACGCAAATTTTTGTAGTAGAGCTTAGACTTTCTTTTTTTTTCGTAGTGCACGGCTCGAGTTTAGTAATTATCGAGTATAGGGACAATTGGTGTCAGAAAGACATGGTTAAAAAGACTGTAAAGTGTTCAGAATGTGGAGCGGGTTTGAAAGTGCACCCAAGCGTAGAAGCGGATAGAGAAGAGGCTGACGCGAAGTGTAGGCAATGTGAGGTCGAGGAAAAAATGGAGAAAATGATGGTTGCCCAAAGTGAACTGCTGGTGAGAATCGATGAGCTCGAGACTGCGTTGGCAACAGAGCAAGAGAAAACGAGGGCAACGGGAGAAAGACTGAAGTCCACCGACGAAGCACTAGCGAAGCTGAACAAAGAAGCGGCCTACGGAGACAACAGTAGAGAACCGGCAACCAGAACGGTGGAGAAGGAAGAGCAAGCAACTTTGGAAAAAACAGGTTTAGCCGGTTTAACTGTCGCAAGGCCCAGCTTCAGCGAGGTAGTGGTGGGGCTGGGAGGGTACAAAGCAGCCGGCGTCACAGGTGCAAGTAGCCCCTAGGTGCAGGACGCTCCAGCTGAAAAGTCACAGCATGTTATAATCGCCGGGGACTCGAATTTAAATCGATGCACAGAAGCCATCAAAAAGAGGGTAAGATGTGACAAGAGGGTTGCAGTAGGGGCGTTCCCAGGACGCAAGCTTGAAGCAGTCATGAGGCAAGCGAGCGCAAAACTCAAAACTACAGCTGATAGACGAAACCTCGTGATAATTTCAGGCGGTTTTAACGATGTCTTAAATGAAGATACAGCAGGACTAGCAGCCAAACTGGCGAAAGGCGTCGATGACATGCGCGCCACTTCTCCTAAGGTACAGGTAGTGATATGCACGGTACCGGAGGTACCGGTGCGTGATAGCAACTTGCAAAGAGCGGTTGTCAACGCAAATGTTATGGCGGATGAGTCGAAAGAAAGGCTTTGAGGTGGTGGAAATAAACAGAAAGGTGCATAGGTGGGGTGGTTTTCAACGATACAGAATTCACTTCAATGGGCGGCTAGGTCATGAGGTGGGTTGGCGACTTGCAGGACGCGCAGTAGCTTTTTTGGGAGGCAAGCGAGCCCTTCGGGGTGCAGGATAGCTAGTAACGAGGAAAACAACCAGGGAGACTCTTCGACAGCTGTTATGGACAGATACGATTCCAAAGTGGCACCAATGTCTAAGATAGGTAGAGTCCGGGGCATGAATTGACGTAGCCACGAGCGCCGAGCTAATTGAGACATAGGGTATATTAACATGCAGGGTGGTAGGAACAGGCTGAAGTGGGAAGAGATAGAAGAACAGCTAAGGGAAGAGAAGCCGATGGTATACGGTTTTGTAGAAACACATCTCAGGGACATGGAATAACCTCCGAACAATCCGGACTACGCGTGGGAATATTGTAATAGAACAGAAGGCAGCAGAAAGAGGGTGGTATTGGGGCATACATTCATAAAAGTACAGACTGGCATAGGGTCAAGCAGGAGTGCAAGGAACATTTATGGCTAAAAGGGAAAGTGGCAGGTCAAATGACACTCCTTGGTTTTGTGTACTTGTGGACGGGAGCAAAGGCCAGAGAGGAAAACCAGGCAATGGCAGAGTGTATATCAAAGGACATTAAGGAGTTAGGAAGAGAGTGCGAGATAATTATACTAGGAGACATGAATGCGCACATAGAAGATATAGATGGGTATACCGACCCGACAGGCAAAATGATCAGGGATATGTGTGAAAGGCTTGATTTAATCATTTGCAACAGTACCGAGAAGTGTGAAGGGCAAATAACATGGGAGGTAGGAAGGCTGCAGTCGACGATAGATTATGCACTGATGTCACGTAGGATGTATGATAAGCTCAGGGGAATGCACATTGATGAAGGTGGCTCCAAAAGTCTCGGCAGTGATCACAAACGTATCAAGCTAAGTTTTAAAGGAGCAGTGAAAGTGGGAAGGAGACAAGATGAGCAACTACAGGAAACTTTTTATTCAGAAAGGCAAATTGAAATAGCCACTAAACAAATTGAGAAAGTAATCACGGAGGATAATGAGACAGTGTGGACATACACGAATTTATTTAGACTCTTTGAGCTAGAGCTTGCTAAGACGCGTAACAAGTCACCCCTGAAAAGAAGACACAAACCCAAAAGTTGGTGGGGTGAGGAAGTTAAGAGAGCCATAGCATAACGTCAGGAAGCCTCTAGGGAACACAGACATGCTAAGCAGCGGGGTGAACCGACAGATGATGTTGAAAGAAAATGGGAAATCTTTCTAAGCTGTAGAAGGGCTGCGTCTCTTCTGATCAATGAAAGGATTAGAAAAAAGGGAGCTTAGTGGCTAGCAGAGTACATAAAAAAGATAGAAAGGCAGCTGCGAAATTTTGGAACCATCTATACTCCCTAAGAAATGAGACGAGCCTAGATCAGAGTTTTATAACTACAGCCCCAGGTGCCAGGCTCGAAGGGGACGAAGCTATGGAATATACCGGGTGTTCAAAATTAAGCTTTATGATTTTTTTAAAATTAGGCGCTCGAAGGCACGTGAGAACCACTTGTGCAAATAAGTTAAGCGGCCAGGGGGACAGAAAGTTAGATGATAATTATCGCTGTCAGCAGCCCAATTAACTAAAATTTAATAATTAACTTTTTACTGGCTGCGGTAAGTTGGCATGTTTATATTGAAAAAATGTAGGCAGTGGTGTTTGTACACAGTTTCAGTTGGAAGATTTTTTCTAGCACGCCTGTGTTCCGAGATATCCGGCTCCAAAGTTTAATTGTCTTTCGCACGATTACGCATGCAAGAGGGTGAGGGTCCGCGCAAAGCTCCTCCCTAAAGTGACGCATCTGTTGCGTGTGGTGTTTAGTGTGTGAAGAGGGTGGAAGCGTAGGCATAGGTGATAGCAATTACCCTTGCCCTCTTCGGCCGGCGAAATCAAAATGTGACAGCGCGGTGCGCCATGAGCCTTACGCATGATCCTGATGAACGCGATAACAGGAGACCATTTTTCGCGACGTTTTTTCGTGACTTTAGATCACACTGAGACATCTTCTTGGGAACGCGTTAGCAGGACCGTCCTGCACTAGGGTGCCTCCGGTTAGAGCACAGCGTCTCTGCATTGAAGGTCTACCAAGGAAATCCACGTGGAGTCCTTTCGAGCTAATATGGCTGCTTCTGGCGTGAGGTATTCTACCAAAGTAAAAGTAGACGTGGTGCTTGCAATGGCTGAAATGAATGGCAACGCTTCGTTAGCAATGGAGCTTTACGCGTCTCGCCACCCACACCGTCCCCTTCCAACAAGGCCCACTTTCACAAACCTGTTTCGACGCTTCTGCACAACAGGCTCTGTCCACCTTCCGAGACGGACCAGGAAGGCAATCGTCGATGAAGACTTTGAAATCGACGTTGTCGCGTGCGTAACCTCGATGCCAGAGCTCAGCATCCGACAGATTGCCGATCAGTGCGGTCGCAGCATCGGAACAGTCACAAATGTTTTAAGAAAGCACAAGTTCCATCCATATCACGTTTACCTTCATCAGGACCTAAATGAGGCGGACTTTGAAAGGCGAGTTGACTTCTGCAATTGGGGCCTCATCAAAACTGATCAAGAAAATGACTTTTTGCACAGAATAATTTGGACTGATGAAGCTCGGTTTTGCCGAAATGGAAGTGTTAATCTTCACAACGCCCATTATTGGGCACAAGAAAACCCACACTGGCTGAGGCAGCACAAGCATCAAGTTCGCTGGAGTGTGAATGTGTGGTGCGGCATACTCGGGGACAGGATCATCGGACCTCACTTTTTTGAGGACAACTTGAACGGAAAGATGTACACAGAAGAAATATTAGGTGTTGTCATTGATGATCTTGTCTGCAGTCTTTCCCTGAATGACCTGCGCCAAGTATGGTTTCAGCACGATGGAGCACCACCACATTTTTCTACCAGGGCGAAGAACTGGTTGGACAGACGTTTTCCACAACAGTGGATTGGGCGCGCAGGAGCGATGTTTTGGCCACCAAGATCACCTGACCTTTCTCCGCTCGACTTTTTCCTTTGGGGCTACGTTAAAGATCGAGTTTACGTAACAGAGCCCAGCGATGTTAATGACATGAAGGACAGGATAACATCTGCCTGTGCGAGTATTCCTGCAGAAGTACTGCGCCGAGTCATCGAGTCGACGCGACAGCGGTTCATGCTTTGCGTTGCTGCCGAAGGCAGGCATTTTGAACACTTTTTGGGGCATTGACGTCTTGAGAGGTGAAGAGTTTCGATGAGATTTGTGCATGACCGAAATATGCTTATGTAGCAGCAGGAAATATGCGTTAGCAAGGATAAAACTGTTTCAGTTATTATTGGTGGAGTTGTTGCTCTTGTTTCAATAAAAGTTACAGTACTCGGACATCAGCAGTCACGCTATTCGCGTAGCCCAGGCAACGACCACGCATGCTTCTCTAGTGATTATTACGCACGCGCACTGGCATCCAGATTCTCCGCTCGCACCATTATCTCGGCATGGTATCTGCCACTATCGTTAGAGGCTCTGCAGTTGCGTGTTACGACACTGGTTGCAAGCGTTCTTCGATTTTTGATTTCGACGGCCGAAGAGGGCAAGGGTAATTGCTATCACCTATGCCTACGCTTCCACCCTCTTCACACACTAAACACCACACGCAACAGATGCGTCACTTTAGGGAGGAGCTTTGCGCGGACCCTCACCCTCTTGCATGCGTAATCGTGCGAAAGACAATTAAACTTTGGAGCCGGATATCTCGGAACACAGGCGTGCTAGAAAAAATCTTCCAACTGAAACTGTGTACAAACACCACTGCCTACATTTTTTCAATATAAACATGCCAACTTACCGCAGCCAGTAAAAAGTTAATTATTAAATTTTAGTTAATTGGGCTGCTGACAGCGATAATTATCATCTAACTTTCTGTCCCCCTGGCCGCTTAACTTATTTGCACAAGTGGTTCTCACGTGCCTTCGAGCGCCTAATTTTAAAAAAATCATAAAGCTTAATTTTGAACACCCGGTATAAGAGCAAGGGTGACAGAAAAATTTCAACAAAGAAGTACTTTATGCACCACAATAGACAAGGACGAATCAAGTGGGGCAATGGCTCCATTTTCACAACGAGAGTGGGAAAGGGCTGAGAAAAGGGTTCCTTGTAGTACATCATTAGGCCCAGATAGCATTCCAATTAGGCTGATAAAGACATTAGGTCCGAAGTCTAAGCAGGCTTTGAGAGAGGCAGTGAGCAAAATAATACTCGATGGTGAAGTTCCCGATGGATGGAAACTTAGCAGGAGTACCATGATCTATTAAAGAGAAGGGGGACAAAGCTCACATAAACAACTACCGTCCTATAACAGTGACATCGGTGGTCTACAGGCTGGCGATGCAGATTATAAAGGAAAGACTGCAGGCATGGATAGAAGATGAGGGGGTGCTGGGGGAACTGCAGAATGGGTTTCGGAAACACAGGAGGTTGGAAGGCAATCTGTTCTCACTGACGCAGTGCATCGAAATAGCAGAAAAGAAAGACACAGGTCCCTGTGGCTAGCATTTTCGGATATCAAGGGAGCATACGATAGCGTGGTTCTAAAGAAATTGGGGGTAATACTGGACACACTAGGCGTGGAAGATGTAGTCACTAATCTTTAAAAGGATATCTATAAAGGTAACAAGGTAGTTATAAAGTGGGAAATACAGGTATCCAAGCCTGCAGAGGTAAAACGGGGGCTTAGGCAGGGGTGCCCCCTGTCACCCTTATTATTCATGATGTACCTACAAGGATTAGAGGCAAAATTAGAGGGCTGGGCTTCAACCTCTTTTTAGTCAAACAAGGAAAACTTATTGGTCAGGCACTACCAGATTTAATGTACGCAGATGATATAGTGCTAATGGCCAACAACAAGGAAGATTTGCAGAGATTGATGGACATCTGCGGTAATGAGGGAGATAGGTTAGATTTTAGATTCAGTAAGGAAAATAAGCAGTCATGATTTTCAATGACAACGAAGGTAGTGAGCTTAGGATACAGGAGGTCACGCTAGAGATAACAGATAAATACAAATATCTGGGCGTATGGATATGCAATGGGACCGCGTAGCTGAGGGAACACGAAATATACGTGACGACTAAAGGTAACAGGAATGCGGCAGTGATGAAAAATAGGGCACTTTGGAATTACAATAGGTATGATGTTGTGAGAGGAATATGGAAAGGGGTCATGGTTCCTGGGCTGACGTTCGGCAATGCGGTCTTGTGCATGAGATCAGAAGTTCAAGCAAGATTAGAAATTAAGCAACGTGGAATAGGTAGGCTTGCTTTAGGAGCTCACGGGAATACACCAAAACAGGGAGTAGAAGGTGATATGGGATGGACGTCATTTGAGGGCAGGGAAGCTAGCAGCAAGATAAAATTTGAAAAGCGATTGAGAGAAATGAAGGAGGAGTGTTGGGCTAGGAATGTTTTCAGCTACTTGTACATGAAGATTGTCGATACGAAATGGAGGAAGTGAACCAGGAAGTTGACTGGTAAATACTTAGAAAACAGCAGGTGGCCAAACCAAAAAGAACTCTCGGTTAAGAAGAAAGTGAAGGAAACGGAGACTGACATGTGGAAAATAGGCATGATAAAGAAGTCCGCACTAGAGATCTATCGAACTTTTAAGCAGGAAATCGCCAAGGAAAGGATGTATCATAATACTCGGGGTAGTTCTCTACTGTTTGAGGCTAGGACGGGAGTACTGCGAACCAAGACACATCGGGCCAAATACGAAGGAGTAGACACAGTATGCAGTGCGTGTGGAGAGGAAGAAGAAGCTGCCGAACACTTAATAATGTTCTGTAAAGGGCTTCACCCTATAGTTCAGGATGATGGCGCAGAGTTTTTCAAGCACTGGGGTTTAGGGACTGGGAGGGCAAAATAGACTTTAGGCAAGTAAACTTAACTAGAAGGAGGTTCTCTGATTGGTGGCTAAAGTGAAGGTGCGAGTGAAAGTTTAACTCTTCACTGCAAAGTACGAATCCTCAAACTCACTTTTTAAGGAAAAAAAATTATAGTTTTGGGTTCATAAAGTATTACGGCTTCGTGGCGCTAGCCACCGCCCGATCTAAAGGGTACAGCCATATATCCATCTATCCATCCATCCATCCATCCATCCATCCATCCATCCATCCATCCATCCATCCATCCATTCAGAGCACCGTTTTGGCGGGCTCACGCATTCAGAGACTCCGCGACCTAGGATGGACAAGGCTGTTGAGCAGCGTGCGCGCAGGGCGGCGGTGGCTCGCACTCGAAGAAGGGACACCAACGTGCGGGCACGCGAAGCAGAGGCGCACCGCGAGAACCCTGCAGTACGACAGCTTGAAGCCGAAGCGGTGCAGCAGTGGCATGTGCACCCAGCTTCGCCCTACTCTTCATCATTCATCCCGTGAATATGGTGTCGTTTGTTTAGCGATTGCAACTGAAGGCAAGCTAACACAGTGGCCACCCAGCAGTGGCATTTCATTAGCCTCAACGATCGCGTGTGTTTGCGTACAAACGTGTACATACCCCACCAGTAGTAACGCTGGCGGATCCGCTCATACGTCTTTACCCCACCGGCAT
The DNA here is from genome assembly GCF_043290135.1 of Rhipicephalus microplus. Taxonomy (NCBI): domain Eukaryota; kingdom Metazoa; phylum Arthropoda; class Arachnida; order Ixodida; family Ixodidae; genus Rhipicephalus; species Rhipicephalus microplus. The sequence continues at coordinate 216,280,302 of NC_134703.1, forward strand.
GTGCGTGTTGCGGTTCAGCATGAAAATATTCGCAGATATCAGACCGCATATGGCACACTTCAACCACCCAGCACACTTCCACCACTTCGCAAGGGAGTTTAATAGTGACGCCAGGTAGTAGGCAGGCAGCCGGCATGGACACAAATGCTCGAGCAGCTCAGCGTTGTTGTTGTTGTTTCCCTGTGCAAATGGCTCGTACCCAAAGGAGGGGAGCGTCTACAGCTTGCGCACACGCTCGCGCTTCGCACTCAGAGATGGTCTCACTAGTAGTGCCTTGCGAATTCTCCACTACACTTTGAAATACTCTCTTGTTGGTCTCCTGTCAGGGTCACAGGGAAATCCAGCCATTCTAGAGCGCCATATACCCTGCAAGGCAGTCATCATGATGAAATTGAAAGGTAATCCAGTCTCATTCTCTATTGCCAAATACCTGATCCCATGAGGGTCTAACGGAAACTCTTATTTAATTGTCCTTTGTAATACGTCCCAAAAGTAAACTCCTTCCCTGCAGTGCAGGTAAACATGACCAATACTTTACGGGTCCTTACAGATTAGACAGTGAGCTCCTCAAGGCATATAAAACCCACGCTCCTCTGGGAAGGCTTTTTAGGAAGTGCTTTCTTTGGTTGGTTGGTTGGTCGGTCGGCCGGTCGGTCGGTCATGAAACTTTATTGTGGTCCTACAGAGCACGCTTCAGTGCGAAGTGGGTGACTCCCACGTCGGGACCATTAGGCTAAGCCTATCGGCCGCTCCACAGGCCTGCTGAATGGCCCAAAGTTAGTCGGCCAGGTTGGTTGGTCGGTTGGTTGGTCAGTCGGTCGGTCACGAAACTTTATTGTGGTCCTGCAGGGCGTTCGTCAGTGCCCAGCGGGTGACTCCCACGTCGGGACCATTAGGCCAAGCCTATTGGCCGCTCCATGGGTCTGCTGGATGGCCCAAAGTTAGTCGGCCAGGTTGGTCGGTGGGTCGGTCGGTCGGTCGGTTGGTCGGTCGGTCGGTCAGTAGCCCGCGAAACTTTATTGCGGTCATACATGGCGCGCGTTAGTGTGCAGTGGTTGACTCCCACGTCGAGACCATTAGGCCAAGCCTATCGGCCGCTCCACGGGCCTGCTGAATGGCCCAAAGTTAGTCGGCCAGGTCAGTCAGTAGATCGGTCGGTCGGTCGGTCGGACAGTTGCGAAACTATAATGTGGTCCTACAGGGTGCGCATTAGTGCGCAGCGTGTGACTCCCACGACGGGACCATTACGTCAAGCCTATCGGCCGCTCCACGGGCCTGCTGGATGGCCCAAAGTTAGTCGGCCAGAAGAGAGCTGCGTAGGGCCACCTCCCACCTGACCGATGTCGTGTCGGGGCTAGTGTACATCGCCTTGCACTCCTATAGCATGTGCGCGAGCGTGGATACATCCCCGCATGCGGGGCAAGCGTCGTTGGGGAACACGTCAGGATAAATAGCGTGAAGGGATCTCAGGTTAGGGTACGTGTCGGTCTGAGGTAGTCTGAGCGTAAGGGCCTGTGGCCTATTAAGGTTTGGATGAGGGAGTGGATATAATCTTCGCGTGAGGTAAAAATCTCTTGATATTTCGTTTTACGTGGCTGGCACGTCCCTGTTTTCCGCAACCCCATTGGCCCCGAATCCTTGCCCGGAACCGGCATGATCAGTTAGTGCGCGCGCGGCCTCATGAGCAGAATTGTTTAGGTTGGCGGCAGCGCCTTGGACCTGTCCAACATGTGTAGGAAACCAGATCAGTATGTGGAGCTTGATACCGTCGCAGCCGCCACTCTGGAGCACGCGCAGGGCTTTCTTGGAGACGACACCGTGCTCGAAAGCGCAAATAGCTGACCTAGAGTCACTATAGATGACCTCCCTTTCACCTTCCAGGATGGCCAGGGTGATGGCCACTCTCTCGGCAATCGTCGGATCGTCAGTGTTAACCGATGCGCAGTTGGTGATTTGCTGTTTGGAGTCGACGACGACTACGGAGAAGGCGCGGCTTCTACGTTACGCTGCCGTGTCGACAAAGCTGACGCCACGCTCCTCACTGTGAATCTAATTGAGAAGAGTGGCAGCTCTAGCTCGTCGCCTACCACGATTGTGCTCGGGATGGTCATTCCTCGGTATCGGTGCCACGGTGATGAGCTCGCGAATATCACGGGGCACCTATCTCATCTTCTCGTCCACTTCAGCCGGAGAGTGACCGAGCTCTGGGAGTATATGTATGCCGGTCTGGGAGCTCGAAAGGCGCACGAGCTTGGCCTGCTCCTGCGCTTCAGCAATCTCCTCCAACGTATTGTGCAGGTGCTCGGTGCGCGTCCTGATCGGGATACCCAGGGCCCGCTTGGTAATCTTTCTGAGCAAGACCTTGACCTTGTCACGCTCGGCACGCTGCCAATCGTGCATGGCCATGACATATGAAAATTGGCAGAGCACAAAGGCATTGCCCAGGCAGATTAGGTTGTCTTCTTTGAGGCCTTAGTAGCGGTTGGCCACCTACCGAACCAGCCGAACCGCGTTATTCGTCTTGGCGGTGAGCTAGAGCATAGTCTTGCCGATGGAACCATTGGACTTAGTGGTCATGCTGAGGACCCGAATGGAGTAGAATCTGAGTAATGCGCCGCCATCTCCGGTGTAGAGCTTGATATCACTCTTCTAGATCGGCTGCCAGTTTTTGGTCTTGGGCCCTCGCCTAGTAGGTTCGTAGAGAAGGAGTTCGGACTTGTTTGGGGAACACCTCAGGCCTGTGGGATGGAGGTAATCTTCCATGTTGTCTATGGCCTCCTGCAGGGAGCGCTCTACTTGCCCATCGCTGCCACGTGTGTGTGTAATTTGAAAAAGAACGTTTTCGCACTTGGAGCGGCCGGCATTTCTTCAACTCCTTTAGGCACGATCTGACCCTTGCGTGTTTTATATAGCACTCTGTACAGTGGGATGAGGAGCGTAACGTCACGTGAATCCTTGTACAGTTTTTTTCTTTACAACAAACCATGGGTAGTCAGTTGAAAAACAAACACACAAAAGCCGCACGCTGGCCACTTCTTTTATGTATCCTTACACAGCCCCTGTGGTAACATGAGTGCTCACAATAAACTCAGGCAACAGTCTACTTAGTCGTGTTTAACATACTGTTAGTAGGAAAGGATCTCTTGTCTGGCAGAAAAAAGAAAAACTTATTTACTAACTGTTTCATAAACAGATGTCCTAGCCCATGCTCTCAACACTTCACCCGTCCAAGCAAATTCGTGGGACTGTACCTTTTCCAGTTAGACCCCCCACAAATATTGCAAACATTCGATGTAATTTTTGCACATTGACCCGGGAACAATATAGCACTTGCATCACATACCATAGCTTAGACACAAAAAACCAGTTGCATGCAGTAGCCCTAGCAAACACGGCCAGATAAGTTGCATTCCACCTATTCGCTTTCTCTTAAATTTCTTTCGTTTTCTGTGTACATTATTCAACAGTAATTTTGTACGAATTCAGCGGAACTCCAAGATACATAACTGGCGTTTACGTCCATTTAACGGCTGCGAAAAATTCCGGGGTAAATGCCAATATCTATGCCAAAATATGATGCATTTACGCCAGTTTATCTGGCTTCCTTTAACTTCAGCGAACGATTTTGAAACTCTGGTTGATTTTTCATTGCCTTCATAGGAAGTTCTGGAAATTGAAACATCATCAGCGTATTCCAGTAGTTCAACCTCTGAGGATTGTACTCTAATACTTCTGATTATGTGGTTCTGCAATATTGACCGACATAATGTTTCAATGTAGATGCAAAACAACAGTGGACTAACAGGGCAATCTTGATGCACTAAGCGCTCAATTCTAATGAACGGGGGTGGGGGCAATGTCTTGTTAATAATTAGTTTGTAGTAACATTTAGATATACCATGGCTACGCCGTCTATAAATATCTAAACATTAATGTGCTCCAATACTGCGAACGAAAGAGCGTGAGCAACGCAATCAAACGCTTTTGCTAGATCCTGCTGGACTATGGCGACACGAGCTTCACTAATGTCATCACATTCGAGCACGGACCGCATTTTATGAACATTTGTTACTATGGAGCGACGTTTGATTCCACACGTTTGGTGTGGACTGACGATGTCTTTTACTGCACCAATACGCTGCCAGGCGGCTGTTGAGCATTTATTTCTTCATGTCATAAGTAGTGTTTGTGACGTGTCTGCATTCTCTTGTTTAGATTTGGTTTGAGTGTCTCTGCGCTTCTCAAAACCAGTGAGACTTTAGCAAATGTGTTTACTCTGGTTTTTTGTGCTTCGTGAGATTAGAACGCCTATATGGCACTTTCTTTACAGTAGCAAAAGATATATTAGCGTAATCAGTTATGTGAACGTCATTTGCATTGACTCGTTTAGTGGTTGGTAATTTCTGCGTACGAAACATCGTGCTTCTGAAGTGTCCGCCAAAAAGTTTAAACTTTTTTCAGACCTTTAGGCATATTTTTAAGTTCTTTTCAGCCCTTTGCCCATAATTTTGGTCATTCTTGTTCACCTTCTACGATTAAAGCCGTAATACTTCGCTGTAGCCGTACCGTACGTTAAGCTTACGGCACCACCACTTGTGTTGCGTTGGTCGTAACAAAAAATATGAATATGATATGAAGAGAATGTAATAGTTTTTTGCGTTGAGTTTTACCGTGATCGATTCAATGAAATAGCATTCGCTTATGGTGCTACACAGATGCAAAGCTAAAAAAGTGGATATTGAGAGTTACAATTGCCTTCCAGCGCGCTGAAATTCACTGGCGTGCGCTGGAAAAGCTGTGCTTTAGTTAATCGTCTTCAACGCCTCAGCAAACAAATGCAGCACGTTTTACTGCATATATGAGTGGTTAATATGTAGTACTAATTACTCGCGGTGTGCTGAAGCTTCTAAAATTAATCAAGAGTAGGAGTATAACCACGTTTTACTCTTTCATGTATCAAGAGTATATGAGAATTTCACTCTCTCAAAGAGCACAAGAGTGGAAACCTGTTTCACTCTTTCATTTCATACAGAGTGAAAATGAATTTCGCTCTATCTGGTGCTTTGCGAGAGTAGAAGAACAATTTGAAGAGTAACTTGGCCTTTTTACTCCTGCGATACCCTCCGCAGTTTTTAAAGTGTACTATTTCAAGACCTGCAACAATGCCTGCAGACGCCGTTGATACTTACCCACTACGACGAATACGCCGACACAAAAATATACACCGACGGAAGCACCGTAGTGGTTGGAGCCATGCTAGCACAGAGGACCTATGGCATTGAAACTGGCATCAGTTATGTGAGCCTGTCGTCCTTCATGATGAAAGCCAACTATTCCACAACAGAAAAATAGTACCTTGCCATCAACTGGGCTGCATATGAATTTGGCCCCTACCTCTGCGAAAGGCCTTTTAAAGTTGTGAGTAAGCACCACGCCTCATGTTGCCAGAGTAAAGAAGGACCCTTAAGTTCATTTCGCATGGAGGAGTCTGCGACTTCAAGAATTCGACATCACCACCTGTTAAAAGTCCAGATGAAGGCACTCTGGCACAGACTGCCTCTGCCATGCCCGGTCACAGACCACCGCAGAACGAGGGTGGCGACAGCATTTTTCGAACCTCAATCGTCAATGTCTTCGCCAAAAGACAGCGAGCTGACCAAGAAGCCAGGGGCCCTCTTGAAAAGCTCAACGTCCGAGCTACCGTTGTTATAAAGGTATTCAAATCAGGACTATAGCGTTTTTTTGTGCGTAACGGTGTCCTTCTAAAAAAAAACTTCTCGACGCATCAGGCCAACTATATCTCACCGTAGCAACTTCAATGTTACGTTCATAAGTTCTGAATGTTTTGCATGGCTATTCAATGGCTGGACCCTTTTGTTTCTTTGAGTTTCCCGTACGCTTGCCACGATACACCAGACGTACTACTGGCCGCTCTTTGACTGCTACGTAAAAACCTGCCGAGATTTTCAGCGACAGAAGACACGGCTAACTAAGCCAGCCGGGCTACTGAGCCCTATACAGCCACCTCGCTGGCTGTTCCAGGAAGGTGGCATGAACCTACCAGGGCCGTTTCCGGCGCCGAATTCGGAAAGAAATCTATCATTGTAGCTACAGGCTTCCTCCCCCGCAACGCTGAGACAAGGGCGCTGCCTGAAGGTAGTGCCACCGAGAACATGGTTCTGCGTCGCGGCGCCCCGGAAGGGTTCATTACCCGCAGAGTTATGACCTTTTTTCTGGACATAAATCAGGTCATTTTGTTCCTCAGGACATTTTGTTACTCAGGACATAACTCAGGTCGCAGAAGACGGGTAAAGCACAAGTATAGCAAAGAATGCTTATTGATAGCATAAAATTGGGCTTTTAAAGCCAGGAGGAGAGACAGGAAAGTGAGCACTGCTTGTGCCCACGTTCGACTGCCTGTGTCTCGTTAAGCTGCAATGCAGCCAGATACGTTCCGTTGCTACCATAAGGCTGAAAAATGGGATCCTTGATGTATTTACGACGGCACGTTCCAACTATTACAAGTTTATCGATGGCTGACGCTGTGTGCGCCGATTCAGTGTACACCGTGCCCTGTTTGTTGTAATCTCAGTATATCTTTCGCGGCTACACGTTCGGCCAAAATAGTAGTTTCATCTTGGATACGTCGGTTGCTGCGTGGGGTCAACGTCCCGAACGTTTCTAAATGCATAACAACAAAATTGTTCATTTTGACACTTTTCGCCTCACCACTGCTAGGCTTTCATGAGGAATAATCACGATAATGGCTAGACTCTGGCAGAATTGTAATGAGCACTTCCGTTATCACGGTTATATATATATATATATATATATATATATATATATATATATATATATTGCACGCTATATTCTGACCGATGTTTCGGCTCCAGCCGAAACATCGGTCAGAATTTATCGTGCTAAACCAACGTGCATCGTACTCTATTTTCTCTTATTCTACCGGGGCCAGCGATACTTCCTTGCTGCAACTATATAGGTATATATATATATATATATATATATATATATATATATATATATAGGTAGAGAGAGAGAAATCAAATTAAGACAAGCGCTAAGTTGCGTCCCTTCTCTATTTCTTTTTATGTATATATAGGCCGCCGCCGCTTAAACCCAGGCCGCCGTTTAAATGGCCTGGGTTCGGTAATGTCACAAGCCGACGAGCGCAGCACGTCAGCTTCGTACCACTCCCACCACCAAGAAACCCTTCTCACCTGGTCACCAGCCCTCAAAAGGATTTTCCGCTGTTCGCAGGGCTTCTGGGTGAGGACGTTGAAGACTGGCTCGAGGAGTATAACCATGTGAGTGCCATCAACAACCAGTATGAGCCTGTGGAACTCAACCACGTTGCACTCTACTTGAGCGGCATCACAAAAACGTGGTTTTTCAGCCACGCTACAGATATTCCGACATGGCCCGCCTTTACACGTCAGCTCCGCCAGATTTTCGCCAACCCGTCACTGCGCTCAGATATCGCCAATAAGAGGCTTGGTGCACGTGTTCAACGCCCCAGCGGGTTTTACACTTTTTACATCGAATATGTTCTCACCCTTTGCCGCCGCATCGACAGCTATATGGAGGAAAATGACCATGTGCGCCACCTGCTAAAAGGAATTGCGACTGTCGCTTTTATTGCGCTTGTGGTGCAGAATCCCCAGACCATAGCCAATGTTGTCACTACCTGTCAGCGCCTTGAGGCGCTTCAGACCACTCGGGTGCAACCTGACAAGTCTGATCTGAGCTCGAGTCATGACACAACAGAACTACGTGCATTGATCCGCTCCATCATCCGCGAGGAAGTTGATGCACAGGATTCACCTCGCCACCTTGATATTCGCACGACGCCACCTGCTACTAGTTTGCGCGACGTCGTGAGGGAGGAAGTGGCCTTGATCACTGGCACACCAGTTTCGAGCTCACATCCCGTGCCCATACCAAGTTATGCTCACGTTGCTGCAACGACACCTGCGCCCCACCAAAGCCTGGCCTCGATTACTGTCACACCTGTTCCAAGCCCATATCCTGTGGCCTTGCCAACCTATGCTCAGGTTGCTTCTAGGCCATCTGCACCCCAGGAAAGACCAATGCAGCAACCAGCACCTGAAGTGCATGGTTCACTCAACTCACTTGCCCCGCGACCATCTTCCCAGCCTTACAACGTCTGACGCGCTACGCAGCCGAGTTGCTTCTATTGTGGCATCCGTTGTCATATTTTGAGGTTTTGCTGACACTGTCAGCAAGACAAAAGGCGAAGGTACGATGACTCTGAACGGGATGACTTGTACTCCACTGGACCACCCTTTCGGCGAGTGTACCGGAACAGCACACGTTGGTCACCCTCTCCGCAGAACTTTGGCTCAGTTGGCACTTCCCGTTCCTCACGTCGTCGCTCACCTTCACCGATGCGGCGCTCCTCTTCTCCCCTCCGACCTTCTACTTCAATTCCCGACCGCCAACTGGAAAACTAAACAGTACAGCTTTTGGAGGGAAAGCTGCATCTTTCAAACTGCGTCAAACTCATCCGGACCGCCCATCAAATGTTTCATTGGTGTATGTTAACTGTCTACAGACCGAGGCACTGGCTGACACAGGCGCATCACTTTCCGTAATTCGTTCAGACTTTTGTGCCCGCTTGAAAAAAGCTAGGACGCCATACGATGGCCCTTCCTTTCGTTGCGCTGATGGGGTCCCTATTCAGTCTTCAAGTGTTCAGCCTTCAAGTGATACGCGGAGACCGCTTCTCTACGCACTTGCTCTGCCTCAGACGTTGCCGCCTTCTTTTTAGAAGCCATTGTGTTGCGTCATGGTGCACCTCGCACATTGTTGAACGACCGAAGCAAGGCCTTCCTCTTCACAATTCTCGACGAAATTCTAAAAACTTGTGGCACAGTTCTAAGACCACAACAGCTTACCACCCGCAGAGAAATGGCCTGACAGTGTGATTCCACCGGACACTAATCAACCAGATATCCATGTTCATCGGACCGAACCAGGATAACTCGGACAAATCTTGCCGTTCGTAACGTTTGAACACAATACCACTGTTCAACGAACCACCGGGTATTCACCTTTCTTCCTCGCCTTTTGTCGTGCACCGACATTCACCATTGACGCCTTTTTCTTCAATGTAACGACAAAAACATCCATGACTACGTCAGAACATTTCATCTCCAGGCTCGCTGACACACGGCAACGTGCTCAACTCAACACGGAGGCCAGTAAACAAGACAGCAAGCAACACTATGACAGCTTTCGTCGAGACGTCACCTTCCGTCCTGGAGATGAAGTACTACTTTGGATGCCTGTTCAAACACCCGGATTGTGTGAAAAGTTTGAGTCACGCTTTCTCGGACCTTACGTTGTTTGTGAACGAACATCTCTAGTCAATTACCCTGTCACTTCCGTTGAGGGTTCCTCGTACCATCATTACTGTGCCTCCAAGATAGTCCATGTTTCACGTCTGAGACCCTTTGTTCGCCGTAAATTTCCCGCTTAAATCTCGGCCGGGCTAGCCGCTCAAGTGCGCGGGGAAAATAACTATGAGCATTATTTATGCGTCCCATTTTTTAATCTCCACATACTCATCTTCACCACTGCTGTTTGGGTTGTGGCACATACTTGAGACAATAAAGGAGAGTCTTGAAGGTATTGTACGCCATCTTACATTATATATATATATATATATATATATATATATATATATATATATATATATATATACATACATATATATATATGCACACAATAATAACCACAATGAGAATTAGCTGTAGGCAAAACAAACAGCGCAGAAACCATATGAGTGACTTTGTGATCACCGTCACCTTGACTTTGCTGTCGCGTGCTTCCCTCTGAGCAATAGCCCCGTTTTCAATGTATCAATATACATCAACACATATTACATTGATTGATTGATATGTGGGGTTTAAAATCCCAAAACCACCATAAGATTGTGAGAGACGCCGTAGTGGAGGGCTCCGGAAATTTCGACCTACTGGTGTTCTATACCGTGCGCCCAAATCTGAGCACACGGGCCTACAACATTTCCGCCTCTACCGGAAACGCAGCCGCCGCAGCCGGGATCCGATCCCACGACCGGCGAGTCAGCCGAGTACCTTAGCCACTAGACCACCACGGTGGGGCAAGACGTGTCACATTGATATTGTGAACTGAAATAGGAAGAAATTAGTAAAGAGTCTTCGCATGGTCTCTCTACAAGGAAGCAATAACACTTCAAAGGTTCTCAAAATTTACTAGTAACAATAACAACGAGACTGATTGTGGCCAACCTGCCTGTATTATGTCATTGAGGAGTGCCATTCAAATGTGAGTCCACAATTTCTTTTTTAATGCAGCGGCGAACAGCCACAGCCTGACGTCAGGTTCATCCAACCAAGACGAGCTGCTGCGGGCGTACGAGTACGCCCGGCGGCACCCGCCAAGTTCCTCTCAACAGGCTTCGACCAGCGGTGCTCTGACGCACTACGATGCTCCCGACGACAGCCATACTACGGGTTCTGAAGGCAGCACTGATCCGGGCATTAGGCAATTCACAGAGTCTCCGCCTGAACCAAATGAAAGGCGACAGGCTGCTTGCATCACGCCAGGATCTCGAGGTACGCGTACAGGCGGATTCGCTTCTCAACTGCAGCGTAGGATGTTCATCAAATGTTTCATACTGACTAGAAGGTTGATACTGAACTTTTGGCACTTTTCTTCGCGCTCTTCCTTGTCTTCGTATACATATTTTCTTTCCACTGACCGTTCAAGACCATCAAAAGAATTAGGCATAACTGTTTAGAGCACATCAGTCACCTTAGCTCAAGCAGCCAAAGTATCTCATTTATCTCTTACATGCGTGACATTCCGCCCTTTCCTTGGTGGTGTACACAGGCTTTCGCACGCAACTGATAGATATGTGGGGTTCGACGTCCCTAAACCACCATATGATTATGAGAGACGCCGTGGTGGAGACTCCGAAAATTTCGGCCACCTGGTGTTCTTTATCGTGCACACAAATCTGAGCACACGGGCTTGCAGCAATTCCGCCTCCATCAAAAATTCAGCCGCCACAGTAGGGATTTGATTCCGCAATCTTCCGATGAGCAGCCGAGTACCTCCGCCTTTAGACCACCGCAGTGGGGCTTCGCACTCAACTTTGTAGTGAAAAGTTGTGGGACAAATTCCGGACAGCGGCAGCCACATTTTGAAGAAAGCGAAATGGTAGAGAATCGTGTTTTCGAATCAGGCGTCCGTTAAAGGTCCACTCGGCACATTTGACAATTTGGAGGTGTCAAACGCAATGCGTAGTTGGGGCGTTCATGATCACGTCTTACAAAATATGAAACGCTACGCGCCGCGGAAATGGGTCGAATTTCAAGATGAACGCTGCTCCCCCTTTTGCGGGGCGCACGCCAAGATAATGAGGACGTGACGTACACGCAAGAATTTCTCTATGCGCGCAGCAGTGCTGCGACGTTGGTTTTCAACATAGACTTCTGTGCTCTGATGTCGCCATTAGTAGCTCATGACAAGCTGAACATTATTTACATGACATGTGTAGTTTATGTAAGTTCTTGCTTCAGTAGATGAATAAAACTTGAGATGAAAAAATGCCAGATCCCACGTACAATGCGAACTTATGATATGCGAAGCACGAATGAGAAAGGTGGATATGACACTTCAAAATCAGTACAACGTTACCAGGCGGAGGTAAATTATGCCGTACATGCATGGACGTGTCATATACCTTCGTCGTTTGTTCAAGCCGCGCGATACAAAACACGGCTGCCAACACGCTATGAGCGTAGCATGTAGCTATTTTTTGCATGATGCTGATGTCATAAATGATTATCATGTTTGTACGTGTCATCTACTTTCGTCGTCCTTTCGCGTAACGTAATGTGAAACTCGGTATATGCGAAGCTAGTGAATCGGCCGCGAGTGCATCATGAGCGAAGACATGCAGACATGTTGTTACATGACACGCATGTTTTGCTGCGTCAGGCTAAGGTACTCGGCAGCTGACCCGGAAGCCGCGGGATCAAATCCCGCCTGCGGCGGCTGCATGTTTGATTGAGGCGAAAATGATGTAGGCAACTGTGATCAGATTTGGGTGTACGTTGAAGAACCCCAGGTAATCAAAATTTACAAAGCCCTCCACTGCGGTGTCTCTCATAATCATATGGTGGTTTTGGTACGTTAAACCCCACATGTCAATTACATGATACACATCTCATGATTATCATGTTTGCACCAGTCGCAAGTACCACCGAATTTGGTATGTGTGAAGCCAGCGAAAAGACCGCAAGCGCTCCATAAGCGTGGCGTGTGTTCATGACTTACATGACATGCATGTCCTAATTGCCACGTTGGAGTCCGTCAATTATGTTCGCGTTGCAGTCATGTCATATCATACCAGCTTTGCATTATGTCATGACGAACGAAACTTCCGATAGAGCAGCAAAACCATGACATGTTACGTTATACAATTTCGGTATCGATTCCGTTTTATGAAACGGACAGGAGCGCTAAAAGTCGTAGGTGGCTAGATAGATAGATAGATAGATAGATAGATAGATAGATAGATAGATAGATAGATAGATAGATAGATAGATAGATAGATAGATAGATAGATAGATAGATAGATAGATAGATAGATAGATAGATAGATAGATAGATAGATAGATAGATACGCTCAAAGTACCCACAGTTCGCTAAGAAATGCTTCGTGTTTAATAACAAGATGCAATAAGAGAATGTCCACGTCTTTTTCCTTCTTCCTCTTGAGGGTCCCACTGCAGTCGCTTGACTTTGGGACCCTCGTCTGCATACTACATTCTACAAATTTTGTATTTTGAATGAATGAATAAACTGAACTGAACTGAACTGAACTCTAACGATATGCGGGGCTAATGTGCCAGCGTTTCGCATGTGTTCGTGTCCTCGTGGTTAGCTCAGAAAGCAGACGCCTGTCCGGGCAAAGAAAGTAATGGTCCTGCACAATTGAGCATTCAATGTGCTAATTTATTCTATCGCGTCTAAGCAAGCGTTTCCAAACCATCACGCAGACACAGGCATTTAACCACAATATAACGCTGGTCAATAAAACAACACAATTCACGTGCTCGGGCGTTGGGTTTGTTCGGCCGTGTGATGCGCACGTGACCTCTTGGTCAGATGCTGGAGAGAGTAGGGAAGAGATTTAGCTTGCGAAGGCTACGCGGAATGAGCGGCAAAGGTTTGGGGTTTGGCTCTGCGCATCTTCCTTTTGCACTACTTCAAAAGAAAAGAGAAAGTCTTCTTATTTCGTAAAGAACAGAATTTCAAACATTGTGGAATAATCCTTTTCATCCAACACAACAAACTCTTAGGTCTGAATGAACTTTGTGATGGGGTATGGTGAGTGGCATTTTAAGGAACCCAAAGTGGACATTTCGAAACCCTCCAATACAGCTCCCCTATATCCAGGGCCACACCCAGAAATTTTTCCGGATATTTATGTGCAGAGCAGCTAATTTTGACAGCAGGTGGTGAATGAGAAAATTCGTAAATACTTTAGTATCACTCGAAGGACTGAAGCATGCAAGAATATTTAGGGGCTGTCAGAAGCCCCTGGAATTCCCCTTGCTTACGGCCCTATCATAAACACGTGCTTTGGGGGTACCAAACACCAACAGTTCTTACCATATCGGAAATGACAAAGACTACAATAGGATGCCAGTGGCTTCCATACGGGAGTTTTCAATGACAAGCATTCTTTCGCGTACTGCGAGCACTTTTGGCATCTATCTATCTATCTATCTATCTATCTATCTATCTATCTATCTATCTATTTTTGATGTACACACCTACTACGACAAACTTCCCTTAAGGCAGTGGCTGTTCGAGCAGTTCTTTTGGACAAACTTGTCACCATCCGCTTTCAGTACATTTCTCTGCAGTACCGTCTTTAAAAGCTTTATTTCTATTCCTAATAAATTAACTGCCATGCTTTACCCGGTCTTTCGGGACTTGAATGTTTACAGTGTTCTATGGGGTGATTTTCAGTGCGGCGCATGAGGTCTCCTAATCGAACAGATCTTGTTGTTTTTTGGAGCGTGTCTGCAGAATCGGAAAGAAGCAAGGTACTATTTCTTCGTGGACCAACCATACTCTGCAATACACTTTAGCATTGCAACTCCAACTCTTATTCCCCTGATTAGTTGAAAAGTTATTGCAAATCCTTAGGAAGTTGACCACTTTTCTATAGTTCTGTGCGTGTCAAAAGGAAATGAATATCCCCTACAGGTTTCTAAGCAGATGGAGAAAGTGGATGGACAATAATTTAGAAAATATGCACTTTCAAATTTGATGGACATGTGTGCCTTAAGCTTACATGCCGCTGTCCACTACTTCACATTATTTCTGATTGATGCTGCTACAAAGTAAATCTCACAAACAGAACTGCCCGCCAAGCATCGTGTCCCTTGGTGCAACAGTGATTGTCGAAATGTTGAAAAAAAACCACAACAATGCATGGAGGTTGCTTTGAAGCTCACTGATAGCCAAGAACCTTGACAATTTAGCAACATACGATCTTAAGGAACGGGCATAGGGGCAAGAAGTGAGTTCTGGCATAAAATTTTATCCAGAATCACTTCGTATACACACAAGAGGTGGAAGTCTGGAACGTCTATGTCATTCTCTTCCTCTATTAAACGCACAAGGCCACAGCTTGGAAGACCAGGCGTATTATTTCAGCGCACACATTGAACAGGCCTCCAGATTGTCGCAGTATACTACATCGTACTAACGATACAAAACAATCATCGAAAAACAGAAATTAGAACACAAATCCACAAAACACGAAGCATACAATCGTCGTAGCTGAGCTATAAAGGTGTCGCTAAACAGCTGCGATTATTCACCTTCTGGTTGGGACCATGTAGTGTATGAAATGTTACAACACGCGCCCCCTGACACACAAAATGCCCTTCTTCTCTGTTTAATGCTACTTGCTTTTCTGACGAGATTCCATCAGCCCGCAAAGTTGCAATTGTTATTCCGCTTCGAAAGCAAAGCAAGGATTCATGCTCCGTTACCAGCCAAGACCGATCGCACTAACAAGTTGCCTGTGCAAACTTTACGAAAATATGATTGACCACCAGCATTTACACTTCCTGGAACCAGACAACCTACTGGACTCATGCCAGTGAGAATTTCGCGAGGGTAAATCTACCAGTGACTCATCTGCTACGCATCAAAGCATAAATTCGTGGGGCTTTCGTTCATATTTCATTCTTTCTTTCACTGTTTATCTATATAGAAAAGGCTTACGACGCAACGCACCTGCCGCTTTGGTATAATGCGAGGCCTGCAACACATATATGCCTGAGGCAACATGCTGACCACATTAGAGATATACTTGTCCAATAGCCCTTTCCGTATTCGGGGGCGGGATATCTTAACTTGGACATTTGTCCAGATGACTGGAGTTCTGCAATGTGGTGTCCTCAGTTGGACACTTTTAATCATAAAAAGTAGCAGCTTGCATTTCTACATTCCATGCCTTATGTTTTGTTAAACGTATGTTGATGATCTCCAGATCTGTTTTAAATGCTGCAATCTCGCAATTTTCGTGAGGCAGGTCCAACGTGGCTTAAACAAGGTTTTCAGATGGGCACAGAAAATTGGGTTTTTAATAAATTCCCAGAAAAGTGCATGTGTCTTATTTTTCAGAAAGAGCGATATTCACGCAGACCCCGACATCGCAATCTTTTTTAGAGCGAATTCGGGAGCGCGTGGCTTTAAGAGCTTCGAGCGCTGTTAAGCGGCGGCACCCAGAAGCATCGCTCATGATTAGTGCGGCCGGACTGCGAAAATGATACCGTCCCGCGCATCACGTCAGGCGAGCTAGCGCGTGTCGTCTGCTGCACGCGCAAGGCAATAGGAAAGCCGGGTGCTTCAACGTGGCAAGAATGTTGGACTTCTAATTATCTACCACGTGACTCACAATTAAACTTCGAAACACAATATTGTCACGACTAAAGGCCGGGCAAGAAGAAAGAGTATGATGAAGTGATGAGCGTGAACAGCACCCACGGTTCCTCCGAGGAAGAAGTCGAAGCGGCTGCTCTTTTGTTCTGTTAATACAGACCTCGTTTTTTCTGGTCGCAGCGTCGTCCTGTATTCTGTTATTTTCACCTAGCGACATTGGTGGAGGTGCTGGACTTCTCCAACTGATGCTTGGGACACCTCCGCGCCATAGCACATCAAGTCCACCACCGCAATCCGTTCCTGCAGTGAATACTCCTGTCCACCGCTAGTGTCGCCGCCAGCGAGGCCTTAGTCCCGGGGCGATTCCGCTCGAACTTCTCCAGCAACACACCGTACCGGGAGAAATGGCTACCGGAGTGCCTTCACAGCTTACTGTTGATCAGCCTCTAATTCCTGAGACCTTCTACGGTGAGTATTATGAAGACGTCGAGGACTGGTTAGCCCAGTATGAGCGAGTCGCCAAAGCCAACCGCTGGCCCACTGAACAAAAGCTATCGCGCGTCTACTTTGCTTTGGCAGACAGCGCTCGTACGTGGTACGAGAACCACGAGTCAACACAGTCTTCGTGGGAGGAATTTCGGCAGCAAATTCTCGGGACATTCGCAAACACCAACCGCCGTAGTTCTGCTCAGCAGCTCATCGAAGCACGCATACAGAAACCAAACGAGAGCGTCGCCATGTTTGCGGAAGACATGGCCCGCCTATTTCCGCGGGCCGACTCCGAGATGCCTGAAGGTAAAAACTACGACATCTGATGAGGGGCGTCAAGGAAGAGCTGTTTGCCGGTCTCCTGCGCAACCCACCAACAAGCGTAGTGGAATTCGTCAAAGAGGCGACAACAATCGAGCGAGCACTGCAGCAACGGCGCCAATACCATGACCAACAAAACAAAACATCTCCCAGCCTCTCTGCTTTGAGTGCCGGTAGTGAGTGTC
Organism: Rhipicephalus microplus; assembly: GCF_043290135.1. Lineage (NCBI taxonomy): Eukaryota > Metazoa > Arthropoda > Arachnida > Ixodida > Ixodidae > Rhipicephalus > Rhipicephalus microplus. The sequence continues at coordinate 216,297,296 of NC_134703.1, forward strand.
CTCTGCGCGAACTCATTCGTGAGGTCGTTTGAGAGGAGATCCGAAACCTCCTTGTGACTCCGCAAGAAAATACCATGCCTTGCGTTGCAGAACTTGTGCGGCATGAACTCCGCCAGGCATTTTCGTTGCTCGAATCGCTCTCAGACCAGCGGTCTGTAAGCTACGCATCAGCTGTCCATCGACCCACTCCAGTGTCGTACAACTCGTCACCGCTGGCTTATCGTGACGTCGGCCAAGGGCCTTAGAACGAGCCGTGGGCCCCAGCTCCCAATCCGCCTCAGCCGTATCCACAGTTCAACGTGCCTATGCAAACGGCGCCGATGTACACTCCGCCGACATCTGCATCTTGGTCGCAAGGTATGCCCACCAGTCGACCATCCATCCGTAAGACGGACTTGTGGCGCACCGCCAACCGTCGACCACTTTGCTTTCATTGCGGAGAAGCCGGCCATATTTTCCGCAATTGCCCGTACCATGACCGTAGACATCATAACTTTCTACAAACCTCTCCTCGTGCCTATTTCGATAACCGCCGTGACAGCAGTGCAGGCCCGCAAGCACAGCAACCCGAAGTGCCGTATCGTCGACCCCGCTCTCCTTCACCTGCACCGAACTCGCCGCCGCAGCGCAGTTACTCCGAGGTGGTCCGGGGCAGATCTCCTAGCCCTCGTCGGGGAAACTAACAGCTGCGACCTTTCGCGGGAAGGTTGCCGCCCGTCGAGATGCTATCACACCCCCAACATCTTCTCTACGACGCGATACGACGAATGATACCGCGGATCGTACGACGCACAATACCAAGGACAATACGACATCACCGACATCAACGGAAATCGTAAGCGCCAATCTGGGCATTTGTGTAGACGGACGCCCAATAACAGCACTGGTAGATACTGGTGCGGACTTCTCTATTATCAGCCGTAAACTCGCCGACTGCCTAAAAAAAGTAAGAACAATATGGACGGGCCCAAACATAAGAACCGCAGGAGGTCAATTAGTGACGCCGACGGGCAAATGTACAGCTCGAAATAATATCGGCAGTTCAGATTCGTCGCTACTTTCCTAATTTTACCGGAGTGCTGCAAAGACCTGATCTTGGGCATGGACCTCTTGCGTGAATACGGTGCCATTATCAACATTCCTGAGAGATCGGTTACGTTTTGGACAGCCCCAGATCAAGTTTCGGATGTGCCCTGTACAGACCAGCGACGTCAGCCTTTGCGCGTCTTCGAAGACGACGTGACCATCCCACCGCGGTCGAGTGCACTCGTGGCTGTGACATGTGACACGTCGAGCGATTCTGAAAACATCGCCGAGCAAATTCCAACACTGCTATTCAGCCATGGTTATTCTATCGCAAGAGGCGTCGTAAGCATAAAATGCGGAAACACGCACGTCCTTCTTACGAACTTCAGCTCTGAAGGCCGACATCTAACGAGGGGCATGGCAGTCGCGTACGTGGAAGAGCTCGCCGAGATGACAGACTGCCTAACTCTTGAAAAAGATAATTCAACTGATCTGACCCCCGCACCTCTATCTGTTGATATTGGCCCAAGTTTGCTGACGGCGCAGAAGCAAAGTATCATGCAGCTTATTAACAAGTTTGAATATTGTTTCTCTTCGATTTCCAGGGTCCGTCAAACGCCGCTCACGAAACATCGAATTATAATGGACGACATGACCAGACCCATCAGGCAAAACCCGTACCGGGTAGCTCCGCGAGAACGTGAAGTCATGGAAAATCAGGTGCGACAGATGCTTGAAGACGACGTTATTTAGCCGTCGAAAAGCCCTTGAACTTCGCCGGTTGTATTAGTGAGGAGAAAAGACGGCACCTTACGTTTCTGAGTGGATTACCGCAAGCTGAATCAGGTGACAAAAAAAGACGTCTACCCACTTCCACTTACCGACGATTCGCTCGATCGACTACGCCACGCGTGTTATTTCTCGTCAATGGATCTAAGGAGTGGGTATTGTCAGATAGAAGTCGATGAAAGAGACTGGGAGAAAACAGCTTTCGTGACACCTGATGGCCTTTTTGAATTTAAGGTACTTCCATTTCGCTTGTGCTCAGCACCGGCAACGTTTCAGCGGCTAATGGACACCGTACTATCAGGCCTCAAGTTGCAGACGTGCTTAGTGTATTTAGATGACGTCATCGTATTTTCTGCCGCATTCGACGAACACGTCAGGCGACTGCACTCAGTATTTCAAGCTATCCGTTCTGCCGGACTAACACTTAAGCCGGAAAAATGCCATTTCGGCTTCGAAGAGCTTCTGTTCCTGGAGCATCTTGTCAGTAGTAAAGGTGTATGGCCTGACCCTGAAAAATTAGCTGCCGTTACGAATTTTCCAGCGCCAACTGACAAAAAGGTGGTCAGACGATTTTTAGGACTGTGTGCTTACTACCGTCGCTTCATTGAGAACTTCTCGCGCATTGCCTCACCGTTGACCCGCCTTACCAGTGAAGACGTCGCATTCGTGTGGAATGAAGAGCAGCAAAAATCATTCTACGAGATGCGGCAACGCCTTTAGAAGCCACCAGTCCTCGCACACTTTGATGATGACGCACCGACAACAGTGCACACCGACGCTAGCAATGTCGGCTTAGGAGCTGTACTCGTGCAGTGGCAGGATGGCGCCGAACGAGTAATTGCTTACGCGAGCAGAACTCTTTCACGTGCAGAAGAAAATTATTCCACTACGGAAAAAGAGTGCCTTGCGGTGGTGTGGGCGGTTACAAAATTCCGCCCATACCTGTATGGTCGTCCTTTTAATGTTGTCAGCGACCATCACTCCCTCTGCTGGCTGACGAATTTATGCGACCCTTCAGAACGGTTGGCGCGCTGGAGCCTGATGCTTCAAGAATTTGACATGACGGTGGTCTACAGATCGGGGAAGCGACATTCAGACGCTGATTGCCTTTCTCGTGCGCCATACGAACCTGCGACGGCAGAAGATGACGATACAGCCTTTGTCGGAGTTGTAAACACGGCAACTGTCGCACAGCTGCAACGAGACGACCCGGAACTAGAACCCATAATACGTTTTTTAGAGGGTCGCACTTCAGCTGTACCTACACTGTTTGCTTGAGGGCTTTCGTCATTTTGCTTGCGCAACGACGTCCTGTATAAGATGAACTTCACGCCACACGAAAACGACTACTTACTCGTCGTCCCAACATCTCTAAGGAGCGAAGTATTACAGGCATGCCACAATGAACCAACATCCGACCACCTGGGTTACACGCGTACGTTGTGCAGAGTGAGGCAGAAATACCACTGGCCAAGACTGACGGCGACCGTTTAACACTATGTTCGGACGTGCCTTGATTGCCAGCGCAGAAAAGTTCCACCCGTCAAACCAGCAGGCCTCCTCCATCCTATTGACGTGCCTGTTACTCCATTCGCTCAAGTCGGAATGGACCTTTTGGGCCCATTTCCAACCTCATCAGCAGGTCGCAGATGGATGATAGTAGCCACCGACTACCTCACTCGTTACGCCGAAACCAAGGCTTTGGAGAGGGGCACGGCAAGTGAAGCAGCCCAATTTTTCGTAGAAAATGTGGTGCTGAGGCGTGGTGCTCCATCAGTGCTAATAACTGACAGGGGAACTGCATTCGCAGCCGAACTATTACAGACAGTTTTAAAACTTAGTGGCACAACCCACCGGCGAACAACGGCGTATCATTCGCAAGCGAATGGTCTTACGGAGCGTCTCAACAAGACACTAGCAGATATGCTCTGCTAGTACGTCGATGTGGAGCATAAAAACTGGGACGAGATCTTGCCGTATGTCACGTTCGCCTATAACACGGCTCATCAAGAAACAAGAAGAACAACGCCATTCCGCCTTCTTCATGGTCGTGAAGTCACCACTATGCTGGATGCTATGCTGCCGCACGAGTGTGAAGACGCTGAAACGGATGCTGATTATATTACTCAGCTGGCCGAAGAAGCCCGACAACTTGCACGCCTACGTATTGGTCGCCAGCAGGACTACGATTCAAGACGGTACAACCTTCGTCACCGACCAGTCTCCTACAGCCAGGAGAGAAAGTTTGGATATGGACACCTATTCAGCGCCGTGGCCTCTCAGAAAACTGTTAAGACGGTACTTTGGTCCCTTTAATGTTCTGCGACGTCTCAGTGACATTAATTATGAGGTTGTTCCTGATACTGCGCACTCTTCAAGGCGTCGAAGGTATGCTCCAGAAGTTGTGCACGTGGTACGCATGAAGCCTCATTTCTCCGAATGAACTCATGCGTTTCCAACAAGTACAAAGCGCTTTGATTATAAAGCATCGGGGCGATGCTTTCTTGAATGGGAGGCTGATGTCACGGCTAAAGGCCGGGCAAGAAAACAGAGGACGATGAAGTGATGAGCGTGGACAGCACCCACGGTTCCTCCGAGGAAGAAGAAGTCGAAGCGGCTGCTCTTTTGTTCTGTTAATACAGACCTCGTTTTTTCTGGTCGCAGCGTCGTCCTGTATTCTGTTATTTTCACCTAGCGAGAATATGTTTTAGGATCATCGTTGATTTGTCACAGGGCATTTTCCTCAATGCACACTTTCTGTTTCAGCATGACCTGGAGCCGGGGTACTCGGCAAAACTTATTATGATGATATGTGGAGTTTATCGTCCCAAAACCACCATATGATTATGAGAGACGTCGTAGTGGAGGGCTACGGAGATTTCGAACACCTGGAGTTCTTTTACGTGCACCCAAATCTGGCGCAAAAGTTATTATGAAGGAGCACTTGGAAAATTGCCAGACTGTGTTGTTCTGACAACCTTGAGCATTTGTGAAAGTATATGCCAATATACATAAAATAGGCCTTGGTGCGGCACTCTGTTCCAGTGCGGAGAAACTGAAAGTTTGGTAGGAGTGGCAGAGTCTTCGAGCACATCGGTACTATGTGCCAGCGCTGTACTCCACAGAACCTTCCAGAACGCAGCAGTGCTCTTATTTTTCAAACGGGAACATGACAAAATACTGATGTAACATCGAGGTAAGCTATTCTCGATTACTGATACAACTTTCTACTGATACAATCAATTCGTAGTTCGTGTAACGTATACCAAATAATAAAAGTTCGTGAGTTAGTGCTCCTTTGCCTGTTCGTTATACGACTACAAGAACGCAGAAAAAAGACGTAACCAGGTGGCACGGCAGGCATAATAAACACGCTGATTGAATTGAAAACATCCAAACTTTAGTTTCCATAATAATAGTATCACCAAGGATGCCCAAAATCCGTTAGCAGCCTGCAAACGAGCACATCCAGTGGTGAAATGATGCGCATGAAGGGAAGCTACGCTCCTCGCGCATGCGCGCAGATACTGTAACGTGTTACCTTACAGCGCAAGTACAACCGCACAACACGACCTCCTGTGTTCAATCTCAGGAAGATTGCGACTGTACATGATCAATGTCTGTCTGTGAAGCCCAAGCGTGAATTTCTGGGCTAAATATTGGATATGAAGCCAACATTTGTACTTCACGGTTGAAGGTAAAACACCGAAAAGCACTGCACTTACTAAAGAAAAAGTAAGAAAACACGGAGAAAAACGCAGTTTTAGCTTTAATACGGAAGCCTTGTTCACAAGTGAAATGAAATGATATGTGAAGTAGTTCGCCTTTTGTACGTTTCAATATATGACGCAGGCAGTGCAGGCATACTGACGGCAGATTACCATTGTATCTGTTTAGAGTGCGCGCAGCGGTTTGTATCACGAGCAACTCAAAATAAAGACGCCGTGACAGTCCTTTATCTCTAGCGAGAACACGTGCCTTCCCCTAGTCGATTGTGTGACCACCTGACGCATGCTCAGCCAAGGCACTGCAGTTAACATTTCCTTTCTTTACGTCATAATCGTGCTGCTTGAGGTGCCATTCAAAATTACCACTTTCACCAATATACGTATCGTTGCAATCCTCGCACGGGACAGCGTACACCTCACCGGGGAAATTCACTTTGGCTAATCTGTCCTTCACATTTGCGAGTGATTGTCGTAGTTTTCGGTTCGGAAAATGTGCCACATGGAAGTTGTAGGAGTGCAGAATATGGCCGAGGGCTTCGCTTCTGGAAGGAATATACGGTGCTCCCGCACGCGTTTGACCAGATGCAGCACAGGAAAATTTTTTACGTGCAAGTTGTCGTTCGACAGCGTTCAAGAAGAAATCCGGGTAGCCATAGGCTGAGAGTTGGCGCCGCAAGCGTACGTCGGCAGAGTAGTCTTCTTTTCTTCTGCAGTGAGAGAGAGAGAGAGTGAGAATCTATTACAAGGCAGATAGGTCGGCCTGAGCTAATTCGCTTTAGCCTGCTGCTCTATCCAGAGGATTAAGGAAGGAGGAGGGAAAGCGTGATGAAGGATGATGATGAGGACAAGAAGAGGTGATGCGTGTGTACAGCCACTTAGCATAGCACCCTACAGTCTAGTATATACTCCAGTGCTTTTGATAAAATGTAAAACAGCCTTTGTAGCAGTTTTTGACACTGTTTGGTAATTCAATGCTTTCACTCAATGGTGTTCGTCCAGTGCTTGCCAAAGGGAAGTTAGCATTGTTCTTTGCACCACGTATAATGAGCACTCACAAAATGTGTGAGCTAAAGTTTCACGCACTTGGCAGTGCTCAGAATTCAGGCTGTCCACACGGCCGATTAAATGGGGGTAAGGCCGAGTGAAGGCGAAGCCCTGGCAAGTCGGGTGCAGTATATTATATAGCATGTCTTTGGCTGACTCTAGCACGAAGACGAAAAGCCATATCGGGGTCTGTTTCCCGTAGACGCTTGTTCCATTGAGCTGGTAGCAACCAGTAAGTGGCAGCGCAATCGCGCATGAGCAATCTCAATTATGTGTTCACGTCACTTCACGAATACGGTACTTTGACTTACATAGGAGCGTTTTATACTGCCGCTCTTGCTTCTCCATCGGCTATTTCGTTACCAACCAGGCCACAGTGTCCCAGAATTCATTAGAGTGTAATGAAGTGACCACTTCTGTGTGTTAGGTCAAATGCTTGGATGATTACTCGCGCTAACGCAAAAAACTGGCGTCTTCTTGAGCAAGAATGGATGGCTTGAAGTGCTGATTTCGCATCGGCCAGAATCGTCCATTTACGCGGTGCTTGGCCGTTCATAAATTTTACGGCTTCTTGTATAGCAACAAGTTACGCAGCTGTTGAAAATGAGCTGTGATCTAATTTGTACTGTGAGGAAATACCGAGTTGAGAGAACACGAAGGCTGCAGCTGAGGTGGACGTAGTTACGCATCCATTGGTGTAGATGTGCACAGAGTCACTGTGTCGGGCATCAAAACGGGCTAAGATGAGTTGCTTGAGGGCAATATAAGAAATGTGCGACTTATACAAAATTCCACGTATGTGAAGGCACACGAGTGGTTTCGTCATGGTCCATGGAGGCACTCCGGGGATTACTGCAGATGCAAGGCCTGAAAGGACCATGTGCCTATGCGTATCGAAGTATCGTGAATATGTACAGCCTGGTAGCTTTGCTGACAGCGAAGACAACGGGTGCTGTGCATGTCGGGTTAGCAGACAAAGGTGCACTCGAAGAAGATCACAGGACGTGTAAACCTGTAGAGGGTAGGTGCACGACTCCCCTATAGTGATAGATGTTGACGTGCACCGTGGCAGGCCTAGGCATGTTTTAGTGCTCGTGCCTGAAGGCTCACCAAAGTACGCAGGCGCCTTGCACGCAAGCCGGAAAGTACAGGGGAGCTGTACTGTATATAGCCCACAAACAATGCCTCGTACAACTGCCGAAGACTTCTCTCTAAAGGGCCTCATCTCAGTCCTCCTATAACACGAAGAACGTATACAAAGCTGATTAGTTTGTTCCTCAGCACTCTCACATGATTCATCCAAGACAGGTTGTGATCAATGAAGACCAATAAATAGCGGTAGTGCTTAATCGTGGGAATCACTCCTCCTTCAGCGAAGATTGGGTACACGCCATTGATGTCTTCGTAAACGCCAATGCAGCACATTGTGCTATTGTATTTCCCAGAGCCTGACGACGCGAGTACTTAGATCATACAAATGTGCCTTGTTGTAGCCCCGTTCGTAGATTTGGTCGCGCTGCTCCAGATGCCCATATGCATATGTCAACCGTATACGCACTGATTCTGACAACGTCTGGGTGCTCAGCTTCAAGGCCAATCGGTGTTATGTTCAATGCATGGGGCTCAGGACGGCGCCTTGCGGAACTTCATGGCTTATGAGGTGCCTGGCCGTGCCTCCGTCAGATGCCGACATAAAAATAGTATGTACTCTGAGATAGCTCACTATTCATGCGTGGAGACGGCCACCAATGCCGATTTGTTCAAGTGTATCAACAATGGCCTCATGAAGGACGCTATCGTTCTCGCCCTTTATTTAAAAAAATGGCCCCTACAAATCTTCGACATTGTCTTTCCTTTTCAATGGAAAGAAACTAGGTCTACAACACCGTCTATATATGTCTACTCCTGCGAAAGCCACTTATAAAATCTGGTAAGCCGATATTAATTTCCAGCAGCCATTCCAGTCTTGTAAGCACTATGGGTTCCCTCACCTGGACGAAACGCTTTACTGGCAGAATGTAACTTTACTTTTTTCTACATAACATTCTCCCTGACAGTGAAATCTAAGACAAGTGTGACGCGTGCGATGGCATTAATGGGATCAGACACATGCTGTCAGGCTGTTCCGCGACTCTCGCTGACCCCGAAGCACTATGGCTTTGTACTAGTTAGGGCAATGGGTCTATAGGAAGACAACTTGTGCGAACACTTGCCTGGATTCAGTAAGAGCACTATGCGGCTGCCCTTCCAAATCTCTGGGACTGTCGCCGTTTCGCACGTAGAGTTGTAAAACGAAAAGAGAGCTTGCCTTGCTTCCTGGCTGAAGTAATATGGAGCCAAATAGATATTTCCATCAGGCCCTGGTGCGAACGAGCGTCGGGACGCAGAAATCGCAGCGTCGAGTTCGTGCATTGTGAATGGTAAGTCGAGGCGATTGCCGCAAGATGGCAGTGAGGCTAAAAACGAAAGTGAGATCGGTGAGGTGGACATACCTGCGAGTATGAGGCAGTAATCTTTTGTGACCTCAACTTCAGGTTGACCTTGCCTTAGAGCCAAAGCTCGGGAAGGCAACAACTGTTGCGTGGGCGTCTGAAGGCTCTGGACAGTTTGCCATATCCGAAATAGGGGTTTTCTGAGATAAAGAGAACCACAAATTACCCTCCACCGTTGCCTGTCGAGCTTATTTAGGTGTCGCAGTACATGTCGTTGTGCTTGGCGTGCTGTAGATAGGTCTGACAGTGATTTCCTTTCTGTCTGGAGACGGATTGCACGAACGTATTCATAATGTGCAAGTTGTGATCTTGGTAGTGATACATTCACAAGCTTTGTATTTGTTGTTAAGGCTGATGCAATGAGGCTTTCTGTTTTAACAATAGGTTGAATATTCTCGCACTGAACGCCTACAGAAGCTTGAAATCTTGGCCAGTCTGCGCTTTTCACAGGCAGGGCAGCCAAACGACGGAATCTTTTGAACTGTATATATGTAGAGAGATGGTCACTTCCACGTGTTTCAACGTCTACGAACCAACAATTGTAACAGACCACCATGCGCTTTGCTGGTTATCTTCACTAAAAGATCCTAATGGTCGGCTCGGTCGTTGGGCATTGCGGGTACAGGAGTTCGATATCCGTGTTATCTACCGTTCTGGCCGTAAGCATTCCGACGCAGATGCCCTGTCACGTTCGCTATTCGCTTCAGAGCCTGTCGGCTCGCCTATCTCCACCAGTGCTGCCTTGGCCATCAGCATTTCGGACATGCCTTCCGAGCAACGCAAAGATGCTTGGATTTCTTCTCTTTTGGACTTGCTCTCAAACCGGACGCCCGCTTCAGTTTCCAGGACGCTTCGCCGTCAAGCAAGACACTTCGCTTTTCGGGATAACCTGCTTTACCGCCGAAACTACAGCTCGATGTGTCGTAAGTGGTTGCTCGTCATTCCCCGATATCTGCGCTCTGACATCTGTGCCACGTTCCACGACGATCCGCGCTGTGGCCACGCTGGTGTGTTAAAAACATACACTCGCTTGCAGCTGTGGTACTACTGGCGCGGTATGTACCGTTTCGTTCGCCGTTACGTAAGGTCTTGCCTTACGTGCCAGCGACGCAAAATGCCCACTCAGCATGCCACAGGTCCCTTGCAGCCATTGCCATGTCCAGCGCGAGCTTTCGATCGTGTCGGAATTGACCTTTACGGTCCGCTTCCCTATACATCGAGTAGCAACCGCTGGGTCATTGTCGCTATCGACCACCTTACGCGGTACGCTGGAACAGCTGCGTTACCTTCTGCTACCGCAAAATACGTTGCATGTTTTATACTGCAAAACCTGGTTTTAAGGCATGGAGCACCTCGAAAGTTACTAAGCGACCACGGCCGCGTTTTTCTCTCCGATGCCATCAAAGTGTTGTCGAGCGAGTGTCGCATCATACACCGCACTACCACAACCTATCATCCGCAAACTAATGGGATGACATAGCGTTTTAATCGTACACTTGGGCATATGCTGGCCAAGTACGCTTCATCCGACCAGTCAAATTGGGATAGCATACTACCTTTTGTGACATTTGCTTACAACACTGCAACGCAAAGCACCACTGGATTTTCGCCTTTCTTTCTTCTTTTTGGACGCGAGCCATCATCAACAATGGATACTATTCTTCCTTATCGACCGGACCCTTCAGAGGTGACTACCGTTTCTCGAGCAGCAGCACACGCTGAAGAATGTCGGAAGCTTGCTCGTGCGTTCACGTCACATGACCAGATGCGCCAAAAACATCGCCACGGCGCGTCAACCACGCATATGAGCTTTGCTCCGAACTCACTGGTGTGGTTATGGATTCCTTCTACTACTCCAGGACTCTCCCACAAGCTTTCGTCCAGGTACCATGGCCCTTATGGAGTTGTATGCCAAACATCTCCTGTCAACTACCTTGTCGAGCCGCTGGATGCATCTCCGGACAAGCGCCGTCGGGGAAAAGAAATCGTGCACATCTTTGGGCTCAAGCCATACCATGTTCCTTCTGTGTACACCTGTCCTTAGGTCGCCAAGATGGCTCCCTCATCGGCCGGGGGTGATTGTAACGACGCCAGTGGGCATGGAGCTCGAGGATAGAAAAGGAAGAAGACTTGCTGTGATCGCAGGCTTGCGTTCAGTTAGCCCTTGCGCTAAATAAAGCTCTCCTTCACCGAGTCAACTCCTGCTTGTTCAACAACCCGTTTCAAATGTAAAAAATTTTGTCCACTTAGCAGAAAAACACCTTCGGAGCTGGGTGGAATGAAGAGAAGGCTCGATTTTCAATCGCTTTCATAGTCAATTGAGCAGCGGTACGGGTACAGAAGCACCCACAGCCGTACTTTCGATGTGTTTGTACATCTTGTTTTTGAAAAAAAAATACTTAATTGACAAAAAAGTCGCAAAAGCAGAACTAAGTCTGGTACGTCGACAGGCGATCTTTCCACTAGATTTGCATCCAATTCTAGAGCTGTCCTGCACACATCTACAGCCAGTTCTGCGGGCACACTGGTAAAAAGCAATTTCACGTCGAAGGACATTGAAATATCATCTTCATCGAGGACTACGTCATAGATCTTATCAATTAAGATGTATTAGTTCTGAAAGTGGGTGCCACGGTGTTCGGAAAGGGGTGAAATGACGCCATGAAAAATCCGGAGAGCTTGTGCAAGGGTGACCACGTAAAACTGTTCGTGTAAACTCACCAAGAGGCGGTTCAGGCGTTCCTTTCACACTTAAACATCATAGAAGCAGCTTTTAAATTCACAGTGGGGAAAGAAGTCTAAGAAAAACTTCCATTCCTTGATTTGCTCCTTGAAAAACAAGGGCCCACTTTGTCGTTCGACGTGTTTAGAAAGATGTCTTACACCGGTCTTTAATTCCGTTTTGATAGCATGTTCACCGCTTCTCACAAAAGTGTCCTGGTGTCTACACTTCTACAACACATGCAGAAAACCTACCCAAAAAACAAGACTACACTGTGGACGTACGCTTGCTGTGGCACGAACTGTTGGCCTGTGGCTACCCGGATTCGTTCTTGACACGGTCGAACGACGAATTGCACATCCGCAATTACCCTGTGCTGCATATGGTCAAAAGCGTGTGGGAAGACCATATATTCCATCTATAAGCGAAGCCCTCGGCCGTATTCTGCGCGCCTACAACCTCCATGGGGCACATATTCTGGACCAAAAACTACGACAATCACTCGTAAATGTGAAGGACAGATTAGCCACACACGGGTTCCTAGTTGTGGTGTACGCGGACCCGTGCGAGGATAGGAATCATGTGTATATCGGTGAAAGTGGTGATTTTGAGTGGCGCCTCAAGCATCACATTTAAGGCGTAATAAAAGAAATGTTAAATCCAATGCCCTGGTTGAGCTTGCTTCAGGTGGTCACACAGTCGACTGGGGGAAGGCACGTGTTCTCGCTATAGAGAAACGGCTGTCACGGCGTTTTTATCTTGAGTCACTCGTGAGAACCACCCCACGTTCTTTAAACAGGAACGATGGTAAGCTGCCGTCAGTGTATGCGCGCTTACTGTGTCATATACTGAAACGTACATAAAGCGAACTGCTTTACACATTGTGTTATTTCACTTGCGAAGAAGGCTTGCGTGTGGGAACCGAAACCTCTCTTTTCTGTGTGTTTTTTTAAAACCTTTATTTTCGTTCGGCGCACTGTTTCTAGGTTTTTACCCTTCAATCATGTCTCAACCCAACCAAATGGGCTTCCGTCAAACGCTAAACTATTTTTTGACCACTTAAATCTATGAAAAATATTTGATACTAATCAAACATTTGTACTTCACATCCAATCAGTGAAAATTACGTGCATAAAAACCATGATAATTCTAAAGTTGTGGCCCCGCCCATAATGGTGTAGTTACAAGAAATGCCTTCTCAATCTTTAGAGGAGCTTCATTCGCAACCTCCTATATATCGGTTCTATTGTCTATCAACCCGTGATGCCAAACGCATTGAAGTTGCTGGACCCTGTGCATCCTTTGAACATTCGCTTTCCTTCTAGCAGTTTTCATACAAACCTCTGAAAGCCTATATGTTGGCTCGAACGAGTAATTGTTGCATTTCCATATGTCCTACCTATACTTTGTGTACTTCGTCAAAGTAACCGCAAAACCCAAACATATCTTGCACTTTTCTGTGAGTGAGATGTCCAGTTCTGTCTTCTTTGACAACTGCCCAGCCTTGAGACAGCCGTACGTCCTACGTATGAGAGGTCTACCTGAAGAAATGGGTGTTCCTATTGACCACCTCTTCGTTGCTCTCGCTGCATATGTCCCGCCTAAGCAGTGGTAGCTCATAGACAGCAATACTAATCTTTTTGCGAAAGTTACCAAGCACGCAACAATTGCACATATTCATACGCACTTTTTCGAACTCCAGCATAATTATTCTTGTTCCGAATTGTTCACAGATGCCTCAAAGACTCGCACTTGTTTGTCTTACTCAGCGGTAGGCCCATCTTTTACAGATGCTGGTATTCTGCATCCAAACACCAGCGTCTTCACAGGAGCAGCTTATGCAATACTTATGGTCGTAAAATACATGAAACAGCTAAACTTACAAAGTGCAGTAACATACACATACTCCCTGAGCGTGGTAAAAACATTTGAAACTCTGAAAAGGCTAAAACTTTTCGTCCTAGCTTCGCTCTACCCTCTCCTGGGCACAGTTCACAAACTTAAAAAAAATATCGTCGTGTCTTAGTGCCACGGCAGCACGTGTTACAAGAAAACGTGTCGGCAACCCAACTAGCTGCCTCCGCTGACGAAAACACTGCCAATACTTCAGTAGCTACTCTTGCATTTGACTTCAAAGCATTTCTTAAACAAAACCACACAGCTTATTGGCAGCGCATAGGATATATAAACACAAAATTACCTACACGTTTGCAACCCGCTACATGGTAATCAGGCAGCATGGTAATCCCCATATCAAAGTTACCGCACACAGAGTACACATCCATACGTTCTGTCTTGTTGTGATCCAGACATGTCCGAGAAACGTGGCGAACCATTGACCGTGCTTCATATTTTATGGCACTGCAGGGAACTAGACCCTACAAAAGAAATCACAGCATATTCATGGTGTGAATGATGATTGGTGGGGCGAAGCGTTCGTCAGTCCGTCCGTGCTTTCCTTCACCCATTCGTTCTTTATTGCGTCCGTGTGCCCGTCCATCCGTGTGACCGTCGGTGCATCCGTCCGTTCGTGCGTCTCTTCATGCGTCCATTCGTGCATCCGTTCTTCTGTCTGTCCATCCGTCCGTGCGTGCGGCCATCCCTCTGTCTGTGTGTCCGCCCGTCCGTGCGTACACCCCTCTGTCTGTCTGTGCGTCCATCAGTCCGTCTGTCCATCTGTATGTGCGTCCGTGTATCTAGTGAACACTTCAAGTACAGTCATCTCATATCTTTTCATCATTCATTCGTCATATATATCGGCCGCCATTCAGCAGACATTCTAAGGACCGCTCTTTCGGGTATGTAACACCGGTGGCTACATAAACCATCGGAAGATGGACAGACCCACACTCTAAAGAGCTTCGCAGCTCCCCCCCCCCCCAAAAAAAAACATTTCGCATTGCTGCTCCGAAAGCGAATCTCTATTCTTCCAGTGATGTTCATTCTCAAAGTCCGTCCATCTATCTATATGTCCATCCGTCTATCTAGTGAACACTCCATGTACAGCCATCTCACATCTTTTCATCATGTCTTCATCATATGCAAGTTCCACTATCCAGCGGACACTCTAAGGACCGATCTTTCGGGTATGTGCCACTGGTGGCTACATACACCACCGTAGGATGGACATACCCGCACCCTAAGGAGCTGTGCGCCTAAATACAAAAAAAAAACATTTCCGATTGCCGCTCCGAGAGCAAATTTCTTTTCAACCAGTGGTGTTCATTCGAAAAGATCCGCTTTTTACACTCGATTCGCTGTTCTCGTTTTTAAATATTGCTCATCTGTTTCATCATAATCCAACCTGCTTTCCACAGCATTACCTCTGGACAGAGGTTGCTGCTGCGGTAGCTACATTACAGAAAGCAGGAACCTTCCTGCCTTTGGCTACAAATGCTTTGAGGAGCACCCGTTCATCCCCGGATGATTTGTGATCACAACCGTTCGGCGCTTGTCTTCAATTCACAAATATCATCTCATTGTCGTGCATTGATTACATATATATTTCCACCGCTTCTAGGGCGAGGAATTTGAGGCCTCTATACAGCCACTTGATATAAGCATGTTTCACACTTCTAATCATGCGCTGGTGCTCTTTGGCCATCTAGTTGCCCTTTCGCCAGTAAACATCACTATCTATCTATTTATCTATCTATATATCTATCTATCTATCTATCTATCTATCTATCTGTATATTTATCTATCTATCTATCTATCCATCTATTCATCTATCTATTCTATCTATCTATCTGTCTGTCTGTCTATCTATCTATCTGTCTGTCTATCTATCTATCAATCTATCCATCTATCCATCTATCTATCTATCTATCTATCTATCTATCTATCTATCTATCTATCTATCTATCTATCTATCTATCTATCTATATATCTATCTGTCTGTCTGTCTGTCTATCTATCTGTCTGTCTATCTATCTATCTATCTATCTATCTATCTATCTATCTATCTATCTATCTGCCAGCCGCCTTCGTATGGGTGCTCTCGTGCTCACCTCCTTGAGTTGGGGTAAACCAAAAGTAGTGTGGGAGGGTAAGATAGTTTGACAAATACAACTCTCTGCTCATGACATGAATAATGTCAAAATCTTGTCGCGTACGTCGTAAAGCACTTCCCCTGAGACAGTAACCGATAAGCGTGGGCGGCTATCTGTAACAGGTTTGTGGATATGTTCCTCCGGTGATTGACACTTTGTATCTACCTGGGAACGGTGCGCAAACACACGAGCTGTTTAAAACGTGGACGTCAAGAGATAGCTGGCATCGGCTGAAATTACCTGAAGAATGCAAAGAAGAAATGTCAGTTCGAGCAGGAATCGAACACCAGCATTCCGCGTGGCAACGAAGTACTCTGCGACAGCTTCACGCCAGGTGTCGGAAATGCATTTCCAATAGGCTGTAATGCATGAGAAGCTGTAATTGTGCTACCCCCATTAGTAAAGTGGACTGGCAAGGTTGAATGAGTGAAGGCTATTTATATTTTATAAACATGAGGTATGTTCTGGTACGATACAGCAATCACGGCATGTTAGGATTACCTGTAGTTAAGCGCTATTCACTGAAGGTTATTGACAGTTTATATCAACTAAGAGGCGGCACGAACAAACCTTAGCAATTTGAATTTGAGAGCGTTCAGAAAAATTGGCAGACCCCACGTCCGGTAGAAATGCAGGATATGCGAAGCACGAATGAGGAAGGTTGTTATGTCACTTTAGAATCGGCGTAATGTTTCGTGGCGGACGTAAGTTTTGCCGCACATAACTTTCTTGTCATGATTATTATGTTTGCGCTTGGCATTTGTGCTCGTCATCCGTTTATGTCACGTAATACCAAAGTTGGTATATGTGAAGCTAGCGAAACGGCCGCGAGCACGCTGTGAGCGTAGCATGCAGTAATGATGAAACAAGGGCAAAAAACCCCAGCACCCGTTGTTCTGGAAACCCGAAATATATACTTTTTAGTTTACATATACTATAAACTGAAAATTTATACTATAAACTAGAAATATAAACTGGAAATTTATACTTTGAAACCAACGTTTATATAGCCTTTCCGTGGTGGTCTAGTGGCTAAGGAACTTTGCTGCCGACCCGCAGGTCGCTAGGTCCAATACCGGTGGCAGTGGCTGCAGTTCCGATGGAGGCGGAAATGTTGTAGACCCGTGTGCTTAGATTTGGGCACCCGTTTGAACCCCAGGTGATCGAAATTTCCGGAGCCCTCCACTACGGCGTCTCTCATAATCATATGGGGGTTTTGAGACGTTATACCACAGAAATCAATAAATCAAACATTTATATATGCATAACACGCATTCACGTGACCAAATACCACGCCTGTCATCATCAACATTGTGAAGTAACGAAAAAACGAAAAACCACTCCCATAATCAACGGCATACAACCAGTATAAACGCATGTTAGCGCGCTTCACCCCTCCACCCCCCACCCCCTATGTTTCATCATGAGCCTATACCAACATGCCCACCTGGCAGTAATCCTAATAATTTGTTTTATGAAACACACATGTCAACATTATCAAGTTTAGATGGGTCATTTGCCTTCGTCCTTCATTCACATTACATATTATCACATTTGCTTTTGTGAAGCTTGCGAAACACGATCTGACTCAGCATAGAAAAGGAGAACGTATACAGCCAGTACTTTGCACACGTATAAACTTAGCCGATGCAGGAATGATTACTGCGCATATACACAAAAGTACATATTAAGGGTTTAATATCGAAATTCGCACTGTTTAGCAGAACAAGAATGCAAAAAATATACATTTATAATTGCACAGAAAAGTAAGAAACGCCCCGCCACGGTGGTCTAGTGGCTAAGGTACGCGGCTGCTGACCCGCAGGTCGCGGGATTAAATCCCGGCTGTGGCGGCTGCATTTCCGATGGAGGCGGAAATGTTTTAGGCCCGTGTACTCACATTTGGGTGCACGTTAAAGAACCCCAGGTGGTCGAAATTTCCGGAGCCCTCCACTACGGCGTCTCTCATAATCATATAGTGGTTTTGGGACGTTAAACCCCACAAATCAATCGATCATCAAAAGTAATAAACACCAAAAAAAGAAAACTAAAAAAGGACTAATGATGTATGTGAAATTGGCCACTTATATTCATATATTTGTATCATCACTTAATAGCTTTCACTTTAACGCCTTTTTTTTTAAGAGTGCTCAACTGGGTTTGCAAGGAATGCAAGCCATTTATTACTTAAGGCACTTGGTACGGCAGACGACATGAGCCGTAATTTATTGATGCTCCATGATAGAAAAAAAAAACGAAAATTGAAAGTGGAGCGTGCTTTGGAGGACAAGAAGTCTACAAGTCCACCCACTTGTCTGGTCTTTTTTCAACAGTGCATAGGTGAATAATCAGATAGAATCGATTGGTTAAAGGGTGCCAGGTAGCAAAAAATGCTAAACGAAAACAGGAAGGAAAAAATCCACAGTTTTGCCGCAAAGCAGAGGCAATAAACGCGATGAAAATATATTGGCCTGAGGCCCACGGAAGCTTGGGCTAGTTTATAAGGCATTACAAAACAAATTTTAAGCGCCAAAAAACAAAGACACTGTTCGCGTCCTCTCTTTCCTTTCGGTCCTTTCTTACGGGCGCTTCAAGGTTGTTTCCTAACATCGGGCTCTTAACGAAGTAAGGCTAAGAAATTGAGAAGCCAGACGAAATGTAGTTAACAAAGTCGATTGAGCTTGGATTGAGAATAATGAAGCAACCACTACACCTAGACAAGTCTTCTTGTGAATAGTTGATTGCTTGGCGTCCGACAGAAAGCGAAGTCCAAGTTCGGCATCGAGAAACGCGACAAGGCCTTTTGTGTCGAAGTACACTAAGTTAATTGTCCAGTGACTATATCAACGGTGCATCCTGTAAGCACACCGTGAAGAAGTTGTACAACAAGAACTTCATGACGTCAGTCCGCGAAGTTCCGGCTGAGATGTACATTGTAGTGACGATGAAGCCCCGTGATGTTTTAACAGCGCAAGCGTCACCACAACTTATCTGGAGCAGCAAGTTCAGTTTGTTTGTCTGTAGAGACAGGTGCTGTGCGCATTTCAATGAAAACCGGATAGGCGCGACAGGACCAGCAACTCCCCGAGTAGCTTCGGTCTTGATGCGAGAATTTTTTTTCCTCTTGCTTTAGAAAGAAAGTGGAGCCAGAGACATTAGGCAATGTCCCTTTCAACCAACTTCATGTGCTTCAGTTAACCCACACCCACCTGCTCATTGCATGATGACTAGTTCATAAAGAAGCGCAAGCTTTGCTCAAGAATGTGATATATATATATATACATATATATATATATATATATATATATATATATATATATATATATATATATATGTATATAACATTCTATATATATATGCTATAACATTCTCCCATACTTACTCACCCTTGTCTGTAGCCTTTCTTGACGTCAGGATTACCATTTCCCATGGACGCCTAATTACGAAGCTTTTTAAAAAGCCAACCGATAATCAGCAGTTTCTTCATTTTGAAAGTAGCCACGTGCGCCATTGGAAGACTGGAATTCCATATAGCCAGGCAACGCGCTTTAGGCGCATATGCTCTGAAGATCAAGATTTCAATTCTTGCTGCCATGATCTGAAAAAGAAGCTTCTAAAGCGAAAATATCCAGAAAAAATTATTGACGACGCGATACACCGAGCCAGAGGACGCGATCGAATGGACTGTTTAAAAGGTAGCATAAAAAGCAACGGGCTTCAGTCAGCCAATTTAGTACTAACACACTCAGCGTCCATCCCCAAAGTTCAAGGTATACTGCGTAACCATTACAACATCCTCACCCAAAGCGACAGACTAAAAGCGGTCTTTCCTGAACCCCCTCGAGTAGTGTATAGGCGCTCAAAAAACATAGGTGACATCCTGACGTCATCTAAAATTGCTACTACTAACCGTACTGGTTGTAGCCGCTGCAACAAACCCCGTTGTAAAGTTTGTCCTCACATAGAACCGTCATTAACAGCCACCAGCACATCTAACCAATTCATTTTCACAATTAGGGGAAGCTTTAATTGTGATTCATCCAATGTAGTGTATTTACTTGAGTGTGGCACCTGCCATATGCAATACATAGGCCACACTGAAACCCCATTCAGAATACGTTTCAACAATCACAGATCACATGCTAAAACCCAACCAAACCTGCCATTATCAAAGCATGTGAACATGCCCGGCCACTCATTTAGTAACCTCAAAGTCACGATACTAGAATCGGGATTCCGCACCAGCCATGATCGTGAACTGCGCGAATCATATCTCATTCATAAATTTAACACTGTTTCAGCTGGAATCAACGAAAACAAAGGAAAACTGACCTGTCTTTCACTAGATTAAGAGCGATGATGCACTGGTTTCAAATTGTACCACCTAAATCATGCCTTCTATGTCTGCCCTTTTTATTTTTATTTTTTATTTTCTTCAATCATTTCACAGTGGCATCCATTATACGTTCACATATCACTAAGATTGTTCTTATGCTGCCAAGCAATGTCATTACACATCTACATCTCTTAACTACGTATAAGCATGGTATCACGTCACTGTACATGTAAGGGAATCTTTAACTATGTCTTTAGTATGTATGTACCCTTCTGGTTTTCGTATTTTTTTCTTTTTTTTCTTTTTTTCTGAAGTACTTGACATTTTATGATGCGCATTGTAATGCTAACCAGAGCAGATGGCGCTGACCTGTTATTGAAAGGAGCTTTTAAAGCCATGTATGAACTGTTGTCACATTACTCTGACGAAGGCTGGTCCACCAGCTGAAAACGTTTAGTAAAGACGCTTCCACGAAAGTTTCGTCGCCCCTTTTTTGCCTACAATACGTCGGGTCCAGCGTGAATGACGTTCAAAGAACCTGGTATATATATATATATATATATATATATATATATATATATATACCTCGTCGATAATGAGATGAACAGGAGTACTCTGCCATTTGGTTTCTTGAAAGCCACTTTTCAATGCAATACCCGTATACAGCGTTACGCAAAACACTATATAAAAATTTACTGTCTATGCTCTTCCCTCCTACGCTGTACTGCTAATTTTACTTAGACCTTCAAGGCCATGATGTGTTGAAACGGACTTCCAAAATGTATTTCTCTTCCAATTCAATGAAGTTCTCTTATAAATTTTGTTTTGAAACAGTACCCGTTAAAACTTGGTTAATAATAAAAAATAAGTTTGTCTAGACTGTTAATGGCAGTATCTGTGATGTACCTGAAACAACAGAACATTGCTTCGTGAGCTGCAAAGAAGACATTATATTCTGAGATGCCATTCAACAAACTCTGCAGAAAAAGTTTATAAATAATTCGTACAGTGTTTGTTATCTATGCCAACATCTCTCGATGAAGTGCCATACGATATGTTTTCCTTATCGGTATACACAGTACGTGGTAGACGCATATGCAGTACCGCAACGCAGAGTCGATCACCTCTTCACGCCCATATTTCATTCGAATAGCTATTTACCCAAAAGAAGTTTATGAAGAACTTCACTCTCGACCTGACTGGTGCTCCATCTTGCTGAGGTGTTTAGCGTCGCCACTTTTGTTACGCAGCGCACGATGATGACCTCTCTCTAGGCTAGATGACTTTAACCTTTGAGTTTCTTTCTAAGCAGTGCTGGTACGCTCATTGTTGCCATATACCTGCAATAGCACAACAGTGTGCGCTATGGTGTACAATTTATTGACGCAATTCATTGAATATCACGTTGAAAAAAAAAGATAAGTGGCGTGGCATAGTTGATTGATGACGCGCGCTGAGAAACGCGGGAATTGTGGTTCAAACCTCTGGTGGTTGCCTTGAAATTTTTTCTGAATTTTTTTGTGTCTTTTCAAAGAAATACATACATACACATATTCGGGTATGGCGGCGACAACGAAAATCAGCCGGGAGTGTCAATATAACTGCTATCGCAGAAAATATACAATCAGATATGCTATTGCAAGCACTCATAGATTTTCCGTAAATCGCCCCGCCGCGGTGGTATAGTTGCTAAGGCACTCAGCTACTGACCCGCAGGTCGCGCGATCGAATCCCGGCTGCGATGGCTGCATTTCTGATGGAGGCGAAAACGCTGTATGGCCATGTGCTCAGATTTCGGTGTACGTTAAAGAACCCTAGATGGTCCAGATTTCCGGAGCCCTCCACTACGGCGTCTCTCATATTCTTATGGTGGTTTTGGGAAGTTAAACCTCACATATAGAGCAATTATGAATTTTCAAAAATCAGCTTAGTAATTTTCTAGCAACTCTATTTTTCTGTGCATTAAATGAAACAAGTGTGCGTTCATAATCTCTCTTTTGCAGCTATGCTTAAAGGGGCCATTGGCTAGACGCTTCAAAAAATTACATCGCTTCAGGTCATCAGCCAAACTATCAAAACTGTCCATATTGCCCAATTCTTTTGTCAAGTTTTGTTATCGCCCTGTACCTCCATACTTAATTCACAGCGCAAGCCATGCCTGCAGTGCTCGAGAAACTTCGGGACTGTAATAGATAATTTTGTTAATATTCCGCCCACTTTGCGAACAACACAGGTTATTCTGGAATACAAGCGACCGCTAATGATAATGCTAGAATATTTGATGGCGCGTGTTTAAATGCCAACGCGCCTCACCGTTTGTCAGTTGATCGATAGCCGACGCTCTTTTCGCCGCTATCAGTGACAGTGTCTTGCATGCTGTAATCTGACTTTTTTTTCACGCGGCCACAAATTCGGCCCAAATAAACAGTTTCATCTTCGACCTGAAGTTTTCTCCCTTCGTCCACACCACGACCCCGTGACATCTGGTGGAGGTGCTGCTTCTTTGATGTTCTAGATGCCCTCGTCAAGCCGCCAACCCAGCCCAAGTGGCGAAGAAGACGCTGACCTCGACGCCGAACAATGAGCAAGCCGCAGCCAGAGTATAGACCCCTTACTAAAAAAACCAAGCAGCCCAGATCACGACAACGACAGCAGCGACGATGGCCACTCCCGCGCAGCCTTCTTCAGTTCTTCTCCGGCGGCCCAATAAACAACCAACCTTCCACGGATCGCCAATCGAGGACCGGTAAGCTGCCTGGAAGCATTTGATCGAGTCCCCGCTTTCAATACCTGGACCAGCGATGATAAGCTTTGTCACGTGTACTTCGCCTTACAAGATGCCGCTCGTACATAGTTCGGTAACTAAGAGCGAACCGTAACAACGTCGGACATATTCCGCAGCGAGTTCCTCGCTACATTTACGACCGTTATTCGCAAGGAGCAGGCCGAGACGCTTCTCGAAACGCGTTTGCAGCTTACAAACAAGAACGCGACACTCTTCGCCGAAAAGATGATCAAACTCTTCCGCCACTCCGACCCCGAGATGCCCGAAGATGCTAGGAGTAAAGCAGGAACTATTCGCGGCTCTGATGCGAAACCCACCGTGCGATTTCAAAGCATTCATCTAAAAAGACGCTGGAGATGTGCATCCGACAATTCAGTCGCCACTCTACGTTAAAGTACGCAGAGGTTCAATCACTCTACTCCGACAACCTGCGTGAGATTATCCGACCAATCGTGCGGGAGGAGCTGCGTAACCTATTACCTTCGGCGCAGACTTCAGTGGATTCTATCGCCGATATTTGACGAGCAGTTCGACTACTGCTTCGAATTCCCCAAGCACCGCTACCAGGTATACGCTGCTACAGAGTGCCGTAACGCTCCTAAACGCCCACGTCAGGGTGCTGCCCCACCGCAGTTCCGCCGTTAAAAACCGCCACCACTGCCATCATCGACATCCTATCGACCTCCCGTAGGCCAGTGCTACTCGCCAAGAATAATCAACGTTTGGCGCGCCCTGCCAACCACCGACAATGCTACCCCTGTGGAGAAGCTGGCAGCACACACTACCACCGCCAGTACCACCAAATGGGCCTACGTGGCTCGCCGTCGAATCACCACCCCCACATCTCGGCGAGCGACCACGCAACGTAGCTGAAAACCTAACTGAACATCACCGAACGGGCACCATGACGTTACTCCGATTCGCCATCACCTGAATCGTACAGGTCCCCATAACGACGACAGCAGTACAGCAGCCCCAACAGGGGTCCTTCCGTGAGCCCATATTCGGAAAACTAAGGCCAGCGACCGATGGAGGTGCATTTGCTTTACGACGAACTAGCGTAGATTCTCCACTGCCGACGGCGATGTCACAAAACGTGAACGCGCCACAAGCCGGACAGAGCCCTGACGTAGAAACTTCCTGGCCAAAAGGAGACTTGATGACCGCGCGTGGAAGCATTAGAGCAAAGCAACATAGCCGTTACCAGACGCCATGACCAAACCGAAACGCACGACGATGAACTAGCTACCTCGAAATATTGTTCGATGGCCATAGAGTCACTGCTCTCGTCAACAATAGGGCCGACGCTCTTGTCGTCGATTGGCCTTTCGCGACGAAGTTAAAGAAAGTAAAGACGGCTTGGCAATGCCCTGAAATCCGGATCACTGGCAGTCATCTAGTAATGCCGGCTGGTGTTTGCACAGGAACAGCTACTATGAATCAACGGAGTTATCCAGCCAGCTTTGTAGTTCAATAGCACTGCTCCAGGGATGTCAAACTTGGAATGAACTTCTCAAATCAACATGGCACCGTCATCAACGTAAGGTCTGAGGCAATAACGCTATCCACAAAAAAAGCACTGCCGTCGCACACGCCGTCAGGAAGGAACGCCTTCAATGCGCTGGAAGACCAAATCACCGTTCGTCCTCGCTCATTTTCATTGGCTTTCATGAATCGAAAGTCATGCAAGGCGTCGTCGAAGGTGGTCCGGACCTGTTTATCAACGGCGAAATTTGCGTAGCCAGAAAAATGGCCGCGCTTCGGAGAGGTAATGCGAGAGTTATGTACACGGACTTCAGCAACGAGTATACTGCCGCGGCCACGTGTCTGTATACTGCGCGAGCGACCGTCATTATAGAGAGCCTCCATGTGCGCGCACCTCCGTCTTTTAGGGTGGTGTCAGCTAGCTTAGGACCCACCACTTGCCGCTGTCCGCTAACACGCAATGTTGCCAGTCCCAGCTTCCAGGGCCACAAGCGCCATGTTGGTTCTCGCGGCCAGGCGTTCTTGCTCCACCACATTGCAAAAGCAGCATGTTAGCGCGGGTTTGCAAGTTTCGTTGTGACCTGCGTTTAACTACACCGGAGACCTAGCTTCCGTTACCACACCATCCTCGCGCTAAGCGCACCTAAAAAGACTTTGGAGTGTAAATGCGTGGGCGCTGCGTGCCGCTATGTAAAACCATCTGGCGACTGTCCCACTTCTCGACTTGCTCTAGCGAACGGAAACGCTTGATTACATAAGTGAAGCGAGATTGCTTGGAGCGAACTACTTCTGCCTGTGTTTGTTAGGTGAGTAATCTTCGTATTGCGAGTGGGTTGAATATATCACTACGTATTTTGTGAAATGGCTGACTTGGTCATGCGACGTAAAGCAGTTTGAGCAAAGTAAACACGATCACTTGCACAGTAACATAAATGGATCAGGCTTCTTTCGGCTACACCAGTATATGCGAGCGAACGCTGGTATGCTTGTTTATCCTCGTAGTCATAGCGCAGTTCACCATTCGAATGATATAACTAGTCGAACGTGTGGTCTGGCATGCATTCAGTTTTCTGAAGCTGTCACCGCATTCATCGTGGGAAACGCCGGGCCCCTTAACAACCAACAGACGCGCACGTTCGTGTCTTCTTTTTCTGGCAGATGTTAGTCTTCGTGCAATGTCTGCTCGGTCACTGAGGAAATGCATTTGCAGACGTAGACAGATGGGCGGACAAACGTGTTCCCTGTCGACTCTTGTCGCCTTGGACATTTGCAACACAACTAAGTTTTCTGCGGCTTGCCATGGTGTATTCGTTCTTTCTTTCAATGACACGTGAAACCACACTGAAACTCCCTCAACAATGGCAAAAACGATTTCGCTTTAATAATTTAGAATGCGACAGATTTACTGCTCGTGTGCCTCCGTCCTTCTGTCTTTTCTGCCGGTTCTGAACGGTACAGTATATGTGCACTAAGCAAGCCGGTTGTTGGCCCATAACTCAAATATGCCCTATGGGAGAGTTTTGTTGTCCTTTTGTTTCATAACCAGCCACAAAGATGATTTGACACCGTGAACTCGGTTTTTTAGTGCTTGTAGAGAAGATGTGTATGGACTCCATACATGTGGTGTGCGCCATGTATGACTTTTCACCTTATTGCTTTACTGTAGGCCCACAACGAGGACACACGCTTCCAGTAAAGGAGGCAGGACAGTATGAAAAAATTAAGGCCAGATGCTCTTTCAATGCTCTTCGCAATAAAGAGTAACCTGAAAAAACTTGGTTTGACCCCTTTTGCTCCTATCTGCTTTCCTTCTAGCCTAGTATACAGGCTTTTGGGGGGAGGAGGAGAATTGGTGTAATATAATTGAATGCCCTACTACTATCTAGCAATCTTTACACCTTGCAAGTTTTTTAAACAGTCCAATATGCAGATTCGTTAGCAGGAACTAAACTCGCTGCAGGAAACTATATTATGGACAAAAGACAAAAACATTATTTAGGGTATAACAAACAGGCTAGCGGAGTTATGCGGTTTATTTCATTTTATTTCATTTCATTTTATTACCTTAAAAGCCCAACAGGGGCATTACATAAGGGGTGGGTTTACATATGTTCATTATACATTGTTAGAAATGACATTTGAATAAGCATTATTAAACATGACGTGGAAATATGGTTTACATGATTTTGTGGTATATACAATCAGTTGGAAAGATGAAAAATGACATCCAGTAATTGTTATTCTGAAAAATGATGAGATATCTCTTGCATGAATGCGGGTGCGCTGGTTAGGGCGGCAATTTGGTGAGGCAGGCTGTTCCAATCTATGGCTGTGCGAAGGAAAAAAGAACCTGAAAAGGTAGTAGTACGAGTGCGGGGGCGGCCCACATGGTTGATGTGCCCAGTTCGATGCGATGTTCTGCCAGGGGGAATAATGTACGGCGTTTGATTGAGCGAACAATGATAAAACTTATGAAAAAGAGATAGTGATAAAACACGGCGACGAGAGGCAAGGGTCGGCAGACCTAAGTCCTTTCGCAATAAAGACACGCTGACATGATATGAATATTGAGAGTGTATGAACCTTACAGCACGGTTTTGCACGGTTTCGAGAGCGTTGCTTAAATATGTTTGGTGGGGGCTCCATACTGCGCATGCGTATTCGAGTTTAGGGCGGATTATGGTTTGATAGGCTAGTAATCTAACATGCTTTGGGGCTTGTTTTAGGTGGCGTTTAAGGAAACCAAGTGATTTATTAGAAGATGAGATGACGTTAGTGATATGTGCGTTCCAAGATAAATCTTTAGTTAGGGTAACACCGAGGTATTTGTATGAGGGCGAAGCTTCTAATGATATGTTATTGATTGAATATGAATAGGACAGAGGGTTACGTCGACGGGAGAATGTCACAACTTTACACTTAGCGGGGTTTAGTGTCATTAGCCAACAGTCACACCATTGTTGCAGACGGTTAATATTTGCCTGAAGAGAAATTTGGTGAGATGTATTAGTAATGGTTTTGTAAATGACGCAATCATCCGCAAACATGCGAATATTACAGGTTACATGACCAGGTAGATCGTTAATATATATTAAAAAGAGGAGAGGCCCGAGAACAGATCCTTGAGGAACACCGGAAGTTACACGCAGGGAGTCAGAGGTGCTGTTGTTAATAAAGACAAACTGTGAGCGGTTATTAAGGAATGCTTCAATCCATCGTAAGACGTCGGGGTGTACATTTGCCAAAGATAGTTTTAGTAGCAATCGTTGATGTGGTACCTTATCGAACGCCTTCGCAAAGTCTAAGAATATCGCGTCTGTCTGTAGGTTAGTATCGAGATTTGTGTGAAGATCATGCAGAAACGCTGCCAATTGGGTTTCGCAAGAAAACCCTTTGCGAAATCCGTGCTGTGAAGGATGAAAGTATTTATTCGAGTCTAAGAATTTCATGATTTCTGTATAAATGACATGTTCCATGATTTTGCAAGGTACGCTTGTAAGCGAAATGGGGCGATAGTTAAGTGGGGAATTCTTGTCCCCTGATTTATAGATTGGAACAACCCTTCCCACCGTCCAGTCATGAGGTATGGTGCCTGTGGAAAGTGACTGAGAAAACAATAGACATAAATAAGCAGCACTGATATCTTTAGTATTTTTTAACACTTTTGAGTTTATGTTGTCTACTCCGGCTGAAGATGATAGTTTGAGATTGTCAATTAAAGAGGAAATACCATCAACATGGAAAGTTATAACTGGCATGGTATTAGGTGTGCTTGACGCTGTAGAAGGAAATGGTAAGCTAACTTCTTTGGTGAATACTGACGCGAAAGCTGCATTGAAAATGTTAGCGCACTCCACGTCGTCGACCGTTTCACCGTCTTCGTTAATTAGCGTGTTGCTGTTTATATCTCGAGGATTGATCACCTGCCAAAATTTCCTTGGATTGTTGACCAGCATCTTGGGTAGGTCTTCGTGAAAGTACGTTTTTTTTGCTTCCCGAACAGCTGACAAGTATGCGCGTTCCGCTGTGTAATATTTATCCCATGTTTACAGAGAGCATCACGAGCTATCTGGTTGTTCGATCTGCCTTCCCTGTCGTTATGGGTGCCGTAATATAATACAGCACGGTCTTGAGCCTTGCACTATAAGGTCTTTGAGGTCTCTGCAATAATAAGGTGGACTTGTTTCAGGAATCCCGTGCAGATACTGAAATCCGTTCACACTGGCATTGCGACAAATATAAGCTACTTGAATGTCCTCACTTCGCCGATGCGTTGGTTCTACCAGAGGGGGGGGGGGACAAACTGTTGTAACGATATAATACAAACTAGAGTGACGAATAAGTTTCTGTTCTATAAAATGGTGGCTAATTTCAGAAAAACCATCCCTTTCTCTTCGAAACCCACGGTGCCTTCAATGTAAATGAGCAACCGCTGAGAATCAACATGGCAGCCATTTTAACCACTTGTAAGCTACCATGATCAAAGCTGTCACCACTTTAACAGAGCCTAACAGAGCGCCTAAATAAAACAATCACCGACATGCTGGCCATGTACGACGATATTGAGCACCAAACGTGGGAGGCCATACTTCCCTACGGGACCTTCGCAAACAACACCGCCGTACGAGAAACGACGCCGATGACGCCGTAGAAGTTGGTCTACGGAAGGGCAGTGGCAACAATGCTCGACGTCACCGATGAAGAAAACCCCGATGTGAGTGACTACATACGGTGCACCGAAGAAGCCAGACAACGTGCCCGTCTCCGCACACACAACCAACAGACGACCAACAGCCGCCGGCATAATCTCGACGACGCTTCGTGGAATACCGGACCGGTGATTGTATTTGGAAGATGTGGACTCAGTGAAAAACTTTTGTGACAATACTTTGCAGCATACAGAATTGTTCGACGTCTAGGCTCAATCGATTGCGAGGTAGTCCCCGACGGCATCACGAACTCTCAAGGGCGCCGATCGCAACCTGAAGTCGTTCATGCCGTGCACCTCAAGCCGTTTCACGCATGTTAACAAACTAAGTGCATTTTGTTATTGTGGTTATTGTTGTATCGTCATTTTTGCTTGCACTTTCTTGCACTTTCATTGTACTTTTATTTTTTGTTAAAACATCAGGATAATGCCTTCGTTAGTAGGTGGCAATACCACGTTCCCTCCACCAGCTTTGTTATCGCTCTGTTACACTATACAGCGCTGAGCATGCACTGTTAGGGTGAACACGTGAGCATGAGGCTGACGGCGCTATGAGCGCCGCGTTACACCTATGGTCCAAAGCATTGCACGTGCGCAGGATGTGCTCTGCGATACACTCTTTTCACCACGCGCACACGTCATTGATGCGCTCGTTCGTCGTGTGCATGCAGTTTTTATTTTGTCGGCTAAACTGGCGTGTCCTGTATTTAACGATTCATCTCGGTTAAAAATTGGCACGTGAACACACGAAGGAGTATAAAAAAAGGAACTTTTGCACTTTTTATTTAAGAAAACAAGCAAATGTAGGATGCATAGGCTTAGCCACAAAGCAGCGGCTAGCAGACGACGAACAAGCGCATGTATGATGTGGTGCACGTGGTGAAAAAGGTGTATCGCAGAACGTGACGCTCTTCGCCGAAAAGATGATCAAACTCTTCCGCCACTCCGACCCCGAGATGCCTGAAAATGCTAGGAGTAAAGCAAGAACTATTCGCGGCTCTGATGCGAAACCCACCGTGCGATTTCGAAGCATTCATCTAAAAAGACGCTGGAGATGTGCATCCGACAATTCAGTCGCCACTCTACGTTAGAGTACGCAGAGGTTCAATCACTCTACTCTGACTACCTCTACTCCGACCAAATAAATGCTGCGCATTTATTTAGTTATTTATTATTTATTTCGAGAAACCACTAGAGGTCCTCACTGGGAAAGTATAGCATAGCGGGTGAGTAAAAGACATTTATGCAATGAATACATATCAAGCATAAAAAAATTTCAGACGAAAAAAAAACATCATATGCATAACGAAAAAAAAGCAACACAAGAACCTAACGTCTGTTGGAAGTACAGAAAAAGAAATACGAAGAAACTCAAGGAAACATAACAGAGTCACATATTTATAGATAACAAAAAATTGCAGCATATCCGCGGGGTGAATGATGGCGAGTGGGGCGAAGCATCCGTCCATCCAATCGTTCTTGATTCCAACCATCCATGCGTCCGCCTGTGTGACCTTTCATGCGTCCATCCGCCCAGCCGTGCGTGCGTCTGTTCGTGGGTCCGCATGTCCATCCATGCATCCGTCCCTGCGTTGATCTATGCATTCGCCCCTGCTTCCTTCTATGCGTCCATCCGTCCGTGCAGCCATTCGTGCGTCCGTTCCTGCATCTGTCTGTGTGTCTGTTCGTTCATGTAGTCAACACTCCAAGTACCACCATCTCGCATCTTTTTATCATATATTCCGCATATAGAAGCACCGCCATTCAGCAGACATTCCAAGGACTAAACGACAGGTGGCACACGCACACTTTCTTACGGCTTGCGCTTCGTGTCTACTTCCCACCTTTAACCACTTCAAGTTCAAGGTATATACTAGTTTTCTGTATATTTTTCCGATGTAGGCGGAATTGTTGTAGGCCCATGTGCTCAGATTTAGGGGCACGTTAAAGAACCCCAGATGGTCGAAATTTTCGGAGCCCTCCACTACGGCGTCTCTCATAATCGTATGGTGGTTTTGGCACGTTAAGCCCTACAAATCAATCAAATCAATCAATCAGTTCCCTGTATTCATGACACTGCTGCTCAACGCTCACTAAACCTTTTTAAAACCAAGGAGGTTACGCCCAGCGAGTACAATGTAGCAACCCTTTCTTGCCAGATAGTGCTCAATGTACAAGCCAATGGCTGTTAATGGGGAATGCGATTGATTGATATGTGGGGTTTAACGTCCCAAACCACCATATGAATGGGTAATGAGAGACAGGAGAATTCGGCTTTTATTAACGCGCACGCTGCGAATTTTTTAATCTCCCACCGGCACCACCTTGCAGGTCAAAACGTAAGACTGGTTACGCACTACAATAAAGGAACGAACGGATGTTGCTTTAGGGAGCTTCACCCCTAAAAGAAAATGAAGTGAGTTATTTAGAGCAGCACAAAGCACCAAACTTCGGTATCATTTTTTTCATTGTTCATTAAATTTTGAAACGATTCGTTGTACTGCGGTAATTCGAAGCAGCTGGTTCCTTTAAACTATGGTTTTCGGTATGAATGAATTAGCGAATGATGACGCACGAAATGTAATGCGTGTGACCATCAGAGGGGGATTGCGGTGAGGAAGGATTGAAAAAGGCGACTTAAACAATCGTCATAAAGCAATGGATAATGATAGGTTTTATGAAAAAGGCATAAGCGAGAAAGTTTTTAAGAATGGGTAAGGTTAGCAAGACCAGAACTAGCTTTTAAAGCAGTGAGGCTTGCGAAACAAGAGTAGTCAGAACAAATAAAACGAGTAGCACGATTCTGCAGGGCTTCAATGCGATCAATGGTGTATGCTTGATTCGGTCCCCATAGCTGAGGCGCATTCAATTTTCATGCGCATAAGGGTAATGTACGCCATTTTTCAAACATGCGTAAAAGCATGACGCAGATTTTGTTTCAGGATCCCGAGGTATATCAATTAGCATTTGCAAGAATGAGATCGATGTCATGGTTCCAGGAGAGATCAGATTGTAGGTGAGGTTCTAAATATTTATATGACGGGAATGAGTCTACCAGTGTGATTAAGTGAATATACGGTCCAGAGGCGGCTAGATTTTCATGTAAAAGAGACGAGTTTAGTCATGGAGGGATTTAGCTTCCTTTGCCGTGATGAACACCATGAATTGATGGATTCAAGGTCAGATTGCAGGGCTCTGTGGTCCTCGTCACTTCTGTCGACATGATACAAAACGCAGTTGTCAGCAAATATTATAACGTGGGAAGAAATGCTTTTCGATAAATCATTGACGAATACGAAAAAGAGCAAGAGGGCTTAGCACGCTCCCTTGTGGTACGCCGGATGTGGTCTGCAGCTTAAAAGAGTTAGAACCATTTACGGATTGATTGATTGATTGATATGTGGGGTTTAACGTCCCAAAACCACTATATTGCCATGACAGGTTGGCCACGTCCAAGTAGCCCGCCGCAATCATCATGGCAAGAGCACCAGCAAGACCCGGCTGGCATGCGCCACGCGTTCATGCGCTCCAACAACGAGGAAGAAGAAGATAGTTGAATCTGTGCCTCTCGGCTACTCGGACTCGACGACCATAGTCATTAGACTTGTGGGCACAAGTTTGCCCTAATAAAGTTGCTTGTTTTTTAGCCTGTCTGCCTCTCATCGCTACATTTCTGGTGGAGGTGCGGGGTATGAATCGAAGCCCCGCGAGCTCAAGACAGCGTAGCCCCGACGACCAGCGTATCAACCCCGTGGAAGTGACTCCTGTACACCAGAGGGCAAGTCGCCGTCTTCGAGGTGACTCACCTGAGTTCGGTCCTCTTCACTTCACACCAAGGGGAATTCAAACTATGGATGCCACCACTATGACTACCCAGGTAACACCGGCACAAGTGTTCATTAGCCAACCGCACCAGCCGCCAGTATTCCACGGCGACTCGTACGACGATGTTGAAGATTGGCTGGACCTGTTTGAGAGAGTGGCGAGCTTGAATGGATGGGACGAAAGAGAGAAGCTCCGTCGCGTATACTTCGCCCTGGAAGACTTCGCAAAGACATGGTTTGAGAACCATGAAACCTCGTTGTCTACCTGGGAGGTATTTCGACGACAAGCGGTGGCTACGTTCGCGAACAAGGACCGAAAAGAAAAAGCGAAAGCTGCTCTTCAATCCAGGAACCAGCTCACAAACGAGATTGCTGCAATGTACATTGAGGACATGGTCCGTCTGTTCAAGCGTGCGGATTATAACATGGCTGAGGATAAGAAGGTGCGCCATCTAATGCGCGGAGTGAAGCAAGAGCTGTTCGCCGTTCTCGTCCGCAACCCTCCAAGCACTGTTGCTGAGTTTTATTCGGAAGCGACGGCCATCGAAAAAACACTAGAACAACGCGCTCGGCAGTACAACCGGAATCTTAACTGCGCATGTGTATTCTCACATGGTATTCTCAACAGGTATTCTCTGGAGGCGTGCGAAACGACGTTGAAGCCCTGCGAGAGCTCATTAGATCAGTCATTAGGGAAGAACTGAGCAGACTGCAAATGCCCCAGACTCCAACTGCACTATCTGTTACAGACGTTGTTCGTGACGAACTGTTGCAGGTCATACGAGAACCAGAGCGTGAACTGCAGCCGGTCCGACCTATCCGAACGTACTCTGAAGTTCTCCGACAACCCACAGTACACAACAATGCAGCAGTTGCAATGGCGGCGACTCCTCTCCCATCTACAGCACGCAGCGCACCTCGTCCACGGGAACCAACGGCTACCTATCTGCCCCCAGGAGCACGTAGCACGCATCGCTAAGTGGAGCCTAGGCCCAGGAAAAGTGACGTCTGGCGTGATCACGAGCGCAGGCCTCTTTGTTTCCATTGTGGCGAAGGGGGTCATTTGTACAGATTCTGCCCTTACCGACAGGCCGGATTAAGAGGCTTCCCGTCGTATGCACCGTGCCCTCGAAACGGCGAACGACCAGCAGAGATTGAGGAGTACTTGTCCACGCGCCAGAACTCACCACCTCTACACCAACGTCGGTCACGGTCACCATCGCCTATGCGCTACCGGTCATCCAGCCCTCGTGCACCTTCAAGGCAGCCTGGTCATCGCTCTCCAAGTCCACTCCCGGAAAACTGAAGCAAGGACCTTTGAAGGTGAGGCCGCTGATAACATCAATTACGAAGATCCTCATATATGGCTTGAGGGGGACGACGGTGTATTTCCGGTAAATGGGTGCAGCCACGAAAGCGTTACTTCAGATTTGCGGTTGAGAATGGAAGGATGGGAGCTGAATGCCTTAGTCGACACCGGTGCTGATTATTCAGTGATAAGTCACAAGATGGTGAAGAAGTTAAACAAAGTTGTGACACAGTGGAGTGGATCGCAGATACGCACGGCAGGTGGTCACATTATTACGCCCTTGGCAGATGCACCGCAAGACTTGAAATACGGGGCTTTGTTTACGTTGCCGATTTCATTGTGCTACCAGAATGTTCAAGAGACCTCATTATAGGAATGGATTTTTTGCGAGCTAATGGCGCCGTAATTAACCTGCGTAGGTCCAGCGTGTCGTTTTCGACTGAACGAGCTATACCTGTAGAGGAATCTGAGGAGCGACGCCTAACTGCTCTACGCGTTGTTCATGATGACGTAACTGTGCCGCCACGCTGCAGTATAATGGTGCTCGTAGAGAATGACGCATTTTACAACCGCGAAGGCATAGCGGATACAAATGTAGGGCTGTTTTTGAACAAAGGTGTCTGCGTAGCTAGGGGTCTTGTTCACTTGACAAAAGGCCGTGCAGATGTCCTACTCACAAATTTCTCCAATGAACTTCAACACATCGCTCAAGGCACGGCTATTGCCTACTTACACGATTTCTGTATGGCGACATAACTACGCAGCTTAACGACATCAACCACTCGACCAGTGGCCTGCAACATCGACACATCCGTGACCGTCAATCAGAGCCTTCCGGACAGTCAAAAGAAGCAGATTTACGCCTTGGTAAAAGAATTCTCTGATTGCTTTTCAAGTACCTCGAAGGTCCAGCGCACGTCAATTACGAAACACAGAATTATAACACAAGACGACACGAGGCCTATATGCCAGCATCCATATCGGGTGTCACAGAAAGAACGGGAAATTATCAAGAAGCAAGTGGAGGAGATGCTTTCGGATGATGTCATCCAGCCTTCGAATAGTCCATGGGCGTCCCCCGTAGTGCTCGTTAGGAAGAAAGACAATAGTTTAGATTCTGTGTCGACTACCGAAAACTCAACAGTGTAACTAAAAAAGATGTCTACCCCTTGCCACGTATTGACGATACACTAGATCGGCTGCGATCCGCAAAGTTTTTCTCCTCCTTGGATCTGAAAAGCAGATATTGGCAAATAGAGGTAGAGGAGCGGGACCGTGAAAAAACGGCATTCGTAACACCAGATGGCCTCTACGAATTCAAAGCGCTTCCATTCGGCCTCTGTTCCGCGCCAGCGACGTTCCAGCGAATGATGGACACTGTCCTCGCGGGATTGAAATGGCAGTCATGCCTAGTGTATTTGGATGACGTGGTGGTATTCTCTGCAACGTTCGACAAACACCTAGAGCGACTGCGCACTGTATTACAAGCCATCTGGTCAGCAAACTTGACAATCAAACCCGAAAAATGCCACTTCTGCTTCGAAGAGCTGAGATTCCTTGGACATGTCATTAGTTCTGACGGTGTTCGTCCTGATCCCGAAAAGACAGCCGCTGTTCAGAGGTTCCCTACACCCAAAGCCAAAAAGTCAGTGCGTCGATTTTTTGGTTTATGTGCCTACTATAGGCGATTTGTGGAAAACTTCTCAAAGATTGCGGAACCGCTTAAAAACTAACGAAAGACGACGTGCCCTTCACATGGGAAAGCGAACAACAGAAAGCTTTTGATGAATTAAGAAAATGGCTACAGGGTTCACCAATACTTGCCCATTTTGATGAGACAGCCGACACTGAAGTCCATACCGATGCGAGCAATATCGGCCTCGACGCCATCCTGGTCCAGTGGCAAAATGGTCAAGAGAAAGTGTTAGCCTATGCCAGCCGCAAACTATCAAAAGCTGAGGCAAACTACTCTGCTACTGAAAAAGAGTGCCTCGCAGTCATCTGGGCAATAAATAGGTTTCGACCTTACCTTTATGGCAGACCGTTCAGAGCTGTCAGTGACCACCATGCTCTATGCTGGCTAGCAAATCTCAAGGATCCGTCAGGTCGACTAGCCAGATGGAGCCTTAGGCTGCAGGAGTATGACATTACGGTCGTATACAAATCTGGAAGGAAACACAGTGATGGCGACTGCCTGTCACGCTCTCCCGTCGATCCAAGTGTACCTGAAGAGGAAGACTTCCCGTTTCTAGGCGTTGTCGACGCATCCGAAATCGCTCAACAACAACGAGATGACCCGGATTTGCTGGCGCTTATATAACACCTGCAAGGTCTCGACGTCCAATTTCCTCGCATATTCTCCAGAGGGCTCTCCACGTTCTGCCTTCGAGGAAGTGTCCTTTACAAGAGGAACTTTGAACTTAATGGCGAAAAGTTTTTACTAGTCGTGCCCACAGCCATACGACAGGAAATTCTGCATGCATGCCATGACGAGCCAACATCTGGCCACATGGGTGTGAGCCGAACATTCGCCAGGATTCGCCTGAAGTACTATTGGCCTAAGTTGCTCGCATCACTGCAGCGCTACGTGAAAACTTGTCGTCAATGTCAACGGCGCAAAACTCCAGCCGTAAAACCATCCTGCCTTCTCCATCCAATAGAGCCTCCGGATGCTCCATTCCAACAATTCGGCATGGACTTCCTAGGACCTTTCCCGACATCATGTGCAGGCAAGAAATGGATTGTCGTAGCTACAGACTATCTGACCCGTTATCCTGAGACTGACTCTCTGTACAGTGCGACAGCTGCCGAAGTCGCCAAGTTCTTTGTGAACAACATAGCGCTCAGACATGGGGCGCCCATCGTCGTTATTACGGATCGGGGCACCGCATTTACTGCAGACCTTATGCAATGTCTGATGCGCATGACAAATACCGATCACAGAAGAACAACGGCGTATCACCCTCGGTCAAATGGCTTAACCGAACGCCTCAACCGAACTCTGACCGACATGCTATCAATGTATGTCGATGTTGAGCATAAACAGTGGGATGAAATATTACCCTACGTAACATTCGCATATAATACGGCCGCTCAAGAAACAACCCACGTTGCCCCTTTCGAACTAGTATTCGGCCGAAGAGTGACCACCCCACTGGATGCCATGTTACCACTACTGGACGAAAACAGCTATCCACCTGACTTAGATGACTTCTTGCAAAGAGCCGAAGAAGCACGACAAATGGCAAGGTACCGAATACGCCGCCAACAGCGCATCGACTCTAGTCGGTACAACAAGCGACGCAGTGACGCACTCTATCATCCCGGTGACAAAGTGTGGATATGGATCCCAGTGCGCCGCCGCGGACTCTCTGAACAGCTTCTTTGTCGATACTACGGCCCTTATGAAGTACTCAACCGTATCAGCGACGTCACTTATGAAGTCAGATCCGCTGGACACGTGAGCTCAAGACGCCGCAATACCACGGAAGTGGTACACGTAGTCCGCATGAAGCCCTATCATGACAGATCGTCGGAAAATGAGTGAGAGGGCGCATGTATCATTTCACTCTCTCAAGCATCGGGACGATGCATCTGAGGAGGGGGATAATGCCGCGACAGGTTGGCCACATCTAAGTAGCCCGCCGCAATCATCATGGCAAGAGCACCAGCAAGACCCGGCTGGCATGCGCCACGCGTTCATGCGCTCCAACAACGAGGAAGAAGAAGATAGTTGAATCTGTGCCTCTCGGCTGCTCGGACTCGACGACCATAGTCATTAGAGTTGTGGGCACAAGTTCGCCCTAATAAAGTTGCTTGTTTTTTAGCCTGTCTGCCTCAGCATCGCTACAATATGATTATGAGAGACGCCGTAGTGGAGGGCTCCGGAAATTTAGACCACCTGGGGTTCTTTAACGTGCACCCAAATCTGAGCACACGGGCCTACAACATTTCCGCCTCCTTCGGAAATGCAGCCGCCGCAGCCGGGATTCGAACCCGCGCCCTGCGGGTCAACAGCCGAGTACCTTAGCCACTAGACCACCGCGGCGGGGCTACCATTTACGGAGGTGAATTGATTGCGAGAGGTGAGAAAGTCCAATTCATGCTACAACCTGAGAGTATATGTTGAGATGCGTTAACTTGAGTAGTAATCAGCGGTGAAGGACATAATAAAATACCTTCGGGAAGAAGATAAATGAGACGTCAACCTGAAACCTGATGTCCATGAAAGCAAGTAAGTCGTTAGTATATCCTGCAAGCTTAGTCTCAGAAGAAAACTCCTTGCGAAAACCTTGGTAATTTTTTGAAAGTGATGTTTTGATATTCGAGATAATTAATTATCTGTGAGTGAATGACATGTTCGAGGAGCTTTGAGAAAGTTCAAATCAGAGAAATGGGTCTGCAGTACATAAGGTTGTCGAAGTTAGTGCCTGGTTAGAAGATAGGTATAACTTAAGCTTTGCGCCGATCGTGAGCGATGGGACCACATGATAATGACTGTGAAAAAAAGTGCGTAACAACTGGAAAATTACTACAAGACCAATACTACAAAGGATTCCTAATAACAGAGTCTTCTGTGTTAGACAGTAAGGAAAGAATATCATCTGTACAAATGACAACTTGTGGCATACAATAAGTATTAGATGCACTGGAAACGAGCAAAAAAGGAAAGACTTGTCGAGTAAAAAAGACGAGAAAGCTTGATTAAAAACTTCAGTAGAATAGGAAGCATCGAGTTGGTCACTATTATAAATTGTTAAGGATGATTCAGGACGTAAATGCGAATGAAATACGCTCCAAAATTTAAGAGTAAGAATACGTTGTGAGACGTTGATGTAAAACTTACGCCGTAGATTTCCGCGTATTGTTGATATTTTGATCACTTTTTTGTAGGTTTCTCATATAGTCGGTAGGTTGTTAGCAACTGCTAGCATATACAAACGCTTTTTCTTATTATTGGTCCTTCGCAACCGCACTTCAAACCAAGGTTTTTTTTTTGCTGCAACTATTCAAAATGGTCGGTATGTATTACTGAATAACGTTAATGAGGATAGATTGGAACAGCGTCCAGGTCTATTCAGTCGACCGGGAAGAAAAGTCTGCTCTTAACTCTTTAGAGAAGAAACTTTATTCAAGATTCATCCGATCGAAGTTAGCTCTGTTGTAGCACCTGATCACTTTAGACGTAGTATTTCTTTCGAGAGCACAGTTATTTATACAGTCAGTAATAATAGCATGGCCGGAAATACGGCTACGGTAGTATATTTAGGAGAACGTTTCAAGATTACTTCTTAAAACTAGATCAAGAATGTTGGAGGTAGTGTCTATGGAATGCGTTGGCTCTGTGTTTATCTGTGTTAAGTTAAAATCATTCCAAGCCTGCAGAAAAGCATGTGCAACCTTGTCGTTTGCTGATACAGATAGAGTATTGTAACATGATTCACAGGAAAGTATGTTGTCCGAACTGCAATCGTTAAGAGACGTGTCCGTTAATAAAATAACTGGGCACCAGATGAGTTCATAACTGAGAAGAGGGTGACACTTTTGGCCATAACACTTCTTATGTTAGTAAATAAGAAGCAAATGTCATTCAAACGCTTCGGGCTCGATAGCAGTCGCGAGCGCAATCAAAAATCCCGTGATACTCTGAGTCATGGCCATTTGTCGAAGGTTCTAAATGCTCTGAATCTTGTCATTTGGCTGAATACGTGCACCGCCTCATTTTTAGGTATATCGCACATATAAACATCATTGTTAACTTGTAGTTTGTTGAACGACAAACGAATACGTTCTCCCTCTTTTTTTATCGTCTTTGCAAACTGCCACATCCCATGACGTTTATGACGAACTGCCTCAGAGTGATCACGTTACAGATTATACTTGGTTCGCTTAAGATTGTACCCAAGACTAAGGAAGAACTTCACTTTTTTTAGTATAAAACTTGGCTATGATATGTCGGCTCTTGTTATTATAAAAACGCCCCAAGCGGTGACCTTTAGAAATAGAAGTGACATCAACACCAAGCTTTTCCGTACAAAAGTCTTTAACATGGCGTTTTGATCCTCCCGTAACTCTGTAGCATCGCTATCATGAATGCAAACAAAAGAATGTTCGACTGCCTTGAGCGATTTTTAAACCAGCCAGCTTTTCTTGAATTTCAGGCATGTCCAGAATCGTATTCGACGCAGGCTGTACAGGAGGGAGCGATTTCATTTTTGTTTCAATTTCATGAACTCTGCTAGTCAACTGATCAAATCGTTTCTAAGGGCGATGTGGATCTGCCGGATCTTTTATATAGATTCATTAAGGTTTACGTTATTCGCTTGAAGACGCTGAACAGCTGATGCCATGGCATCAAGCTTGTCTTCTTTCGTTTAGGCATAGGGCCCGGTTTAGCTTACACATTGCCACCAAGAACCAACAGGCGCCAAATATGCAGCACTGCATTGCGCATACACTTCACAACATCAATTATACGAGTGGGCCACGACACCACAAAGAGACAAATATTGCTGTTACGATAACACTTTGTCTCCAAGTAACTAACCTGTACAAACGGTATGCGTGAGTGAGCATGCAGAGAAGCAGTGTTGTGGCCCACGGTGACCACTGGAATCAGACCCTTTTCAGTCGGGCAGATAAATGGCGTGGCCCCATGTGGTCCGATAAAAGCGCCAAGCCATCCAAGTTTAGCAGCGGTGGAGGTGAAGGGTAATGCAGCCATTCTGAGATCAGGTGGAAGGGCGTGAACGGTTCTGTGACGTAGATCCAAACGTGCTTCTTCCAGCCGTACAGCGTGAGCCCATCCACACTTCATAGTCTTGTGGGTATTAGCCCCATCATAAGCATCATCAGCACCTTCACAAAAGGTATGCATGAGTGAGCATGGATAGCAGAATTGACGTGGCCCACGGTGATTGCCGGAATCGCACCCTTTTCCATCAGGCAGATAAGTGACGTGGCCCCGTGTTGTCCGACAAACAGCGCTGAGGCATCCAATGCCAGCGGCATTGGTGTTGAAGGATGATTGATTGATTGATATATGGGGTTTAATGTCCCAAAACCACCATATGAATACGATAGACGCCGTAGTGAAGGGCTCCGGAAATTTCGACCACCTGGGGTTCCTAAACTTGCACCAGAATTTAAGCACATGGGCCTACAACATTTCCGCCTCCATCGGAAATGCAGCCGCCACAGCCGTGATTCGAGCCCGAGACCTTCGGGTCAGTAGCCGAGTACCTTAGCGACTAGACCACCGCGGAGGGGCCTGGTAAAGGATGATACAGCCAGTCTGGGAGCAGGCGGAAGGGCGTGAACGGTTCCACGACGTAAGCCCCAGCGTAACTCTTCCAAACGTACAACGTAGGCCTATCCAGATTTCATGGTTCAGTCGGCAGTTGCCCCACCATAAGCATCAGCAGCACCTGTACAGGAGGTGTACGTTAGTGAGCGAGAAAGAGAGAGAAGTGAACTTTATTAAAGCACAGGCGGAGGTAGCAGGGTGCCACGCAGGGCCCTCCTGCTACCCTACTTTATGCAGTCATCAAGTTGCGTCTCGACGCTTACACCGGGGAACACAACGTTCTCCATGAGGCTGTCGCCCCTGGGTCCCGTCAGGTGTGACGCTGTGCGTTTGGCGAGCCAGAGCTGTCTCGATCCCCTGGACTGACTGTAGCTATTGCCCTAAAAATATTGCATGAGTGACGATGCAAATCAGTAGTGTCGCAGCCCCCCTTTGCATGTGCAAATTTTTCGATGACGGGTGTTATGCGGCGCTTATAGGCCCGTCTGCAACACGCTCGCGTGTATTCCTAACAGTGGTCACCGTTTTGGGTTATTGTCAGCGTAAAGCGTGGCTTGAGTGTTCCAGAAGCTTCGTGACTGTTGTAAATCATTCCTTTATTATTCCACCTTTTTCGTGGGTATGACAGATTTTTCTGTAATTTACGCGACCGCTAGTGATGACGCTAGAATATTCGAGGGCACGTGTATGAATGCCGATGCGCCTCACCACTTGTCAGTTGATTGACAGCCGACGCTCTGCTCGCCCCTATCAGTGTTTATGTCTTATTGAAATCTGCATTTACTTTGACATATCCCAAAGCTTGGCTCAAATAAACAGTTATTATTCGACCTGCAGTCTGCTTCCTTCGTCCATCTCACGACCCCGTGAAAATATAATGAATCAACACCACTGGATGCGGATATCACTGAGCACGAAGTCCAAGCTGCTCTTCTGAATATCAAGCGCAACACAACTCCAGAAAAAGTCAACATTCAATACTTTCTCATTTGGAACCTCAATGATGAAGACGTAGAAGCGAATTGAATGTATTGCTACGGGGCGCCACAAATGAACATTCTAGACAAGAGGACGATGTTTAGCGCGAGCTCGTGCAAACCGGGCTCCATATTGTATGCCTGCCTGTTGCCAAAAGTAAAGGCATTTTTCAGACGCCTTCTCCCCGTAACATTTTCGTGGAGAGTGCGGGTCTTCCCACGGTCAACACTACGACGATTCTACGCAGCGGACGTTCCTTGGCTGCCTGTGCGATGCCTGATCAAGACGAACACGAGGATTCTTTGGAGACTACCCCAAGCGTGCTTCGTCCAACTACGCAGCAACCAACAGCACCGCATCCAGCTGCTACTAACCGCACCGTCGTCCTGACTCAACCGCGTGACCCAGGCACATTTTCGGGCAGTGACAGTACTGACGTGGAGGAATGGCTCCAGCTGTACGAAAGGGTGAGTGCTCTTTACAACTGGGATCCGACGCTCATGTTGGCCAATATTATTTTCTACCTTGATGGTACAGCTAAAGTTTGGTTTTCCAACCACGAGGAAGATATCACGAGTTGGGACATCTGTAAGCAGAAACTCATCGATCTCTTCGGCAAGCCCATCGGGCGTCGTCGTGCTGCGCAGAAAGAACTAGCGTCCCGACTCCAGTCCGGCACCGAGTCGTACGTCACATACATACAACATGTGCTCGCCCTCTGCCGGAAGGTTGATGACAAGATGCCGGAATCAGAAAAGGTCGCGCACATCCTCAAAGGAATCGCCGATGACGCCTTCAATCTCCTCGTATTTCGAAACTCATCGACCATAGACGACGTTATTATTGAATGCCGACGCTTCGAAGACGCGAAAAGTCGCCGTATTACTCCACACTATTCGCGTCTTCCCAAAACGGCTGCAACATCAACCTGCGAGGACGCCCGTTTGGCACCAGCCCCTGCTGCTTCCGACAATATCGTGCGCATCGTGCGCCACGAAATCGAGGCAGCATCTCTCCTGTCTGACCAAGTCCAGGCCCCTGACGACTCTCGCGCCACGATTTCTTTAATAAAGAGTGTCGTACGCCAGGAACTGGCCAACGCCGGACTTCAGACGCTATGCCCCGTTAACCGACCTGACTACGACTGCCTAGTACATCTAATATGTCCCGCGGACCGAACAACCGCCCACGTTACCGGAATCCGGCAGAATGGCGAACTTCCAATGACAGGCCGATCTGCTTCAACTGTGGACGAGTGGGCCATATTTCACGTCATTGCCGCACTTCCTGGGGTTGGCAGCCATGGTCGCATTATGCCAACACCCGACGCCCACCTGCTGGCTCTCGGATGCCGATCTACACGGCACAAGATGATGCTTCGCCATCCACGCCCGCCCAACCAAGCTGCTCCCCGTCACCCTCTGGACGCATCTCCCGCTCAACTAACCGACGTCGCTCCCCCTCGCCTTCCTACCACCAGTCCTCGGAAAACTGACGGGCGCAGCTCCTAGAGGTGAGCCTGCTTAGACGACCCGACCCAAAATTCCTCTACACACGATACCCGGACACAACAACTTGATTAAAGTGAATGTTGACGGTACTTCTGTAGCAGCACTGATTGACACCGGCGCTCACATATTAGTCATGAACTCCAGCCTTTGTGCTCGACTCAATGAAGTGCTCACTCCTGCTCCGATCAATCTTGTCCGAGTAGCTGATGGTGCAACACCAGCGGTCACCGGGATGTGTGCCGCCCGTGTCACTGTTGCTGGACGTCATACCACTGTTCTGTTTTACGTACTGGACCACTGCCCTCATGACATCATATTGGGACTTGATTGTCTGTCGGAGCATTCCGCCCTAACTGACTGTTCTGCTGGTGTTGTTCAGCTCGTCCTACCACATGCCGTTGACCCTCCTGATCCTGCGCCACCAAAGCTATGCTCCGCCGACTTTGTTCGCCTATGTTATCGAGCTGTGACGTATATCGACGTCCCTTCTGATCCACCTGTGGCTGACGGCGATTATGTCATTTCACCTAATCCTACAGTACTCTGTTCGCTCAATGTTGCGTTCCCCCACACCATCATCACAATGAAGAACAACGTGGCATGTCTCCCTATTGTGAACTTTGGACTTTGCTCTGAAGTGTTGCCACGAGGGATATCCCTTGCAATCCTTGCCCCGGCCAGCGACTACCACATATCGGCCTTAACAGAGGATACACCGTCATCTGCAAGTATTCAGTCGCGCAGTACACTAGACTGCATAACTGGAGTGATTGCCTCTGATCTCCCGGCCGAGCGTGTGTCTGCGCTTCGTGGCCTTCTTGCGTCGTATCGAGACATCTTT
Source organism: Rhipicephalus microplus (assembly GCF_043290135.1). Classification (NCBI taxonomy): domain Eukaryota; kingdom Metazoa; phylum Arthropoda; class Arachnida; order Ixodida; family Ixodidae; genus Rhipicephalus; species Rhipicephalus microplus. The sequence continues at coordinate 216,342,232 of NC_134703.1, forward strand.
GATCTCTGCGACCGACCCCTAGGTCAAACGACCGTCGTAAAGCATCGGATCAACACCGGTGATGCAAATCCTGTACACCGGCGAGCCTATCGAGTTTCCTCCACCAAGCGCCACGTAATCCAGCAAGAAGTCGACAAGATGCTTGCCCGAGACATCATTGAACCTTCTTCAAGTCCTTGGGCTTCGCCCGTTGTGCTTGTGAGAAAGAAGGATAACAGCTGGCGCTTCTGTGTCGACTACAGAAATCTTCACAAGGTTACAAAAAAAGACGTGTATCCTCGGCCGCGGATAGACGACGCTCTTGACTGCCTTAGTGGAGCAAATTATTTCTCTTCCATTGACCTTCGTTCCGGGTACTGGCAGATATCAGTTGATGATTTGGACCGTGAAAAGACGGCATTTCCCGACGGGCTCTATCAGTTCAAAGTAATGCCGTTCGGTTTATGCAATGCCCCGGCTACATTCGAACAAATGAAGGACGCTCTTCTTCACGGTTTCAAGTGGTCAATCTGCTTATGCTACCTTTATGACGTCATTGTTATTTTTGCCCACTTTCGATACTCACCTCGAGCGTCTCTCAACAATTCTTTCGGTTTTCTGCAAAGCAGGGCTCCAACTAAACTCGTCAAAATGTCACTTTGGCCGCCGGCAGCTCGCTGTCCATGGACACCTTATCGATTCTTCTGGTGTTCGTCCCGATCCTGAGAAAATCCGTGCCGTCAAAGATTTCCCTGTGCCGACCTCTGCGAACGATGTTAGAAGCTTTGTGGGCCTTTGTTCTTACTTTCGTATATTTGTGCGGAATTCTGCTGACGTCGCACGACCGCTCACGCAACTACTAAAAAAAATTTGACTTTTGTGTGGGGACCTGAAGAAACCAGAGCATTCGTTGAACTCACGAGTAGACTTACGACGCCACCGATTCTCGGCCACTTTGATATATGCGCTCCAACGGGAATGCGTACCGACGCCAGCGGTCACGGAATCGGAGTCGTTTTGGCACAACGACAGCATGGCTGCGAGCGCGTTATTGCATACGCTAGCCGTCTTTTATCGCCAGCAGAGCGAAATTACTCCATCACAGAACGCGAATGCCTCGCACTCGTCTGGGCAGTGGCTAAATTTCGGCCGTATTTGTATGGACACCCGTTCACGGTTGTCACTGATCACCACTCCTTATGCAGGTTGTCGTCTTTAAAAAAGATCCTAGTGGACGTCTCGGCCGGTGGGCTCTATGGCTACAGGAATATTCCTACACGGTTGTCTACAAATCAGGTCGCCACCATGAATATGCTGATTGCTTGTCGCGTCATCCAGTAGACCCAGCAGACCTTTCTGAGAGCGATGAGTCTACTTGCGTTTTGGCCCTTTCCGCGTTTAGCAACATCGGAGATCAGCAACGCCGTGATCCTCACCTCAGAGATATAATCCTTCGGCTTAGTGGCCCCACAACTGCTCCGTCTCTCCGTATGTTCCTGCTCCAAGATGGCGTCTTATATTGCTACAGCATGCATCCTGACGGACCTGAGCTGCTGTTGGTCATACCACAACATATGCGTCAGACTGTAGCGTCAGACTGAAGCGGGACGCCTTCAACCCATTCAGATCCCATCCGAACCATTTTATAGGGTAGGTGTTGACTTACTAGGACCGTTTCCTTTATCGGCCAGCGGAAACAAGTGGATAGCAGTCGCCACGGATTACACTACTCGGTATGCCATCACACGGGCCCTTCCTACCAGTTGTGTGACCGACGTCGCTGACTTTCTTCTAGAAGACGTCATACTACACCACGGCGCTCCTCGGCAACTGCTCACCAATCGGGGTCGCTACTTTTTATCACAAGTTATCCAAGACATATTTCACTCTTGCGCTACAAAGCACAAGTTCACGACGGCGTATCATCCTCAAACGAACGGGCTCACGGAGTGGCTAAATAGAACCATCACGGACATGCTCGCCATGTACGTTTCTTTTGACCATCGTGACTGGGACTTCGCCCTTCCATTTGTAACATTTGCCTTTAATACGTCTCGGCATGACACTGCAGGTTTCTCGCCATTTTTCCTCCTGTACGGACGAGAACCTACGTTGCCTTTCGACACGCTCCTTCCTGCCGTTGGCCACACGTCAGAATATGCCCGCGATGGGATTTCTAGAGCTCTAGAGGCACGTGAGATTGCTCGCCGGCGTCTGAGCGATTCGCAGGAACGACAACGACAGGTCTACAATGCGTACCATCGTGATGTCTACTTCAGTCAAGATGACACAGTCCTTCTCTGAATGCCGTCGCGGCGAGTTGGCCTGTGCGAAAAGCTGATTTCACCGTACTCGGGTCCGTACCTTGTGGTGCGCCAAGTCACCGACGTGGCGTATGAAATTGAACCTCCTAACGCCACCAGCGCGCGATCGTGTTCTGACGTTGTTCACGTCACTCGGCTGAAACAATTTTACTCAGACCAACCAAGCACCGAGACGGTGCCTTCGCCACCGGGCGTGATGCTACGGGGCGCCACAAATGAACATTCTAGAAAAGAGGACGATGTTTAGCGCGAGCTCGTGCAGACCGGGCTCCATATTGTATGCCTGCCTGTTTACCAAAAGTAAAGGTATTTTTCAGACGCCTTCTCCCCGTAACGATATGAACAGCGCAACCCAAAGTAGTTACAGCGTAACTACAGAAGCTGTACCTATTTTTATGTTGCGCTCTTTGTACATTTGTTTGTGCCCTACCAACTTGCCCAAGTTTTAATGCTTCATCTGAAACAGCTCCCAGATTTCTTTTACACTCACTGTAAATCTGGAACGTTACTCCAGGAATAAAGACATGCCCAAATAACACTAATTCCTGGCCTAGCAGTTGAACCCTTCGATCATAGAAACCTATGGCCAATCCTGTTGAACTCTTACTTCGGTGAATTATTTTATATGTGAGGTGTAACGTCCCAAAACCACCATATCATTATGAAAGACGCCATACTCAAAGGCTCTGGAAGTTTGGATCACCTGTGCTTGTTTAACGTGCACCCATATCTGAGCACCCGGGCCTACAGCATTTCCTCCTCCTTCGAAATTGCAGCCTCCACAGCCGGCATTCAATCCTGCGGTTTATGGGTCAGCAGCCGATTACCGAAGTCACTACACTACCGTGGTGGAACCTCGGTAAATTATTGGAGCACATTCTCCTCCAAAGACTGCAACCATGCACCGAAGCGCGTGAATTTTTTCTAGACACACTCTTTATGTACCGGGTCCATCTTCCCACGCAATACACACTTCTCCAGTTATAAGAGGAAGTAAAGAACAAGCCACGTTCTGCGCAAACTAGATCTTTGCTTTTCTTGGACAACTGCGGTGCATTTTGCAACGTTTCGCATGACATAATACTGGAGAATGTTGCGTCGTCGTGGTGAGGATGATAGGTTCACGCCTATGTGAAGGCCTTTCTAACAGAGAGGACGGCAACCATTGTATATTATGCTCCTTTCGCAGTGACATCATAAAGCTCACGTGTAAAGACACGCCACAAGGTTTGGAGTTGTGCCCCATCTTTTTTGAACATCGATATAGCTAAACTACTGTCTATACTGACCACCATTCCAAGTCTGCGACATGCTTTATACGCACACGACATCACTATATGGCTTACCAAAGGCTCACATGGGTCAATAGAAGATGGGCTCTAAGAAACAGTAAATATAGTTCAGGCATATGCATGAGCAAGGGGGTCTAACATGCTCTGCAGATAAGTCGGAACTTGTGCTCATTCGTTGTCTCTATTGAAATCACCGGGCAACAGCCCACTGATCACAGACACCTTAGAAGACCATGTGATGCCCTGCGTACAGAAACTCCACCTTCTTGGCCTTTTTATTAGAGCTGATTTCAAGGTAATGCACACCATAAAAATTTTAGAACAGCAAGTTTCTGAAATTACGCATACGATCCACCACTTTACTAACCGAAGGCATAGATTTCAGCAGCCAAGCATTCCACCTATAGTGAGTGCCTGCAGAGTAGCTGCGTCACCTGCCACGTCCATTATCAGACCCTAATGCCTGCACAAGAGACATGACTAGGCATTCTCCTTCGCAGAGCCGACAAAGCCACGCTTGAACTACCCACGTACGCATTCATTATGCATCTTTTAGCCATCGGAAGCCACAACAACCTAAGAGAACCAACCGAAGCACAACGCAATAGTCAGCCAAAAAGACCCCGCAACAACCATGTGAGAGAGCAGCTACTCGTCAGGTTAAGGTACCTTCCGAACCGATGCAGATACAACACACCAGCGAAACAGCTACCCAGTCACCTACGAGCAACGAATACAATCGCACCCCTTCTACGCAATATGAACCTTAAGCGCAACAATCAGTGCAGGTAGGCAAGGGTAAAAGATCTCGTTCCCCTCATTAACCAGTCTCTCCTAAACAATCTTTTATACTTCAACGCCGCTAGACACCACTCCTACAGTTTCACAGTTGGAGCAGTAGTGTACAACTATCATAACCGAGTAACATCAATTAGCGTACGTCTGAAAAAGATATCTGAGGACGAAGAGCGTGCCCTCGCTCTGTCGATTCCCCACGCTGCCTTAAACCTTCCTCACACAGAAGTTATTGCAATCTCTACAAATTTACAAAATACCCGTCAAGCCTTCGCATGGGGTGTCGTCTAACAGCACAAACACCTAATTTGAAACACTGGATTCCACACACCGCAAAATTTCCGTCTTCTCGGGACCCCTGGGCACGCCTCTCTCCCCGGCCTTGACTGCGCATATGCAGCTACCCAAGCACTCACTAACCAGGATCCGGAGGAAGAGCTATCTAACCTAGATAAGGACGCAAACACGAAATTTCTTGGATATCGAGACACTCTCCATTGCTATAGACGAGAACGAATTCGGTATCATTCACCACTCCACACGCTCACACGAGAAGATGCAACCGTGCAACCATGGTGTCTCAACTGCCGGCCAACGCATTTCAAAACATCTATTTTCTTCATATCCTCCATTTCACTTCTTATCCTGAAAAATGCCCTGGCTGCGGAGTCGTCCCGACGTTATTTGACGTAACGCTGGTAAGACAGCGTCAGCCTCCTCTCGCATTCCGACCTCGTAAGACTGGGAGGCCACGCTGTGTGATGAAAGTCCGAATGACCAGTCTGTGCTGGTTCGTCGGGCAAGGGACGCGGCAGTGGCTCTTGGAGCTCTGGACTGAGAGCCCAACCCGATATTACTTTGACTCTAATAAAAAGTTTCTCTCTCAGCCAACTGCATTTGCGAGGACTTTGAATGGTACGCCCAAGGTGAGGTCTGTTGTGATTTCCGGGAGTCTCTGGGGTTCAATGGCTTCGAATAGCACTCACATTAGTTGTTTGGCAGCTGTGGTCTTGCTGTCCCTGGGCAATGTATAGTTGATAACTTGAAGCGTATAAATGCACTCCGTACACTTAGAAATGAATGAAAACAGGGCATTTGCAATGTAGCTGTGCGTAACTAATTTATCTCCGGCACCAAAGATAACTCGCTAACCGGAGACATCTATTCTTATAGCAACTGATTGTGCCCTATTTATCGACGATTGTTCAGGTGGCCTCTCCAAAGAGAGCAGCTCGACCAGCTCGAACAGTTCCAACAGCGCGGGCTGCCTCGGTCCTGATGGTGGTGCGGATGACGTGACACCTGTAAACACGCCTAGCCAGTCATCGGCTATACCTGCCTGCTTCGTGGTTTGGGAACGCGCGCCGCTGCCCGGAAGATCAGCACTCGTCACGAGGGCAGGCAACCTGCCTCAGGTATGCAGAGCACGACAGGCAGTCTCAGCGTTTCAAATGAACTTTGCCTCCACACTATCAAGTACGAGGCAACCTGATCTATTATCTGACACTCATGAAGTCACATGGTAAACGTAAACAGCAGACACTCTCATTGAACCATGTGGTCCAACGACTGCTCACGCTCCAAGGGGCCGGAATTTTTCGCGCACCAAGTTCCTTTTCTGGCCATGCCATTGTGTACGATGGTTTCACTTTGGAATCAATATTCCTTGCAATTATGTTGCGTTTTTTCTCTTTTTATTCATGAAACTACATTTCTTGGCCGTTTTAAAGGACATAATAGGCCACAGGCATGTCTATGAGCATCAGCTCTACCATTCGTTTTAACTTCACGCGTTCACTAACGAGATGCCTTTTGAGAACAGCCTAAGGTTTTAGATTTGAACATAATTTTTCACTTGACCATGGTAACTAGCTATACGAACTTGGAACTGGAAAGCCTGTTTCACTTAGGGAAATTTCCTATTCTAAGTTATTTAGACGAAGCATTGCTATTGTTTGTTTCATCAACTGCATTGGGAAATCATGCCATGCCACTTAGCTATGGAGCTCAAGCTGAATGGTTTTTGAGAGTTGGGTAACCAGCTATCCGAGTATATGTATAGTGGAAAAGTTATGAAAAGCTATTGCCTGAGATAAAGGCTGCAACTCTGAGGCTCAGCCAGAATCTATTGACCGTAGAAGGCCTGTAGTTTTATCTCACGGGCACAAAATTTCCCACCAATTGAAAAACATATGCGAGAAAAGTGGCATGCTAGTGGTGGTTTTAGTGCCGGACAAGTTACAGCGGCTTCGCAAAGTAGCCAATCCCCTAAAGTCACGCGCCACTGTTTGCTCAACCAAGCTCAAAATGTGGTTTGTGCCATGTCAAAGCGGTGACGTTTACTCGATGCCACCCCCATGGGGTAAAAGGCGCAATAGCCGAGCAGAGCTCTGACCTAATGAAAGGCTAAAAGAGCTTAAATGGAATGTGCACCAAGCAATTTAGCAAGACATTAGAATTCACTGTCACAATTGTGGATATTCCCCTCTTCTTGTTCAATGCGAAGTGATAAAAAAGCAACGTCCACAAATCACTAAACAAATAATTGAAGCGCGTTGTTTAGCAAGAGAAGGTATCACATGTATCAGCGCCTCTTCGCTGGCTTTATCCGAAACTCAAGTGTCCTTCCTTAACCGGGTGAGCCATCTATAAATCCTTGGTCTGTGACAATGCGACAGTGCTGTTTGATCTTGGTGATACGTTCGGGTGTGCTTTGTATCCTTCCGCAAATATACTTATTTGATCCAATTTCCGAATATGGCTCCGTTGCCATCTAGCGCTCTGTCCTCTTGTGTCGGTCTGCTCTGCCACTTCTGCTTTACCGTACTGATCTATACTAGTTCAAGTAGCACAAACATACTCGCCCAATCTGGTACACTTGTAGAAAATATAAAAGGCTAAAAAACCAGAAGACCAAAAAGAAAACGGTCAATAACTAAGTGTGCCATGGATAAGGCATCTGAGCAGTTAAAAGGTCAATACTCACAAGATAAAGAAAAACGTTTGAGGAAACTCTTCAGACTTTCATAAAATCATTTCCTGAAATATTCTTAGTGACTCATTTATTTTGCGTGAAAGATGTGAAAGATACAAAAATTTATGATTTCCCCAGTCAACATTCATTTCAAAAAATTCTGCCATATCCACGAAGTGAATGATGATGAGTGGGCGAAGCTCCGGAGGTAAACCTGGTAAACCATGAATCCTCTGTACATTTTGCCCACTCGATTTTATTACATCGCTCCCCCTAGCGTACGTCGCCGCACTAAATCGAACAATTGCCTTCAACCAAGGACACGCGCCATATGTGACATCATTCCTATTTTATAATATCTCGCGTCTTTCATCAACTACAAGTACCGCTTTCTAGTTTATAACATCTTGCATCTTTTCATCATCAGCTACAAGTACCACCATCTAGTAAACACTACAAGAACTAAACGAGAGGTGGCTACATACAGGAGACGGTACCGCCATCTAGTGAACACTGCAAGAACTAAACTAGAGGTGGCTACATACAGGGGACGGTACCGCCATCTAGTGAACACTGCAAGAACTAAACTAGAGGTGGCTACATAGAGGCTACAGGGGACGCACAGCCCACGCCCTAAGGAGCTTCGCCCCTAAAATGTCTTCACCGAAAGCAATGGTTGTCTATGGCAGTTTGGTATGTGAGGGCCTCGGATGCGTGACATAGAAGTCTATGAACAAGGGTGCTCTGAACTCAGTATTAAACTAGAATTTTAAAAAGTCGTCTGGGCCTGACAGAGTTTCTAACGCCTTTTTCAAGAACTATGCGGAGTGGTGCTCCTAGTTTCTGCATGTACTCTTCATGAGATAATTAAATTATTTTTCATAGACAATGGAAGAAATGCCCAAATCCAGCCTATTAATCAATCTAAAGATAAAAATGTATTACAACTTATCACCCAACATCATCAACTTCTACAGCATTCTATAAATTAGTTTTTAAAGACGTGTTCATCTTTCCTAGTGAACATAAAGTACTAACGGGTGTTCAACGTGGTTTTCGACAGGAATATTGTACAATTGTTCAATTTGTTCACGACTTACATAATTTTGCTTAGGCTTTAAATAGGGGTAAACATTTGGACGGAATCATCGTGGACATTGAAAAAGCAATCAACAAAGTGTCGCACAAAAACTAATCCTTATACTAAGCTATATATAAAAAACTCGGCAGATTCCACGGACCTTGAGAATGGATGTTATGCAAAGCATGCAGAAATATTCACTAGGATTTGGTCATATTTGAATTCGCTTTCTTAGTGTATTGTTCAATAAGGTTTCTTACGAAAGGGTGTCAAACGATTCTGGTTTTTCCCAGGGGACCATTCTTAGGCCTCTGCTTATTGGGGTGTTTATAAACGATATTGTTAAAGACGTTTCAACCCATATTTGTTGTATGGAGATGGTTGCGTGCTGTATCAAAGTGTTAGGTCTATACAGTATCGGACCATGTACTGTATCGTCCAGGCGTTTCACCTCCGTGATTTTCATGAAGTCATTTTCATCATTTCGTGCAAGTAGACTACCAGGGACTCGCCTGGGGAGGCCCGCGCCACACCTAGCCTCCGTGTGTTCTCCTGAAACAGCCTGCCATATTGCACGTGCAGAGAGTCGAGATAAACGCGCGTTCAGGCGTGAGTACGTCGTTGCTTTGAATGATTATCATTCAGAGCATGAGTTCCTTCATCCTTCAGTAATGCAACCCTTCCTCTTACTGCCTTCTTTTTGCGGAAATGCCTTCAATGTGGCCTTCAAGATCTCTTCTGAAGTAGCTTCCGGGGTCACTTTCGGAGTTACTCGGGGGGTCGCGCTAATAGTCTTCTCCAGGACGTTTCAATATCATCCTTCCGTAGCGCCGGGAGCAGTCACCAGCTTGTATTGCTGGAGCGGGGACTAGGTGTTCTTCTCAACATCGTCACGACCAGTTCGGGATCAGTCATCCTCGCTAAGATGGCCGGCCAAGCGTGCACTACTAACTACTCGGGGGACGGGAGGAGCAAGTCCGGAACGCAAGCGTGGTCGATTATATTAGCCATGGTTACTGACATCGAGGTAGGAACGAACTTGACGTCGTGCAAGTGGACCCATCATACTTCTATGAGCCTCAGGTGTCGGAAAATCTTTGCCAGCTTTTTGGCTTGGTAAGATGACTCCCCTCGTCCTGGACCCTGGACGTCCCTTGTCGTGTCTACAACGCAATTAACATCGCTGAAAATCAGGTGTGGCAGGGGCTTGAGCAAACATTCGTGGAGATCCTTCAAAAGGAGGTTTCGTTTTTGTTAGTCACGGGCACATAAATGTTTACAAAATGGATCCCGTTGATGAAATTGTCGACCATTACTGCGCGCCCCGAAAATGCAATTCGAACTTTGCCGAAACCTCCCTGAAAAGAAAATGACGCCGCCTGACCTGTTGACAAAAAAAAGCCTTCGACACGGCAGTGTTGCCGCAACTTGACCACGGTAAGCTGAGGCCTCAATTTGTCTCCTGAATTAAAAATCAATGAATTTCCGGCTCATGAACAAACGATAAAACAAAACGTTCCTTGTCCTTTTAACGGAACCCGCGGACATTGCAGCTTGCGAATTTGAGCAGAGACATCGCATAGTCCCTGGGAGTTCAAAGATACAAAGGAGGGGAAAACCCGGAAGGGTGGTGACGGTGTGGTTCTGTAGTGAAAGGAAGTCTAGTACTGTGCAGTCACGCTGCACTCTGGTGTACTGGGGGCTCAGCTGGAGCAGGGACTGCGCAGTGGCAGCTAGCTTCAGGGAACGCGTTAGGGCTGTACACGACGGCGGGCGTTGTTCAGGGTCCTCGAGCCCTCGGATTGAGTGGGGGGGGGGGGGGGTCGCTGTGCTGCAGGGCCCCAGCCGAGACCAGCGTGTGGCAGCCACTCGTGAGAGGACGTTGCGGCACAGCCACGGGTCCTTGTTTATTTACTTAGGCTGAGTTCCGAGGAGTCAACGTCTACATGACGTCACCCCGAGACGGTCACAGTGAATCGATGAAAGACAGCTATTTCGACATTTTGACCTTAGCCATAAGGCCAAGCAGTGGTCGTTAAACTAGTGTATATGTTAACCGAAACAGCTCAGCTACTAGGCTGAAGGTCAAGAATGTTCTCAACGCCCAGCAATCTTGATCTGGTGTCTGCGTTCTCACAGACACCAGATTGCATTGATACCGTGTATGTATTGTAGAATAAAAAATTGTGAGGTTCCACTTACAGTGATGATTGATGATATGCGAAACACTAATGAAGAAGTTTAATCTGTCACTTTAAAATAGGCAAAAAGTTACGAGGCGAACGTAAATCATGTCATACATGGCTTCATTTACGTTATTGTCAAGTTGGGACGTGTCTTGTACATTTGTCCCTTTTTAATGTCTCGTGATACCAAATTTGGTATATGTGGAGCTAGTGAAATGGCTGAGAACACGCTATGTAGTCATGCTTTACCATGTTTATTTACATAGGCTGAGTTCCGAGGAGTCAACGTCTACATGACGTCACCCCGAGACGGTCACAGTGAATCGATGAAAGACAGCTATTTCGACATTTTGACCTTAGCCATAAGGCCAAGCAGTGGTCGTTAAACTAGTGTATATGTTAACCGAAACAGCTCAGCTACTAGGCTGAAGGTCAAGAATGTTCTCAACGCCCAGCAATCTTGATCTGGTGTCTGCGTTCTCACAGACACCAGATTGCATTGATACCGTGTATGTATTGTAGAATAAAAGATTGTGAGGTTCCACTTACAGTGATGATTGATGATATGCGAAACACTAATGAAGAAGTTTAATCTGTCACTTTAAAATAGGCAAAAAGTTACGAGGCGAACGTAAATCATGTCATACATGGCTTCATTTACGTTATTGTCAAGTTGGGACGTGTCTTGTACATTTGTCCCTTTTTAATGTCTCGTGATACCAAATTTGGTATATGTGGAGCTAGCGAAATGGCTGAGAACACGCTATGTAGTCATGCTTTACATTCCACACGTGTCATGACTATGGTATCTGAACGGGTCATTCACCTTCGTGGTATATTCACGTCATGTGATACTGAATTTTGTATTTTTGAAGCTAACAAAATTACCGCGAGCACACTACGAGTGAAGCGTGTACTCATGTTCTACATGACACGCACGTCATGATTATCATGTTTAGACATCGTTCATTCACGTCACGTAATACCAAGTTTGGTATACGTGAAGCTTGCGAAACGGCTGCAAGCGTATCATGAGCATGGTAAGTTCTCGAGCTTTTACATGACACGTATGCCCCACCGCGGCGCTCAAGTGGCTATGGTAGTCGGCTACTGACGCGCAGGTCCGGTATTGAATCTCAGCCACGGCAGCTGCATTTTTAGTGGAAGCGAAAACGTTGCAGGCCCGTGTACTCTGATTTTTGTGCACGTTGAAGAAGCCTGGGTGGTAGAAATTTCCAGAGCCCTCCACTACAACGTATCTCACAGTTATATGGTGGTTTCGGGACGTTAAACATAAAATTCTAATCATCAATAAAGAACATGCTTGTCAATATCATCGTATTTTCACCAGTCACACGCTTTCATCTTCTATTCACGTCCCGTATCATGAAATTTGGTATATGTGAAGCTACCAAAGCGACCGCGAGCGCACTATGAGCGTAAAGTGTTGGCATGATCTATTTGACATGCATGTCATGATTACTACATTGCGGTCTGTTCGCGATGCAGTTTTGTCATACCATACAAGTTTTGCAATGTGTCATGTGAACGAAACAACGGCAAGAGTAGCGAGACCATGAAATGTAAATCATGACATTCATGACATACATGCCATGATTTTCACGTTATGACTGGTCATTTACACTCACCTAATCGTCATGTTATTCCACACCAATTTTGGTATTGATGTCATTATTGAAACGACCAGGAGAGCTAAAAGCTGTAGGCGGATAGATAGATAGATAGATAGATAGATAGATAGATAGATAGATAGATAGATAGATAGATAGATAGATAGATAGATAGATAGATAGATAGATAGATACGCTGAAAGTCACCGAAGTTCGCCAACAAATGCTTCGCATTGAAAAGCAAGTATTGCGCATAGCTAAGACACAATATTAACATGTCAACATTTTGCGGTATGTTTCTTTATACTCGAAAAGACATGCATAAGTAATTCTGAGGACCATAGTTTTAACTAGGCTGCGCTACAAATGCGATGGCATGCAAGAGAAGGCGGGACTTTCCTACGCTTTGCTGAAATGATATAGTGCTTATACCAACCCCTGGTCTTGTATTCTACAAAGTATGGTCCCAGAGATGTAACACGAACGCCGGCGCTTGCTGAATCAAAGTCCATGATTTCCTTTTTGAAGCTAACTACCAGTGGCGCTCATGTCTCACAGAGCGCTTCCAGAATCTCATTAACCAATTCTATTGTGCAGAACATCAAATAAACGTTTTGTTCACTCTCTCGAGACGGAAGACTTCTGTCTTTCGACGACAATTGCCATGAAACGCGCAGATCCGAGGTCACTTTTTACTTACATATTCCAGTTCCATCTTCCTCTGTATCGGGGCTCTGGACAACATGATGTGGGCTGCCGTGTCAATAGAAAGATGCATCCCAACATAAAACATTACGACTGTTTATAAACGTGCTAGCAGCAGCGGGTGGTGGTGGAAAGCTTTATTCGTGTTAAGGCCAAAATGCCAAATACTATTTTTAAAACTTAAAAAGCAGCGTTGTGGGTGACCTTTGGGTTGCTGGTTGTGGCATCCAGGCGCTGCCTAGCCGCGAAAGTCCTTTGCCCAGGTCACGAGCTGAAGTTACAGGTCCCGCCTGGTGCTGTACAATGCAGCTTCCCACTTCTGCAAACATCAGAGGTGCCAAGAGGCAGATGGCAAGTCTGTTGGATAGGAGTAAGATATGTGTTGATAGTTGGCGATGGAGCTGCCACTTCAGTGCCAGGCCGGCGAGTACGTTTCGGGGTGACAGAAGGCAAGACGTGCGGAATTTATCTTTCTTATGCGATTCTTAAAGTGAAACGAAGAGAAAAGTGAGCCCCGTAACTGTCTGCATCACAATCACAGTGCGACACCTCACCAGTAGCTCACGAGGGATGGGGGTAAGGAGGGATTAAAAGGATAGAATTGAAAGCTATATAGATAGAGAGAGAAAGGGGAGAGCGAGGCGCAAGGACAGTGAACGACAGAAAACGACGGAAGTAATGAGGAGATAGGAAAGATGGGCATGGTCGCAAGAGTCCAAAGACGAGGCACGAGCTCTTGTTGGCGACATGAGATGGCGTAGGGAGAGCGCAGTCGGCCAGAGCTGCGCTGTCGTCAGATATTGTGAGGCACAAACAGTCGGCACCAAATCCAGAGAGCGAGTCCCGCGGAAGTAACAACAATGTGGTTATAAGAGGGAACAGAAGAGAAAAGTGAGCCCCGTAACTGTTTGCATCAGCGTGCGACACCTCAACAGTAGCTCACAAGGAATGGGGGTGAGGAGGGATTAAAAGGATATGATTAAAGGTATATATATATAGAGAGAGAGATGCACTAGGGCAGTGAGGGAATGCATAAGAGAGATAAGAGAGGTAGGAAAGATGTAAACACGGTGACGAGAATCCGAGGACGGGGCACCACTTGCGAGAGCTCTTGTCGGCAACAGGGGATGGCGTAGGGCTAATCCAGTCGGCCAGAGCAGCGCTGTCGTCGGGGATTGTGAGGGCAGAACCAGTCGGCACGGAATTCAGCGAGCGAGTCCCGCGGAAGTATTAAAGGTGTGGGCCTGAAGTTGGCGCCACGGGTGTTGTTGGTGTTGGGAAAAGAATTGGTGTGGCGGGAGAGGTTGGAGTGCGAGTCGATGTCGTGGTACATGAACAGCGCGTCGCGCGTATCCCTTTCTGGTGGGGGCGGGCTTGTTCAGTCGGTGAAATTGTGAGTTACAGAATTGACCGCCTTATTGAAAGGATGACCCACGTGCGCAGGTATCAAGATGATATAAAAGGGGCGAGAGGAAATGCTGCCAGACCGCAAAATGCCTGCGGCCAGAGGTGCCACCTGTCCAACCTCGTAGTTATACCGTTGGTTTGGAGTTAGACTAAATGTATCCTGTGGAGGTTTGTGTTATGGCGAAGGAAAAGCTGCCTCCGCAGCCTCTACAGAGGTGGAAGTACAGACGGAGGCAGTAATGTTAGGTCGGACGGTATTGTCGGTGACTGCAAGGGTGCGGGATTCGTAGTGACGATACGGCGTGGTATCCACGTAAGCCACAGTAGGTTTCCATCTGAACCTACACTAGAGCGTGCAGGATCGTGCTGCTCTACGGGAGGCGTGGTGTGCGGGATGCATATTCTTTGGGAGGAGATGAATGACTAGAAGGGAAGACACAAGGGAAGGGATGGGCAATGAGATGTGAAGAGGCGTAAGAGAGGAGAGTGTAAGGGCGGAGAGAAGTGCGTGACCCGACCATGTGCGAAGGAGACCGAAGAGCTGTGCCGTGTGATTGGTCTCTGTCGGTGCCCTAACCTTTCCAAAAATCGCAGCGCCGCGCGTTTCTCTGGCGTATCAGGGCTGGAGCTCTATGGTAAAGCGGAGCGCCGGGCGGGCAGAGAATACGACGCTTTTCCGCTTTCACCTGCTTTCATCGCTTGCCGTGAGTAGTTTTGTCTGACGTAAGGTGCTGCTCTTGTGAAGAAACGGCTATTTCTGAGTGCTACGACTTTCATGCACGCCAACTAGGTTGTAGTGCTCGCCAGGTATAGCCAGAATCTTCCCAGAACATGCCGAAAAAGAAAAAAAGCGGCGGACAAACCTGCTCTGTTCTTAGGTGTCATAAGACGCAAAAGACAACGGACGTTTTGCTTCATTGCTCAATGCTACTTCACGACTTGAATTTTTGTGATGCTGCAGCTAAGTTGGACTTTTGTTAAGATATTTGAGTTCTCATTCACTGTGATTATGGGGCTGGGGTATTGCAGTTGAAGTACGTTTTCCTATTCTATACCCTTCCCACGTAATACGCGAAGTTATAGAGGCGACACCATTAGATGTCTCATTATGAAATCACAGTGTAACTGGCGCAATTACCTAGGAAGACGTGAAAGTGAACACCATCTTGTTTTTGTTGTCAGTCGGTGTGCAGATTCTACCACGCCAGTCCGTCAGTGTGAACAGGATGATGCCATGGGTGCGAACCCGTCTTGCATCGCGGCTGGGGGAGAGCACTGGTGTAGCTTGGGCGTGGGCAAGTGCTGCTACGTCTGCTTTGAGTGGAGTGAGTGCCCTTTTTGCACCCCCTGCTGAGGCCCACGCCCACCGCCATTCACACCACCCTTCGAAACATTGCTGCACATAATGAGGTTTTTCATTGCCTCCAGAATCATACCACCTTCACTAATCTGGGATATCACGCTATAACTAGATCAAGTGAAGTCGCCTGACGTTTTAATGATGTCACGAATTCGGGCAGTGTCTGACACCATATATGTTGTCATCACCACGTGATAATTTTTCGGACCACTTGACGTCGCCGACGCGGGACGCAAGTGGTCATATTTAACGTTTGCAATGATCAAGTTTACAGTTTTTGCCTAAGAACAAAAACTTTCTGTCAGTGTCTACGACATCCTGTGGCGGTAGCGTCAACAAGAGTGACGTGAAAGTTATCGCTTGATCGCGTCACAATAGGACGTCATCGTGGCATCATGAATTACAGAATGTGATCCTTGATGCTTGAAGGCTTGATTCTTGAAGGCCACAACGCTCACAAATTCTACAACGTTTGGATTTTACACATAACGTGTAAAGTCATCATGATGGTCTAATGATGATGTCATCACACGACGTTGTCGCTTTGCACTGCCCGTGTGATGGGCCCACCAATCACGGAGGCCAAAAAAAAAACATGTGAAGTACTACATATTTTCAACGCCTCCGCTCATAAAACTTGTGCAAAGCCCTTTTAAGTGCAGAAAACCGTCAAATAGGCGTGGGAAGGACCAATAAATTGACCGAATAAAAAAAGACGGTTTTCGCCTTTAAAGGAGCGCTGACATCAAATTCACTCATGTCAAGATTTTTCGCCAACGAGTACCTATCGAACCCCTAGCATTGATTTGCGACCTGAAATGCATTTTAGGTGAGAATGAATATCTGTAGTATTGATTAATATATCCGCTATCGAACTTGATTTAAAATGGGTAGAAAGCCCGCCAAATTGTAGTGCT
Organism: Rhipicephalus microplus; assembly: GCF_043290135.1. Classification (NCBI taxonomy): domain Eukaryota; kingdom Metazoa; phylum Arthropoda; class Arachnida; order Ixodida; family Ixodidae; genus Rhipicephalus; species Rhipicephalus microplus. Next base: position 216,358,883 of record NC_134703.1, read on the forward strand.
GTCAGCGCTACCTCACCGCCATGTCGAGGCGGCTGCACAGCTGATGCTGCTAGCACAAAAATCGATGTCGTCACGCCCACTGGTATTTCGTCTGCTAGGAGCGCACGTGCTGTGTCTCTGATGATGTAGAATAAAGCCCCTCCATGCGTTTTCCGCCGGCTAGGTTAAATAGCACCAACTCGTTATTCCCCTCTCCATGTAGCCCCAGCCTCGAGAAGGGGCCTCATACTGCCAGTGAAACCCAACTCGTTCACCAACACAGGATTTACCCTGTAGCAGCTCGGCGCAAAGTGAAGCGGCCAAATGTGGCTGTTTTTAGGCGTCCAGTCCCCCTGTTCATCGATGCGTACGAAGTCAACTCGCTGCCTTGAGGTTTGTGGCTCGGAAAGGCAGGAAACGTCACGTAATTTTCGCTTTTACCGCGTCTCAACGTGCAGGTTCCCACTGCGCAGCCGTTCCCCGACATTCCGGCATGTGTTGTCCCTCTGAGTGATCGTGCTCATGCTGTGGCGCGCATGTCAAATCAATCGATGCGACACGATGAATCGCACGCACGCTTCAACACAGCAAGGACAGCCATTAGTGAGAGCATGGCCGGGAGTTGGCTCCAAACACACTCAGATCGTCGACGTCATTTTAGCTAGCCTATCATCATTCAGAATAGTACTTGTAGAATGTATCACACCGAACACGTAACACTAGTGTTGATGTCGTGGGGCAGTCTATTTTTCGATTTTTCCTCCTTGGCTTTTTTACGCTGTTTGACATAGAAACAAAATAACTTCCACGCGACAAGTCACATTCCAATTTGGCCAAAAAGACCTATGCATACCAACTAATCGAATGATCAGCTCATCTCAATCTTGAAATTTGAGTCAGTGCTTCTTTAGGTCGTCTTGGGTGAATCATAAAAAAACACTGTTAGTTTTTTATTGCACTTTTATTTAATGTTTATTTTGCTGTTTACTCCTTGGTTATGTTCAATCGTATCTGCTTGTTATTCACCGTAAACCACAAGGCTTCGACTATTGTAACTTCGCACACCTTTTTTTGTGTAGAGAGGCGGGTCCGTGTGTCAAGGAAAAAGTGCTAGTTGTAGTTTCATTATCATAGATACAAAAGCGACACACTCAGCCAGGTAACATTGCTAACTGATGTAAGCGCTGTTGCGGTATTCTATATATATCTCACACTGAATGAGGCTTCCACTATAGCTTTTATAGTCACAGTCTCCCTGTTAGCAGCCTTGAACGACATTGCTTTGTATATTACCAGACACTTATCAACGTTTTCTGGCTTGAACATACTGTGTCCAGACATTGAGTGCTTAATACCACCATGAGAATGCTCCATTCTGCGGCAGCTTTCCTTCTCAATTCGCCTGAGGCGAGTCCTTCACATGTTCTGTCCATGGCCGTTTTGGCAAAGAGGACGGGAACGGTTGTATATTTTATATAGCTCGGACAACCATCTGCATCAAAAGGACAAATTAGTAAATTAGCATAATGATAAACTGTAATAAAACAAGAGATCACAGGAGCTCGAACAGTAAAACAGAATAGTGTGTAAATTGTGCACACTAACGCTCATTCTGATATATATTTCTTCCCATTGTTACCTTTTGCGCATCGAGGTCGAAAATTCTTATGTTCTTAACAGGAACCATACAGAAACAGTATGTTTTATGCTGTTTCACACAAAACACTGTGAATTCAAATGTGCAGAATATTTTCGTTTTGATAAGTGTGACACGGAGCTGCAATAACTTTGTAATCTCCGCACCCGACAGTACTCACTTGATGTCCGCTCTATGGGCGTGCCAGTATGTGGTTTTAGTATACTCTAACCGTCCCAAATGCAATGTTTCTCAGGCACAACGTTTGGAACAGGCAATTCAAATTCCGATTCGCCAGCATAGTGGAGCTCGAACCCATTTATAGAGGTCGGATTTTGACATTGATTATCATGCCCTAAGTGCCATGGTCTTGCACCGCGTATCGCGTGGAAGCATATCACAAGTGATACTGCCTAAAATAAAGTACTAATAGTGAACCTTCACGGTCATGCTGGTAATAAAACAAAAAGAAAAAGCTTCTGCTACATGAAAATATAACTAACGAAGCGCACGGGCTCACCGCGAAAGCCAAGTAATGTTTCCAATTCAATAGGCTCTTTCGCGGGTACGTTGGCATTTTCTTGGGTCTCTGATAAGTCAAGGATACCTACCGTTTGCTGACTTTATGTTGATCTGCATTGTGCCCCTTCTGTGGGTGCAGATTGAAGCAGGGTTATCACGCTCGATATTCCCGCAAGGATGGGTTCGTATGCCTCCGCACTGCGGGAAACGAGGCGAGCCAATGCTTCCGCAAGCAGACGACACTCCGCCGGCGCTCCAGCTTCTCATGGGGCTTTGCGGCCAGCCTAAGTTGCGCGCGCCAATTTCTGGAAAGTTCCAATGTGGATGCTCATCTACAGCCAGCCCGTTGAGCTAAGTGTGAGAGCAGACGTATACGCCTGGCGAATAAGACAGTTGGCTTCGTTTTTCTCGGTGCGATTTTGATTGATTGATATGTGGGGTTTAACGTCCCAAATTCACTATATGATTATGAGAGACGCCGTAGTGGAGGGCTCCGGAAATTTAGACCACCTGGGGTTCTTTAACGTGCACCCAAATCTGAGCACACTTTTCTCGGCGCGAGAAAGAGATACAATAAAGAATAGGCGAAGCGGCTGAGAACAACGTCCTCGACCTGGCGGCGGATCGCGGGATTGCGCATGTCGTGGTGGCGTTTTGCAATGCGGTATACGAGGCACATGATCTAGTGTACAGTGTTGCTGAGTTTGGTGATAAGGGTAGCGTGCTTGCCATTTAACTGAAAAAAAAACGTCCGAGGAGGGAAAGGGTTGGAACAAGAGCAAGCGATGTGCTGTCAACGGAGATGGTGAGTGGAGAAGGCGACAGGGGAGCCATCTCGAGGCAGGAGAAGCAAAAGCTTTGATTCGGTTGCGGAGAAGCTCTACCCGAGAGATCTGGCGAGCGACTTCACCGCGTCTACCCCAGACTGGACAGTGGTCTCCATGATTGCCTGTGGTCCCCCAAAAGGGGATGTCATCGACATAAAAAGCATGTGACAGAGCTGGTATAGTACTAAGCATACATGCAAGTGGGTAAAAGGCAATGTTGAAAAGAAGAGGTGAAAGAACTGAACCTTGGGGAGCACCCTTGTTTTCAAGAGGGAAAGAAGAGAAGAAAGTGGACTGTAATAAATTTCTGCCTAATGGTGGGCGAGAAAAGTGGCGATGTATGCATGTACATGGTGTCTGAAGTGAAGAAAGGTGAGAGCGTCCAGAATGGTTGCGTGGGCAAACATGCCGATGCTCTGCTCGAACGATCAGAGAAACGAAAGAATGAAACCCTGTGGGGCAGCTGAAATTTTATAGGTGCCAGGGAAGATGCATCGGCGCTGTCCCTTATCGGAAGCGTAATGCAGCAAGTGACTGTGTCATGCCGGGCTAACTAGTGACGCGACCGAGATGGTGCAGGTTTGTGCGCAGTGGTGGCCACATGAGATCCCCCCCCCTTGCGTATGTTAGAGCTATCACGGTCTGTAAAACTGTGTGAAAAATAGAGGTTCATGCAATAATACCTACGAAGGAATCTGCCACTGCTATCGTGCACCCCCTTAGGAATTATTGGAAGTACATGCTCCGGATCGGATAGTGTTAGCTAGCGAACTGTACACAAATCTTTTCCTGTAATTTGTTTCCTTCATCGCGCAGGGCGGGTAGTGTGGTACGGTGAAAAGCACCGAAACAGTGCCTTTGTTGTTCGAAGAGACTGATGACCACAAAGTCTCTTGAATTGCTGTAATTGTGAAGCTTTACGAGCCGTGTTTGGCAGTTTATGCGAAGCGCCGTCCACTCACCACTGCGCATAGATGTAGCGTCTCATGCCATGCAGCATATTGCATCTAGCTCATGTTTTTGCACAAGCGAGTCTTGCCTAAACTTGTTTGGTCGACTGCAAAACGGTGACCAAACTAAGTTGGCTAAGTAGGCGCACCGTCACACTCCGCTGACTCAACTTCACACAACAAAAGCAGAGGGGCGTTAAGGACAGACCACTTGGACAGGCACACTTCACGTCGCAGAAGACGAAACGTGGTTTCTCACTTAATACCGTACTGTTATTTCCATAAATAGATAGTGCGTGCTTAAGTATGTTGTCTTTTACAAGTGTTAAAGAAATATTAAAATAAATCTTGATGCCAAATCAGTAACGCAATTACAGAGCAATGTGTCCTTTGATGGTGAAGTTTGCCCAGGTTTCACTTTTGTTGCCTGGTCACAAAAACTTTTTGCGATAAAGTTTGCGTACAAATAAATGAAGCAAGGTTCAATTAGAAATAAGTTCATATCACTTTGTTTTACACTCGGAAAAGAAGCGTTGCGAATCTCAAGATTGTAATCTATGCAAAGCAGATTCAAAGCCTGTATTTCCCGTAACTCTCATGGGGGTAAAAGCGTCGCTGAAGGAGCCCCTGTAGACACTAGTGCCAAATTCTCCTCTAGGTAATGTTGTATGAGATTGTATGCGGGTATGCGTACCAGATGTCCGGAATGTGTCGTGAAAGGGGCGGACTGCGCTTTCTTGGTGGCTGTGGAACGATGCTTCTAGAAGGAGTGGCACATGGCCGGTTCAAACGAGACGCAGACGTCGTTCCCGTTCAGGCGAAGAGTGAATTTTTTGTCGTCGCAATGAACGATTAGGTATGGTTTGCTTTCGGGTGGCTGGAAAAGCTGGTCGACGGCATCGCCGTGGAGAAAAGCCTGCGTGCACGATGCTGGCTCCTTGAACACAAAATGTACAGGTTTGCTGTGGTGGGCTTCAGGTTATTGGTGTAAGGCGGCGATAGGGCATCGGAGCCGGGTGACGAATTCGGTGGAGTCTGACGTCGTAGTTCTGAATGCCAGAGCTACGAGGAGCTCACCTGGGAAACGGATCAATCCCCGCATACGAGCTCTGCCGGTGTAGCGTGGATGTTTGGCTTGAAGTTAGCTTGAAGACCGAGGATGACAGCTTCAATGGCCTCGAGCCAGGTTGAGTCCGGGTGGCACATAATACCTGCCCCTAATTGTATGTCATTGGAAACGCTCGATGATTCTGCGTGCGAATGAGTGCTAACTGGTAGTGCTCAAGAATTCAAAACTGATAGTGATTACGAAGAGCCTGAGTAACTGCGACTTGAACTGTGGTCTTCGGCCGGTCGTTACATAGCGCAGGGCAGCGAAACGAGCAGCAATCCAGCCGATGAAGAAGACCAAGGCAACGTATTCCGTGGTTATTTCCTGGAGGGACCACGCCTCAGTCCATCCAGTTTACCGATCAATTATGTTGAAGCAGATAAAGCCCAGCCGGGGGAAAGAGTCTTATGATGTCGATGTGGACGTGCTCGAACGGATAATAGGGCTGAGAGAGAGTTGCGAGTTGAGACGTGACGCGCCTGGTGATTTTAGCGCGTTGGTAATGAACGCAGGTGCGCGCCCACGCGCGGCGATCCATACCTACCAGACATACCAGTCAGCCACGGGGCGTGTTGAGGTGCGTATGCCGGGATGGCTGATGTCGTGGTGTTGCTTTAAAAGACCACGGCGATGTGACAGTTGTACATAGCGCCTGCATCATGTCACAGGAGATTGTGGTTACTGACCCTGGATGGGGGACTTTTTGTAGCTGTAGTGAGGACATGCCCTTGAGAAGTTTTTCAGTTCGGCGTTCATAGTCGGGGCCTCGGCGAAGACATGCACTGTTATCTGCATCGAGCTGATGGCGACTACATGTGAAGGCACGCTGTCTTCTCCACTGACGTGTTGAATATCCGTGTTGAGCAGTGCGATGAACGTGTTGGTTCTGCTGAATAGGCGGGAGTTTGTCACGACGTTGAGAGAAAGCGTAGGTAAGAGGCTTGTGGTCGGTATAAATGGTGCAGTTCTGTGTTTGGAGATCATGGTGAAATTGTTGCACTGCTTTGTATATTGCCAGAAATTTTCTGTTGTAGGCTGGTAAATTCGTCGAGGTGGTGGTTGTGGTTTCGTCAGTGCAACTGGCGGCTGAACGAGCTGATTTTTGAGTTGCTAGTTTTTTGCGATCGTCAAGGGATTCCAGGTGTTGTCCACACGTTGATTGAAGGAGGCGCGATGATGAAGCCAGATGCGCCCTTGAAGAGTCGCAAAGGAGCGCCTGGAACGAGATAGGTAAGGAGCGTGGCAAAGCAGAAGGCGGCTCTGCACTCTTCGAAGGTTTTCGCTAGCGTCAGTGTTCATGTGACGGGTTCGTTTCCTCGCAGCCCAGTTCAAGCATCGTGGAGCTTAGCTTGGTGTTCGGGTGCGTGTGCGAAAAGTTTGGATATCCCACGTAGAGTTCGAACCGATGATACGCGAAGCGCGAATGAGGAAGGTTGATATGTCACTTTGAAATCAGCACAACGTTACGAGTCGGACGTAAATTATGCCGTACAGGACTTCCATGTCATGATAATCAAGTTTGAACGTGTCATTTACTTTCATTGTCTATTCACGTCGCGTCATACCTAATTTGTTACATGTGGAGCTAGCGAACCGGCCGTGAGCACGCTATGCGCGTAGCATGTAGTCATGTTTTACATGATACGCATATCATGATTATCTTGTTTGAACGTGCCATATACCTTGGTCGTCTATTCTCCACACGTATTAAAAATTTTCTGCATACCAAGCTATTGAAACGTTTGCGAGCAAACTGTGAGCATAGTATGTTGTCATGTTTTACATGACACGAACTTTATGATCATCATTTTTAGACATGGCATTTGCCTTCAATGCGCATTCACGAAACGTAATTTGGTTTATGTGAAGCTAGCGAAACGGCCCCGACAGCATCATGAGCGTATGAGCGTAGTTATGCTCATGTTTTTACATGAAATGCATCTTATGATTGTCATGTTTGCGCCAGTCATATACCTTCACCATTCATTCACGTGCCGTAATAACAAATTCAGCATATGTGAAGCTAGTGAAATGAACGCGAGGGCACCATGAACGTGGCGTGTAGTCATGACTTACATGACGTGCATGTTATAATTTTTACCTTAAACTTTGCCGGTTTCGCTTGCCACGCCGTCAAATCGTGCCGCATACCAGCTTCGCAATATGTCAAGTCAACAAAACCACCGCAAGAGCTTGAAGACCATGAAATATAAAACATGAAATTCATGACACACATGTGAAGACTTTCAGGTTATGAACAGTCAGGTATGCTCGTCTTACAGTCATGCTACGGTATACCAATTTAGGTATAGATACCATTATCTAAATCCTCAGAACAGCTAAAAGACGTTGGCGGCTAGAAAGATAGATAGACAGATACTGCCAAAGTCACCGAAGTTTGCTACGAAATAATAAAACGCCTGTAGCAGTTCAGCATGTCGAGGAAACGGTGAAGGCATGTAGCCGTGGTGATTCGAGGGTACTTTGTAGGCCTGACATGCATTGGGGTGAAGGCCAAGTTTTCCCAGAATAAACTACGTGGTCAAGGAAGTGGATGACAGAATCGCCTTGCGTGCTTTCTTGAATACTGACAACTATATCGTGGTCATCTAGTCATTAGAATCGCGAACGATGGTGCCTTTGGTGCTTTTCAGCTTTGCGACAAAATACCAGTATGTTGTCAAGGCAAACAAAGCAGAAGCCGAGGCCACGGGCAACTTCGTCTATGAAGCGCTGAAAGATTTGCCCAGTGTTCCGAGGGCTCAAGCTACTAAAGGAAAACTCGAACAATCCAAAGGACGTGTTGATAGCCGTCCTCGGAATGTTATCAGTATTCACGGGTATCTCTGTGTAGGCCTTCACCAAGTTAAGCACGAGCAACGCTTGGCAGCCTTGAATGCGATGGGAGAAGCCGATGGATACAAGGTGCCTTTCCAGGATGGTGCACGCGTTGAGAGCGCGGTAGTTTCCACAGGGCCGCCTTCCTCGGGTCTTCTTCAGATCAAGGTTGAGTGGCGCGGCCAATAGGCTGTCAGAGCGACGGGCAACTCCTTCGTGTAGCATGGCCTTGAACGCTGCTTTGGCTACGCACATGCAGTCCGGGGCAAGGCAACTGGTACGGCAGAAAACTTCGGGGCCTGAAGTCGCCCGGATGTAATGCACGGTGTTGTGCTATACTTTGCGTGGCAGGGCGTTGGGAACCGTCAAAACAGGAAATTCGGTGGGGTTGACGTGGTACAGTGAGGGGTTTTCTACGCTGAATACCTTGATGCTTGGCTGTTACACAGCTATTCGCTGGTCTGGTGTGACATGTCTTGTTGTCGCATCGATGAGCCGGTTGTGGCGGCTGTCCGGAAAAAGGTTGCAGTGAGCTACGAAGTCCTAGCCTGTGTTCCGGAATCACCGCTCCGGAACTGAAGTAATTCCGGAATTATTCAACATTTTCATGACCCCGAAAATGGAGTGGGAATAAAATGGGACAATGCTTGGAGGAATTGAATGGGAATATAGTAAATCAGATTTTTTCCAGCATGGAAGGCGAATGGAATTATGTCTTTCTCCTAAAATAGAGCACGTTTTTGTCCACATGCTGTTTTTCAACAATCAAACTTGAGCGGCTCGAATATACCAAGAAACGCCAGGCCTGCGCGGAAAGCGCAACACAGTCACAAATAAAGCTAGAAGAGTGGCCTCTAACAGCCTTTTATAAACACTCAATAGGTAACTGCAGCAAGCACACTTGCTTGGTAGGTACTGCGACATGAATATTTATAATTATTGTGCAGTAGGCAAGCATTCGCTATGCTGTTCTTAGTAGTTCTTTTGAGAAGCGTGCTATCCGCTAAACACTTGCAAGAAATTTTGTGCCAATTATTGATGCGGTGGCTGACGACGATGAGTAGTTATGCCTGTAGTGGATATGCAACCCACGCAATAGCCACAGTATCTTTTAGCGGTCCCCTTATACCGATATTGCCTGATACAGCTTACGCGACAGCAACAAGGTTTAGAAATCTTAGTTTGCATATCGAAATCAGCTCCTCATCAACGGATAAATACCGAGATTTCGCACATCAAGGATGCTGATGGAATAGACAGTGGTGCGCAACACGGATATTTGAAGTTACTTAAACCAGATTGCGTTGCAGAATTCCACAGCTAAATTATTATTTACATAGAGCTGATCTAAAAGCGTCACCTTTATGTCACGTTTGCGAAGAAATGAACATATTAAATCGTTTCTTCTTATTTTGTTACCGATATTCTTATCAGAAGAGAAGATACCTGGTAGCTCCACTACAAAAATTAGGATTATAATTAAATGTGGCAGTAATTGTATTGTTTGGCAGCTATAGATTAGGTTATAGCCACAGGGACGTCTGCTCTGCGGTATTTGACTACATAATTGAAACAAAGCGATTGCCATGTTAGTGTAAATTTTGTTTACTTATATCTTTTGTTTCAGACCTATCACTACCTCTGTTTCAAACCACATCTGATAGCCTGCATCCTCGCTCAGATATACTCTTTTTCAATTATTGTCTTTTTTTCTTTATATATATTGTTACGTGAGAATGACACGACGCGTGTTCATTTAAAGCGTATATTGAAACTGATGTGTATGGCGTTGACTAAGATGGAGGACAGCACGCACAACCGACAGACCACTTCCTCGTTGTCGTCTTCTGACCCCTGATATGTCAGCTACATAGCATTACACGCCCCCCCCCTCCGGTGGTAATAGCGCTGTCTCGGTGCACATCAACTATGATCTTCAGTAGGTAGGCGGTAAGGTTTTAGCCTGCTAACGTGCACAACATCACTGGGTGTGGTTGTAGACAGGCTTGTGGTCTCAGATGCAGGAATGATCTCACAGGTGACGTCGGTTACCTGGCGGATGATACGGTAAGGACCCATGCAGCGAGACAACAGCTTCTTTGACAAGCCAACTCGATGAACTGGGCACCACAGGAGAACAAGAGAACCGGGTGAGAAGTGAACGTCAAGATGCCGGCTGTTGTAGATGACTTTATGGGAGGCTTGCGAAGCCAAAAGTCCAGAGCTGGCAATCTGACTTGCGTGGTCGACACGAGCAATAGCGTCACGTTCATATTCGGTTGACGGCGTTCTAGTGGTTGGAAGTAGGGTGTCGATTGGTAATGTCAGATCGCGGCCATAAAGCAAATAAAAGGGTGAATAACCAGTGGTGTCGTGGCACGAAGAATGGTACGCGAAGGTCACGTGAGGTAGCGTCAAGTCCCAGTCATGAAGGTCGCAGGACACATACATCGCGAGCATGTCCGTGAGGATCCGATTTAGCCGTTTGGTAAGGCCATTTTTCGGGGGATGGTCGGAAGTGGTCAGCTTGTGCTTCTTCGAGGAAGAGCGCAGAAGATAGTAGATTACACAGGACAAAAATGCGCGGCCGCGATCCGTGAGTAATTGGCGAGGGGTGCCATGATGTAGGATGACATCGTGGAGCAAAAAGTCTACAACTTCAGTAGCGGTGCAGGTGGAGAGTGCTCGAGTGATGGCATACCTAGTCGCGTAGTCTATAGCAATGGCGACCCACTTGTTGCCCGAATTCGAGTCGGGAAAAGGAGCGAGAAGATCTATACCAACACGGAAGAAAGGTTCGGTTGGGATGAAAATTGGTTGAAAAAGTCCAGCCTGGGGCACAGTAGGTCGCTTCCTACGTTGGCATTTATCGCAGGAGGACACGTAACGGCGAACGGATCGGACGAGACAGCGCCAAAAGAAGCGGTGACGCACGCGGTCGTACGTCCGAGATACACCCAGATGACCAGTAGTTGGTTCATCGTGAAGCTCGTGCAGCACGGTTGAACGCAAATGTTTCGGCACGACAAGAAGGAGCTCAGGGCCATCTGGCTGGAGGCTACGACGGTACAGCGTGCCATTCAGGAGGACGTACATGCAAAGCGACGTGTCGTTCGAAGCAGATTCGAGACGGTTGTCGAGATTCGAGATAAGTTGTCGCAGAAAAGCATCACGACGTTATTCATCACCAATCTGAACAAACTGGGCCATTGACATGATGCTTAGGCTAGGCTTGATGTCTCGTTCGTCGGGTTGATCAACAGGGTAGCGGGATAAGCAATCGGCGTCCAGATGTAGACATGCAGACTTATAAGCAACCAAGTAGGAATACTCCTGTAGGCGTAATGCCCAACGATCAAGTCGTCCAGTGGGGTCTTCAGAAAAGAAAGCCAACACAGTGCGCGATGATCTGTAATGACACCGAAAGTGCGGCCATACAAGTAAGCATGGGATTTCAAAGCCTCCCAGACAAGGACGAGACATTACCGTTCTGTTATAGAATAATTGCGTTCGGACTTAGAAAGGAGATGGCTTGCATACGTCATTACACGGTCGTTGCCCCACTTAATTTTCGTCAATACTGCACCAATTCTGTGACCACTTGCGTCTATTTGCACTTCTGTAGGAGCATCAGCGTCGAAATGTGCAAGAATAGGAGATGTTGTTAGAGCAGTGATTAGCTGAAAGGATGCGTCAGCCTGAGGAGGGCCCCAACGAAATGGGACGTCTCGTTTGAGAAGGTCGGTGAGTGGCCGTGCGAGTGCCGCGAAGTTTTTCACGAACCGGCGAAAGTAGGAGCAGAAGCCCACGATACTGCGAACATCATGGACAGAGCGTGGGACTGGGAAGTTTGTTACAGCGCGTGCTTTCGCCGGGTCTGTTCGTATGCCGGCAGCGTCAACAAGGTGACCCAGCATGGTAATCTGACGAAGACTGAAGTGGCACTTGGAGGAATTGAGCTGCAGGCCGGCCTGTCGAAATATGGATAGAATGTTCGAAAGTTGTTTAAAGTGGGTTGCGAAGGTAGGTGAGAAAATGATCACGTCGTCCAGGTAACACAAAGATGTCGACCATTTAAATCCTTGTAGGAGCCTGTCCATCATTTTCTCGAAGGTCGCTGGAGCGTTGCAGAGACCGAATGGCATGACCTTGAATTGGTAAAGACTATCAGGGGTAACGAAGGCGGTCTTTTTTCGGTCCATGTCATCTACAGCGATTTGACATTAGCCAGATTGGAGGTCGAGAGATGAAAAGATGTGGCGCCATGGAGGCAATCAAGTGCATCGTCAATGCGTGGGAGAGAGTACACGTCTTTTTTGATAATTTTATTGAGGTGGCGATAATCAACGCAGAAACGCCATGACCCGTCTTTATTTTTTACTAATATCACGGGAGATGGACAAAGCCCGTTGATGGTTCGAGTACGTTTTTCGTAAGCATTTTGGTCACTTCTTTCTCAATTACTTTCGCTCGGACGCTGACACGCAGTATGGCCAAAGGTGAATGGGCGCAGAGTCACCAGTGTTGATTCAGTGAGTGACAATTTTAGTCTGGCCCAGGGACGATCGCCGGTGTTGAAAATGTCACTGTATGAGGCCAAAACCTGGCAGAGAACGTCGGCCTGGTGAGGCGACAGCTCCGATCCAATCACGTTTCGAAAAATACCATCGTCTGAGCTGGGTGACCGTGAGACTGCGCTTCGGTCAGCAGCAGATACAGCGGGAACACTGACATCGTCCTCTGTTATGGCAGTTAGCTGGGCTAGAGACATCTGGCAGGGCAAGACTTGAGGGGCGAAACCAAAGTTAAAGAGCGGAAGGAACACACAGTTATCCGCTACTGTCGCGATGGTATGGGGCACAAAAACACTGTGCGTCAGCCGAACGTCCGTAATCGGCGTAACGATATAATCACCGTCAGGAACGGGAGGGGCCGATGACAAAAACACGTACGTGCAGCCCGAGGTGACAGGCGAACGAAAGTGGTTGGGCTCAAGCGGCTGGTGGTCTTTGCAGAGTAGTCGCCAAAGATGGGAAGATTAAGGCTGAGGGTGCCAGACGAATAATCAATTAAGGCCGAGTGTGCCGAAAGGAAATCAAGGCCAAGTATGAGGTAATGAGGGCAGCAGGCTAGCACGGCAAAAAGAACCACGGCGTAGTGACCGGCAATGCTGACACGAGCAGTGCACATTCTGATTAATGGTACAGTACCGCCATCGGCAACACGTATTACCTTCGTCGGAGACGGCGTCATAATCTTTTGTAAGCGGTGGCGTAAAGAAGCGCTCATAATAGACAGGTGCACTCATAATAGACAGGTGCGCACCTGTGCCAATGAGGGCGGTCACAAGAACATGATCAACTGGTACTTCAAGCAGGCTGTGGTGCGTGCGAAGCGTCAGTAGAGGATTTTCGGCCGTCATAGGTATTGCAGCTTCACCTCTATAAGCTGAAATATCTAGTTTTCGTGCTGCTGTCTTCCACAGAAGCTTGGCGAGGAAAAGCGCCGAGGTGGCGGACAGCGAGATTGGCGACGTAGTGGCGACGGGGAGCGAGAGCGGTGGCGAACGGACGAAGGGGAGTGAGTGTAGCGGCGACCGGGCAAACGGGCGTCAGTGAATGGCTCGTAAGATGACGATGAATAGAAATTGATGGGTGCGGTCACTGAACGTCGAGGGGTCGTCGGATGCATAAGCGCAGAGGTTGAAAAAGTCTGGCGTGGTTGGTTTGACCAATGCTGGCGGTGGAAATAGCGAGAAACGTGCCCAGGCTGGTAGCAGAAAAAACTAATAGGCCGGTCGTCGGGTGTTAGCCATTCCGAAGGGTTACGGAAGAGCATTGTTGGAGGTGAACAACGAGCGTATCCTGGGGAGTAAGACGGGAATTCAGAGCGAGTCGAGAGACATGCTGTTCGAAGGCCGAGGTTCAAAAACTCCTGCCTCACCACAACTTGTATTAACGCCACTGACGGCTGTTGTAGGTAAAAAAGCGAGCGTTGTGAAAACGGGTGGCTGAAGAGAAGCCGGACAGGCGGCTTTAATTTTCCGACGAACAATGCGTGTGACGATGTCATAAGTGGTGGACTGGCGGATGGCTTCACACGATGATGTTACGGCCGTGTTGGGTAGCCGGGTGAATTGCCGAGTAATACGGTGGCTCTTCGCTTCTTCGAACCGCCGGCACTTTTTAATGATGGCGTTGACGGCGGCAACGTTGTTGTGAACTAGAAGATGAACTAGAACATGGGCCACTTTCTCAGACTCACTCATGTGCTCGTCAATCTGGCAGCATGGGGCGATGACGTCGTGAATGTACGCGACGTACGACTCCGTCGACGTCTGTGCACGAGCCGCCAGTTGATTCTGCGCTGCGATCTGCCGCCCAATGGTGTCGCCAAAAAGGTCGCGGATCTTCTCTTTAAAGAAGTCCCAGCTTGTAATCTCCACTTCGTGCGTCTCGAACCACATTCGCGGTGGGCCATCGAGAAAAAAGCACATTAGCAAGCATAAGAGTCGGGTCCCACCTATAGCTTGCGCTGACCCGTTCGTACCGGTTGATCTATTTGTCAACGTCAACGCCATCTTGACCGGAAAATACACCGGGATCACGAGCAGGAGGTAGAACGACGTCTGTAGAAGTCACGGAAGGGGCAGGTGCTGAAGACGGTGGTTGTTCAACCTGTGACATGGTTGGACCTATTATGATGCGGCCATTGCGCAGCTTCGTGATGAAGACGGAGAAGTACCCAGCATGTCGACCACAAAGAGGTTACGTAAAAATGACACTAGGCGTGCCTATTTTGAATATACCGGGTGTTCAAAATTAAGCTTTATGATTTTTTTAAAATTAGGCGCTCGAAGGCACGTGAGAACCACTTGTGCAAATAAGTTAAGCGGCCAGGGGGACAGAAAGTTAGATGATAATTATCGCTGTCAGCAGCCCAATTAACTAAAATTTAATAATTAACTTTTTACTGGCTGCGGTAAGTTGGCATGTTTATATTGAAAAAATGTAGGCAGTGGTGTTTGTACACAGTTTCAGTTGGAAGATTTTTTCTAGCACGCCTGTGTTCCGAGATATCCGGCTCCAAAGTTTAATTGTCTTTCGCACGATTACGCATGCAAGAGGGTGAGGGTCCGCGCAAAGCTCCTCCCTAAAGTGACGCATCTGTTGCGTGTGGTGTTTAGTGTGTGAAGAGGGTGGAAGCGTAGGCATAGGTGATAGCAATTACCCTTGCCCTCTTCGGCCGGCGAAATCAAAATGTGACAGCGCGGTGCGCCATGAGCCTTACGCATGATCCTGATGAACGCGATAACAGGAGACCATTTTTCGCGACGTTTTTTCGTGACTTTAGATCACACTGAGACATCTTCTTGTGAACGCGTTAGCAGGACCGTCCTGCACTAGGGTGCCTCCGGTTAGAGCACAGCGTCTCTGCATTGAAGGTCTACCAAGGAAATCCACGTGGAGTCCTTTCGAGCTAATATGGCTGCTTCTGGCGTGAGGTATTCTACCAAAGTAAAAGTAGACGTGGTGCTTGCAATGGCTGAAATGAATGGCAACGCTTCGTTAGCAATGGAGCTTTACGCGTCTCGCCACCCACACCGTCCCCTTCCAACAAGGCCCACTTTCACAAACCTGTTTCGACGCTTCTGCACAACAGGCTCTGTCCACCTTCCGAGACGGACCAGGAAGGCAATCGTCGATGAAGACTTTGAAATCGACGTTGTCGCGTGCGTAACCTCGATGCCAGAGCTCAGCATCCGACAGATTGCCGATCAGTGCGGTCGCAGCATCGGAACAGTCACAAATGTTTTAAGAAAGCACAAGTTCCATCCATATCACGTTTACCTTCATCAGGACCTAAATGAGGCGGACTTTGAAAGGCGAGTTGACTTCTGCAATTGGGGCCTCATCAAAACTGATCAAGAAACTGACTTTTTGCACAGAATAATTTGGACTGATGAAGCTCGGTTTTGCCGAAATGGAAGTGTTAATCTTCACAACGCCCATTATTGGGCACAAGAAAACCCACACTGGCTGAGGCAGCACAAGCATCAAGTTCGCTGGAGTGTGAATGTGTGGTGCGGCATACTCGGGGACAGGATCATCGGACCTCACTTTTTTGAGGACAACTTGAACGGAAAGATGTACACAGAAGAAATATTAGGTGTTGTCATTGATGATCTTGTCTGCAGTCTTTCCCTGAATGACCTGCGCCAAGTATGGTTTCAGCACGATGGAGCACCACCACATTTTTCTACCAGGGCGAAGAACTGGTTGGACAGACGTTTTCCACAACAGTGGATTGGGCGCGCAGGAGCGATGTTTTGGCCACCAAGATCACCTGACCTTTCTCCGCTCGACTTTTTCCTTTGGGGCTACGTTAAAGATCGAGTTTACGTAACAGAGCCCAGCGATGTTAATGACATGAAGGACAGGATAACATCTGCCTGTGCGAGTATTCCTGCAGAAGTACTGCGCCGAGTCATCGAGTCGACGCGACAGCGGTTCATGCTTTGCGTTGCTGCCGAAGGCAGGCATTTTGAACACTTTTTGGGGCATTGACGTCTTGAGAGGTGAAGAGTTTTGATGAGATTTGTGCATGACCGAAATATGCTTATGTAGCAGCAGGAAATATGCGTTAGCAAGGATAAAACTGTTTCAGTTATTATTGGTGGAGTTGTTGCTCTTGTTTCAATAAAAGTTACAGTACTCGGACATCAGCAGTCACGCTATTCGCGTAGCCCAGGCAACGACCACGCATGCTTCTCTAGTGATTATTACGCACGCGCACTGGCATCCAGATTCTCCGCTCGCACCATTATCTCGGCATGGTATCTGCCACTATCGTTAGAGGCTCTGCAGTTGCGTGTTACGACACTGGTTGCAAGCGTTCTTCGATTTTTGATTTCGACGGCCGAAGAGGGCAAGGGTAATTGCTATCACCTATGCCTACGCTTCCACCCTCTTCACACACTAAACACCACACGCAACAGATGCGTCACTTTAGGGAGGAGCTTTGCGCGGACCCTCACCCTCTTGCATGCGTAATCGTGCGAAAGACAATTAAACTTTGGAGCCGGATATCTCGGAACACAGGCGTGCTAGAAAAAATCTTCCAACTGAAACTGTGTACAAACACCACTGCCTACATTTTTTCAATATAAACATGCCAACTTACCGCAGCCAGTAAAAAGTTAATTATTAAATTTTAGTTAATTGGGCTGCTGACAGCGATAATTATCATCTAACTTTCTGTCCCCCTGGCCGCTTAACTTATTTGCACAAGTGGTTCTCACGTGCCTTCGAGCGCCTAATTTTAAAAAAATCATAAAGCTTAATTTTGAACACCCGGTATATTGAAACTGATCCGTATGCTGTCGGCTAAGATAGACGACAGCACGCACAACCATATATATATATATATATATATATATATATATATATATATATATATATATATATATATATATGAAGGTATGAGATATGGCACAATGGGAGCGTTGTCAACAAGGATAACTATTTTTATTTCCCAACAGTTTCGGGAGGGGTCCTCCCTTCATCAGGAGACGACTTATACTGACATCAATTTCCAAACTTCGTTGCTGCCGCGTCCCTCTCGCCTTCAAACATGTTTGCGAGAGTGAGAGAGAACTAAAAAAGGAAAAAAAAACAAAAAAAGGGGAGAAAAAAAGTAAACGAAAAAAAGAAAGTAAAAAAGAGGAAGAACCACTGTCAACACTGAGAACGAAACCAACTGTCCGTGTACGACCACATACGTTTCTTATCACGTGCTGTTCAGTTCTCGACGTGTGTCGGGCCACCCAAGATTGTCGCCGCGGTGCCGGGAGGGTCCGTGACGGCGTGCGTAAAGAAAGGGTTTCCTCGTAATGGGTCGGTCGGTGTGCGGCGTGCGTAAAGGAAGGGTTTCCCGTTAATGGGTCGGTCGGCTCTTTTTACCTTTAATCTTCGTCCGTTTCCCTTCAATGGTCATCAAGTTGTAGGCGAACGAAAACACTTTTTATGTGCATGTGGAAAAAAAAGAAAAAAGGACGAAAAGAATAAAGCAAGAAAAAAACGAAAAACAATAACAAGAAAGGACAGTGTACACGTACGAGTCAGTCAGAAAAAAGCATGGTCTCCAGCTATCAATCTTTGTCACCAATTTGCTCCTGGCTTACTTCTCGGAGGCAGTTGAGTTTTCTGGGGTCCTCGTTGATGCCGGCTACTAATGTTCGAAATTTGAAAATAAAATATGCCTCACGCTGTTCGCGCTCGCGTCTGTTTGAGAAACCGGACTGCAAAAGAGTTACGCTGATATTTTCAAAACTGTGGTTTGGCAGGTGCAGATGTCTAGATAAAGGTAGGTTCGGCAGTGAAGTGGCGTGGTACCGGTGATTATTGAACCGCAGCCGAAATGGCGTGTCTGTTTGGCCGATATATTCTTGTCCGCAGATGTTGCAATGTAGCATGTATATTACGTTACTGGAGTCACAATTAAGGCTTTCAGTTATGCAGACTTTGAAATTCGAGAAGTTCGCTTTAGATTCCCGTGTTCTGACCATCTGTGGGCATATCTTGCATCGAGCTTTTCCGCAGGGATGGCACCCTGATTGAAATTTGGGGGTGGTTGTTTTTGCTCTGACAAGAATGTCCTTCAGATTTTTATCCCGGTGGTACACCACGTGAGGTGGCTTCGCGATGATAGAAGTTAGTCGTTTGCTTTGCCTGATTATGTTGAAACGGCGGGACAGTATGTTGTTGATTCGTGGCGCTGATGAGGAGTAAGTTAGTACAAGGTTCGTTTGGGAAGTCGTTTTAGATACTCTGTTTGGTCCCTTAATAATATCATTCCTGTTCACGTTGCGAGCACGTAGTACGGCATCGTCAATAATGTCTTCCAGATAATTTTGTTTCAATAAGGAATGCTTTAGGTGTTCCGCGTTTCTGTCAAATTCCCGCATATCGGTGCATATTTTTCGGTACCGGTAGGCCTGAGAATATGGAATACCCGTTTTGCAATGCTTTGGGTGGCTGCTGTTGAAATGTAGGTACATTTGACGGTCTGTAGGTTTTTTGTAAAGGTTTGTTGACAAGCGGTCATTTTCGACCGTGACAGTGACGTCCAAAAAGTTAATGCTAGTTTTGGAAATTTTGTGCGTGAATTTTATTGACGGGTAGCACTTGTTAAAATCCTCTATGAAGCGGAAAAGACTTCCCTCATCATGGTTCCATATCATAAAAATATCGTCTAAGTATCTTCTGTAGTAGAAAGGTTTCAAGGTGCGTCCCTCAATGAATGGGATTTCAAGTGAAGCCATAAAGGTGCTCGCGAAGTTTGGGGCCATTTTCGTGCCCATTGCAGTGCCACTGACCTGAAGGAAATGCTTGCCATTGAACTCAAAATGGTTATAGTTTAGTACAAGTTCAAGAAGTGTAAACAGTACCTCGCCACTTACACTAGTTGATGAGTCAGATTTTACATATTCAGAAACTATAGCCGCTATTCCGTCATGGTGGGTTACGTTGGTGTACAGTGAGCAGACGTCCATGGTCACCAGAAAACTGCCGCCTGGGATGTCGAGACCTGAAGTTTCGCAGATGAAGTGGTTTGTGTCCTTTAGGTAATAGGGAAAATTTGGGGGGATGTTTTTATTAAGGAATTGATGAATTCTGATATATTTTCTGTTGATGTGCTGTTACTGGGTACTATTGGACGTCCCGGATTACCTGCTTTGTGTATTTTGGGGAGCAAATAGAATCGACCGGGAACAGAATGGGCCGGTAACATTGCTTTTAACATTTTGCCGGTAATTTTCTCGTCCGAAGAATATGCACCGATATGCGGGAATTTGACAGACACGCGGAATACCCAAAGCATTCCTTATTGAAACAAAATTATCCGGAAGACATTATAGACGATGCCACACTACGTGCTCGCAACGTGAAGAGGAATGATGATATTAAGGGACCAAACAGAGTATCTAAAACCACTTCCCAAACGAACCTCGTACTAACTTACTCCTCATCAGCGCCACGAATCAACAACATACTGTCCCGCCATTTTAACATAATCAGGCAAAGCAAACGACTAACTTCTATCTTCGCGAAGCCACCTCACGTGGTGTACCGCCGGGATAAAAATCTGAAGGACATTCTTGTCAGAGCAAAAACAACCACCCCCAAATTTAAATCAGGGTGCCATCCCTGCGGAAAAGCTCAATGCAAGGTATGCCCACAGATGGTCACAACACGGGAATCCAAAGCGAACTTCTCGGATTTCAAAGTCTGCATAACTGAAAGCCTTAATTGTGACTCTAGTAACGTAATATACATGCTACATTGCAACATCTGCGGACAAGAATATATCGGCCAAACAGACACGCCATTTTGGCTACGGTTAAATAATCACCGGTACCACGCCACTTCACTGCCGAAGCTACCTTTATTTATTTTATTTATTTACATATACTGCCAATCCCAACAGGGATTATTGCAGGAAGGGCACATACATTGTGAAAGGGCAAGATTTATACAGAGGGTACTCACTGAATTATTATAATAACGAGTGAGACAAAGCCGACAGAAATACATTTGATGACTACATCAGTACCACTAAAATACATTCAGTAGCATAGGACATCAATTCCAACTAGTACTGAAAAAAGAATAGTGAGCACTTCAAACAGTGGACAAGAAAAAACAGAGTTCGTCAATTCTGATGACAATAAATAACATTCGAGCAGAGATGAAAAAGTTTCCAGTGATTGACTGTTTGTTATACTGATTGGCAAGTTATTCCACTCGCGAATTGCTAGCGGAAAAAAATAATATTTCAGACAGTCCGTCCGGCACTGATATTCATTCAGTGTCTGAGAATGCTTTTGTCGTGTTGGCCTTGTTTCTTTAAATGACATGTACTTTGAACTGTCTATGTTTAGCTGTTGGTGAACTAACTGATATAGGATTTTCTGACGTGCCAGTTTAGCGCGGTTTTTTATTATTAAGAGACCTGCTTTTTTTAAAAGTTCTTTGGGTGAGTCAGTTATTCTGTACTTGTTATAGACAAATCTTATGGCTTTTCGTTGTATTCGTTCTAGGGCATTCATGAGATTGTTTGTAAAGGGAAACCACGCGACGTTTGCATATTCTAAGACAGGTCTGACGAACGCTTTGTAGGCTAAAAGTTTTGTTTCAGGTGGTGCGGAAGCGAGACTTCTACAAAGAAAAACGGCCGTTTTAATGCAGCTGATAAGACATGACTAACGTGGATATCCCATCTAAAATCTTGCGTTAAAGTTAAACCTAGATATTTGTGTTCAGTCACTACCGGAAGTGGAGAGTTATTTATAACGTAAACAAATTCAGATACTTGCTTTTTTCTTGTTATCCTCAAGGAGCAGATTTTTTAACATTCAGGGTCATTTGCCAAAGAGCACACCACTTAGATATGAACTGCAAGGCATTGTTCAGTTTTACATGATCTTCTGGGGCGTTAATTTCTTGGTAAAGTATACAATCATTGGCGAAAAGCCTCACAATAACACCAATGCCAGCAGGTAAATCATTAATGAAAATCAAAAATAAAATGGGGGCCAAAACACTGCCCTGCGGTACACCTGACGTAACGTAGGCTATGGTTGAACTTTCGCAATTGACTTGCACATACTGTGTTCGGTTACTCAGATAATTGTCGATACAGTCAGTAAGTGGGCCTGCGCCTATCGTTGCTTCTAATTTTTTATAAGTTTTTTGTGTGGCACCCGATCAAACGCCTTTGAGAAATCTAATAGAATTAAATCAGTTTGTTTTGTACAGTCTACATTGAGGGAGATGTCGTGAATTAGTTCGACCAGTTGGGTAACTGTAGATAGTCCTTTGCAAAAACCGTGTTGTAGTGGCGATAAGATGTGATTCTGGTCAAGGTACAACGTTAGATGTTTAAGAATAATGTGTTCCAGTAGTTTGCAAGTTGTGCTGGTTAGTGAAATGGGTCTGAAATTCGAAGGGTCAGCTTTCCTACTAGATTTATGAACAGCAGCTACTTTTGCGATTTTCCATTCTTGGGGGAGGGAACAGGTTGATAGGGACTTATTGAAAAGCATACACAAGTATTTGGCGACCCATTCAGCATATCACCTAAGAAATTCATTTGGCAAGTTATCGGGACTGGACCCCTTCTTATTATCTAATTTTAACAACAAATTAAGCACTCCGGACGACCCCTTCTTAGTATCTAATTTTAACAACAAATTAAGCACTCCGGAATCTGTCACAACAAGTGGTTCAATATGTCGGGTGTTGCAAATGTCAACATCACGCACAATTCCATCATCAATCGTGAAAACAGATTGGAAATAGTTATTTAGCGAGTTTGCTTTTTCTTTGCTTTCTTCCGGGGCCGCGGCCCTGATACGGTTTTTGGGATTAAGGTAGTTCCAGAACTTCTGGGGAGACGTTTTCACAAAGTTGGGTAGCGTACTTGTAAAATAGTTTGCTTTGGACATTTTTATTTGGGATTTCACCTTAGTAATAGCGTGACTCAACTTGTTCCCAATTTGAGGAGCAGGTTTTGCCTTCAAAGTTTTTCTGAGGCGCTTTACTTCACGCTTGCAATGAAAAATTTCACGCGTTATCCAGGGATTATGTTTTCGTGTTTTCTTTGTTTTAGATGGCACATAGTTTAGAACACAATGTGTTACGACTGATTTGAAGCTTGCCCATAGTATTTCCACATTTGTGTTTGAATCATTCGCAAGTAGTTCAAATGAAGCAAGTTCATGGAAAAGATGATCAAGTATACTGGTGTCATCGGCATGGTTAAAGTCAAGATAGGCAGAAAAGGAGTTGGACGGTATAGGGATGTCAACTATAGAAACGGAGGCCTGAATAACTTCGTGGTCTGATATACCCTCAAGAATTTCAACCTGTGCATTATCTGCAGGAAATTGATCGCTTAAGAACACCAAGTCGAGTATGTTAGAACAGTACCCTTGGATACGGGTAGGCTGTTTTACGATTTGGGACAGATTAAATGTCACCATGATGTCAATGAGCACATCCGCGCATGCGCTGTTGTGTTGCATTGTTTGGCAGTTTATATCGGGTAAGTTAAAGTCGCCGAGAAAAATTAGCCTGGCTCCGAGAACATACCGATGCATATACGTGTGCAATGCCTGCAAGCTATCCTTGTCTGAACATGGGCTGCGATAAACGCAGCCAACAAATACTGGGCGAGAAGTGAAGAGAAGCTTGCAAAATATTGCCTCGACTCCGATAACCTCAGGAAGTATTTCAAAGGAAAGCTTTTTTTTAAGTAGGATAGCCACAGCTCCCCGCGTGTCTGCCTATCTTTACGAATGATGACGTAGTTGGGGGGTGTTACCTCAAAATCCTTTATCTCATTTG
The DNA here is from genome assembly GCF_043290135.1 of Rhipicephalus microplus. Lineage (NCBI taxonomy): Eukaryota > Metazoa > Arthropoda > Arachnida > Ixodida > Ixodidae > Rhipicephalus > Rhipicephalus microplus. The sequence goes on from NC_134703.1 coordinate 216,382,156, forward strand.
TCAGCCATGTTTCTGTCAAAGCTACGAAGTCAGGTTCAATTCTAAGAAGTAAGGATTCAAGCGGTACTAATTTTTGAAGCTTGCTGCGGGTGTTTATGGTAAGAAATGTTATTTCTTTCGTTGGCTGCGGCGTTGTGGCTCGCCTGATGCTTCCGCTTCGTCGTTTTTTTCATGGTTAATGGTGTGACGGCCAGCGCTTACGAGCACAATATCATTTGTATCGTCATCCCATCGGTACAGATCTTCTTTCACTTTTAACTTGTCATAGACCAGAAATACTTTGTCTCCAGCTTCTTTTTTGGTTTTTGCCATTTGCCAAAGCTTTTTTCTGATGTATCTTACTCTATTTGAGAAGTCCTCTCCAACAGAGAAAGTGGTGCTCTTTATTTTCGTGCAGTTTCTAAGAATGGTTACTTTGTCTCGGAATTCGAGGAGTTTCAGCATCACTGATTTAGGTTTTTGAGCGTTTTGTTTTCCTATCCTGTGGATACTTTCCGTTGGAACGGGTTCGATCTTTAGTATGTTCTTAAGTATCTGCTCACTTATAGTTCTTTCGAGGGTTTCGGGGTGTTCGTCTGCCTCCTCCGGTACGCCATACACAAGTAAGTTTGCCCTTGTAGACCGGTTTTCTAAGTCGTCTATTTTTAACTCCAAGTATTGAACGGTTTTTTTTGAAGATTGGTTACTTGGGAGACACAGGACGTGATCTTGTTTTCCAGTAACGTTACTTGTTCAAGTTTTGCTTCAATAGAATTTAAACGTTCTTCTATTATTTCTTTTACGTCATCTGCAGTTACTTGAAGCTGTTTCATGATCTTGTTCATATCGGGTCCCGGGTTTGTTTCAATGTCGCCACTGAGCAACAGTAATTCCTTGATACAGGCACACATGTCACTCCATAGGGCACAAAAATGCCTAGGGCACGGTAGCACTATTAGACATAAGTAATTTGAACGAATACATTTGTCATAACGCCTGCTCACCTGCGGTAGATAAACAAACGGGTTGAGGTGTTGCATCCTGGCAGTGCTGCCGTGCCCTATGGCTTGAGTCGAGGGGTGTCCAGTCTTCATACCATATCAGTCTGCCAGCAGCACCGTCTTCACGTTGTGGCGATCAGCGTCGGCGCGTGAAGTCACCGAGGCAGGCCTGTTTCCAGGCAAATCGCCGAGCGTAGATTCCAAGTGCGCAATGCGCACATGATGCGCTTGGTGGCTTGGAAGTGGTGCGCCATCGTATCCAGATAGCAGAGCCGGTTCTTCGCCTCCTGCTTGTGTGAGCAGCAGGACGACAAATATCTTCGGTAGATAAACAAACGGGTTTAGGTGTTGCATCCTGGCAGTGCTGCCATGTCCTATGGCTTGAGTCGAGGGGTGTCCAGTCTTTATACCATTACAGTCTGCCAGCAGCGCCATCTTCACGTTGTGGCGATCAGCGTCGGCGCGTGAAGTCACCGAGGCAGGCCTGTTTCCAGGCAAATCGCCGAGCGTAGATTCCAAGTGCGCAATGCGCACATGATGCGCTTGGTGGCTTGGAAGTGGTGCGCCGTCGTATCCAGATAGCAGAGCTTGTTCTTCGCCTCCTGCTTGTGCGAGCAGCAGGACGCCAAATATCTGCGGTAGATCAACAAACGGGTTGAGGTGTTGCATCCTGGCAGTGCTGCCGTGCCCTATCAGCATCTAGACATCTAGACATCTATCTAGACATCTGCGCCTGCCAAACCAAAGTTTTGAAAATATCAGCGTAACTCTTTTGCAGTCCGGTTTCTCAAACAGACGCGAGCATGAACAGCGTTAGGCATATTTTATTTTCAAATTTCGAACATTAGTAGCCGGCTTCAACGAGTACCCCGGAAAACTCAACTGCCTCCGAGAAGTAAGCTAGGAGGAAATTGGTGACAAAGATTGATAGCTGGAGACCACGCTTTTTTCTGACTAACTCGTACGTGTACACTGTCCTTTCTTGTTTTTGTTTTTCGTTTTTTTTTCTTCCTTTTTCTTTTCTTCCTTTTTTTCTTTTTTTTCCACATGCACATACAAAGTGTTTTCGTTCGCCAACCACTTGATGACCATTGAAGGGAAACGAACGAAGATTAAAGGTAAAAAGAGCCGACTGACCCATTAACGGGAAACCCTTCTTTTACGCACGCCGCACGCCGACCGACCCATTACCGGGAAACCCTTTCTTTACGCACGCCGTCACGGACCCTCCCGGCACCGCGGCGACAATCTTGGGTGGCCTGACACACGTCGAGAACTGAACAGCACGTGATAAGAAACGTGTGTGGACGTACACGGACAGTTGGTTTTGTTCTCAGTGTTCACAGTGGTTCTTTCTCTTTTTTACTTTCTTTCTTTTCTTTCTTTTTTCTTTTTTTCCCCCCCTTTTTTGTTTTTTTTTCTTTTTTCATATCTCTCTCACTCTCGCAAACATGTTTCAAGGCGAGAGGGACGCGGCAGCAACGAAGTATGGAAATTAATGTCAGTATAACTCATACCTTGATGAAGGGAGGACCCCTCCCGAAACTGTTGGGAAATAAATATATTTATCCTTGTTGACAATGCTCCCTTTGTGCCATATCCCATACCTTCACGAAGACTAACTGGCCCGTTGAATTATTACTCCCACTGACATATATATATATATATATATATATATATATATATATATATATATATATATATATATTGTCGCGGTACAGCGCGAACAAAAGGCAGATAAACGTTGGCACAGCGATTCTCAGCTCTCAGCAGCCGAACAGCAAGATCACCTTCTTTGTCTTCTAGCAGCCGATGCTCCACTACCTGGTGTCCGCCAAATTCCCTTATCGTCGTTTTTGTCCACCAGTACACACGCGTCATTTGCCCTCTCTTAAAGAGCATCGCCCTGATGCTAAATCGGTACTGCGGTTTTTTTTAGAAGAACCCTGCGCAGTCACTACATGGCATAAGGCTTCGTGTTTACAACGTGAAGTAGTTCAAGACGGAGCTGGCTCAGCCTCGTACTACATGAACTGTCGGGAACGACCTCGTAAGTAACATCACTCAGTCGTCGCAGTACTAGGTATTGCCCAAAGTATCTGCTTGAGAGCTTTTCGGAGAGTCCTCGTTTCCGTATGTGCGTCCAAACCCATACTCTGTCGCCGGTCTGGTAAACGACTGTTCTGCGGAGAGAAATATAGCGGCTTGCATCCTACTCTTGCTGCTGCTGGATTTGCAAGCGTGCTAGTTTCCTTGCTTCTTCCACTCTTTCTGTAAACATCTCGGCGTCCGGTTCAATGTCGTCGCATTCGTGCGCTAGCATCGCATCTAACATGGTTCGTACTTTCCTTCCGTGAATTAGGCTGAATGGAGTCATCCAGGTTGTTTCTTGCTTGGCCATGTTGCATGCAACATGGCCAAGCAAGAAACAACCTGGATGAGGTTGTTTCTTGCTTGACCATGTTGCATGCAACATAGCCACCGATATATGGCAAAATTTTGTCCCAATTTTCGTGTTCAACATCTACGTACATTGAAAGCATGCCTCCAATTGTTTGTTCAGACGCTCTGTAAGCCCGTTCATTTACGGGTGGTAGGCGGTGGTCTTACGATGGGTTGTTCCACTCAGCATGAGGACTTGATCCAAAAGAGCTGCTGTAAATGCGGTTCCTTTGTCTGTGATTACGACGCTTGCTGCACCATGCCGCAGGACAACACTCTAGATGGGAAATTTGCCACCTTCGTAGCTGTCCCTCTCTGGATAGCCTTTGTTTTAGCGTAACGGGTAAGGTGATCAGTCGCGACAATAACCCAGTGGTTCCCGGCAGAAAAAGTAGAAAGTGGGCCCAAAATATCCATGCCAATCTGGTCGAATAGTGTTCTTGGGACCTGCACGGGCTGCAGGAGGCCAGCTGATTTAGTCGGCGGTGACTTCCGTCGCTGGCAGTCGAGGCAGGTACGAACATGGTGCTTTACGGCTATGGTCAGTCTTGGCCAGTAGTACCGCTGCCGTACTTTGGCCAACATTCTCGTGCAACCAAAGTAGCCTGAAGTCACCTCATTGTGGCATGCTTCGAGTACTTCAGAGTGAAGGGCTGCTGGGATGACGAGCAAATAGGCAGATCCTGTCAAGAGAAGTTTCTTTTGTATTGTACTCCGCCCTGTAAGCAAAATGATGACAGTGCTCTTACGAAAACAGTTGGTGCCTTCTGAGATCTTACGTCCAGGTAGTTATTTGGGCAAGTAACTCAGGGTCGCCACGTTGTTGCTGCGCGATGGCGGTCGTGTCAAGCACACCGAGAAATAATGTTTCCTCCTCATCGAATAGAGTTGCTGGTTCAATGGGTGAGCGGGATAGACAGTCAGCGTCTTTAAGCGGTTCCCTGACTTGTGTATGACCATCATGTCGTACTCCTGCAGCCTGAGACTCCAACGCGCTAATCACCCTGTAGAATCTTCAAGATTTGTCAACCAACACAGTGAGTGGTGGTCGCTGATGGCTTTGAAAGGGCGGCCGTATAAATACGGGCGAAATTCAGAAGCAAATCCGTGCGTCCAGCGGCGACACTGACGATACTACTTGCGATGAAAATGCCGTGTGTGATGAGGAGCGAGCTTATTCAGTCTGAAACTCCTTTGCCGTCAAACTTGACAGCGGCTGCCACAGAAACAAGCGTGCATGACCGAGGAGGGAGAACCACATCGTCATTAGTTTGATGCAAGTGGTTTTGTCGTGCCTGTGGACAATCAGGTGCGCCCGAACTGTTGCGGAACGTAATAAAACTGTCTGGGATATTGATGACGTTGCCGTACCCTCGTAAGAACTCCATATCAATAATGAGATTCTTGCAGTATGGGGTGAGAACGACGAACGACGCAACCAAAGAAGAGCCTCCTATGTCGATTCTCCCTTTGCATATCCCAGAGGGCATCGATAACTGAGCACCTGCCGTCCTTATTTGAGGGCCTGTCCACGGCGTCTTCACTTTCCTGAGGCGGATGGCGAGGCCCTGACTGATAATAGAAAAGTCGGCACCGATGTCGACTAAGGCTGTTACATTCTCGCCATCAAGAAAAACACTAAAGTTGGCGGTCACAATGTCGTCGCTCTCAAGTCTTGTCGGCTTTACAGCGTCGTAAATTGGGGGCTTTTCATCGTCATCTTCATATGGAGGCGGAAATGTTGTAGGCCCGTGTACTCAGATTTGGGTGCACGTTAAAGAACTCCAGGTGGTCAAAATTTCCGGAGCCCTCCACTACGGCGTCTCTCATAATCATATGGTGGTTTTGGGACGATAAACCCCACAAATCAATCAATCGTCATCTTCATGGCCTGCAACCTTACCCCCGGAGGTCGCCGCCCTCAGTTCCCCGACGCGGGCTGGGTGATATTCTTGCGTTAAGGTCCGCGGAGGTACGTCGGTGTGACGAAGGTGAATGAGCGGGAGAAGGAGAGCGGGATCGACGTCCCAAACTTGGCTGGCGGGTGGATATTGCTACCTCGTCAGAAGTACGGTAGTCGTAAAAGTGAGAACTGGCTCCTTGGAAAGAGGCCTCCTCCCGGCATAGTATATTCTTCGTTCGCACGTCGATCGTCAGACCATGTTCGAAGAGGGCGGAAAGAATCACTACGGTGCCAGTAATAACGGGCAATATGACCTGCACCTCCGCAGTTAAAGCATCGCGGACGTCGATCGATTGTGCGCCATGCGTCTATTCTTCGGAGCGGTGGACGTCTGAGCCTCCCTTCTTGCGACGATGTCTGTAGTGCTGCTGTGGGTGGCTGGTAGTAGGTCGGTTGGCTTGGCGGTCAGCTCAGGGTCTGCTCTTGCGGTGGTGACCGAGGGGTCGTCGGCCCTGGGCGGTATGGCGGCGATATACCAGATGGTGAACGTCGGAGAGCGTCGGCGTAGCTCATGGGACTGTGGTCGTCATCAGGACCAGCGGTAGAAAATGCGTCGCGGATTTCGTCGCTTACCAGTTCACCGACAGACACAATGGGGGTTCGAGCAACCGGAGTCCGGAACTTTTGTAGTTCTTAGCGAACTATTACCCTAATGAGGTCTCGCAGGGAGCTTTGATTCTCAGGTATGGTGGCAGCATTTATTCGGGCGCTGCTAGACATTTAATGATATAGCCTGCATCGTTGATGGAGGGCCCGCTCGATAGCCATAGCCTCTTTGATAAAATCAACTACGGTACTTAGAGGGTGGCGCAGTATCTCGGTGAAAAGTTGCTCTTTAACGCGGCGCATGAAGTAGCTCAACTTCCTATCTTCACTCAAGTTCGTGTTAACTGGACAAAAAGACGAGTCATATCTTCAGCGAACATAGCAATGCTTTCATTGGGTTTTTCAACCCCTAACGGCAAGAGCTGCTGCGCATGGTCACGTCGATCGACATTGGCGAATGTGTCGACAAGCTGTTGTCAGAAGTCGCCCCAAGTTAACAGACTGGCTTTTCTGTTCTCATACCAAATTTTCACACCACCGTCAATGTAAAAATAGGCGCGTGAGAGCTTTTCTTGTACAGCCCACAGATTAAATTGGCAAAGTGTTCATAGTGCTCAAGCCAGTCATAAACATCTTCATGGGCGCCGCCTATAAAGTGATCGGCAACCAGCGGATGAAAGATGGTTACTTGTGAAGGCTGTGTCAGCGGAAGCCTTGGGGTGCCGGTTGCGGATTGGCGGTGGGCATTTGGAGATGTAATCGGCGCCTGCAAGGTTGCGTGGGAGGAGTGAACTCTGGCGCGAGGCCTATCAGCCGCTGACTGAATCGGTGAAAAGGGTGGCAATGCGTCCGACCTAGATGAACGGCTTCCAGTGGGAGTACGGAGCATTAGGTAGGGTTACGGCTCAGCACGTCCACCAGTGTTGTGGTACAGTGCGAAGAAAAGGCAGATAAACGTTGACACAGCGATTCTCAGCAGCCGAACAGCAAGGTCACCTTCTTTATCTTCTCTCAGCCAGAGCTGTTGTTGTTGTTGTTGTTTCCCTGTGCAAATGGCTCGTACCCAAAGAAGGGGATTGGCCATTTATAAGGTGAATTTGCCCTAAACTTTCAGCATTGCGTCATTTCTACAAATTTTTTTGTAACTTAATTTTGATTTGAAATACCGATATCAAGTTTGCAGAAAAAAAAGAAGAAAAATAGTGAGACAGCAATTTAGCAAGAAAATCGTTTAGTCGCAGTGATGTATTCTTGAACGGCGAATAAAACATCCCTGTGGCTGAAACCCAGTGTAGAGGCTCCATATGAAAGAAGATCAGGATGTGATAGCTGCAAGCCCAGTCTTTGAAGAGGTGGTGCTAGTATGTTTTGCCTGAATAAATTGAAACGGCGACAACGTAATAAAAAATGACTGATCGTTTCCCCTTGATTACGGTAAATGCACATAGGGGAATTCAATATGCCTGACCTATGCAAGTAAAAATTGAGGGAGGTAACGCGGCAACGAAGTTTCGTGATGAAACCTTCCATCATCCTTGAATTAGTCAGTTCACTGCGCCAGGGAAATAACAAGTGTTTGTACTCTGGAGAAGCCGTCAGTGCAGGGTCAGATAAATTTTGCCTGATTTTAAGTGTGCGAAATCGCGCCACCGTATTGTATACTGTATGAGGGAAAATAGGAATAATTGGTGTCGAAAGGGATGCCTTCGCAAGAGAATCAGCTATTTCGTTTAACAACAAACCTTTGTGCCCTGGTGTCCAGAATAAATGAATACTTCGGAGATGACAGGGGATCAAGGATTTAAAAAGTTTCACTATAGGTGAGTGACCAGATGCGGACAGAGAAGAGCACACTGATAATGAATCAGTTATGACTGCTACGACTGGAATGGAAATATTGACGTTTCGCAAAGCTAACATTATTGCCATGAATTCAGCCAGAAAGACAGGAAGAAAATCCGGTAAGCGAAGTGAAAATGACCAATCAAGTACGGGGCAATATATTCCAACGCCTGATTTTTCATGTGATTGAGATGCATCCGTTGCTATAATGACATTTGTTGGCAGAGTACTTAAATGGTCCTGCAATAAACCATTTAAAATGCCTGTAGGTAATAGCTTAGCGTTAGTTGGGAAGATATCGTGGTAAACAATTTCTGGAGAATTTTGTTGCTCAGTTAAAGGAATCAGATCACGAACGTGTACATTTAGAGGCTCAAGTAACGATTGAACAAATACTATTTGTGATTTGGTAAATATGGGTCAATGCACGGAGAAGAATAGGTCAGGATTGGAAATAAAAATAATTTGTTCAGGGTTAAACGGTGCTTCATATAGTCGTAAAAAGGTCTGCACAGAAAGAATGTTAGAGCGACATAATAAGGTTGGTATTCGTGCTTCAAGGTATATCACTGCATTTGCAGTATACTTTGGAAGTCCTAAGCAGAGCCGTAAACCCTCTCTTTCTAACAGAACGAGCGGCCGAAGTTTGTAGGCTGGCGCACCAGAAAAAAAGTGCAGCCAAATTCCAACACAGGTCGGACATACATTTTATATATAATCAAAAGTGCCTTTCTTCTCATACCTGATCTACAATTGCTCAACCTCCGCAATACGCCCATCGCGCGTACTGCTTTTGTCGCAATGTATTCAATGTGAGGGCGCCAATTTAGATGTTCATTATACATAACTCCAAGATATTTCAATGATTGTACTTGTGGGATATCTTGAAGCTTGTAATTAATAGATATGTGCGCAGGATCTTTGATTGGAAAAACGAGAATAGCACGAGAATAGCCAGAGATCTCTGGTGTCCGCCTAATCCCCTTATTGTCGTTGTTCTCCACCAGTACACGCGCGTTATATATATATATATATATATATATATATATATATATATATATATATATATATATATATATATATATATATAAACAATGAAGTGCTAACATTGGACCCGGAAGTAAAAGTTCAAAAAAATCAAGCACGTAGGAAAAAATGTTTTGTAAAGGACTGACGTTTTGGCCGCGGGACCGGCCTTCGTCGAAGTGATGTGAACAAGCGACGGTAACGCAATATAAAAAGGCCAGTAACGTATCATAGCGCTGTTAATGGCTGACAAGCGGTTGTTAAAAGCACGTGGGAAACAGTGCGCGTGATAAGACAAGAAAAAATTGAGATGGCAACCGTGCGAAGACGAAACGAATAAAAAATCATTAACAATGAGTAAAAAAATTATGAAGCCACATAACGTGTGTATCACTGGCACAAACATCAATACACGTCATAGGTACAACTGCGAGCAAGTTATCGATAAACATAAACGCGGGTATAACATCTTGTCATGATCCGACAACAAAGCTGAAACAGGGGACTAATCTATCTGCGTGAAAGCATAGCGGCAATAATAGCGGTGGTAGTCAAGGGTGTTTAGGAAGCTAAATGGGTAAAAATGAAAGTTTGCCAGTGCTTTCATTCATACCACAAGTGACGGCTTTAAACTTATAGATTAAATACGATTCTCGAAGTTCTCTTTCGTGGTGGGAACGGAAACCCGATTGAAGGATTGTAGCTGTAATATTATCAAATGAGTGGCCCGGAATGTGCACGTGTTTCGATAGCGGAAGGTTAGGAATGGTGGAAGCATGACATTTGTGGTTGTCAAAGCGATATCTGAAAAGCGTTTCGGTTTGTCCAATGTACTGTAATTTGCAGACGGAACATTCGAGCAAATAGATGCAATTGTAAGTGTCACACGTAAAATTTCCTTTAATTTTAGAGGAGAAATCAGAAGCAGTGCTTTTAGCAATGTGTGACGTCGTCATATGCGCGCAAACCTTGCATCGTGGTTTTTTGCAAGGTCGACAACCAACATTATCGGGAACCCTTGTTTTAGATGAAGTTAGAATGTCATGCAGATTGCGAGATCGTCTGAAGACTACCCGAGGTGGCAATGGAAAGATTACTTTAAGTTGAGCACTCTGCGCTAGTATGTTGAAATGTTTTTTTGAGAATTGAGGAAATGTTTGGCACCGATGCTGAGTGTGTTAGAACTAGATTTCTTTGTGCCTGAACGGATGGTTGCTTTTTAGCGCTGAACAAATCCTTGCGATTCAGCGCATCGGCTCTTTTGACGGCATCCTCAACAATGCGGGGTGGGTATTCCGGCAGGATCAAAGATTCGCAGAGTTATACGCAGTTTGCATAAAAGTCTGAGTGCTCAGAGCGAATTCGCTTAAAGCGGAGCGCCTGACTGTACGGTATTACTGGTTTTCCAATGTTTAACATGTGAACTTTTGAAGTGAAGATAACGGTGCCTGTCTGTAGGTTTCCTGTAAAGCCTAGTGGTTAGTTTGTTGTCAGAGATGCAAACTGTGACGTCCAGAAAGCTAACGGTAGAACGAGAGTATTCATGCGAAAACGAAATAGATTGGTGAACAGTGTTGAAATCAGCTATAAAAGATAAAAGTTCATTTTCACTATGGGGCCAAATAAAAAAAATGTCATCTATAAATCGCTTATAATAAAGAGGCTTTAACGCGCGGTTTCTCATGAAATCATTTTCCAGAACAGACATGAAAAGGCTAGCGTAATTAGGTCCAATGCAAGTGCCCAATGATGTTCCACTCACTTGAAGGTAGTGGGAACCATCAAATTCAAAATTATTAAGCTGTAAGATTAATTTCAGTAAGGTAGCTAATGTATCACTTCCAATGGGCTTTTCATCAGATAATTCTTCGTACGCTTGAATTGCTGCCTGGATGCCATCGCTATGGGGTATATTGGTTTATATTGGTAATCAGTAGTCTTCCATGTAAATTCTCGTCCTATCTCAAAGACACAAATCATTTTTTGGTGGACGTTGATGAACTCGTGATACCAGATAATTCCGTGCTCGTGACAATAGATGTGGTTTCACTGTATACCAATATAGCCCTTAGCGATGGCATCCAGGCAGCAATTCAAGCGTACAAAGAATTATCTGATGAAAAGCCCATTGGAAGTGATACATTAGCTACCTTACTGAAATTAATCTTACAGCTTAATAATTTTGAATTTGATGGTTCCCACTACCTTCAAGTGAGTGGAACATCAATGGGCACTCGCATTGGACCTAATTACGCTAGCCTTTTCATGTCTGTTCTGGAAAATGATTTCATGAGAAACCTTGAGTTAAAGCCTCTTTATTATAAGCGATTTATAGATGACATTTTTTTTATTTGGCCCCATAGTGAAAATGAACTTTTATCTTTTATAGCTGATTTCAACACTGTTCACCAATCTATTTCGTTTTCGCATGAATACTCTCGTTCTACCGTTAACTTTCTGGACGTCACAGTTTGCATCTCTGACAACAAACTAACCACTAGGCTTTACAGGAAACCTACAGACAGGCACCGTTATCTTCACTTCAAAAGTTCACATGTTATACATTGGAAAACCAATATACCGTACAGTCAGGCGCTCCGCTTCAAGATAATTCGCTCTGAGCAGTCAGATTTTTATGCAAACTGCGTATAACTCCGCGAATCTTTGATCCTGCAGGAATACCCACCCCGCATTGTTGAGGATGCCGTCAAAAGAGCCGATGCGCTGAATCGCAAGGATTTGTTCAGCGCTAAAAAGCAACCATCCGTTCAGGCACAAATTAATCTAGTTCTAACACACTCAGCATCGGTGCCAAACGTTTCCTCAATTCTCAAAAAACATTTCAACATACTAGCGCAGAGTGCTCATCTTAAAGTAATCTTTCCATTGCCACCTCGGGTAGTCTTCAGACGGTCTCGCAATCTGCATGACATCCTAACTTCATCTAAAACAAGGGTTCCCGATAATGTTGGTTGTCGACCTTGCAAAAAACCACGATGCAAGGTTTGCGCGCATATGACGACGTCACACATTGCTAAAAGGACTGCTTCTGATTTCTCCTATAAAATTAAAGGAAATTTTACGTGTGACACTTACAATTGCATCTATTTGCTCGAATGTTCCGTCTGCAAATTACAGTACATTGGACAAACCGAAACGCCCTTCAGATATCGCTTTAACAACCACAAATGTCATGCTGCCACCAGTCCTAACCTTCCGCTATCAAAACACGTGCACATTCCGGGCCACTCATTTGATAATATTGCAGCTACAATCCTTCAATCGGGTTTCCGTTCCCACCACGAAAGAGAACTTCGAGAATCGTATTTGATCTATAAGTTTAAAGCCGTCACTTGTGGTATGAATGAAAGCGCTGGCAAACTTTCATTTTTACCCATTTAGCTTCCTAAACACCCTTGACTACCACCGCTATTATTGCCGCTATGCTTTCACGCAGATAGATTAGTCCCCTGTTTCAGCTTTGTTGTCGGATCATGACAAGATGTTTTACCCGCGATTATGTTTATCGATAACTTGCTCGCAGTTGTACCTATGACGTGTATTGATGTTTGTGCCAGTGATACACACGTTATGTGGCTTCATAATTTTTTACTCATTGTTAATGATTTTTTATTCGTTTCGTCTTCGCACGCTTGTAATCTCATTTTTTTCTTGTCTTATCACGCGCACTGTTTCCCACGTGCTTTTAACAACCGCTTGTCAGCCATTAACAGCGCTATGATACGTTACTGGCCTTTTTATATTGCGTTACCGTCGCTTGTTCACATCACTCCGACGAAGGCCGGTCCCGCGGCCGAAACGTCAGTCCTTTACAAAACATTTTTTCCTACGTGCTTGATTTTTTGAACTATATATATATTGATTGATTGATTTGTGGGGTTTAACGTCCCAAAACCACTATATGATTATGAGAGACGCCGTAGTGGAGGGCTCCGGAAATTTTGACCACCTGGGGTTCTTTAACGTGCGCCCAAATCTGAGCACACGGGCCTACAACATTTCCGCCTCCATCGGAAATGCAGCCGCCGCAGCCGGGAATCGAACCCGCGACTTGCGGGTCAGCAGCCGAGTACCTTAGCCACTAGACCACCGCGGCGGGGCTGAACTATATATATATATATATATATATATATATATATATATATATATATATATATATATATATATGTGTGTGTGTGTGTGTGTGTGTGTGTGTGTGTGTGTGTGTGTGTGTGTGTGTGCGTGTGTGTGTGTGTGTGTGTGTGTGTCTGTGTGTGTGTGAAACAAGTGGATACCTAAGGGCTTGTTTTTTTTGTGTTAAGACACAATAATAATGAGATATAACAGACGATAATGTCAAGTATAGGGAAAGTTATTAGGCCAATTGCAATGTAATTGTGAAGCTAGAAAAGTAGGTGAAAAGATAACTTGTCGTGGGCAGCATCCGCAGACAGGATCGGGCCCACGGCAAATTTTTTTCACCCACTTTTCTTTCTTCACATTTACATTACAACTGGCCTAATACCTTCCCCTATACTTTCCTTGGCATTATTGCCGGTTAAATTTCTTATATATATATATATATATACATATATATATATATATATATATATATATATATATATATATATATATATATATATATATATATATATATATATATATATATATATATATATATTCGTATAGGAAAGAAGACGCACGTACGAAGTTATTTTATTGACGTTTCGGCCGTGGGTCCGGCCTTCATCCTGATGAAGGCCGGACCCACGGCCGAAACGTCAATAAAGTAACTTCGTACGTGCGTCTTTTTTCCTATACGAATAATCTTTCCCGGACCCAGCATCACTATTGTTTTCGGTATATATATATATATATATATATATATATACATATATATATATATACATATATATATATATATATAGATATATATATATATATTTAAGGTATGGGATATGGCACAACGGGAGCGTTGTCAACAAGGATAAATATATTTATTTCTCAAAAGTTTCGGGATGAGTCCTCCTTTCTTCAGGGGATGAGTTATACTAACATGAACATCTAAACTTCGTTGCTGCCACGTCTTCTCGCCTTGAAAGATGTTTGCGAGAGTGAGATAGAACTAAAAAGAAAGAAAGAGAAACAGGAAAAAGAGAGAAAAACGAAAAGAAAAAAAGAAAAAAAAGAACCACTATGAACACTGAGCACGAAACCAAATTTGGTGTACGTCCACATCCGGTTCTTATCCCGTGCTGGTCAGTTCCCGACGTTTGTCGGGCCACCCAAGATTGTCGCTGCGGAGGCGGGAGGGGTCCGCGACGGCGTGCGTAAGGAAAGGGTTTCCCCTTATTTGTCATCGGGGAACCCGCCCACCACCACGGCGACAATCTTGGGTGGCTTGGCACACATCGAGAACTGACCAGCACGGGATAAGAACCCGATGTGGACGTACACCGACATTTGACTTTGTGCTCAGTGTTCACAGTGGTTCTTAAGTTTTTCGTTTTTTCTTTTCTTTTTTTCTTTTTTGTCTTTCTTTCTCTTTTTTTCTTTCTTTTTTTTAGTTCTCTCTCACTCTCACAAACATCTCTCAAGGCAAGAGGGACGCGGCAGCAACGAAGTTTTGAAGTTCATGTTAGTATAACTTTTCCCCTAATGAAGGGAGGACCCCTCCCGAAACTGTTGGGAAATAAATATATTTATCCTTGTTGACAACGCTACCGTTGTGCCATATCCCATACCTTCACAAAGACTAACTGGCCCATTGAATTATTACTCCCACTATATATATATATATATATATATATATATATATATATATATATATATATATATATATATATATATATATATATATATATATATATATATATATATATATATATATATATATATTGTAAGAATTCATTGGACTTCATCTTCCTCATCTGTCACTGACCGTCATCACTCTTCATTTCGTTCTTCTTCATCATCGGCGCCATCTTGCTGACGCTTGAATAAAGCGTCAGCTGAACCATGATATTTCAAGTGGTAGAAGGTGCTTCCCGATCTCTTCGACCTCTCTCCATCCAAAGCCAGCTCCTGGAGCTCCGTTCAGGACGTCGCTTACGCCAGCAGAGCACCATGGCTCAAGAGCAAGCCCAACCGAACCACCCGCCGGCGCAACCACCCGCCGCCAACCCCAGCCCGGTCAACAACCCCTCGGAAGCCCTCAATCTTCTCCGGTTCCTGGCGAAGATGTCGAAGACTGGCTCGACAACTATGACCGCGTAAGTGTCTATAACAACTGGAACGAGGCATCGAAATTAGCACGCGTCCAGTTTCACGTATCTGCGGTTGCCAAGACATGGTTCCTAAATCATGAGAGCGACTTCCGCGTTTGGTCTTCGTTCAAAGAGTAGCTCTGACGTATTTTTGGCACACCGACCTGTGTTCAGAAATTGCTCCGAAGAAACTGGCAGAACGCGTTCAACATTGTGGTGAGTCCTACACATTTTATATTGAGGATGTACTTGCACTTTGCCGCCGTATGGAAGACACCACGCCAGAAGCTGATCGTCTCCGGCACCTTCTGAAGGGTATCGGACCTACCGCTTTCAACGCCCTTGCTGCGCACAACCCTGTGACAGTTTCTGACGTCGTCGCTGTATGTCTGCGGCTTGATAACTTGCAGTCAATCTTCATGCAACCCGACTTCTCTCAGAACCCCCTTGGAAACAGTATGGAGCTCCGATCCATCATTCAAGCCATAATTCGTGAGGAATCGCAAGCCTACAGTGTGCCTGCTTCTCACAACGTTCCTGCTCAACCCACCTGCAGCGATCTGCGTGGTATTCTTAGGAAAAAAATGTCAGCGTTTCAAAGCACCCACCATGCTAAACGTTGCCCCCAACCCGCTTCGTATGCACAGATCACAGCATGCAACCCTTGCCGTCTCAAGCACCACCACATATAGCTAATCACGAACGACTCGCACTTCTAGTCGCCCGCCCATCGAACCCTACATACCATTCTTTTTGGCGGGCCCCACGGCCTATTTCTACTACTCTGGAATTCGAGGACACGTTTCCCGGCTCTGTCGACGTGGGCAGCAAGATGAGCGTCGTGGTTATGCCGCTTTTGAACGTGATAACACATGTGCTCGAGGTTACTACCGTTATGCCGACAGTCCTTCCAACCACCGTTCCCCGTCTCCTGTGCGTATTTCCAACACGACCAACAATACACGTGCCTCCCGACCACGCTACCCTTCACCACTCCGACGCTCTGTTTCACCACTTCGGCCTGTCTCTCAACTGGCTGCCCAGCGCTTGGAAAACTAAACAGTGCAGTTTTTTGAGGGGAAACTGCATCGCGGCAAAATGACCCAAGTCCTCCTGAACGACCATCAAACATGTTATTGGTGACTCTCCAAGGTGTGCGGGTGTTGGCTTTGGTGGATACGGGAGCAACTATTTCAGTTATGCGTGCCGACTTGTGTTCTCGATTACGGAGAGTGAAGACAACCTACCTAGGATTATCTTTCATTGGGGCCAATGGAGCAATATTTAGACCATCGGTCCAATGTACAGCGCGAGTCTTCATTGATGGTATTTGTCATCACATCACCTTCGCTGTCTTAATTTCATGTGCTCATGAACTAATCTTATGTTGGGACTTTCTATCATCAGCACTGCATTAATTTCTTGCCATCAACGTGTAGTCGAGATGAGCGAGACCGATCACTGCAGCGAACGTTTCGACGATAATTCATTGCGTTTTTTTTCACAGCTTTCCATTCCGTAATGCTCCCGGGTCAGGAGCAACTCATCACCATCACTTCTCCGAATATTGCCAATGAGGACGTCCTTATCACCCCTTCCAACCACTGTCTAGCTCGCAGCGTTGTCGTCCCTTCCAGCCTAGAGCGGATCAAAAACAGTGCTGCGATAATTCTTCGCCTGAACCCTACCCCAAACCTGTCCTCCTTCTTAAGGTTCTGCAGTGTCGTGTTATGTGGATACCCAACCGGTATCTTTGCTCTCTCTTGACGCCTTGACAGCTCAGCCACAAGAGGGCCAGCCTGTTACTTCCTCCCCCTTTGCTCCCGGGATGAATTCTGACCTTTCCGCTTCTCAACGTAAGGCGTTGCTAAACTTACTAACAAAACACCAGGCCTCCTTCGACGCCAATGCTTCGGCACTAGGACAGACCACAGTTGCGCATCATCGCATCGACACTGAAGGTCAGACTTGTACGCCATCGTCCCTACAGAGTATCCTTGGCCGAGCGCAAAATCATCGAGGAGAACGTGACATTTATGCTAAAAATAAACATCATACGTCCCTCTACTAGTTCTTGGTCATCAACCGTTGTGTTGGTGAAAAAGAAGAATGGATCGGTACGATTTTGTGTTGATTACCGCATGCTCAACAAGATTACCCGAAAGGATGTATATTCGATGCGCCGTATAGATGACGCGCTTGACTCACTGCTAGGCGCCCAAAACTTCTCCACCCTTGACCTTCAGTCCGGATATTGGCAAATACCAATGGGCGAAGCAGACAAAAAAAGACCGCCTTTTCTACGCAGGACAGTCTTTACGAGTTTAACGTAATGTCATTCGGCCTATGTAATGCTCCCGCCACATTTAAAAGGATGATCGACACTGTTGTTCTTCGTGGCCTCAAGTGGAAAACTTGTCTATGCTACCTCGACAGTATTGTCATGTTTTCTACCACTTTCGCTTATCATCTGCAACGCCTACATCAAGTGCTCGCATGTCTTTTAACGCTGGACTTCATCTAAACACAAAGAAGTGTCATTTCAGCAACACTGCTATAAAAGCTCTGGGACATCTCGTTAGTAAAGATGGCATCCAGCTCAATCTGGACAAAGTTTCCGCAGTCCTCAACTTTCCGGGACCATTTCGTTCCAAAAAACTACGCAGTTTCCTTGGACTCGCATCGTACTTGTGCCGCTTCATTGGCAACTTTGCCACTATTGCGTTCCTCTCCACAAGCCCCTTGCTAGTACCGGTTCCTTCGATTGAAATGATCAATGCGAAGCCTCATTTCAAGAGCTCAAGCACGCACTGACATCCCCACTGGTGCTTTGTTTTCGATGACAAGGCACCTACGTTATTACACACAGACGCTAGAGGACAAGGAATCAGCCCCGTACTCCTCCAGCGTGACCATGCATTTCGCGAGAAAGGTGTCGCGTATGCAAGCCGCACTTTGACCTTTGCATAGAAGAGGCACTCGGTAACCGAACAAGAGGGCTTGGCTGTTGTCTGGTCCATCCAAAAATGTCGTCCGTATCTGCATGGTTGGCATTTTACTGTTGTGACGGACCACCATGCTCTTTGCTGGCTGTTCACAATCAAAAACTTGTCGAAGCGACTTGGCCGCTGGATTCTCCGGTTACAATCATGTGACTTTGACGTCATCTACAAGACTGGAAAACAACACTAAGATGCCGACGCTTTGTCACGATGCCCTTTGCCGCAATCTTCGGTGCACGTCACATCCCCTTATCAAACTGGCTATATAGAGGACACCTCGTCTATATCATCCATTTCTTCCCTACCTTCATCCACCCATCTGTCAGTACTTACTACTCACCAGCGAGCCGATTCTTATTGCACTGACCTCATCGGTCGGCTTACCGGCGCTTCATCTTCCCCAAATGCCAGGCTCGAGAAACGACTCCGACTATTCAAGTTGGAAGACGATGTGCTATATCGATACATTTTCCACCCGAAAGGCCACCGATGGGTTCCTGTCGTACCACGCGCACTAAGCACTGAAGTTCTGCGCGCTTCCCATGACGACCCGACGTCAGGCCACTTGGTTTACTACAAAACTTACGAGCGCATCCGCAGTCGACTCTTCTGGCCAGGTCTTTCCACGACGGTAGCTATATATATTGCCTCGTGTGCAGTTTGCCAACACCGCAAGCGGCCCACTACTGCTCCAGTCGGGACCCTACAACCACTTCCTTGTCCAGCAGAGCCATTCTCTGTCGTCGGAATTGACCCCTTCAGGCTCCTCCCAACTAAATCAGACGGCAAGAGATAGATCGTCACCGCGGTAAATCACGTGACCCGGTACACTGAACCGGCCTCGATCTCTTCAGGAACTGCTTCCGAAGTAGCAACTTTTTTCTTGTACGCTATTTACCTCCGTCACGGAGCCCCTCGTGTTCTTTTGGGCGACCGGGGCAAGGTATTTCTTTCAAGCACACTCAGTGAAGTTCTTCAGGCATCAAAAACAGTTCATAAAACAACATCTAGCTATCACCCACAAACCAATGGCTTAACGGAACGATTTCATCGCACGCTGTGTGACGTGCTGTCCATGTATATCCGACCGGACCATCGCAATATGGATGCCATACTTCCCTTTGTCACGTATGAATATAATACGTCAGTCTAACGAACCACATGCTATTCTCCATTTTTCCTAGTATACGGACGCCAACCGACATCACCACTTGATGTTTCATTCTTTTCTGGCCCCGTCAACTCTTCGCTATTCGTTTGCGACCACTTTCTGCACGTGTTGCTCAATGCTTTCGTCTTGCCCGTGTAAACACCGAAGCTAGCCAAAAAGATCGCAAATATGTTACGACGCCACTCACGGCGTCGTTCTCTACCACCCTGGCGACAGCGTACTTCTGTGGACTCCTGCGCAAACACCTAGCTTGTGCGAGAAGCTTGAGTAACGCTATTTTCGCCCCTACAAAGTTGTAGAACAGACCTCACCGATGAACTACGGTGTCACATCTGTTCATGCCCCCCCTGACCAACGCTGCCGCGGGACAGACATTGTGCACATTTCGCGTCTCGAGCCCTATCGTAGCGTTCCACAGCACATTTCGCGGCCAGGCTGGCCGCTTCCGTCGACGGGGGAAATCAGTGTAAAAATTCATGGGACTTCATCTTCGTCATCTGTCAATAACCATCATCAGTCTTCATTTCGTTCTTCTTCATCATAAGCGCCATCTTGCTGTTGCTTGAATAAAGCGTCAGCTGAACCGTAATATTTCAATATATATATATATATATATATATATATATATATATATATATATATAATGTCACGAGCGGTTGCAATGCACGGCGCATACAGCGCGAATGAACAGTCAGAAAAAAGGTGAAGAAGGAAGACGACGTTGGGTGTGCTGTCTCGAGACCCCTTGTGGAAGTAAACGCGAACCATCCAGGCTCGCCTGTTTTTCAACCTTTTCGTGTACTTCTTGCGTGTAACATTATATATATATATATATATATATATATATATATATAGTCTAGCGGAACTACGGTGGCAGCATCCTCCGCCGCCACTTTTTTTACACCTTCTGATTTTTCCCACTCGGCGGTGCCCGGCCGCCTGCTGTCGCTCCATGCTCAACAACTTGGCGTTATGTCGCCGTCGGTGACTTCAACGCATATTCGACACAACGCTTCTCTAAGATGTGATGTCCATTAACTCTTGCGCGATGGTTTCCTTCACTGAAAGCTTTCGTGTACCAGCTTGCGCACCCTTTCTCCCCATTATTCCACCTCATTTTTTGCAAAATTGTCCCCCCTCTCTAGATACATGGGCGCCTTCACCCGAAACTCTGTCACTGAAGGTCTGTAGGTCAGCGCACACACACTCGGACATGATGAACTGTATACGATCCCCCTCCGTAAAGAGAGAATAATTTTTTGAAAGCATTGGTTCGGGAGACCACCCGAATCAGGAAAGCCCGCGTAACTACGGCCACAGCAGCACCTCCCCGAGTACTGACGCGACGATTTTTTTCGAAGAAAACCCACCTGTGCTCAGTTATAGGGTGGAGAATAGCCCGGAAGGAAAGCCACTATACTAACGCGCCTGTTGGCTGCTAGACAGGCACTACCATCATGCACTGCACCACAGGCACTTGTATCCAGTGGTTCACGCTAGAACAGCTCTTGTTTACGAAGCGCAACACATAGCTGTACACGGTAATTCTTTTACCTCAACGTTTTTTAGAACCAATCATTCAGAATGACGTCATTCACAATTGGTGTTGTTAAAACTAAACGACAATGCGTCTATTTAGCTTATAACATTCCGCAGCAAAATGTCGATGAGCAATACCGAAATACTCCCTCTTTTTACACCTTGTCCTGTTTGTGACCTTTTTGCAGCATTTAAAAATCACGAGAACGCCAAGGCACTTTTCGTGACGCAAGCCTGGTGACCAAGGAACTGGTGAGCAATTGACGAGGGGCTTGAATGAACATGAATTCGAGAGATCAAGCCCAGGAGACCAGGAATTCTTTTATCTCAATATAAGAGCTGGTCATCCTGCACTCCCACTGCTCCGGAAGGATATTATTATTATATAGTCGCTGTCTTTTTTTGTTTTCTCCAACCTCACTTGGTTCCTGTGACTCGGCGTATATCCGTAGTTGCATTGCCAACGATGAGGACAAAGGGAAATAACGTACATTGATACACCCTTGCTAGATACTACTGTAATATCACGCTCAAATTAGTCAAGGAGGCCTGTATACATATTCTATCGAAGTCGAAGGTCACAACGTATTCCCTGCTTCACCTTTAGTTAGCAAAGCCACGGGTTGGCGTGGCGTGAAAGTGGGAACAACTTCCCAATTAGCAAAAGAGAAATCGAAGCATAAGTTAGCGTACAAACAAATTCACTATCCCGATACTGAAGAGAGAAGCAAATGGTTCCCATTGATACCCCGCATGAAAGTGGTGAATACTCTATGCACAGCATAATCATTACTTCACGAGCAGTTCAGTATGCACGAGAGCACGCCTATCTCGCTGCCAGGCGCCTTTGTCGGTATACTCTCACTTCAATAGATGCCTTAATTTGTTTGTAACTGCCAAAGCAAGCCTCGCTAGCATGACATGCAGTGGCTCTGAGAGCTTGAAATGCGAAAAAGTGGCTGTTCATGCTGCGTGCGCCTATTAAATGCCAGCTGGGTACCACTGCGCTGTCATCTGATGGGAAAACAACCAGCGCATGAGAAAGATATTGATGAGCATTGCCTATAAAGTTCACAGCGCATCGCGGGAATTGTGCCGGTAAGGTGTTTGGATTGCACAGATTTCCGTGCACAACAAAAAACTCTGAGCTCCGCCGCCTTAGGCTATAATCGCAATCAGCAGAAAAAACTACGAGTCTAGTGAAAAGTACGAGTAGGAACACTTTATTGGGCTTTGTTTCCCACCTTTTTGATACGGTGGGAGGAGGCGTGAAGATATGGAATGCACGTGAAAGGCAAAAGATTCGGTGTTAACGTAGATTTTTTTGTCCAGGAATAAGCTGGGCCGAGTCTGCATAGCGGTCGATAGGAAAACTGAAGGCAAAGAAAAACGTGGTGTGGCTGTGTGCTCAATCAGCGGGAAACGTTTTTTGAATGTGGAATGGGTGTGGTGTATATTATCCCCTTGTCTTGTGGTAAGTTCTATAATGGGCAAATTAGAAGATGTTTGAATAACCAAGTAATTAATCACAGGGCATCGCTGAATGCCCACCCTTCGTCGAATCTGTGCTTACATTGCAGGGGTTACAAAGGTTACCCATTACTTCGCAAAACAATGGTGTGGTCCCGGAACAGAGAGAGGACAGCGAGAAAAGTTGCTGAGGCTTTTTATATACACAAGTATGGCAACACGTGTGTTGCGAAGCCTTCGGTGACCTTGCACCAACTAGACATAGATCATCGCACTGCCAACTTCCAATTTTTCACGTCACATTTTTTATTACTAACATATCTGTATCCTTCCTTAAACTTTCAGTTGCTAGTCTGCGCTTGTCTGTGTGCCTTCTTTGTTTCTTTTCTCTTTTTCGCGCAGTTTTGTAGTGGTGAATTACCAAATCGCCCAGCGTTCAGTAGTCTTAAGGAGAACTACTCCTATGGGAATCAGTAGAGTGGTTGCACTGGGTGAGATATGTCACCAAGCTGCTATCCGTCGACCTTAAACGCAATTTGTGTACTTTTGCAGTTTTTAATGCATCACTTGACACCAGCTTTATAAGGGTGTTCATTATTTGCTCAATAAAAGTATAAGGAAACGTTTTCTATGTTGCGGAATAACAGGAATGGAATTGAACTGCCCAGTGAATCCCAGAGTGGGAATGGGTTAGGTTTTTTTTATTCTGAGGAATTGGAAGGAATGGAATTGCGGCAAGTTGTAATTCCCCGCAGTGGAATGGGAATGAAATGGAGGTGCCCGATCTGCAACACTAGTCTGAGCCGATGATTGACTCGGCGACGTCGGTGATGACAAAGTTTTAGTGAAGACTGCGGCGTAGATTCTTGAGCTTGATGTGCACACGTATCGAGCAGTACGTCTTTATTGTGGGCCGTCTCGCTACGCTGAGCTGAAAAAATGTCAGCTGGTGAGGACCTTTAAGGCGGGATCGCGGGTAGCAGCAAATGTTGGAACCACTGTCGACCAGGTAACGCTGCCTCCTAATTTGGTCGGCGACGATGAAACCTCAGGGGCTTCTGGCTGTCTCCGTGAGCTGCGTTGTCGTTTTCCACATGTTTTACGCAACAGCGTAAGCAGCGGAGCTGGTAAGCACGGCCTCGTTTGAGTTGACGTTGCAAGATTGCGAATGTGGCTAGGTCTGCAGTTCCTGCTGAAGAGACGCTCTAGCTGCCGACCAGTGCGGACGCGTGAAGATTGGCTGCTGCTTTAAAGAATGCTTTCTTGTAGGATCCACAAATTTGTCTTAGACCTTTCAGTCACATTGTGTGCCTAAGTTCTCAAGAAATCAGTACATACCACCTTTGTGCCGGTGAGTGGACTTTTAAATCATTTTCGGGACATTTTTACACGGCAACGTCACCGGAGAATTTAGGAGGCGATTTAACCAAGCAGGCGATTGCCGTCGATGTGGCGCCAACGTGACTCAATGCTCCGGGCGTTCTAGGAGCTGCAACTAAGAATGGAACACCGAGCAGAGAGGATATCTTTCCATATGATTGCATGAAAGACATGGGTTGGAAGGAAGCCGAAGTGAGACGCTCAAGGAATAAGCTAGCCGTGGTTAGGGTTCCCGCTGCCAAGGGCTCGACCAAGGCTGTCGTTGAGGAAGACGCTCGAGCCAGTCATAGTAGACATGACACCAAGCAAACAATCGTGCGAGCTAGACGCGTGCCGCAACAACTCAATGACTATAACAAAATTATGCTACAATCACGTAGAGCATTACATATCTCGAGAATTGGCGCTGGAGCCGTTGCAGATGCGACAGTACTGCGTCCGGCGTCAAAGAGGAGGAGGCCATGCAGGACATCATGTGTTCCAACTTGCAGCAAAACATTATGGTGGCAAGCACTCCAGACCGGTACAGAGCTTCAACATACCTCAAGGTCACGCAAACTGACATTGGAGGCTAAGTTTGCGGGGTTACCCCGTACGCCACGGACCCCAACGATACTTGTAAAGGAGTGATTTGTGGGATCCCCGTAAGTGATACTCAGGAGATTGTGACCCGGAACATTGTGAACGTGAACAACCCGCTTGCGCTGCAGGCCAAGAGAATCAAAGACACTGAGACAATCGTCATAGCTTTCGAAGGACACAAAGTGCCGAGATTCGTGAGATATGGTCCTTTACTTTAGCAGTGCTCCCTTCACCGCAAAAACATCGGCATTTGTTACGTCTGTGAAAAGCTGGGAGATCGGTGTGAGTCTATTTGAACCGAGCTGAAACCATCTGCAGAGGCTGTGAGATCAAGAACCCAGATAAGCTGCACCAGTGCAATCCAAGATGCAGGCTGTGCGATGGTCACCATCCCACTGCAGACAAGGAGTGCAAGAACAGGTTCTTAGTGCCATACATCGTCAGACGCAGATGTTGGGAAAGATCCCGAGCAGCCGCAGAAGCCCATTACCCATCAAGGACATCTAGTTCAGACATCAATTACAAGCAGCCTATTCTAGCCTATGGGACTCAGAGCATCCTGACTACACAAGAACAGAAAAGACCGCCTTACTCCAGGATGGAGGGGTCAGTTCTGGACCAAAAGACCACTCGAAATGACGGGGGCGCTCAAGCTTTGAAGGTCGCTATTTCGGTAAGGAGCAGCCTGAATGGTACCCGAATGGCCAGCTGCCTGGCGTTCAGTTTGAGATGACGGCTTCCAACCCGGGGAGGACGCCTGCAGTTGCACAGAAAGGCAGCTGGGCCCAGCGAGTGCCTAACGGGGTGGCAGAGGTGATGACAGATAAGCTGCCCAGGCATGATAGAATTTCGCAGCTAGAGCAAGCATACACGAGGCTTACAAAATCGAATGAGAGGCTATCAGCCGAGTTAAAAGAAATAAAAAATATTCTCACTAAGCTAACCACCACGCAGTCTTCACAGCCAACACCTCAGCCAGTTGATGCCCCTGTGGCTGAAAACGTAGGGGACTCGAGAACCACAAAAAATAGTGCAGTCATGGCAGAACACGTGGAAGCCGACCAAACGACTATGCAAGATATAAAAGAGGTCTTTGGCACGCTCAGCAAGGTAGTAGTCAATCTTAGCGAGCAGATGGGCAGGCTACGTTAAGCGTGGCGGCACTGGAAGAGCACATGACTTCGCGCATTACAAAGGTCGAAGCACATCTGCACAGCATAGCAGTGCCTCCTCATGCACCAAACTCACCTCTTCGGCCATCCATACTATTGATACCAAACCTGTCGACAGGTGCAGCATCAGGCTCTGGCGGCCCATGCAATAAGCATGATGGCATGGCAGCGCTACGTGAAGCATTTCGTATTTGGCAACGGAACTGTAGAGGTTACCTTGAAAAGAAGGGAACCCTACAGCAGTACATTGGGAGAAACCAAGAAAGGCTTCGTAATATATTATCGCAAAAAACCCTTTCCCCTCAAGAAACACTGCCTGGATTACGGCCTGTAATAGAGGATACCGAAAGTAGGGGTGTCTGCACCTTCGCATGCGAAAACCTAACGCACGTAACCCACGACCTCAAGATAGATGCAGGCCTGTTAGAACGCGTCATAGTAGAGATCATGCCGGGTACCGGCAACCAACACAGCACTTTTATTCTTAACGTATAGCAGTTCAAGGAACAAGAGCAAAGATTCAAGACGGTTCTAGAGAAAACTGTTACTATTGCCTGGGAATGTCCACTGGTCATAGCAGCTGATTTCAACGCCTCTCATCATCCATGGGGTTACAAGTACAACACTGGAAAAAATCGACTTTGGCCAAGTGCCAGTGAACTTGATCTCACCTTAATTAAGGATCGCAGTCTATCAAAAAGGCTTGGTACATCCTGCTGCAGAGATTCCACCTCAGACTTTACATTTGTAAGGGCATCGAAAAAATCCACTGGATGAACCTTGCTATGAACCTCGGAAGTGACCACAGCATTCTTCTCACTACCTTCTCCGTGGAGCGTAAGCAGCAGAGATAATTCCACTTCACAGACTGGTATAAGTTCAGGCAGTTAAAGATAGAAAGGGAACAAGATGGCCACCGACCAGGCTTGGAGCAGTGGGTCAAACAGATTGAAGAGATTATCGAATCTGTCTCCTAAACCATTACCACAGATTTTCTGGTTAAAAAATGGATAGCTGACTCGCTTATAATCTTGAGGCAACGCAAGCACCACTTAACCGCTGTAAGGGTCAGCGCCTGAACCGAACACTGATAAAGAAGATAGCTTAGGTAAACAGATCAGTCGAGAAACATTATCGCGCAATATCTAGGCAGCAATGGCACAAAATCTGCAACTCCATCGTTGGTCAGATGTGCAAGGGCAAGACATGGAATATGTTAAAACATCTTCTCAACGAAAACAATGCGAAAACAAATCAAAAATATGTTATCACTCGAATTTCGCGCAAAGAGATAGGGCTCTCTACAGAACAGCAAGTCGTGTAGTATCTCTTGCATAAGTGCCTCCCAATCAAAAGAGGATTGGCAACACCAAGTAGACAATACCAGGGCACGCCCAATCCAGGTCTTGAAGGTGACTTTGACATCGAGAAGATTCGAAGAGCCTTGCATGATCTCAACGGCAGATCGGCCCCTGGCCCGGACGTTATATCAAACAAGGCCCTTGGTAACCTGGATGAAGGTTCAATTGAGACCCTGAAAGATATGATCAATTCAGCATGAAAAGAAGGCAGGGTGCCAGAGCAGTGGAAGCTGGCCAACACGATCTTTATTCCTAAGCTAGGAAAGCCTCCTAACTTGAACAACATGAGGCTAATATCCTTGACATCATGTATCGGCAAGGTTGCTGAACATGCCATACTGCACAGAATAAACAAGTACTCGGAAGACAACGACATCTATACACACAAAAAGATTGGATTCAGGGCAGGGCTATCCACACAAAACGCAATGAAGCTTATCAAACAACAGGTCATCGACAACGAAACCAGAGACGTGAGAGCCATTTTGTGCCTAGATCTAGAAAAAGCGTTTGACAACATGTACCACTCATTCATACTCGACTCAATATTCTGGCTTTGTCTGGAGAAAGCTTTCCATGACTACGCATGGTCCTTTCTTACATACCGGAAAGTCGTGATGAAGATTGCAAATATCGAGACTGCAGCAATTGAACTAGAAGCAAGAGGCACGCCGAAGGGGCAGTGATTTCATTAATGCTGTTCAACATTGCCATGATTGAACTGTCTTAGAAATTATCGAGCATCGAAGGATTGAAGCACAGCGTCTACGCAGATGACATTACCATCTTGTGACAGGGGGAAGTGAGGGGCAGATTGAGAGCGCCCTGCTAGAGGCGATTAACACCTTAGAAGAGTACCTTCATCCTTCCGAGCTCAATTGCTCCTCGAGAAAGTCAGAACAATTACTGTATCGCACTATACGCTGGCGACCGAAGCCCAAGAGATGAAAGTCATTAAACCAGTTAGACATCCACCTCTTATGCCTAGTTCACACTGAAACATCCGCTTTTTACAGCGACCGAAATTCCCCTGCCGCCGAAACGCAGCGTCCTTCGCACTGGACGCGCCCCGCGCAGCCGAATATGCCATCTACTACGGGGCGAACGTCGGATGGATGCGCTGTCACCCGGTTGTTGTCGCGGCTCGCAAACACTACTACGCTATCCAGTGGTGTATACTTCGACGATTCTCGTACGCAAGAAGCAAGAAAAGACAGTACTGCTTACTTTGCTGGCAAGTGGGTGTCTTGTAATTCACGAAGAGCAGAAAAACCACCAACGCCAGCGGCGTTGGGGGGTTTGTTCTGCTCTGCAAGACCGCAACAAGCTCGGTCACGCCAACAGCAAGCTCGGTCACCTCCTTCACGAAATACGGAGGCGAAGTAGGCACAGAGTAAGTTAAACACCCGTTGGTTTCAACATTCAGTTACGTGCACTGCAGCATAACAAGTGAGTAGGGCTTGGCCGCCATTTTTAAAACTTCCTTGACTAGAGCTCCTATTAGTCCGCGGTGACCTATTCGGCGGCAGACGCCGCAAAAATCGATCCGAGAGCGATCGGCGCGGAGAGGGCCCTTTCGGCGAATCTCGCCGCCGCCGAACCAGATTCGGATCACTTTCGGCGGCCGGAATGCTCAGTGTGAACGCGGCCTGAAGGAGATGTCATCCAGAGGGCCGTTTCCGTCAAAGTCTTGGTCATGTTGACAAAGTCTACCAGTGCTAACAGCAAATCTATAGCCAAGTTAACTTCGAAAACAAACGGTGCGGTACACCTCAGACGCATAGTGGCCAACAAAAGAAATGGGATCAAGGAAGACAACCTCATCCAGCTGATGCAATAGTTTGTTCTAAGCCACTTCTTGTACGGGGCAGCACTGCACAACTGGTCTAGAGCAGAGTTCGAGAAACTATGCGCTCCTCAAGAAAGTTATCAAGAAGGTCCTGGGCCTACCCATACACACCAGCACCGAGCGTATTCTTGAGCTTGGAATTCACAACACACTGGAAGAAATAGCAGAAGCCTAAGATAGAGCACAGTTTGCAAGGTTATCTACAACAAGGTCGGGGAGAAAGATCTGGCAGGAGCTGGGCCAACACCCAATGTCGATTACACTCTAGTACAATAATATCCCCGACAATATCAGCGAGAATATCAAGGTATCTCCATTACCACGAAACATGCATCTAGAACACAACAATGGAAGAAGAGTAGCGAGTGCCAGGACTGTACTTTGTCAAGGCTCAAATGAGAAACGAGGGGTCGTATTTGTTGACGCGGCCTCCTACGCAAATCGGAAAGTTTTTGTGGCAGTGGTGGTCGATGGGGCTGGCCGTGTCATCAACTCGGCGATGGCCAGGACAAAACACCCAATCATTGCAGAATAGGTGGCCATCGACTTAGCACTCAAGATGGATAACTTGAAGTCTGTAGGGGGTCCGTCCTATGTGCGGCGGGTGCAAAAGCCTAGCCGATGTTTCAGCCACACACAGTCGTACCATGTACGATTAACGTCCTCTATCCGTAGCTAGTCTCATTACAGCTACACAAGTTCGGGCGAATAACAGGTTAGGTAAAAAACAACACTTTATTGCTAGGCGTTAGCAATTGTGCGTAAAGGTCGTGATGAGATAGTACAAGAACAAGAGTAGATGCTTACTCCTTGGTCGTTGTCGTCATCGGCTCGCAGGAGAGTTGTGGGTTCGACCTCCTTGGTTCCCGGCCGGTGTCAGAGAGAGCGTACGGCCATCTGCACGCTCGAATTGTCCCCTGACCCGGTTTGCCTCTGCCTGAAGAGAATAATACGTTTTTTTTTTTGCTGCGAGGAGGGGAAACCCGTTCCGCGCGCCGGGAAATGAAGGAAAATCAAGCGCCGGCGGGGGTATTCGCGCAACTAGGTTTTCACGCTGTCGTAAAAAGGGAAAGGGAGGCTAGACGCGCATGCTCCTCCACATCCTCCATCCTTAAGAAAGCCCCCGAACGACAGAGACTGCAACATGAGAATATTTTGTCATTCTTCATCGAGGAAGGCTAGGACAGTTGGTCCCAATCCGTGCCCTCCTGCAGTTGGCCCTCTCCCGTAGGTGGAGCTGGTGCCCCCACTTGTCGCCGCTGCATCCAGAGTGGCCTCCAGCACCACTGCTGTGCTCACTTGCGTCATGGCCAGTCATTGTCACCGCTGTCGCTTCCTCCGCCATTACTGCCACAGCTGTCGCTCTCGTCACCGTTAGTGGCGTCCTGAATCCTCTGCCGGTATCACTCTGGTCCAGACCACGCCCCGTTGACCCCCGCTACTCAGGTAGTTGATGACGACTGGGAGTTGCCAGTTCATGATGGTCCCACTCCGCACCGGCTCAGGCTGCCCTCTCGAGCATGGTCTGGGCTGCCGCATCGGGTCACAGCTCCACTGGTCTGGCGGGATCGATAGTCATCATCGGCGTGCCTCGGCATGGCCTCAAGGTAGTAGAGGCCATACGGGTGTCCGGACAACCATGGATCAGCTAGGTAGGCTTGTGCTTGTGATAGCGGCTCCGAGGCGACTAGCTCTCCCGGCTGGGCTGGCCGTTGGTCCCACTGGCGCCTCTTGCGTACAGGCCCGCTAATGAGAGCGAAGGGGTAGGTTGGAAGTGGCGTTGCTTGGTTGGGTGGGGCCGCCATGACGACATGAATTGTCTTGGGGGTAATTTTGTGAAAGAAGTGGTTTCTGCTCCGAGCTGTTCCGGTGGCACCTCCTTCTCTTTTGACTCTCTATCTGCTCGGTAAAAGTCGACAAAGAAAAACGAACAGGTTAAAAATCCCACATGTGTTGCACGCGAACCCTTGCACCTCGCGTCGAGCATATCAAACGCGGCCTACCATGCATAATTGTCTCCGCCTGTTACGCAGGAAGTAACACGGTTCTTGGCTCCTCACTCGGTGTCGAGCAATCTCCCCTGCCACGCATGGCCTAGAGAAGGACTGGCAGGAGTCCTCGGGCTCCTCCCGTAACACGTAGCATTTTAATTCACATACGAGCACCGGTCCGCCGCTCGGTTTGTCTTTCATGTTCGTGAGCCAATAAACAAGCGAGGAAACTTTCTCTCGCACTCGGTACGGCTCAGACCATTTCGGTGCCAGCGAGGCAGCAAACAGTTTGCTCGCATCGCTGAGAACATGATGGCACCGCAGCACCAGATCGCCCACTTCGTAGCATCCGTTCTGATGCGCGCGGTCGTACTGTGCCTTCCCTGGTGCCCTAGCAGTGCTGAGATTATAACGAGCCTTGTGTAAAGCTTCCGCTAGATCTCGCGCCGCTGCATGGCGTATTCAGCCTGTGCTGATGTCGGCACTGGCACTCCACTGTGATTCGCAAGCATGGTCTTCATCGTATTCGACAGTTCTCTTTCAGGTTCAGAGAAGAAGGCACATACCCAGTTGATCGGTTCACGTTTGATCGCAATGCAAAACCGAACTCTGGAAGGTAGGTATCGCAGTTCCTATGTCTCTCAGAAAATGCAACAAGCATATGCTTGATGTTGCGATTCACTTGCTCCGTGGGGTTGGACTGAGCATCGTGGGTGGTTGTTTTCTTGTGCTTGATGCGCAACGTGGCGCGCGTGTCCATAAACACCTTTGCAGTGAAATAACACGCGTTGTCTCTTTTCACTTGCTCAGGGAACCCAAACCTGCTGAAAACCTCCAAGTTCTCTAAGATCACCCAAGCCGTCAACTTCCTAAGGAGGAAAAGTTCCACCCATTTAGTGAATTGATCCGTGATTACGAGCAAAAACTTGTTTCTGCTAGTAGTGGGGTACGGGCCTATTGCGTCACATGCCGCAGTTTGCCAGGGAGTCTCACTGTTATTCGGCTGCATGAAGCCGGGCGGACGTCCGCCTCGTGGCTTGACGCTTTCGCACACACGAGATGAGCGGGCGTAGCGAATCGCGCTTCATAACTGGCCAGGTAGTGAGGCGATACAACTTAGCGTAAGTCTTGGGGCAGCTCACATGCCAATCAATGCACGAGTCAAGAAAGTAGCGAAGAAGTGCTCATCTCAACGTGCGCGGTATCACGACTTCAAATTACTAACTTGTGTCATCGTCGAATGGGATCTACTTTAGGAAAAAGCCGTCAAAATCAAGCATATATGAATCCAGCGCCCTCACAGCATTACCAGTTGTTGCCGAGCGCTCCGCATCCACAACAGTACAAGCTGCCCCTTTGTGCGCGGTGGCCGCACTACCACCCGGCTCCTAGAGTCCGTCGAACACCTTTCGACAAAATGGAACTTTCTGCTTAGCTTCTAACTGTTCCCTTCTGCTGAAAAGAATCCTTGCGCCAACGACAGCAGCTACGTGGTTCACGCTCTTACCTCGAACTAACGTTTTCCCCGCTGTTTGCGTTAGCGCGAGTGTCTCACTCAGAGTTCGTGCCGAATTAGTCGCGTGATTTGCCTCGTGTTGAACTGGAGCATGCGATAGTGCGTCGGCCGCGGCATAGTTGTCACCCTTGCGGTAGCGAACGGTGAAGTCGTAACGCTGCAGCAGCAATGCCCAATTCGCCAGGTAGCCACTTGGTTCGTTTAAGCACCTCCACCACAAGAGCGCCATGTGGTCAGTCTCAATCACGAACGCAAGTCCATCTATATAAAAGTCAAACTTACGGAGAGCAAAAACTATCGCCAGACACTCTTTCTCGGTTACCGAGTGGTTCCTCTCCGCCGGCGCCAATGTACGGCTCGCGAATGCAATCGGTCGGAGGGAATCTCCATGCTCCTGAAGCATAAATGCTCCTAAGGCCAGGTCGCTTGCATATGTGTGAATCACAAACTCGCAACTCATATCGGGAAGCTGCAGCTGAGCCGTGTTGGCCAGCAACTTCCTAGGGCGACGCAATGCGGCCTCCTGCTCTTGGCTCCAAGCCCAACGCTCGCCATTCCTCAAGAGCTTCGTCAAAGACGCCTGCACTGCCGCGCTGTCTGGAATGAACTGGCGATAAAATTTTACCATCCCCAGAAAGTGCCTCAGCTCACCAATATTGTTCGGCGATGGAAAGCTGACTATCGCTTCAAGCTTACCCTTATGCGGCCAAATGCGACCATCGTCAAGGATAAATTCCAATAATGTTATTCGGGTCGCCGCTATTTGAGCTTTCTTATGGTTTATAGTGATTCCCGCAGACTTCAGCCTTTCTAGAACGTCTCTCAAGTGGCGCAAGTGTTCTTCCAGCGTTTTTAAGTAAACCACTATGTCGTCTAGATATGCGAGAACACGCTGCCACTTTGCATAACCCAAAACACGGTTTATTAGCCTCTGATACGTAGCGGGAGCTCTCGCCAAGCCGAAAGACATCCTCCTGAATAGGAAAAGTTCCATGTGGCACGTGAAAGCTGACTTCTCTTTATCCCGCTCGTCTATCTCAACCTCAACATATCCACGGCTAGCATCGAGCGTAGTGAAGTACTTCGCCCCGCCTAGATTGGATACCAACGATAATATGGAGGGAAGAGGGTACGCGCCCTTCGTAATCTCATTCAGCCTGCAGTTCTACAGAAAGGTGATACGTATAATCTTTCTTTGGAACTAGCACGGCCGGGAAACCCCACGGGCTGTTTGACCTCACAACTACGCCTGCGTCGATGAGTTCGTCTAAGGCGGGGTCAAGTGCTTTCTGCTTAGCCAAGCCGATCGGTCTGGAGTTGCATTGCCAAGGTCGTGCATCACCCGTGTCAATTTTATGCTTGACCAGAGTAGTGTGACCAGGACGGTCAGTAAACATCGCGTCATACTCCTACAACAGCGACGACAGCTGTGCTCGTTCCCCTTGTAGTGCCATCAGCACTATACCTGGTGCTTGCCAGGTATGGCCTCACCTACCACCCGCTGCCGTTTACCCGCGACTTTCGGGTTTTCCCTGCGTCGCAGCGTGCTGGACCCTCCGGCCCGAAGCTCTCATCTGACCGCAACCTAACTTCCCCGACAACGTCTCCCTCCACCTTTGGTCCGGCCACTAGCGCAGTGATCCTCGCACCCGGTCACAGATCCGACGAAGTTCTTGAAGTCGTTCCTAGTGCCGACAACCTGCCCACCACGAAGTGCGTTTTTTCGAAGTCCTCGGCCGATGGTCCTTCTGGCACGCTTGCTACCTGTACGTTTTCCACAAAAGTGACGGCACGCAACACCGTGGCCCCACCAGACTCCATGACGACCACCTTGCCGCCCGCATCGGAGTCTGGCACAGGTGACCTTTCGCCCGTTATTGACTTCCCGACCTCGAAGCTTTCGCCTTCAGCAACGTCCGATAAACGAGAGAACCTCTCGTCTGGCCACTAGCGACGCGTGTCCTGCGCCCGACTGCCCATCCGCCAAGGTTCCCGACATTTGAGCTGAATGCAACCAGTCAGCCACGAGGTTTGTGTTTTCATCGTCCTCGGCCAACGATGCTGCAGGCATGCTTACCACCGGCTCGTCTCGGCCGACCTCCATGGCTCACAACACGGCTGACACGTCAGGTTCTACGACGGCAACATCACCGAACGCCCTGGTGGCTACCACGACTATGGGCATTGTCACCCGCGCTATTCACCTCCCGGTTGCGGAACCTTCACCGTCCCAGATGTCCAAAGGCGACTGTCGACCAGCCTCAATGCTCTGCACGTCCTGCCAGCAACGACCACCATCGTCCTCGCAGTTTCCCGCAGCTGAAGTTAAAGCCACCAGCCATCAACCACGGCCAAGCTTCCAAGACGCTGCTACTATGACTGATGCGCTTGAGGACGACATGCCCGGTCCGCTTCAGACAAGGCTCACCAGGCATACCACGCTTGTGGTGGATCAATCTAGGGGGTGTTGGCTGGAGGCGGCCATCAATTATACAGACCTGCACGCCAATCCTCGTGCCCGGACTACCGGAGGTCATTACACGAGCACAGGTGTCTCGTTCAATACTCCGGGCGAGCCCACGCTAACTGGGTTCCACCACCGCCATTCCCCGGAGCCTTTGCCTCCGGACGGCAACGACCAGACGTGTGTCCACAACGCCAGCTCGTGTGTCACAACTGCGACGACGCTCATACCTCATGCGTGTCTACCACCCGTTACCCTACGTCGGCGACAACAACGTGCTTGGCGTCACACATTGCGGCAACTTTTGAGCCACCCGGCTGTGCAGCCACGAGTTGCAGTCACAACCCTGAAACGGCGCAAGCGCCTACTCGGCCTATCCGACGCAATGTCCCACCACTAGTCGTGTACCCGACTACCCACCGCACACTTGGTGGTATTGTTTGGACACGTTCCTGCGGGCGTCGGCACGTCTATCTATGCTGGCACGTCAGACGCCGCTCGACTTTGAGGTCTGTGTTGCGTCGACACCAACGTCGGGGCCCGCACTGCCGACCCTCTGCCGACGTTAGCAGCATGACCTAGCGACACACGGTCCACTCTCGGCCTGTCCGACGAGGTCACCGTGAGACCCGCTTGTCGGCTACCACAGCGACCCGGCACTTCCTCTTTCGTCCCTTGCGCTTCTCCCGGAGTCGCCCACCGGAGACACACTGCTTACCGATGGCCCATAAACGTTGACAACCTGGACTTGCCAAATGAACACTTCATGGATTGTCGTTCATGTATATAGCATTTGTCGCTCTCTTTCTTTTTTCATATGCCTTCAAATCGCGCGAAACGCTAGGGGGGGAGCCCTGTAGTGCCATCATCACCATCATCATTTCTCAATCACCGCGCCGCACCTCTCGCGCAGCTGATGCTTGCTCGAGCTGCGCGAGGATGAGAACAAGCTAGCGCACTTGGCGTACCGGACGTGGAAAGCCACGAGGCTCCGCTTCAGGCGTGGAATAAGGTGGTGAGAGAACGACACGACTACGTTGGCCGCCGTCCCGTCTTCCTCTCTCGCTACACCCTTATAGTAGGCTGTGTGCCTTTACCAAAAGCGAGTGCACTGCTTTTTCCGGCAGCTCAGCACATTGTTCAGGCAGGGGTTGTTACTCGCTTTCTCGGCGCGCTTTCCTTCTCGTGTACTCGCGCCTCTCCCTGCGATTGGCATGCCTTTGTCAATTCGGGGGCCTTCGAGAAAATTTTCAGCGAGTCTCCGCCGCGCTCACGGTAACCGCCATTTGAAATGTCAATTACACTACCCGACTTGGCGAGAAAGTCTCGACCCAGCATTAGAGACAATAGAGAGTTATAGTTTAGCGTTAGCGTGACAGCGTAGGTTAAGGGAATGGTGTTACCGTGCAACAAACGTTCGTTGTGGGCAGCGTCTTATAGCTTAGCGGTATAGCGTTTACGT
The DNA here is from genome assembly GCF_043290135.1 of Rhipicephalus microplus. Classification (NCBI taxonomy): domain Eukaryota; kingdom Metazoa; phylum Arthropoda; class Arachnida; order Ixodida; family Ixodidae; genus Rhipicephalus; species Rhipicephalus microplus. The sequence goes on from NC_134703.1 coordinate 216,418,180, forward strand.
GGTTTACGTGCCCCAGCTGGGATGGTGGCGCCACCTATTATATTTTTTTTTATTTTATTTATTTATTTTCAGATTTACTGCCAGCCTTTGAAAAAGGCCTTTGGCAGGAGCGGGCAGAACAAATAAAAGAATGCGAGAACATACGCAAATACGTCCACAAAACAACCGCAACAATGAGCGGGAACAAAATAAAAACAAAAAATATACAATTACGCAATCAACAAAGTGACAGCAGGTACTTTTAACAACTTGTTTGGTACCAAGCCAGACCTACACTGATAAAAACTATTAATAATATACAAGACATGACTGGAAAGAGCAGGAGAAATCTGGACCGAGGTGCACCGCTAAACAAAACAGAGCTACAATGTGACACACTCAACATCAACAACAAAAAAAGAAGAAAAAAAAACATCAGAACAACATTATTGTTTCGCAATCACATATCAGTTTGCAGAAGTCGCGATACTAGGAAAGCGGAGTGACGACCAAGATACCGAAAAAATTACAGATAATCTGACAATGCTTTAGCAAAAGAATTTAGTGTAGTACAATCAATTACATTGGATGGAAGTCGATTCCATTCACGCGTTGTTCTCGGAAAAAAGGAGTTTTTGAATGTGTCTGTTTTACAGCTAAAATCCTTTATCTTTTTCGTGTGGTGTGATCGCGTCGAGCGCTTACCAACCAGGTCGATAAAATTACTCTTGTCTATTGCCAGCTTATCATGATAAAGGGAGTACAAAAACTTGAGCCGTTCAAGCTAACGTCTCTTTTGCAATGTATCCAGCTCTGATTCTGCCAAGATTGAAGTTACAGATACTTGCCAGCGATAGCAATTATGAACAAACCTGATGCCCTTCCTTTGAACGAGTTCTAGTTTATCAATGTTGTTTTTTGTGTACGGATCCCATATAACTGATGCATATTCGAGGGAGGGCCTAATGAAAGTTTTGTAAGCCAGTAACTTTATTTCCTTGGTTGATTTTCGCAATGACCTTCGAAGGTATCCAAGTTTACGCATATGGTTTATAAGTTAAACAGTGAAAATGATAAGAAAACGAAAATGTTCGCCTATGCCACCGCGCGAAGCATTATTAGAAGTTTATTTTAGTGATACTGAAAGTAAATATATATGAACCGCGCACCAAACGCGAAAACGTTCACGTTGCCGATTTGTTTACATCGATCTTGTAGTTAGGCCTAGAGGCGTTGGAAATGGGAAGCTATCTCAAAAACTACGCTAACTTATCCGTAATACTCGGTCATTGAAGCTAACTGAAGGCAAGCGAAGCCACTTTGAACAGTAGTTTGCTGCGAACAAGGTGAAGTTTTCAACAACTACACCAAAATCACTTCGAAGCAGGCGTCTGAGAGCGCCGCCGTGTTTACGTACACTACGTACACCTACGCTACTACGGTAACGTGAAATCTGAAAAATACCGCGCGTGCGGGAAGCGGTATGGGTGACGTACGCATCTGCGCATGCTACACCCGGTAACCCGGTAAACTATAACTCTCTATTGACAGCCCAGGAAGATGCATGAAAGGTTGTCGCCTCACGCGTCTGTACCTGCATATCACTACCATAGCCACGCCGCTCGATTGTACTGTGCCCGTAGCAAGGCGGAATATGGCGGTGCTTTGTCTCAAGCGAATATTGTTCTCGCGGAGATGGTGCAACACGTCATCGCCGAAAAAAGAAGCGCTTGCCCCAGTATCAAAAAGTGCTACGAACGTCTTTCGAACTATCGTTAATTCGATTAGCGGCGCGGGCGCGTCTACCGCCTCACCTGTGCGACTGAATGACGATGCAAGTGATCCGAACGCATCGTCGGAATTACTGGTAGCCGCACGGGGTCAGATGTGGATCACCGCGGCGCCGTTCGTTTCCCGAACCGCGCGTTTGCTCCTTACCCGGTGTGCGGTTGCATTCGCGGGTAATGTGCCTCGGCGCGCCGCACCGGTAGCAAAAACCGCGGTCACCATGCTGGCCTGATCGTAAGTCGCCTCGATCAGGTGGTCCTCGCTCTGGCTTAGGCCACTCGCTATGCCTCGTGCCGACCACGGGCTCTTGCCATAGAATGTCACGCGCAGGGGGCGGCTTAGGTCATACGGAGCGCGTAAGCATAGGGGTCCAAAGCGCGGTCGGACAGATCCCACCCGCGTGGTTGCTGTTTATCAGCGAACGATGCAGACGCGTTACGCCTAAACGCTTCTGAAACTACCGCGCCGCCATTCCACGCACAGTGAGGCTCAATTGGCTGCGCTGCGGGCGGGCGTGGGTGATACAATCACGCAGCGAGGATGTCCCCTTGTATGCGCTTCGGCTCGGTGGCGAGCTCTTCTAGGTCTGCGAACTTACATCTCCTGAAGTGCGCCGCAAAAGTCAGGTGCGCTTGTCGGGTAACTCAATCAACTTTTTCTGCGTTGGTGGTCTCAGGATTAGTGAGACGCTACAGTTCGTTCATCGTCCATACATACTTCACCAAGGATTCGTCCAGATGCTGGGTGCGTTTTTTCGATTCCCTCTGCAAACGCCACTCATAATTAGCCGGTAGGAATTCACCGCGGAAGCTGTCGCGGAACTCTGCTACCGTATGGGCGTGATGTCGGATTAGTCGGAACCATCGGTCCGCTTGCTCTGTGAGCGGCACCAGGACCGTGCCTTCGAGAAGTTCAGCGTCAGCAACCCCCGTCACCTGCTGATAATGAAGCAACCGGTCAAGATACTTGTTGGCGCTCTTGCAGCCGTGGTAACCCGTGTAGGTAGGTATGTCTACCTTGACACGTGGTCGCAGAGTCTGCACGGGGGTCTATGCTGTGTTCTGCAGGGCACTCGCGAGGCTTTGCATAACTGACAGCGCATTCTGTAAGAGTACCTAGCTCGAGGCCAAACTGTTGCCTGCGGACTCGCCTACAGTTGCGGTGCGTGTCAAATCAAAGTGTGGCGGCGCCTCTCTGTTCGCGTCGCGAGATGCCAGAGCGCCATGCGTGACGCTTCCCCGTCATAGGCCTAATCTCTGCTAATGTAGTCTCTGCACTTTCTTATCATCCCGCGTGAAACTACCACAATCTACACTGTCGGAAAGTCCTAACAGTGCCTACGCGTTAGCCAAATGATCGCCACTCTGCGACGTGACGTCAGACAACATTGACAAAACTTGGGATTCCGACATACCTATTATCCTACGTGTGGGGGAGCGTCCGCAGTTGCTCGCGTCCACAAAACTAGCCCCGTTGCCAAATTCGTTACGTTGGGCGCCGGATATAGGGGGTCCGTACTATGAACGGCTGATGCAGAAGCCTAGCCAATGTTTCAGCCGCAGACAGTCGTACCGTGCATGTTTAACGTCCCCTATCTGTAGCTAGTCCCATTGGAGCTATACACTGGTTCGGGCGAATAAGGCAGCAGGCTAGGTCAACAACAACACTTTATTGCTAGGTGTTAGCATTAGCACGTAAATGTCGCGAGGAGGTAGTACAGAAACAAGAGTAGACGCTTACTCCTTGGTTGTTGTCGTCCTCGGCTCGCAAGGGGGGGGGGGGGGTACGACCTCCTTTGTTCCTGGCCGGTATCAGAGAGAGCTTGTGGCCGTCCGCACGCTAGTTATGTACCCTGACTCGGTTTCTCTCTCCCTGATGAAAATAATACCTTTTCTCACTGAGGGAGGGAAAACTCGTTCCGCGCGCCGGGAAAGAGGGGAATCGCGAGCGCCGCTGTGGGGGTATTCCCACAAGTGACTTTTGCACTGCCGTAAAAAGGGAATGGGAGGCTGGGGAATGGGAGACTACGGGTCTTCGCTAAGGCCACGGTCTGAGAACAAACAAGGAGAATACTTCATGGCAAAGACATAGCGCATCATCTTCTGAGTTGGTTCCCAGCTCACCTTAGACAAATCAACTACTCCCCTCACAATCTCAATGAAGCAGCACATGCGGCGGCGCAAGACCTCTCCAACCACGCCTCCCCGGCCATGCGTTCTACCGGTTAAGGGTATAACCGGAAAATTCTTACTACATATAAAGAGCTCACTAAGCATTTCTGCCTGTCTAGAATTATTTTCCCGCCACCTCACAAAACTCTAATTCAGCCCCAAGCACTTACAATAAAGCTTTTGCACACGCGGATGTACCATACTTTGAAAATGTTACACACTATGTACCCTGACTTATACCTAAGTAAGTAAACTTTGCCCATATTGTGGGAAAATGGCTTCATGAAAACATATGCTGTGGCAGTGTACCGAATTCGCCCATTTATAGAACATCACCTTTGCCAGATGGGAGGCGGCAATCCGCAGCTCGTCCTTGGCAGATCAGTTCTGGGCTCACCAAGTCCGCCAGGTGGCTGAGGAGCTCGGCATCTCAGTCCCCACGTGGGAGTGGTCCGCAGCACAGTGATCTGTGTTTTAGAGGACCATATAAATGTTTACCCAATCCAATCCTGTTGAAATTGTTGCACTTGATGGTGAAAAGCGGCGAGGGCTTCGGAGTCGCTGCGGTTAGTTTGTTTGGCACGTCACCATATGTGGGAGGCTTTTTCGATAGAAGAAGGCCTACTAACATAAAACTTGAAGACTGTTTACTAACGTGGTAGCAGCAGCGGGACAAAAATGCCAACGCTGTACTCGAAAGATTCGAAAAACGTAAGAATGCAAACGAGCTTGGCAGCTTAGGTTTAACAGCCACAAGTGGTGACGTAATCTTCCTGTAAAACTTTGGTGGCGCTGTTTCTTATCGGAAGCTTCTTTCAGAAAGTGGCCGTGTCAGGCCGGGCTAACCAGTGAAGAGATGAATGCTATGCAGGTTTGTGCGTGGGGGTCGCCACATCAATTATATTTCGCTCACAGCCAACAGCACTGACGCTGACGCTGACACTTGATTATGGCAAAAGTAGTTCTTTATCGTTGTCGCGGTATTGTTTTTGTTATTACCTTTGCGCGGACGTCTCCTGAAACCTAGACGATGCCACTCTATTTCCACTTTTTCTTTGTTTCTACAATCCTGTACCTTGCAGGTCAAAATTCCCAACCAGAACAAAGCGCAATCATCGAAGTCTCACCAACCACTCCCGCCACCACCGCTTCCAATGAAGAAGGGCTCGGTGCTGTCGGCAAGCACGCCGGTGCCAACGGTTGTTTCATCCACGCCACAAGCTAGGTTTGTCAAGAAAGGGTAAGTTCGAAATTTCAAGCTCTAAAATGCACACGGACTCGGACTTCGTCTACGCTGCTCTCGTTTTTCGGTATGTCTTCCAATAAGCTGGGCAGTACATGCTCACTTTGAACAAAGAAAGAGCGCTAGCAGGGGAAGAAAGCAAAGAAACACACACACACTCACTGTGCCGTGTTTGTGTCATCTTGCCTACATACCGTTCTAGGGCTGTTTTTTTTAAACTTGTTTTAAATGCGAATGAATTTTTAGTCGGGCTATGTCAGGCATACGGCATTGTCTGCGGCGTCCATGGCGCCGCTTTCACGTCCTTTCCCATAGGAACAGCTGCGGGCATGCGCGCTTATCTTCGCCCCTAGCAACCTGAGCATGTGGTACGAAAGACTGTAGGAAAGGGTAGGTGCAGTAATGCCACTGAAACTTCGCAAAGTAGTTACGTATGTGGTTAAAGGCACGCCTTCCCTCTCTTCTTCCTCCACGGACCACTGCGCGACGGGCGCCGCGTTGGTATTGGCCAGATGCCGTCTCGTGGCACCACTCGCAGCGTTCGTTTGTTTAGTCGCTCTTGACTACTGTCTTTGCTCTCGAAGTGTGGGCGCACTCAGGGCGAGCTGGTCTATAGTGCTTCGGTTTTACGGGTACGCGCTTGTCCCTTCGGTTGTCTTTCCGTGAGCATTGTGCTGTGAAATACTTTTCACCCAAGAATGATGTCGCTGTTGATCGCCATTGGTAGCTGCTGCACCTTCTGATGCCAGAACCAGTTCAGTCAAAAGCTCTTCAGGATACTGCCCGTTAAGCGCTACGATGTGCGACAAAAACACATGATCGTAACGAGTTTTTTTTTATGTAGGAAACAAAAGAACTGCTCACGCTGCACAACCATTCACTCTGAATCTTGGCCTCAATGGTAGTACCGGTGGCTCCACCACAGTGGTCTAGTGACTAAGGTACTTGGCTGCTGACCCGCAGGTCGCAGAATAAAATCCTGGCCGTGGCGGCAGGATTTCCGATGGAGGCGGAAATGTTGTAGGCCTGTGTACTCAGACTTAGGTGCACGTTAAAGAACTCCAGGTTGTCGAAATTTCCGGAGCCCTCCACTATGGCATCTCTCATATACATATGGTGGTTTTCGGATTTTAAACCCCACAAATCAAATCAAGGTAGTGCCGGCAGGCATTCCTTCTGCGCGGTGTGGAACGAAAAATTGGCCCCAGGCATCCATGTTGATCTGCAATTGTCGTCGAAAGAAGATAGTCTTGCGTCTGGAGAGAGAAAACAAAAATTGGAGGACCCTTAAGCTTCACCTTTAGGAGTTGAAAGCGATAGCGAAATTCGGCTCCTAGTGCACCCTTCAACCGCTAAGTGCGTACTTATTGATGAGTCTTGTTACATACATACGCGCGCACACAAACACGCAAACTTTAGATTGAACCAGTACACACTATTTTCGCCAAATGGGCTCGTTTTCATCGTGACACCTGTCAAACAAATTGCGTTAAGGGTGTTCTGAAACACTTTTTTCATTACCTATGAAATTATTTCACTAGAAGAGCTTATTGCCTCATGAATACAACGCTGCGAAAATTTCAATACTCAGTCCAGTGCGAGAGGTGCAAAGATTTGTCGCATGCTGCAATCGCTTTTTTTCTTCTTTTGTCCCGCCCCGCTGCGGTGGTTTAGTGGCTAAGGTACTCGGCTGCTGACACGCAGGTCGCGGGATCGCATCTCGGCTGCGGCGGCTACATTTCTCATGGAGGCGGAAATGTCGTACGCCCGTGGGCTCATATTTGGGTGCACGTTAAAAACCCCGGGTGGTCGAAATTTTCAGAGCCCTCCACTACGGCGTCGTTCACAACCTCATGGGGGTTTAGAAGCGTTAAACTCCACATATTTTTATGACCGGTGCCAGAGCTGACAGGTGAGCGGCGCTGTTTTAATCCTCAAAGTAGTAGCCGACCGGCCGGCTGCCTATGCCCGCCAGGTATTGTCTCTGCTAGCCAGAGGGTGAGGAGGGTGAGACGTCGTGTCGCCACAACGCCGTAAGCCGTGTGAGAGAGGACTACAAAGACAGCATGTTCCTTGGAAGAAACCGCGGCGGCTGCCGCAAATCGCTCTGCTAATTGAGCGAACAGATCGGCGGACCCTTTGATGTGCTGTCAGGAGCTTGGGACCCCTCGACCAGCGGCACACACACGACGAGGAAAAGCCCCGCTGGCGCCATCTTGCAGTGCAGTGTTCACGACTCAGTATTGGACGTTCACGTGGGCCGTGCATGCTCGTCCCCCTCGCTTGTTGTGTGTGTGTGATTGGTGTTTCACTCAAGGGGGAAAAGCCCAACAGGGCTTAAAACGACGCCGCAGAGTGCTGGACGTCGCTTTGAACCATGTAACTGTTCAACCACCACGCTTGTGGTTTGTGAAACTTTCAACTTGTCTATGCTGTAAATAAGTGCAAATAGCGCCATAAACCCGTTTGTTTTTCGTATCCCCGTCTTGTCAGCGTTCGCTTCCTCAACCCGAAGTTACACGACGCTACCAGAAGAGACCAGGTAGACCCCGGTCTGCAACAACTGGTGATCAGCGCTGGGATTCGGAGCCACTACTGGTGACCAGAACTGAGATCCACAACAATATCAATCAATCGTCTCTCCACCCGAAGAAAGTGCTGCAAGCTAAGCAGAGAGAGGTGGCAGGGCAAAGAAACAATCGTGCCTCGTGACTTTGAGCACAATTTTTTCATCGAATGCGCGACTTTTTCATTGTGATCGCGCACGCACGCGTGAACAAGTAACGGCCTCGCGCGGCTATCTCAGTAATTTATTTTTCGGTCACAGACGCACAGATGATTTTTCACTTGCAACTAACGGGGTCAACGCCGGCAACGGCCTTTCTGCGACACGAGCTGTTTCACGCTCTCGCGTTAAAGCGTTTATTTGATGTTCTGTGCGAGAAATCCTGTGAAGGGTATTCTGGAGGCGCTGCGTTAGAGTGGCTTGAACATGCAGCAGAGGCGAACGAGCGCATCAAGTCACGTCACACGTGAGACATGAGCGCTATCTGACACTTATCTTGGAAAATCAAGCGTGCGACTCTGAGACGGGCGTGCCCGCCTGCCTCGGAAGTGATAAGCTGTTGAACGCAAGGCCACTGGTAGGTGCCACCACCGTGTGATTTTAACAAAGCGTTAGAAACACTTCCCTTCTCGTGCAAGCGTTGCATACTCAGCGCAGCGTGATACGGTCCTTATAATTAGTTATGTATGCCTTTCCTAGTAAAAGACGCGCATACAGAATATATACGTGTTGTTATGGTGCCTCAGATATGCGCAGTAATAGCTTTTGATTTGGTAATCGCACAAGTGTGAATGCTTAATTGTAAGCAACATAGGTGGGCGCTGTGGATGGGGTGGCCCGTTTCGGGTATCAGCTGGTGCTGTTTAAAGTACCCAGTATCGTTGTGAGGGTGGCCGAGAGAGGGCGTCATGTGATGGCACCATCATTATCATTGGTACTGGGAGTTGTGGGGGTTGCGTGTGTGGGGAAGAGGGGAGTTCGGCCTGGTTGGGGAGAGTGGCAAAACGTAGCGATGTGTTGTGGGCGATGTAGGGTTAGCGCATGACAAGTGGGGGCCCACCCTGGATGGCTTCAGGCCCGACAACAGAAGCGGACGACATGCCTAGGCTTTAAGGTGTCGTTGAAGAGCTGTTGCTGCGCACCGACGGCTCCGCCATAAAGCACGAAATAATCGCGGCGGTTGTGCGCGATCGAGTGATGGCGACGCCACTGCCCACAGCTCCGCACGTGGGAGCATGGACTGTGTGGGGGGGGGGTTGCGTGTGTGGGGAAGAGGGGAGTTCAGCCTGGTTGGGGAGAATGGCAAGACGTAGCGGTGTATTGTGGGCGATTTAGGGTTAGCGTGTGACATTGTTAAGTATGAACAAGAAAACAAATGGACGGACAGACCAAAATTTTGGCGTTGAAGGTCCCCAAGAAACACTATCGTCTTTAAAAAAATTGCAGCGTGTGCGTTTACTAAACGCGAACTGCGGGTCTTTGCATCCAGTTGATGTCTTCTCTCACATTTCTCATTAGCAGCGGTTGACATGTTCCAATATAGGAAATACCGGTCCATCACTGCGTGCTTTGAGCCTCCCAAGGTTTCACTCGTGCGCAACACCGCGATGAGCGCCAGTGTCAACGCTGCCCACAATGTCAATAGAGCGCCAGCACAAGCCCTTAATAAAGTGGACCGTCTCACGAACAAGCGAACCGACTCCCGCTGCTTCGCATCCACCTATGGTTTCCTTTCTTGAGAGATTATGTGATATTCTTCGCGTGTTTGTATATTTCAGACTAAATTGCTTTCTCTGGTTCGGTTACGGTGACCAATCAGCCAGGGGACTTTCGATGCGAGGGCAGCTATGCTAACCGTGCATGACCTACCGAGTCGTCGGGTGTGTTCTTCGTTTAGGAACTACACGGGTACGTGCCGTTCGTCCGATGGTTTACAAGCTAATTCTAATGAAGGAAATTATATCCGCGACTGAAACTCTCGAGAAGGAATCGCTTACGGCGGCACGCTACTTCGCTCATTCGCTAGCTCGTTCTTTCAGCGATGTGGTTCGTATGCCAGAGCAGTCAACGAGGCGCATTTGCTTAATGTGGTTGGAGCGTCTAACCACTCAAGAAAACAACTACAGATTATCAAAGGTATGAACTATAAATGATGTACGCCTTTCGCGTTAGTAACGTGAAAGTCTTATATGCATACTCACACACCAAGATTTGCCGTCTGCGATATCCCCGCCCCGCGTCATGCGCCAAAGCGAGCTGTTGCTTTCACTGACAGTCATTGTGAGGGCTCTCTGAACATGTTGCCCCGCCATCTTGCCCCCTTTGAAATAAAGCGCTTATCAACATGCACACAGGGCAGGCATGTACGTGGTATTCATGTGCCGTGCAGAGACTATCACCACACGAGCATGCACCTCGCTGGACCTAGCTTGTATGTGCCACGCGCTTGCACTTCCTGCGCTGAGGAAGAAGACAGCTGGCCAGCTACTTTGGTGCTCTTCTGACTCGTCGTGTTACGGCCAGTCGTTCAGTTGTGGCCACAGGTTAACCCTTAAAAACATTTTTTTGACCCGTTTGTGTGCCTAAGAATCCCTACAATATTCTACACTCAGTAAGTAATTGCAGAGAGCCAACGTAACAGTCGTATAGGGCACCTGACAGTGGACCAGAGGGCGCGATGAAGCTCTTTGCGCCGCCTCAGCATTGTTGGTACCTACCACCAGGGATACTAAGAAAATGGAACGCTCGCTGAACACAGTGACACAATGAAGTGTCGGCGCCCTTTTGGCACGTTCTCCAAGAACGCTTCCTGGGCGCTTACATAATCAGCCATGACCCCCTTGCTCACATATAAAAAAGAAAATTATATGCACGTTCAACTTCGGTTTTGCTGCGTCTACTCGCTAGGCTACGCACTCGAAGACTCGGTTTTGCTGCGCCCACTCGCTAGGCTGTGCGTTCTGGAGCTACCATCATACCTCGTAAACAGCATTGCCGGGTGCCTCTAAATACCTTTAGGATGAGTCCGACAGCTGGCGCGAAGGCTCTCAGCTCCCTACTTGGCAAGCAAGCGCTTTCTCTGCAAAAGAGCGTCTGCTACGCAGGAGCACTGCAGGTGGCACCACATTCGAAAAAAGAGTGGAAACGAGAGCAAACGGAGGAGAAACAAGAGCGAGGGAAGGAAGTGCCGCTAGTTTACGAAGTTCTAGGGGCTTTAAGGTGCAGTGCTTCGCCGCTCCTTCTCTCACCGTTCGCTCTCTTTCCTCTCTGCGTCCCATTCTTTCGTCAGCTCCCCTACTGAAAATTTCCGTATATGCGGCTCTCGCACATACGCCATTATTGGACTACTGAAAGCCGTATGATACAGAAAGTTCCGCAGATAAGGAAAGCCCAGGCTGCGGAAAGGTCCACACATAAGGAAAGCCGCATGATGCGGAAAGGTCTGCAGATAAGGAAAGCCGCATGATGCGGAAAGCTCCGCAGATAAGGAAAGCTGTATTAATTATGCAGAAATGAAATGACCGTCTGAATCTAGTGCAAAGGAAAATAATGTGTAAATTGAATAGACGTCCACATCTTGGGTACATGCAGTACTGTGTACAAATCACAATATTTCTTAAAGATGCATAATGAGGGATTGAATCATCGACATCTTTCCAATCGTCGTGATGCGGAAGCAAAATTAGCTTATAAATAAAATACGATACAAAGCTACTAAATTAACATGCTAGTGATCATAAATGGTGGTCACATTGCAACACAATAATGTAGTGTTCTATGCAAGACTTTAAAAACTTATAAAGTTATTATTTGCAATAGAGAAGCATTATTATACACATCGGCCCTGCTACAATCAATATATTTTTTTTGCCTGTATGCTCCAGCTGTGAATAGCTACATTGCAGTGTGGATGGTACGCAAATGAGGTGACTGCACCGTAATTTCACGAGCTCCACCTAAGCTACAGGATGGTGGCACAAGACACAATGTAACAGCAATTTTGGAACGAAATTTTAAACATAAATAATAATCATAGCACTGGGAAAGTGTGGCACTGTGTTTATCTCATGAACGCCTTGTGAAGATCGACGAAATGCTGCTTGAGGCTCCGGCACCACTGTAGATTTGAGAGGTCACTGCCATGGAACTGATGTGCCCTTCATAGGCACCTGAAAATGTAAATAATTGGCACAAATAATGTCAGACACACGAGTTAGCACCTTTGTTCCCATGCACAAGAAATATAACACACAGAATGAAACTGATAATGTAAGGCAGACAATCCTACATGTTAGGCATATGTGAATAATAGAAGAAAGAAATGTATAAATTAGTTCTGCCACATGAAAGAAAACAGCATGCTTATCACAGTGATAATAACTAGGTTGTTGCCACGATTTTCAATGTTAGGGATAATTTATTATTATGGCCTTATAAAATTATGATTTAAATGCTTCCTGCACACTAAAATTTTAGGAACTGCCAGTGAAAGCTCTCAATGTATATTCAGGAGTGCGTACATGTACATTTTCTGCCTTTAAACTATACAGTTTGTGCACAAAGTTGGCATCTTGAACAATTTCGAGACGCAAAACTATGCAACTTATGAAGGTTAAAATCACCATGAAAGCAAGCAGGATCAGGCAGGTGCCGTTAAAAACCTGTGCAAGCCAGACTATTATAATCGAACTGCACAGAAATAGGGGATCAAGAGTAACAAAAATTCGGCTGCTGACCCACAGGTCACGGTATGAAATCCCGGCTGCAGCGGCTGCATTTCCGATGGAGGCAGAAATGCTGTAGGCACGGGTGCTCAGATTTGGGTGCACGTTAAAGAACGCCAAGTGGTCAAAATTTCCAGAGCTTCCACTACGGGGTCTCTCATATAGATATAGTGGTTTTGGGACGTGAAACCCCACATATAAATCAAGAATAACAGAAATAAACTGCCAACAGAAAAGGTAGGTGCATGTGTTATCTGTAAGTGCTTACACCTTACTACGTAGAGCATGCTCATTCCATTTAAAATACCGATATTGAAAAAAACTGCTCTATTAAGAATTTAAAAGGTGAGGTAGAACTGAACGACTCTATAAAAAGTGACCCTATTAGTAGTAGTAGTAGTAGTAGTAGTAGTAGTAGTAATTTGTTTTATTTCTTGAAAGGCAAGAAAAAGGATACAGAAGCAAAAGGCGTTTCATACGCCTGACAAAGGCCTCTGCACCTGTAGTTCGTCACAGATGCACTTTTTTTCCCTTTTTTTTTTTCCCCCTTTTTTCTTTCCCTTTTTTTTTGCAGATACAAACAAGCACACAAAAACTAACATGTCATGTACCACATGAGCGTTAACAAAAGAAATACAGGAATAAAAAAAAAAAAAAAAAAACAAGCAACATATAATACACTTAGCATAATACAGATGCAGGAACAAAAAAGGATGCATCGTATACCATAATGAACTACTTACTTTCTTAACATTAACATTCTACCTACTCTTTTTACACAATATAGATTAGTGATGATAAGTTATTTCTTTTTTGATCAAAATTTGTTTAACTTGTTTTTTAAATGTCCCTAGGCTGACGTCAAACTGCAAGCCATTTTGGAATTTATTTACTATTCGCGTTGATTGGTAATGCAGTGTTTGCTTTCCGTAATTTGTCCTGGTTCTCGGTAAACGCTGTAAGTTTCTTCTTGCAGGATAACGTTGGTCATTTTCTTTTTGTTTATACCACTTATTTTTGTGTACCTCTTGAAGCAGTTTAAAATAATATATTTGGTTTGCCTTTAAGATTTCATGTTTATCAAAGAGCACTGAAGTGCTCAAACGGTCTATTCTACCCTGGTAATTTTCATAACAGCGAAGTATTTTCTTTTGTAGCATTATAAGTTTGTTATAATTTTTCGCTGTTGTGGTACCCCATACTAGTACGCCGTAACAGAGTCTCGAATAGAATAGGGCATTGTACAAATTTTTCTTCAGCCACTGAGGAATGAGGGAACCAATTCTGTACAGGCATCCTACCGTTCCCGCAAGTTGCCTAACTAAATGATTAACGTGGACATTCCACGTTAAGTCTTCACTGAACCATACCCCAAGAAATTTTTGATGTTTTTCTCGTTTTATGATGTTCCCGTCAAAGCTTATCTTTATGTCATATTTAACATGTTTATTTATTGGGCGAAATATAATATATGTCGTCTTCTTGGCATTTAACTGTAGCTTGTTTTGTTTAAGCCAGTTTGAGAGTGACGTCATATATTCATTTACATTTTTTTCTAGTATTTCTAAGTGATCTGATGTGAAAAATACATTTGTGTCGTCTGCATACATAATAAGCTGTGGTGAGTCGGGTATACATACAATATCATTAACATAAAGCAAAAAGAGCAAAGGACCCAGTATAGAACCCTGCGGAACTCCTTGGGTCAACTGAAGCCGACTTGATGTGGCTGTCTTCATTTGTACTAGTTGGTACCGGTTTTGCAAATAGTTTTGTAATAGCTTAAGGGTGACCCCACGTATGCCGTACCGTGATAGTTTCCGTAACAATATATCATAATGTATTGAGTCAAAGGCTTTTTTTAAGTCCAAAAATAAACCAAGCGTAAATTTCTTATTTTCCATATTTGTAATTATTTGATCTTTAATAATCGTTAACGCTTTTTCAGTAGACTTGTTTTTCTGAAAACCATACTGACATGTTGTGATGATGCCATACTTATTGAAAAAGGATAACAACCTGTCGTGAATAACGCCTTCAAAAACCTTTGATAATGTCGAGAGTACTGAAACGGGTCTATAATTTGACATATTATTAATGCCACCTCCTTTGTAAATTGGGGTTACCTTTCCAACTTTTAACTGTGCCGGAAACACGCCTGTTTTCAGTACAAGATTTACTATGTAAGCAAGCGCCTCGGATATTAGCGGACATATCAACTTTAGTTCAGCTGCGGTGATTTCGTCTATCCCTGGCGTCACATTGCTCTTAAGTTTTTTTATTAGGTTAGCTATCTCAGCACTGTCAGTAGGAAGCATAAAGATTGAATTCTGCATAGCTGTTGTTTCTTCGAAACACGAGTCATCTTCTCTTTCAGAAAAACCACTATACGCGCCCGCATTGACGAAATGTCGATTTATAGCATTGGCTAGGTTCTCTCCACGCAGCACCACGTTTTCCTCTTGCATTTCTGTGACGTCATGTCTTGCTTTCTTTCTCCCAGTAAGGGCATCCACTGTTTCCCAGACCCTTCTTGGGTTATCACATATGTTCTGAAATTTTTTCTGATAATATTCTCGTTTAGCCTTTTTTAAGTCTGATGTAAGTGCGTTGCGGTATTTTTTGTACTCGGCAAATGCTTCGGGTTCTCGTAGGCTTAAAAAATTTTTAAAAAGGCCATTTTTTATTTGAATACGTTTATAAAGCGAGCAGTCTATCCAAGGTTTCCGGCAAGTTTTTCTCTTTCGAAAAGAGACTTCTTTCCTAGGAAATGCCGTGTTGTAACAGTGACGTAATGCATTCAAAAAAACCATTATAGGCCTCATCAGCATCTTTTATCTTATATATATCATTCCAATCTACTGCTTTGACGAGCTGAAAGAATAAGTTCTTACTTTCACTATTTATGTTGCGTCGGACGAAGGTTTCCTTCTGTTGCTTTTGGTGTTTCAATAACAAGGGTATGTAACAAAAAACTGGCAAATGGTCGCTAAGATCACTTGACACGATACCGCTTATGATCTCCGCTGGGTTCGAATTTGTAACGCATATATCGAGTAATGTTGCACTGTCCCTGGTCACTCTGGTAGGGGAACATACATGATTTACACAACCAAACGCAGAAAGCAGTGTCTCAAAATGTACGGCGGGCGTATCGTTTGCAGCAAGATTGATATTAATGTCCCCCATGATAACATAAGAAGTGTTGTGAAGTAATGGGGAAGATAGGAGTGTGTCTATAAACTCTAAAAAACGTGTTTTGTGCCCTTGAGGCGGCCTATAAATGACAATCGCTACAAGTTTATCAACCTTTATAGCCAAACATTCAAAATCTGTTGTGATTACCGACAGTTCTAGTTTTTCATGGGTATATTTTTCTTTTAAATAAATTGCAACTCCGCCTCCTTTTCTGTCCGCGCGGCAAAGATGCTCAGATCGATATCCAGGAAAACTTGGGACATTATTATCATCGGTTAACCACGTTTCAGTGAACATGAGCATATCAAAGTTTATTGCCGCGGTGTCTAGAAAAATGCTTATGTCGTCTATTTTACTTCTAATACTCCTGGCATTCACATGTAAAGCAGAAAGGAAATTTTTATTTTGTGGATAACACGATTTTAAATCAAGAACATTGTAATACTTATGAGTTTCACTGAAAACACTCATAGTGAACAACGAAAAACAACATTGGTACACGCAAGATACACTCAACAAACTCAGCACATTTTTTCTATGTCATCTTGACAGGTCACATTAACCACAGCAGAAGATTCATCCTTACGGGCAAGCACTCTACCACCAGAAGTCCAGACAAACTTCCATTGTTTTTCCTTTTTCCTTTGGATGGCGGCTGAAAGCAGCGCCTTGTTAGCTTGAGTTAGGTGCTCATTTACAAAAATAGCAGCCCCTGGTCTAAGACCAAGCATTGAAGTGTCTAATCTCCTCTTTCTACATTTAGCCAGAAAATCATTCCTCTTTCCACGCCTTACGAACCGAACAAGAATGTTCTGAATTGTAGGTTTTGGCGTGCGAACCCAGTGACAAATGTCAATATCTGACGTGTCAACGGTCTCACCCACGCTATCCCCAATCTTTTGAAGAATACTGAGAGCATCACTACCAGGTGGTATGCCTTTAATCTCCAGGTTATTTGAACGCTGATACTGCTCTAGCTCATCACACTTCTTCGACAGGCGCTCATTCTCTGTCTTTAGTTTCCTGTTTTCACTAAGCAGTTCCTTTATTTCCTGCCTTAATGTCCTGATATCTTCTGCGACGTCTTTAACATCATTGCATACATCAGAACAAAAAGACACTCCCTCTTTCAGTTCCTTCATTTCTACCCGGAAATCACGTTTGAAGTTCTCAAACGCCCTGAACAGGTCACGTATCTCTTTAGAATCTGAAGTATCTTTTCCAGAGCCCTTACTTCCCATTTCCAAAATGTCATGCACAACAACAGCAAAGACGCTATGTTCGGCAGCAGTGCACTCCTATGCCAGAGAAACAAATGGGACTAGCCTCACCTGCAAAAGCAGTAGATTGAGCGTCAGAGGTACGCCTTTCTTGTGCACTGCTGCCGAACTAAGCGAGCCGCAGGATTCCGCCGTCTTTTCTACTGTTCGCCGTCACTCCCTCCGTGTCAGCTGACTTGATAGGCTCATGCGCCGAAATGGCTGCGCAGAAACGCCGAAGCGATGTCCGGGGGCCAGCGTGTCTTGCTTGTTCGTTGAAGAAACGGCAGTATTTCCACGAGGCTCGGTAGGCCGACTTGGCAGGGAAATCTGCAAAAGCAGTAGATTGAGCGTCAGAGGTACGCCTTTCTTGTGCACTGCTGCCGAACTAAGCGAGCCGCAGGATTCCGCCGTCTTTTCTACTGTTCGCCGTCACTCCCTCCGTGTCAGCTGACTTGATAGGCTCATGCGCCGAAATGGCTGCGCAGAAACGCCGAAGCGATGTCCGGGGGCCAGCGTGTCTTGCTTGTTCGTTGAAGAAACGGCAGTATTTCCACGAGGCTCGGTAGGCCGACTTGGCAGGGAAATCTGCAAAAGCAGTAGATTGAGCGTCAGAGGTACGCCTTTCTTGTGCACTGCTGCCGAACTCACGTTCGGCAGCAGTGATTATGACATCACGCGTGATTATGACATCACGCGTGATTATGACATCACGTTTTCTTATAACAAAATTGACTAAGACTCTGAAATATCATTATGCAAGAAAAAATCTTTATAAGAACAATCAAGTTTGAAGTCATAATTTTTAATATGGCTACTGTGACTATATTCAAAAAATCGAGCTCAACAAGGCTAATGTTAGTTTTTAAGGCCTATATTCACTAGACAATGAACTATACCACAAAAAGCACAGCGTTCAGGCAAAGCACCACACAAAAAAAGAAAGCAGACCTTTTTGTTATTACCTACAATGCCTTTAAATTTGTATTTTTACCTCTACTTGCCGCTTTTTATCTAAGTAACTGGTGTGAAACAATTTAGCTGAAAATGCACTGTGTCTCTAAAACCTGTTGGCTGTATCTGAATATTTAAAAATGGTGAAGCTTGCACTAAATGAGGCTCTACAATCCTTGGAACAGCGAGACTGCATGACACTTAGGACTACTTTGGTTACTTGTGTTTTGTTTCTGGGCCTAAGCATGGAGACAAGGGCTTAATTGAGTTGCTGCTAACAAACAAATGCTTTCAAAAATGCCCGAGCGTCAAAAGATGCTCAGACATTTGTTGTTTTTCCCACTGGGCCATTCAACACCAAACATCCATACCATACTGCCTGGTGACCATCACAGATATATAGTTTAAAAAATGGTGGTAATTTACTCTTTTGAAAACAGTTATTTGCTGAAATATTTTGAAGAGAAAAAAGTAGTGGTCCCGTGGGTATCTTCAGAATTTTGCTGAATGTCATGGGTGTGTTGTTTGTGAGAAAACTTTTAAAGTAGCGCTTTTTCTTGCCATATCGAATTTGATCTACATATTAGGTAAAGGTGCTTCTTTAAAGTATTTGAAGCCGAGTAACTAATGTGCAGTTTTCCCGCTACATAGGCTTTGAAGAACTCAGCCAAACCGTTTATCGTTTGCATTTCTTCTATGGCAATACTGCACTTTGTATGAATATTTGAACCATAAATACTCCAAAGAAGGTATATTTCACGAAAAAAAAATAATGTTAGGTCCAGATTACAAATATCACTATATAATCGTTTTTCCACATTGAGATGGAATTTGCACTAAGTGTATAATTGAAAACTACTTTTATGTGTAACTTGAAAGCAAATAAACAGTTCTTGTTATATGGCAAGTGTTATCATTACAATTTTTTGTTTCAACGAAGATAATAATTTTTGCAGTCTCCTATTGAAGGCCATTGGAAACTTTGCAAAGGCAGCTGTCGTATATCAAACGCCAAAACACCCATCATTAGGAAACTTCGAAAATTACTTTCCTCTTTAAAACAAAAAGTGTAATCAAATAACTTGCCATATAAAGAGAACTGCTTTCTTGCTTTTGATGAGGCAAAAAAAATTGCACTAATGTTACTGAGCTTTATGCACTACACACAATCACCTTTACTTAATAACTAGACCAAAGTTGGTGTAGAAGCAGTATTTTTGAAATACTTTTTTTTTTACAAATAACACCCAGACAACATCCTGGGAAGTCCAGAAGGCACCAAGGTGGCCTAATATTTTGTTCTCTGCGATATATTTTAGCCTTTTGCTGTTTTCAATACAGTAAACGAGCACAATATTTTTTTTTAAAACACATTTAAGATGGTGGCAAAATGACTGGGATGTTTCATGTGGAATTGCCTCACTGCAAGTATTTATTCTTCAAAAGCTCAAGCTATCACCTCTCTGTTACTGCCTTACATACAACGCCTGCTTAGGAAAGAAAAAGAAAGGCAGGTCTGACAAAGTTCACAAGGCAAGATATTTTCATGTTGGATAAATTCATGACCGATCCGTTCATTTCTACAAGAACAGGTACTAGCGTTTCCGCGGATACCACGCCAGATTTGACGTTCACCAAAAACATACTGGACAGGCAGTGGACCAATACGCAACATGACTTGGGAAGCGATCATTTTATACTTGAAATAACGGTGATGGCAGGGCCACGGAAGGCAAAAGGTAGACAACTTAAACTTGTCGACTGGGACAAGTTCCGGAACATCAGAGAGGAGCCCGACGAAACTATACAGAGTACTGAGGAATGGACCGAAAAGTTAAAAGGAGACGTGGAGGCAGTGCCACCAGAGGCGCAGCTATAATGTGTAGACAATAAGCTTCTTCATATGTGGGAAGCTAAGAAATGTTAACAACGGAGGTAAAAAAACAAAAGCACAACGGTACACTTCGTAGAATGATAGCTAAATTGAACAGGGATATAGAGCAATACGCCCAGCAGTTGTGCAGACAATGGTGGGAGGAAAAATGCATTGACATGGACAAACAGATAGGAATGGCGAAAACGTGGAACATCCTTATACATTTGTTAAACCTGGACAGAAACAAGTTGGCAGAAAGCCACATTAATAATTGGTTAATACAAAGGTATCATGGTACAGACCAGGATTTACTGAATGAAATCAAGAAAACACACATTTCTCAAGCGCTTCCCGTTAC
Organism: Rhipicephalus microplus; assembly: GCF_043290135.1. Lineage (NCBI taxonomy): Eukaryota > Metazoa > Arthropoda > Arachnida > Ixodida > Ixodidae > Rhipicephalus > Rhipicephalus microplus. Next base: position 216,438,296 of record NC_134703.1, read on the forward strand.
ACAACCTGATTACACAAAGCTGGCAAATGATGATTTAGACAACGAGATTGGTGCGGCAGAAGTGAGGGCTGCCTTGCAAAAACTCAATACTAGGTCAGCACCTGGACTAGATGGCATAACTAACAAAACGCTACGCAATTTAGATGACGAGTTCATACTAAGTTGACTGAATTCATTAACAAATCATGGTAGGCAGGACAGATTCCGCAAATGGAAGACGGCAATAATTGTGTCAATAACCAAGCCAGGCAAGTGACTGCAGATTGTGGAATTGAGACCCATATCTTTCACATCTTGCGTGGGAAAACTCGTGGAGCACGTAATTCTGGAGATGATAACTGCCTATCTCGAGGACTGGGATGCGCTTCGACCCACAGTGATAGGGTTTAGGAGGAACCTCTCAATGCAAGACGCAATGCTACAGTTAAAACATCAGTATATAGATAATCCGGGAACAACGACAAAGGCCATTCTAGGGTTAGACCTCAAGAAGTCCTTTGATAATGTAACCCATGCAATTGTGCTAAAAAGGGTAAACGATCTAGGTGTGGGACAACGGACGTATAATTACGTGCGTAATTTTTTGACAGGAAGGAAGGCAAAGATCATAATAGGGGGCGAAGTTTCGGAGGAAATTGAGATGGGCAGTGCAGGTATGCCGCAAGGCTCGGCATTATCACCTATGTTATTCAATCTGGCCTTAGTTGGACTGCCGACCAAACTCCAAGCAATCGAAGGACTGAATCATACAATATATGCAGACGACATCACCCTATGGGTGAGAACTGGAAGTGATGGGCAGATAGAGGAAACGCTTCAAACAGCAGTCGAAACGGTCGAGCGGTATCTGGAAGGTACTGGGCTAGCCTGCTCTACGAAAACATCGGAGCTGTTGCTGTACAGAATTACTCGTAGAGGTCGTTAACCAGGCAACTACCTGCAAGACCTCGCTCATAGAGAAGAAATACAGTCAAGGAGAGCCGATAGAAAACCATACTCATAGTCGATAGGATCAGGGATACTGGGTCTGCTCATCGAAGCCAAGGAGAAACCCTCAGACCACTGGATGCAACTATATCCCAAATAAAGAGACTCATAAAAAGGATACCAACTAAGATCAGTGGCTTGAGGGAGAAAAACACAATAAGGTTGATACATGTGTGGCATACTTTTCTTCTTATTCTGGCACGACACACTTGGGACATAAGCTAGTAGTGGGTAGTCTGCTGAGGAGAAAAAAAGAAGTAGTTGGAACAATGGCGGAGACTCTTTATGACTCAACGACTCTCTAGTAAGAGCAGAATTGGAAGGGCCAGTACCATCAGTCCTTCCCGAAGTGGCCACTATAACTGCGACAAGATACAGAAAACTTGTGCTCAGTGCAGACGCTATGGAAGCAATATTGTCAATACCAAAATTTACTCACTTAAGATTTCCATGGAAAATTCATTGGTGTCCTACAAGACAGCTGAAAACCATAATAACCATATTTCGATGTCGTGTCCCTCCGTTAAATTTCTATTCACATAGAATTGGTCTGGCAATATCACCACTATGCAACTTTTGTTCAGAATTGGAAACAATAGAGCACTGTTTTGTATCATGTAGCCGATACAAATTGCTCAGGAAAACTCTGAGTCCTACTATTCGCTAGCCTGGGGCTGAATTTCACTATAAAAAATATACTTTTCTTCGGTGGTTACGATCTGGGCTTCAGCCACGAGAACGTTTTCTATGCAGTTTGCAAGTACCTTAATTATTGTAAAAGAATTAGGCTTTTAACTGAGTGATTATTATTTATGCAGAAAAAAATTCCAACATACACAAGGGCATTCTTTAACCATTCTGATTCCTATTCAAGGTAATAAATAATTGTCTTATCTGAACGAGTGACAAACAACTGTTGCACTCCTTTCATTCTTTTTAGGGTGTCTTTCTTTTTTCTTTCTTTTTTGGTGGGTGGTTCTGATATTAAAAAAATCTTACTGAATTAAGTCATAGACTCTTGGCTGATCCCTCTGAGTGGGTACGAGCCATGGCTGTGGAATCATCATTATCATAATCATCAATGATGGAGATGCATAATAAACCGCGCTGTGTTTTCGGAACCGCGTTTCACAGTGCTATATTTATTGGTGACCCGGACTACGAACGCGACCTTCCATGGAGTAGCGTGAGCATCTCGACAGCCTCAGCCCTGGTAACGCTGCCACTGCACCCTGCTGTGTACCCTCTTCGGGTGTTGTTGAAGGTACTACTACCATGACGCTACCACAGCTGTGGCTTGCCGATCTCTCCTTATGGTTCATTCAAGTAGAGAACAAGTTCCGCATTCATCGCATCACGTCAGAAGTTCGCAAGCATGAGCTCCTCGTTGAAGCGTTGCCGCCACAGGCAATGGCCGAAATACGTGACATCCTCGTGGGCACGCCTAGTGACACTCGTTCTACGACAGTCAAACAGGCTCTTCTTCACCGACTCATTCCGCCTAAGCATTGGCGCATTCAGCAACTTCTGTGCAACGAAGAGCTCGGGGACCGCAGTCCCACACAGTTTCTACGTCACCTGCAGCACCTGCTCGGGACCAGCCGGATGGCTCGGAAACATCCATACTACGTGAGTTGCTTCTACAGTGTCTTCCACCTACCATGCGAATGGCTCTTGTCCCAGCTCAAGATAAGCTGCTGTCGGAGCTGGCAGAAATGGCCGATGACATGATGGACGTTGCTCCGGCAGTCATAAACGCTGCCCACACCTCTCCGATTTCCGAAGCAGATTCCCTTCGAGAAACGGTAAAAGATCTCGCAGCTTAAGTCGCCAACTTGCGTCTGCAGTTGCTGAGCATTCGCAACTTAAATGACCAGCCTCGCCCACATTGACCATATCTCACGTAGGCTGCTCCGCAACGGCCCCTCCACCAGCCCGAGCACTGCTTTTTGCCGCAGAACACATGCTATTATCACCGGCGTTTTCGTGCCGCGGCTCGCAGATGTGTGCCACCTTGCTCATGGCACATGGGAAACGCTCCGGCCGATTGTCAATAACAGCAGCGGGCAATCAAAGCCAAGAATCAAGCTGCCTCTTCCACATCAAAGACAGAACCACAGGTCTGCGCTTGCTGGTCGACACTGGAGCAGAAGTCAGCATAATTCCAGCGTCCAAAACTGACAGGCGTCTTCGCGAGAAGTCGACTCCTTTACAAGTGATCAATACTTCGGTCATCGCAACTTACGGACAGAAGTCTCTTACCTTTGATCTCGGTCTTAAGAGGAAACTGCAGTGGTTATTTTGGATAGTAGACGTACGTTACGCCATCTTAGGCACCAATTTCTTAAGGCATTTTCATCTGCTCGTAGATATGAGCCGCTGTCGCCTGGTGGATAGCTTTATCGGTCAATGGTTTTCTGTCACGCGCTACGGCCCTAAACCCCACTTTCGTGAAACCGCCACGTCAGCATATACAGCTCTGCACAACGAGTTTCCGGAGATTACTACGCAGTCTCCCATGCATAAGACCCCCAAGCACACTGTGACCCACTGCATCGTTACCACAGGCCCACTGGTTCTTTGCCGTCCTCGCCGACTTGGCCCTAATAAACTTCAAATTGCTCGCAACAAGTTTGAGCATATGTTACAGTTGCAAATCATTCGTGCGTCATCAAGCTCGCAGTCGTCGGCGCTACACATGGTTCCCAAGAAGAACAATTACTGGCAGCCCTGTGGTGATTATTGGGCTCTTAATGCAGTCACCGTTCCAGATCGATACCCGTTACCCAATATTCAGGACTGTACTGCACCCCAGGTGGTCAAAATTTCCGGAGCCCTCCACTACGCCGTCTCTCATAATCCAATGGTGGTTTTGGGACGTTAAACGCCACAAATCAATCAATCAGGACTGTACTGCCTTTAACCAGCACAACTTTATACTCGAAGATAGATCTTGTGAATGCTTATCACCAGAGTCCCGTTGAGCCTTCTGACATTTCCAAAACTGCAATAATTACCCCATTTGGGCTCTATGAGTATTTACGAATGCCTTTCGGTTTGAGAAACGTAGCTCAGACATTTCAGCGTTTTATAGACGAATTCACAAGAGGCTTACCGTTTTGTTTCACTTATATCGACAATCTTCTCGTTGCCAGCAAGGACGCTGAAACGCACAAGGCACATCTACGTCAGCTTTTCACTCGACTGCGTGATTACGACCTTGTAATCAATGTCGAAAAGTGTCTGTTTGGAGTCCCGGAGATAGCATTCCTTGGACATCAGATCACTAAAGATGGCATCACACCTCTACCTGACAAGGTTCAAGCTATCCTCGAGTACTCGCCTCCCACGTCCACGTGCAGTATACGACGTTTTATCGGGCTCGTCAATTTTTATCACCGCTTCATCTCTACATGCTCTACACTGCTGCAGCTTCTGGAAGCACTACTCTCGACTTCGCAAGCCGAGTCAGCCGCACTTCCGTGGGACACGGTCGCGGATCAAGCTTTTGCCGCCGTTAAGCTCGCCCAGGCCACCCTCCTGCACCACCCTTCACCAACTGCTCCGACTAGCCTCATGGTGGGCGCTTCTTCAGAAGCAGTTGGGGCCGCTCTTCATCAATGAATCAATGGTGCATGGGCTCCAATTTCCTTCTTTTCCCGCAAGTTACGCGACACTGAGCGCCGATATAGTACTTTCGCACGGGAGCTCCTCGCGGCCTACTTTGCGATGAAGCATTTCAGGTACTTCCATGAAGGGCGACAATTTGCCATTCTTACCGACCGCAAGCCCCTTGTTTCGGCTTTACGTTCCTGCAGTGCCACGCACACTCCTAGACAACTTCGACACCTTGCTTTCAATGCCGAATTCACCACAGACATACGTTATGTAAAAGGCAGCTTTAACAGTGCAGCGGACGCTCTCAGTCGTATTACCATCAATGCCATGACAGGCACCACCGACCTTTTATTGTCCTCGCTCGCGGAGGCACAGGCATTAGACGATGAGCTTCCACGACCCCGATCCTCTACTTCCCTTCGACTGGAACAAGTCAACTTCCCCGACGACGACGTTACGCTCTGGTGCGATGTTTCACACAACTGCACTCGTATCTATGTTCCTTCACAGCTTCGTCTTGCTGTTTTCGACACCCTCCACTCCATCTCACATCCAGGCGTAAGAGCTACGCAACATCTGGTCACTGAAAGCTATGTCTGGACGTGCATACGCGCTAACATTCGTGACTGGGTTCGCACTTGCAGAGCATGTCAGCGTATCAAGGTGCAACGGCACACCAAGCCTCCATGGGGGAAATTCCCTCTCCTTGATGCACGTTTCGACACCATTCATTTGGACATTGTCGGGCCATTACCTCCATGTCGGGGAAATGCGTATTTGCTTACGTGTATTGACAGGTACACTAGGTGGCCTGAAGCAGCTCTAATGCCTGACATCATGGCAGAAACAGTTGCTCGTACCTTTTTCGCTACCTAGATTAGCCGTTTTGGTGTACCATCAACGGTGACTACTGATCGACGCAGACAGTTTGAGTCAGCGCTTTTCACCTCTGTCACATCTCTACTTGGTTGTGCACGTATTCGCACAACTGCGTATCATCCAGCATCAAAGGGCTTAGTGGAGAGACTTTACCGTCATCTAAAAGCAGCACTCGCCTCGCAGCCTCAGGCCGAAGATTGGGTATCACACCTCCCCATCGTGCTTCTCGGCCTGCGTTCAACACTTCGGCCAGAACTTGCCTGCTCTGTAGCCGAGATGGTTTATGGCTGCACACTCCGTTTGCCTGGTGACCTCGTCAGCCCCGTTACTACGCCGAGTGTTTCGGATCCATCTTTGTTCGTCCAGCGTCTGTGGAACTTCATGCGAAACTTGCGCCCATCACCAATTTCAGCTCACACTAAGAACGACGTTTTTCTGCCGGCAAACCTACAAATATTTTCACACATTTCTGTTTGTATCGATGCGTCTCGCCGCGCTCTTAAGCCTCGCTATGACGGTCCTTTCCCAGTCATCAAGCGTTCTGAACATCATTTTACAATCCTGCGTAATGGGCATGAACACGCAGTCAGCATTGAAAGGATCAAGCCGGCACCCATTCTGACAAGCTCCGTCTGATCACTTTTTTTCTTCAAGTGCCCACGGCCACTTGTCTGCGAGGGGGGCCTATCTGTGGCATATTTTTCTTTTTCTTCTGGCATGACACACTTGGGACATAAGCTAGTAGTGGGTAGTCTGCTGAGGAGAAAGAAGAAATAGTTGGAACAATGGCGGAGATGCATTAATAAACCGCGCTGTGTTTTCGCAACCACGTTTCAGAGTGCTGTACAGGCATTCGTGAGAAGTAGAATAGTATACGTAGCGCCGTACTTAGAATGGCAAGTCGCGGAAACGATCAATTTAGAATGCCTCATTCGAAAAATATTCAAACTAGCCATTCAAACTAACCGATTAGCACAAGCACCAACAAACTGCTACAGCTAGGCCTGCACAATACCATAGATGAGCTCATTGAGGCACAGCGTACGGCGCAATATGAACGTCTTTCTAAGACACGAGCAGAAAGACATATCCTAGAGCGACTAGGCATAACTTATCACACACAGCACAGCGTCAAGGTGGACATCCCAAGAGAGACGAGGGAAACAATGATGATACTCCCCCTTGCCAAAAACATGCATCGCGAACACAATAAGGCCAGAAGAGACAACAGCAATGCAAATACAAAAAAGTTCGGTAATGCAAGGACGCAGTTTTCGTAGACGCTGCTCAATACAAGGGCAGACGGGGGTTTACCGCAGCCGTAACCGATAGCAACAAACGCTGTACGACATGCGTGACAATACACCCCACAAGTACCGAGACAGCGGAAGAGGTAGCCATAGCGCTCGCAGTAGCTCAGAGAAACGCAACTGTTATAGCCAGTGTCTCTCAAGCGGCAGTGAAAAACTTTGCCAACAGCCGCATCTCTCTGCAGGTGCTTCGTATTCTACATGGAGGGTGTCGAACAAGCACCAGAAATACATGCAATATATTGACACCTGCTCCCGCCATCACGGGGGACAGCAACAACGGGGCTGTGCATGACGCAGCTTGAAGGCTCGCTTACGGAGCTGCCCTCTCAAGTGCCGCCCCAGCATCCTCTGGTGATTACGGCGCGGCAGACGAGTGAGAGTGGGAAGACATAATGACCAGATAAAATGAAATCACAAAACATTATAGATTACAGATGGGCATATTCCCGCCCCTTCACCCAAAATTAACAAAACGACAGTCTGTCGAATGGCGGCAGTTACAAACTAGGATGTATCCGAATCATTGACTCTCGCCCAATATAAATCTTGATATATACAAAACGGACAGGTGCAAGCGTTGTGAGTACAGGGAAACTCTGGAGCATATGTTATGGTAATGTGCGGGATTAGTGCCCATAACGAGTATGCGGCCTCTGGTGACAGCCTTCTTGCGCGCTGGGAAGCCGCAATGCTCAGACCTGTCCTCCAAGACCATATGTGGGTCGTTCAGCGGGCCGGGGATGCCGCCAGAATTCCAGGACTCCTGGCCGTAACCTAGGCGGGGCCATTCGCCCACCCCATCAACTCGCCGCACTCTGAATAAAATTCTTTCCTCCTCAAAGGCGGCGCTGCAATCCCTTCTATCACCTTTATGCCACGGCCCATACGAACAGCTGGTATTCGAGATTGCAGAAAATACTCACCAATTCACTGAGAAAGTACATGAAATAGCCTTTCAATACCTTCAAATTCCTTGTGGAATAATTGGCAATGAACGGGCTGATCGAGCTGCCCGTTTTTCCCATACTGAAAGCGATCAAATATCAATTCCGCTCTCCAGAACTGACGCTGCACGGAAACTCCGCATGCTTGCTCGCAAGCGCACCACGTCACAATGGAACGGGTCACATTTCATCCATGCACGGTTATGTGCCTTAAACCCAACTCTCAGTTTTCAAATTTCTCCGTAGTTACGCTGACGAGACGCTACTATGCTGTGCAGATTATGGTTGGGCGTCGCATTTACCAATGCGTATGCGTTCAGCATAGGAATGGCTGACACAGCTGCGCGCGACCATTGCGGCAGTGACGACACAACTTGGCACATTCTGTGTGAATGCCCGCAATACTGCTCGCAGAGACAGTCACTCTGCAATGCACTAGATGAACAAGACAGACTCTTTCGGAAGAAAAAATACTGCGCTACCGACAGGACTTGATGCCGCAGAAGAAGGTTGTGAAGGCGCTCCTGCGCTTTTTGCGTTCAACCGGCCTGTCCATACTACTGTGGTCGGAACTCCCTGAATGTGTTCGCATGTGAATTTTATTCTAGTTTTTATATCTCTCTATCTCCATTCTCTTTTCGACCCTTTTTCCTACCCCTGTACCGGGTAGCAAATCAGTTCTTCTAGGTTAACCTCCTTGTCTCTTCCTTTTATTCATTTCTCTATCTCTTTCTCTTACTCACTGAGATGTCATAGCACTTCAGGAGCCTGGAAAGTTGCCCATATTTCCGGGTTATGAGTCTTGCAATACTCCGACAGAAGGTCGAGCCGCCATCCTGGTTGACAAAGTGCTAACCGCTGTTGGCTTAAACGACATCCCAGGCATCAGCATAGACCATGTGATCATGGAGCTGATTCTCAGACGACAAAAGAGGGGAATGAAATGAAGTGTCTTCATTGTCAATTTATACAGCGCCCCCAAGCAAGAAGCCACTGATATCCAAGCTCTCATCCAAGTCGCTTGCGAATTTGCCCAGGGAAGGAAAGTCTTACTGCTTGGAGACATTAACACTCTGGACAAACGCTGGGCTTACAACCGTTCGGATGTCAAAGGCAAACAGCTTGCGGCTGCCACGAAAATTTTTCAGCTCAAACTGCTTACAGATCCCGCATTCCCTACTCGGATCGGCAACTGTCTGCGCAGGGACACTTGCCCCGATCTCGCCTTCGCCCATGGCAGTGAAAACTATAACTAGGACAACATGCAGGAGTCCTTAGTGAGTGACCACTGCATTATTCACGCAAAAGTTACAGAAAGTGCAGTGATTCGGATGATTGGACAAGCACGCATCAAAAGCTGAGACGCCTTCTGTCACGAGAGCTAATGTTCACTCGACAGCCTTACAAGCCTCACCGACTCGTGCGCCATGTAAAGAAATTCGAGAGCCTTGGACCACCTTCGTTAACAGAACACCGGTACTGCCGAATGTAGATGGCAATTTCCTACATCTGAGGGAAGCCCGAAGGAGCCTCACCCGCAGATGTAGGACGCAAAAACATAACCGACGCCTCAAGCTGGAGATCGCAGCACTCACCACTCAGGCAGAGCAGTACGCTGAAAAACTGGCGCGACTGAATAGGGCCCAGCTCAGCGACTATTTTAGAGGCTCACTGGGTATACGTTCTACATGGGGCATATTCTGCGCGCTTTGATTGACCCCACTCTCGGCGAAATATGAGACAAAGAAGCCAGTAATGCGCCTCATACACGCCTTTGAGGGTACCGACAACGAATGAGCTCCTTGGTTAAGTATGGCAATAATGCTTTAGTGATTTCCACCTGCTCCCATCTCAGGCTACGTATCGTGGACTTGCCAACGACTCTCTCAGCCGATCAAAAACGGTGCATGAGGTTTATGCAGTCATTCACAGCGGCAACCGCAACAAAGCTGATGGGGCAAACGGGATCACGTAATCTCTTCTCAGGAACCTCAACGACAGCGCCATACAAGAAGTCACGACATTTTTCAACAATCATTGGCAATGTGGCATGTATCTTCATGAGTGCAAGCATGCGGAGGTCACAATAATTCCAAAGCCAGGCGAAAACCTTCAGATGAAAAACATCCGACGAATATCCCTGAGTTCCTGCTTTGAACGATGACCTTCTCCCGCACTCAAAGTATGGGTTGTGGGAACATCTGCCAAGGTAGCATGTACCGCTCTAATTCAAAAGAGTCATTGATAACGCCCCCCAGCAAGGTAATATATTGGCCTGAGACATTAAGGGCACATTTGATAACGTTAGCCACCAGGCCATACTTGAGGGCCTCAGGGCTCTTCATTGTGGGCAGGGCGTCTACATTTATGTTTAGGCATTTCGGCCGTACCATACCGCCGTGGTCGGTCTCGGTTCTATCCGATCATATATTATCAGGCAACAAGGGCACATAGCTGGGCTCAGCGATTTGCTTGGTATTTTTTAATGTAACAATGGTGTGCCTGGCACACAAATCAATCACATCGGTGGCATTCATCTCACAATGGACGTAGACGATATCACCATCTGGTCTACGCGGGGGTTCTTTGGAGAAAATGATCATAACCTGCAGCAGGCAGCCGTGTGCGCTGAGCAACACGTGCAGGCCCAAAGCCTGGACTGTGCAACATAAAACCAACACTTTGATCTGAACATCCAGTCTTCTGCCTTCGGCCACGTCAAGACCCCAGGACGTGGCCGACACACAAAAACACAAACGCACACACACACACACACACACATACATACATATATACATATATATATATATATACATATATATATATATATATATATATAGGGAAAAGAAGTGTATACCTAAGGGTTCTTTTTTCCGTGTTTTGACATAATATTAATGAGATCAAACAGACAGTAATGCCAAGGAAGGTATAGGGGAAGTTATTAGAACCAATGGAATGTAAATAAGAAGAAAGAAAAGTGGGAGAAAACATAACCAGCCGTGAGCAGGAATCGAACCTACGACCTTCGAATAACGCGTTCGATGCTCTAACCCCTGAGCTATCACAGCGGCCTTCCTTTCATCCACTTTTTTTGTTTATATGTGCAATTTTTCACATATATTGCTCGTATTGTTTCGGGGTCTGTCGTTAAAAACACGCAAACGTATGCCTCACACAACACAGTAGAAAAGTGAGCAGTGGCTTAGCTTGGCTATGCAGTGGTGTTAAATTTTTTGGCAAAGTCACCAGGACGCCTCCGAACAATGGCCTACTTTAGCCAAAAGTGGCTATATTACAATGATAGTGATAGTTTTTTCAAAGTCTTTAGTTTTTATTTCAATAACGCAAGTAAATGAATTATTCTTATTCGAACAATAATTTGAAATCAATTTTTCTTTTGGCGAATGAAGTCGAATTACGCTGCTACTACCCCGATATGCCACTGTGAACCGATTAGCATCGCTAGTTCACTTGTTTGCTGTGAACCGTGGGCTGTTCGGAGTGGTTTTCCCCATCTCTAACTGCAACACAAACACTGCTCTGAAGTGCACTTGGTTTCGATAACATAAATCTTTGCTTTAATACAGTGCGGACGGTACGTCAGACTACACGTTAACCTTAAACGCCAGTGTAGCCATTGTGCGTCGTATTGCCACGATGTGCGTGCAACTGTGACACTGACAAAAATACCTCAATCCACTGAGTCACGCTTGAATGAAGCCAAGCAATTGAGCATCAAAAATACTCTATGACAGTTTTGGCACAAGAAAGTGATTCCCACAAGCTGTGGGATCTGAGTTTTTTCTTGGATGATAGCTGTCGGAAAGACTGTGTGGAGAATATAAACCGAATGCATGTAGTTGAATCGTCATATATGATGTTTTATTTATTTTTTAGTCTGTGGGCGCAAAATAATGGAAGCATACTTGAGGCAATGTCTAATGATGGTAATTAGGCTAACAACTTCCCTGAGGGCAGCCCCGCCGCGGTGGTCTAGTGGCTAAGGTACTCGGCTACTGACCCGCCGGTGGCGGGATCGAATTCCGGCAGCGGCGGCTGCATTTGCGATGGAGGCGTACATGCTGTAGGCCTGTTTGCTCAGATTTGGGCGCATGTTAAAGAACCCCTGGTGGTCGAAATTTTCAGAGCCCTTAACTACGGCGTCTCTCAAAATCATATGGTGGTTTTGGGACGTTAAACCCTACTTATCAATCAATCACTAAATTTAGCCACTTGCTCGCTAAGTTAACACCATGATGGGTATGCCAGTTTATGCATTTCCTTGAGCTATGGACAGACGGCCGAACCAAGGATGAACGCACGAGCTACGGACAAACGGACAAACCAAGGATGAATGGATGAACGAACGAACCACGGATAGACAAACAGACGACCGGATGACGCACGGGTGGACTTATAAACCACGGCTGGATGTACGAACCAAAGATGAACCAAAGAACCACGTATGGACGGACAGGTGGATGGACGAAGCACAGATAGATGGATGCAAAGACAAACCATGTCTGGATCGACTGAGAGATGAACCACGGACGGACTGATGAACAAACCAATGATCGTCGCACAGACTACGAGCAAGTGATCTCACGCGAATTAAATGGTTGGCCTGGCCACTAGTGTGTCACTAGTGCGTCACTCCATGCCAGCCCACTAGTGCGTCACTCCAACAGTTTCCACGCCTTTAGCGCACCAGCCGTGCTCCTTGCGACTTCACTGCTCCTCGCGGTCGTGCAGAACTGGGAATCGATTCTCAAAGGGCACACTTTGTGGACATGTCTACTTCGGTAGAGCGCGGTCAGTTACGCCAAAAACGGCGAGTCGTGGCGTCATGGTGCTCTTCATCACATCGACGCACTGAACCGCCAGCACATAGCCAGCGTAATGAGAAATAAAGTGAACGAAATGAGCAGCAAAAGGACCCAGAAACAAATCTGATACGATGGAACTTGCGTGAGAATGTGTTGAGATGTTTGAAGAACGACGCTATGAATACGCGCCGAGCATGCAGTCGCGTCAGGCAGGTGGCCGCATTAATCTAATTGAAGGCTTAACGTAATTTCAGTTCATACACGGCCTCCGAGAAGTGCTTGCAGGATTCGTTGTGGTGAAACTAATACGCTCTTTCTCATTTGTGCCGAGAGTTGTGAAAGCTGCGTGCTGTCAAAATAACACTGTGGAAGAACGACAGGAAACAAGCGGCATCCTGCTCGCCGAGCTCCAGGCAATCAGTGGAGATCCAAGTGTCCACTAAATGGACACCGCGAGAATAGCTCAGCTGCTCACCATAAGTCACGCGAAACTGTTCAATAGCCAGTGGAGCTTACGCTACAAAAGTTTAATGGACAATTTGTTCAGCCGGTGAATAATGTCTACGAGTTCAGTCAGTTTCACAAACGCAGTCAGCTATCTGGTGACTGTCTATAGGCACCCGGCATTGGAGTTTACGAGATCTTATGGTAGTGCCAGAACACACGGCCTAGCGAGTTATTGCTGCAAAACCGAGTCTTCCAATGTGTAGCCTAATGAGTAGACGCAGCTAAACCAGACTCGCTCGCGCATATTATTTTCTTTTAAAAGCGAAGCGTTTTTTAGCAAACTTCGGTGACTTTGAGCGTGTGATGACGTTTATTGAACCGTAGAAGTCGCAATAATGTCGCAACCAGAAATGGCCGTACGACAAGTCTGGCAAAAGCGGCCCAGGTTCTCGTGCAATCAGAGCACGGGGTTTTTTGCTCCACTGCAATATGCTCCACTACAATACCCCCGGAATGAAGAGTAACCATCCTGGCGACTCAGGGAGTAGGCACAACGAGAGGGTCGTAGTAGGGCTTGAGACGGTCGACGTGTATGGTCTCGCGTCCTCGACGGCGCAATCTGGCGATTGTGTTAGGGGCTCGATGATGTAATTCACCGGCGAGGTTGCGTCAATGACACGGTATGGACCATTGTACCGGGCCAGATGTTTAGAAGACAGGCCAGGAACATGCAGGGGCACCCAAAGCCACACGAGGGAGCCAGTATGAAACGTAGGCGCTATGTGATGAGCGTCGTCATGTCAGGTTTTTGTACACCTTGAGCCTCACTTGTCTTAGACCGAGCCAACTGACGGCAGTCTTCAGCGTATCTGGCGACTTCCGAAAGCGGGGAGCACTCCGATGCATCAGGGTGGTACGGGAGTATGGTGTCGAGTGGGTGGGATGGTTCGCGGCCGTTCAACAGAAAGAACGGGGAAAACCCGTTAGTCGCTTGCGTCGCGGTGTTATAAGCGAAGGTAACAAAAGGTAAGACAGCGTCCCAGTTAGTGTGGTCGGAGGAGGTGTACATCCTCACCATGTCGCCAAGTGTGCGGTTGAACCGTTCAGTGAGACCATTCGTCTGTGGATGGTGTGCGGTAGTTTTCCGGTGGACGATGTTGCATCCAGCGAGAATATCTTGGATGACTTCCGACAGGAACACTCGACCTCTATCACTGAGTAATTATCGTGGAGCCCCATGGTGGAGAATGAAGCTGCGCAGAATGAAGAGTGAAATTTCGTGGGTGGTCGCTGCCGGTAGAGCTGCAGTCTCAGCGTAGCGTGTCAGATGATCGACGCCGACAATAATCCACCGGTTTCCAGAGCGACTATATGGGAGGGGGCCATAGAGATCGATACCCACGCGGTCGAATGGGCGAGCCGGGCATGGGAGCGGCTGTAACATGCCAGTAAGCTGCCGCGGAGGTGTCTTTTATGTTGGCAAGTGGTGGAAAACTGAACGAATTTTTGCACAAAGCGATACATTCCTCGCCAGTAATATCGTTGGTGCAGCCTTTCGTAGATTTTCAGGACACCTGCGTGAGCACTTAGGGGGTCTGCATGGAAATTCATGCAGATGTCAGAGCGCATATGAGTTGGGACAGCAAGGAGCCACTTCCAACCACCAGGCATGTAGTTGCGGCGGTACAGAATGCTGTCTCGCACGGAAAAATGGGCTGCTTGTCGGCGTAGCGCTCTCGTGGAAAGGAAAGCAAACGGATCGGTAAGATAGTCGAGTAACAATGCAAGGTATGGATCTTTGCGCTGCTCCGAAAGCATGTCAGTGGTGTCTATTGGTAACAAGGTGGTAAAAAGTGGTGACAGAGAAGCCACATCTGGGGTTAATGACGATCTCGAAAGTGCATCGGCATCCGCATGCTTGCGACCAGAACGATATACTACACGGATGTCTTATTCTTGCAATCGAAGTTCCCAACGTCCCAGGCGTCCGCACGGGTCTTTCAATGTGGACAGCCAACATAGAGCGTGGTGGTCTGTGACCACGTCGAAAGGGCAGCCGTAAAGGTACGGGCGAAACTTCGTCAAGGCCCAGATTATCGCGAAACACCCCTTCTCTGTCACGGAGTAATTCAATTCAGCCTTCTTGAGAGCGCGACTTGCATAGGCGACTACGTTTTCGGCTTGGGTGCCTTTCCGTTGTGCCAAAACTGCACCAAGACCGATGCCACTTGAGTCGGTGGGAATTTCTGTGGCAGCAGCGGGATCGTAGTGACGAAGAATAGGTAGTTACGTCAGCAGACAGCGCAGCTGGCGACATGCGTCGTCACATGCAGGTGACCAAGCAGATATACCTTTGCTGTAGGAAAGCAGACTCGTGAGAGGTGCGATGATGGACTCCAAGTTGCGCACGAAGCGACAAAAGTAGGAGCAGAGACCGACGAAACTTCTTAGGGCTTTCAGTGATGTGGGCAACGGGAAGTCAGCGACAGCTCGAAGCTTGTCGGAATCCGGAAGAACACCGTCTCTTGTGATGACATGTCCCAAGATAGTTTTCGTGCCGCGAAGTGGCACTTGTTGGAGTTAAGTTGTAGGCCTGCAGAAGTTAGACACGTCATAATCTCGTGGAGGCGAACAAGATGTGTCGGGAAATCAGATGAAAAGACTACGATGTCGTCCAGGTAACACAAGCAAGTTTTCCACTTATGGTCACGCAAGATGGTATCGATCATGCGCTAAAATGTGGCAGGTGCAATGCAGAGCCCAAATGACATCACTTTGAACTCATATAGGCCATCTGGCGTTACAAAGGCTGTTTTAGGGCAATCACATTCAGCCATTGGCACCTGCCGATACCCAGAACGCAGATCCAAGGATGTAAAGTACTCGGCGCCTTGTAAACAGTCAAGAGCATCGTCTATTCGTGGTAGCGGGTAGACATCTTTCTTCGTAATCTTGTTTAAGCGGTGATAGTCCACGCAGAATCGAACGGTGCCATCTTTTTTTTCTTTACCAGAACCACAGGTGATGACAAAGCGCTTTGAGAAGGCTGTATGATTCCACGTTTAGGCATGTCGTCTACTTGCTCCATAATGACGCGGCGCTCTTCGGCGGAAACGCGGTAAGAACGCTGTCGCAGAGGCGAATGTGAGCCGGTGTCAATATTATGAGTGATAGTCGTGGTGCGGCCCAAAGCAGGTTCTTGAAAGTCGAAAGTAGAGCGAAACTTGTTAAGGAAAGCAACAAGTTGGCGGCGATGCGAGAGGGGAAGGTCTGCGTCAATAGCATTGTCCAAGGCTGACAAACTTGACGGCTCAGACGCATGAGTTTTTGCGGCAATGTGACATGGCGTTTCGTCGGAAAGAATAATATCATCGATATGGTCGACAGGTTGCACATATCCCAACGTTTCACCACGAAGTAAGCCAATGGGGTAGTTGCAGTGGTTGGTAACCAGCATTACGGTTAAACCAGACGCAATTGTAAGAACGTCAAATGGGAGAACGATGCCCTTGCGTTCATTAAAAACCGGAGATGGCGTAAACACCACCGTGGCGTCAGGTTGCGCCACACATGAAAGGCTCATAGGGACCGAAGCTTCCGGAGGCAAGGTGATGTCGTCGTCAGCGATGAGTTTGCAGAGCCGAGGAAACCGGTCGGGTGGTGGAAATTCATATGTTGGCACAAAGGACACTTCGGCACGGGAACAATCGATGATAGCTTCATGACGTGATAAGAAATCCCAACCGAGGATAAGGTCATGAGATCAAGATGGCAGAACAAAAAAACTGTACGACGTACAGAACGTCTTGGATGACGACGCGCGCCCTACACACAGCCGAGGGATGAATGCGTTGCGCGCTAGCCGTGGACAGCACCATGCCACAGAGAGATGTGGTCACTTTCCTCAGTTTCCAACAAAATTTGGCGTTCATCACAGAAACGGTGGCCCCGGTATCAATTAACGCTAATGTGGCGACTCCCTCAACATCTACATCAACAACATTTTGCGGCGAAAACGGAGGCCTTGGGAATTGCGCACAAGTTGCAGTTCTTGCCTCCGGAACTGCACTGATTAGTTTCCCTCCTCAGGAGGTGGTTGACGACGCATAGACGTTGGCAATCAGCGACTAGGGGATGGGAAACGAGCAGTCGATGGGCAGCGATTCAAGTCTGAGTGCCTCTGTTCATATGCAGACGCGGAGGCCTGCTGCGGCGCGTAGGTAGGAGTTCCGAAGTATGCGTTTGCAGGTGTGGGGCGACGGCGGCAGAAGCGTGCATTGCGGCTAGCGATGCCACAGGCGAAGCAGATAGGACGATTGTCTTGGGTGTGCCACTCATTAGATCGACGGAAAAAGCGAGGTGAGAGCCTCTAAACTGGAGGCGAGGCCGGAGGAGCTGGAGCCGATAAGGCGACTGGATGCGGGGGGGGGGGGGGGGGCGACCACAGCTGTGTAGCTGAGAGGTGAAGGTGGTGCAGGTGGTGCGTAGCCGACAGCTGAGAGATTAGGTGCTACTGAAGTGCATGGGTAAGGGGCCTGCACTGTAGGGAGGACATCGCAAATTTCCGTGCGTATGGCCTGCTGCAGTGTCGAAGGCAGGCTTGCGGTGGGCGCGTCGCTATGCGGCAGCAGGGAGAGCTGACGGGCGACTTCCTCCCTGATGAAATCTTTGACCTGGTTGGACAGACTTTCTTGGCGAACGTTGGCATTTGTGAGTGCGACGGCCGAGATCGAATCCAGCGGTGGGACACTCTGTCGGGCGATAGAACGCTGACGGCGCAATTCATCAGAGCTCTGGCAGAGGCTTACGAGGATTGCCACGTGGTCGGGCTTATCGCTAGCAACATCTGGAATGCGCCATCCTCGATGCCCTTGAGAATCTGCCAAATTTTCTTTTCTTCGGGTATAGATGGATTCACACGCCTGCAGAGGTCTAGCATGTCCTCTATGTAACTAGTAAACGTCTCGCCAGGCTGCTGGGCTCGGTGGCGCAGGCGCTGGTCAGCGCGGAGCTTGCAGACCTCTGGTCGGCCGAACGCTTCAGTCACCAGTGTCTTAAAGGAGAACCAGTTGGCGATGGTGGTTTCGCGGTTGGTAAACCAAAGCTTAGCTACGTCTGCCAAGTAAAAGATAACGTAGCCGAGCTTAGAGTCGTTGTCCCACTTGTTGCTGGCGCTTACGCGCTCGTTCAAAGAGAGCCAGTCTTCGACGTCTTGCTCACCACTGCCGCTGAAGATTGGTGGGTCCCGTTGGCGAGTAGTGCCGGGGCAGGTAGACGGGACAGCCGGTGGTGCTGGCTGGGCTGGGATGGGCTGGTTGGCGACTGCGTCAGTCATGTTTCGCGGTGGTCTCTCGGGAAACTTACAAGAGCGGAGCTCCAGGTCTGCTTGGGGATCTCAGCAGCCTCCGCCAAATGTAATGACGTTTATTGAACCGGAGAAGTCGCAACGATGTCGCAACGAAAAATGGCCGTACGACAAGGCTGGCGAAAGCGGTCCAGGTTCTCGTGCAATCAGAGCACGGGGTTTTTCGTTTTCTTTGGAAGGCGCATACGCCTTAGTGCGTATGCTTCACTACAAGCGTATCAATCTATCTTTCTAGCCACCTACGACTTCTAGCACTCCTGGCCATTTCGATAAAGGTATCGGTACCAAACTTGGTATGACATAACATCACTGTATGAAGAACATAATTGACTAGTCATAACATGAAAATCGTGACACGTATGCCATCAATGTTTTAATTTACATTTCATGGTCCGGAAGCTCTTGCGGTGGTTTCATTCACATGGCCTGTTGCAAAACTGATACGGTATGACATGATTGCATGGCGAACACAAGTGACCGACCCTAACATGCAAATCCTGACTTGCATGGCATGCAACAACATAACTACATGCCACGCTCATAATGCGCGTGCGACAGTTTCACTGACATCACATATACCGAATTTGGTATCACGGTACGTGAATGCATTACGAATGTATGCAACTGGTGCGAACATGACAATCATGAGAAGCGTGTCATGAACCAACATCACTACATGCCACACTCGTGATGCGCTGGCAGCCATTTCGCTCGCTTCACCTATACCAAATTTCGTATTATGGGACCTGAATGGATGTCGAAGGTATGATGCTGGTGCAAACTAGATAAACATGGCTTGCGTTTCATGTAACAACATAAGTACAAGCTACGCTCCTGATGCGCTCACGGTCGTTTCGCATCCCTCACATGTACCGAACTCGGTATTACGCAACGCAAACAGACGAGATAGCTAAATAACACATCCAAACATGATAATGATGACATGCGCGTCATATAACGTGACTACATGCCACACTCATGATGTGCTAGCAGCCGTTTCGTCAGCTTCACATATGCCAAATTTGGTATTACGTGACATCATTGAATGACGAAGGTATATGACTAGTGCATACATGATAATCATGAGATGCTTGTCATGTGAAAACATGACTACATGCCACAGTCAAGGTGCCACTACATTTCGACGTGACGCGGTGCGTGCGCTCACCGGCATTCACTTCGTCCGATCGCGCCGGCGTTGTCATGCCAGACGCTGGTTCTGCCATACACTCGCAGGCGCTGGCTGCGCAGCGTTTCTTTGGCGCATGCGTGTTTCAGTGCGCCCAGCGTCTCTCCGTCACGAAAAGTGGGAGACGCAGTGTTGACTGGGTAACACATCGGCGCGAAATGCAGCATGTCGCATTTCGCGCTTGTTGCCATCGGGCTTGCCGACAGACGCTGGTCATCGCGGTCGCATCTGGCGTCAGACTATATAGTGCTCGCGTTTCGCTAACCTAGCGTCGCTGTGCTCTTTGTGCACGCGCGTCAAGGCTACATTTGTGGGTCCTTCATGATGCACTCGCGGCCATTTTGCTAGCTCCACATATACCAACTTTGGTGTTACGTGACATCAATGGATTGCAAAAGTATATGACTGGTGCATGCATGATAATCCTGAAACGCGTGTCATGTAAGAACATGACAACATACCACGCTCATAGCGTGCTCGCGGCCGTTTCGCTAGCTCCACATATAGTCATGTACGGCATCGTTTACCTCCACCTCGTAACGTTCTGATGACTTTAAAATGACATATAAACCTTTCTCATTCGTGCTTCGCATATCATCGATTCCCACTGTAAGTGGTATCTGCCAATTTTTTCAGTTGTGAGCAGGTGGGTCACGTCTGAGTATGTAAGCGCCCAGGAAGCTTTGAAAACGCGCCCAAAACGGCATTGACACTACAGTGTCTCAATGTATTCAGTGAGAGTTTCATTTTCTTGGTATCCCTGGCGATCAGTACCAAGAATGCTGAGGCGGCCCAGCAATCGTTGCGCCTTCTGGTTCACTCTCGGGAGCCTGTACTCACGGACAACGTTTCTTGGCAATAAAAAGCAAGCTACAAAAGCGGAGCATCTGCCCATGTCGTCATCATCATCTTCATAAGCCGGACTACGCCCACTGCAGCCCAAATGCCTCTATCATTATCCGCCAATCAACCCGGTCTTGAGCTTTCTGTTGACCTATGAACTTTTTATTCTCATCAGTACATCTAAATCTCTATCTTCCTTTCGTGCGTTTGCCTCCTCTAAGAATTCAGTCAGTTACCCTTAATTACCAACGGTTATCCTGCCTACGTGCTATGAGCACGGCGCACGTCCATTCCTTTTTTTTTTTATTTCAACAATGATATCATTATCCTGTGTTTGTTGCCTGACACACTCTACCCTCTTCTTGTATCTGAATGTTACACCTATCATTTCCGTTTCGATCGATCACTGCGTTGTCCTCAATTAGCGTTGAACCCTCTTTGTAAGCCTCCAGGTTTCTGCTCCGCAGGTAAGTACTGGCAGGATGCAGCTCTTATGTACCTTCCACAAGAAAGTTAGTGGCAGATTACCATTCAAGATTTCAGAATGCTTGCCGAATGTAATCCACCTCATCCTTATTCTTCTAGTTACAATGTACTCTTACGCGAATTAGTCGCGTTCGGCCCACATCTCACGCCGCTGTAGAAAGAGATGGCTGCACGCATTCAGCGTTGCATTTTGCGCAGACGCCACTCAGCGTTGGAGGCACAGGCCAAAGCCGCGAATTTCTCACACGCTGATAAACGCAAAGGCATGAACTTCGAAGTAAATCAAGCGAAATTGTCTTACTAACATGCGTCTCGTTGTATCTGAAAGAGCTGCATGCAAAAAATGATAGAGTTTTTAGTATCTTGCACAGAAAATACTGATGCAATTTCGGCGCTGCAATAGCTTGCAGTGGGATATGTGCGATTTGGCTCTGTAGCATTTGAAATGAAGCTTGAGCAAATTGGTACGTATTCAGCTTGATTTAAGCTGCACGCTGAGGGGTGAGGCCTAGAAAAGGAAGGTACACAACACGGGTGCGAACTCGCAACCGATATGTACTAATAAATAACATGGAAATTTATTTAAGAATTGAAAAAAGACAGAACAAAAAAGAGATAGTCAACATGTGCAGGTGGTGCTTAGGTTTTGATATTCCGCGTCACTTAGCACGATAGAAGGCACACAGATACATTTTTCTCCTTTCCTTTGCATGTGAAACGCCTCAATGACTTTGCTTGCTATCTGTTGTTAATGACGTGACATAATCTTGGTGTCGGCGAAGGATGGACTGCAGCCACATGATCTACAATGAGCGGCGAGTGAAAATAGTTTCGTGTCTGATAGTGAACGCTCATGCTTTCTAAGATGGAGATTTACGCATCTTTTACTCTCTCTAATGTACTATTTTCCGCATGGTAATAGGATTTCATAGACGATAGCCTCTTGATAATCTGTGTTATGAAAAGTATGTTTGATGCCTCAATGGATACAAACACTCCGTTTTTCTCTGATTTGTGTGTCAGCACTTTTCTGCACTTTTGCGCATAGGGATTTCAGCTTATGCGCAGAGAAAAAAAAACCGCGTCGATTCCGTAACGAATAGCCACATTTTTCGAAGTTGCGTCACACGGTGAGTTTATGGATTGATCGTGTATTTTTGGCTACCGTAGTTTCTTCTTAGCAACCTTCCGCCTGTGAATGATTA
This sequence comes from Rhipicephalus microplus, assembly GCF_043290135.1. Classification (NCBI taxonomy): domain Eukaryota; kingdom Metazoa; phylum Arthropoda; class Arachnida; order Ixodida; family Ixodidae; genus Rhipicephalus; species Rhipicephalus microplus. The sequence continues at coordinate 216,460,398 of NC_134703.1, forward strand.
GGCTTCACATTTTGGCGCATCTTTTCACAAACTTGGCCACTGGTGCACCTTCTGGAAAACATTGATTGATATGTGGGGTTTAACGTCCCAAAACCACTATATCATTATGAGAGACGCCGTAGTGGAGGGCTCCGGAAATTTTGACTACCTGGGGTTCTTTAACGTGCATCCAAATCTGAGCACACAGGCCTACAACATTTCCGCCTCCATCGGAAATGCAGCCGCTGCAGCCGGGATTCGAACCCGCGCCCGGCAAGTCAGCAGCCGAGTACCTTAGCCACTAGACCACCGCGGCGGGGGACCTTCTGGAAAAGAAGCTTGCTTGAGTCTTGCCATCTGTTCTTTCGTAATTAATTTGAGTTGCGAGAAGTTGTGAGTAATTTGAGGACTGAGCACCCATGTTGTGTACCTTCTCTTCCTAGTCCTCGTCCCTTAGTGCGCTGCTAAAACCAAGTTGGCGCTGTAGCGCTCGCTTCGTCGCTAAGGAAAGTTGCCCGCCTGAGTATAGACGCTTCTTATATATTACTCAAAAAGCTCGTAAGATCCCACGTACTTAGGGAAATCACGTTACGCGAAGCAGCCAGAAGAAAGGTGACCTAGTTGTAATTTTTCATTGAGCGACACGTTATGAAATGACGTTAAAGGTATACACAAATGCTGCACCCACAGACGTTTGATGAAGAGTTGCAGATGTTTATTTACACATTTGTTTGCGCATGCACAACAATGCCAACAGAAGCATGAGTATTAGCGACACCCACAGCAATAATCTGAAATGAAGCTCTGATGCTCACGAGGACGATAGCCCTAGACCCTGCTACATAAATTAACTTCAGCGGATTGCACGCACTACGATTGACGTTAACCCGATGTGACAACTGTATCATAGGAGTATCTAATGTTTATAAACTTGTGCAGCCAGCACTTCAACCACAACTGATGTTTCACGAACATTAGGCCATAATTGAAAAGTACTTCATAGACCTGGTGTGGCCCTGTGGTAAAATATTGATGACCGCGCAGAATGCTGGGGTTCAAACTCTGCTGTTACTATGACATTTATTCTTTGTGTTCACCGGTTCAACGCAGCCGACTTCAGCTTTCAGGTGCGAAGCTCCTTAGGGTGTAAGCTGGTCTCGCATCGACGTAATACCCACCCCTAGTGTTCGGAGAGCTCACCAGATAGCACTGAGGTGCTTGCTCCACTTAGATGCGTATGAGACGCGTGCTTTAGTTTAGTCCCGGTTGAGCAGAACCGTACGAATGGACAGACAGATGGACGGATGGACAGACAGACAGACAGACAGACAGACAGACAGACGGAGCAAGCTCCTTCATCATCATTTACTTCGTGGATATGGCGTAAGTCGCCATATCGAGTGAGCAGTGTATGGGGGTAATGATCCCCCGAGGCTTTGCCTACTCACCGTATTTAACATTGTGAATATGCTGCGATTTTTTCCTCAATACTCACGCGTAAAAATTACCCACGTGTGTTGTTGCCGTTCCTGAATAGATAATAAGCGTCAATGCCTTGTGGCCTATCCCGAATACAAGTAGCACATACTCGCCCGTGGTTATGTGTAACTGTTTGGCGGAGAGACAGAGAATAAACTTAATTTCAATGTAACTATGCCCACTGTAGTTCGTGCCCACTATACGCCCCCTGTAGTCCGTGCTTTCATCCCGAGTGGGGCCCCCTTGTGGAGCCCCAGTGGCCGCGGCGGCTTGCCGGGCTGGTGTAGGGTAGAGTAACTGTATAGGTTGAGCTACGGGTGGACGAAAAGAAGGACGAACCTTGGTTTCATAACAACGTAAATGTAGCCCAGAAAACACGGACAAGAAAGGGTACACCACAAGTCTTTGTGGTGTACTCTTTCTTGTCCGTGTTTTTCGCGCTACACTTACGTTGTTATGAATCAGTACCAACTCGCTCGCCTCTCCGTTTTGAACCTTGGTTTTACGAACAAACAAAGATTCAACGGATGAAAGGACGAACCATGCATTGATGGACGGACGAACCTCGGACGTAAGAACCACAGATGGACGGATGAACGATAAATGAATGAATGGACAGAATAATCATGGATGGACAGAGGACCACAAGTGGAGAAACAGAAGTACTTTGATGGATGAATGGATGGATCGACCAGGAAGAGAGTGATCTCAGTGAGTCAAGTGCAAACCCACTAATGGCATGTCACTCAAGGAGCTTCCAGGCCTTCAGTGCACCACCTGTGTGACGTCACTGCTCCTCGCGTTTGCGAGGACTGCCCACCGTAAGGCACGCGAACCTATTGATCCTTGGCGTGTGCTGTTTAGGCTTCAAAAATATAATTGATAATTACTTGAGCCCGTCCCTATAGTTTCCAAGTTCAGTCAGTTTACAAACCCAGTCAGCTGCCACGTGACTCTCTAGACGCCATCGATATTGTGCTCAAACACATAGTCAAAATGTTCTACAGCCCTCTCGTGGTAGACCAAGTTAGGACTACTTAAATCCTTCCTGTCAGTTAAGTTCTACATTATCTACAAACTAGCTCTTCAAAATGCATTGATTGACGCTCACCAAGATGCAGACGCTTAGTAAAAACAACAAGCTAGTGTCTCTCGGGTAGGTTATTCACACACATAGGCTATTTTCAAAGACATGACCAAAAGCCTGCTACAGGGAAACATCTTGGCACTGCTGTCGTCCAGAGGGTGGTCAGCATCACGTCTATTGGAGTGAATCATGAACCTTGTGTGTTACAGTATTCTCTGTCACAAAAGCATACAGTGAAACAAAGCGAAAGCAACATATCCCCCCAAACAGAACACCTGGCAATAGTTTTCGTGCCAGAGGGAAGCGTCCCAGTCACATACAGTTGCTCGCAGGAACCACACGGCGCGTACTTGTTTAGCTCGACATATATGACACAGCATTTACGAACCACTCAGGCCTTACCTGCGTATGCTAGCGCCAAATGTGTAGCCAGAATTCTTTTCTTGAAAGTGCGAGTAGGGGGCCAATTTTTGAAGGTCCTGACTATTTTAGAATAACACACACTTTGTTAATTATTTTTCGCAAGATACGATTTAGGAGTGGGCTCATAGGGCACCAACCTATCCTGGCTAGCACTTTACACAGAAGCGCGTTCAAGGAAGTGTAGAGCGTGTGCGCACAGTAGAGTGAGTTTTCGGTGTCAACAGCATCAACTTTCTTTTCTCAGCTCAAGAAGTTCAACGTTTGCAAAACAATGTCCAAGCTCTACGCGATTTTTCTTGTCGAACGTCACTTCGAAATAAAGAGTGAGATTTGGCTAGTTGGTATTCTACTATCAAACCGCGCAGCGCAAAAAGTTTGCACAACGAACACAAGAGACTCTTCTGTTCGTTGTTTAAAACTTTTGTGCTGAGCTATTTAATGATGGTCACTTCGAAGCTGTGCGATTTCTTGAACTGATGAACTTTCTCCGTGTTTTGCTGTGTAATGCAGTCTGAATTGTTCTGCCCTCATCGACATGCTCAAAATCATCCAAACGTCGCCGGCTCCTCTTCAGTGGGCGACCGCAGTTGGCATAGCATACTGTCCCGAGGTCGTTATCTGGATCAATGGAGCAGACTGCGAGTCTAATAATAAATTGTTTAGTTCAACCGAACTGGTGGCCGCATAAAAAGAAAGTTTATTAACAGCAAGATGCTGGCACTGATACAGCTGAGCAGAGTGCCGACCGTCAATCAACTGACCAGGTACGAAGCGTGTCGGTATTTATACACTTGCCATCGAACATTCTAGCGTTATCGCTAGCTGCGACGTAGGTTTTAGAATAATCTCAAATGCTCACGAAGTGAGCGTAATTTCAAAAAAATGATTTAATGCAGTTCTGTAGCTTCTCAAACACTGTAGGCATGGTTTCCGCTGATAATTGCGTACAGTGTAACGGAGTGATAAGAAAACTTGAGAAGCGAAGGTGACAATATTGTGGCGACGCAAAGCGGTGCTTCTGTGTGCGGTGCCGAGAGCGCATGCGCCCGCACGAGAAAGTTATCTTCGAGAGGAAGGGTGATAATAAAAGTCAGTTGTTGTTTGGGACGCGAGTTGTTCACTTGCGCAGCTCTGCCGAGCGACGCGTCTCAACATTGGTGACCCGGACTCGGAATACAGACACAGCTACCGGAGTGTCGAACCAGCCGCAACATGGATTCAACGTCCACGACCGACGCCCCTCCGACAGTCTCCTCAGTCGACTGTAAGCTGCCCCCTTTTCGGACTGCGGACCCCGCACTTTGGTTCATACAAGTGGAATCTCAGTTCGCAGCCAGACGAATCACCGCAGACCTTACGAAATACCACTACGTAGTCAGCAGTCTGCCGTCCGCCATAGCCAGTGAAATGAGGGATCTGTTGCTCGCACCACCTGTCGAAAACGCATGCATATGCAACGCTAAAAGAAACCCTTATTCGCCGAGTTATGCCCACCGAACCACAACGACTGCAGCAATTGCTTCGCGGCACGGAACTCGCCGACCGTACTCCTAGTCAGCTTTTGCGGCACATGCAACAGTTGCTTGGCGGAACATCAAACACGATAGATGGAGTATTGCTCCGAGAACTTTTTTTGTAAAAGTTGCCTGCAGGCGTCCGCATGGTCATCGCGGCCCCAGATCACAAGGATTTAACCACAGCCGCCGAACTTGCTGACAAACTGGTAGCAATGACACCGCCCACACCCATGGCTGCCGTGCAAGCGCAACAGCCTCTAAACGAACTTCAAGAGATGCGTGAGGAGATTGCTTGACTTGCCGAAACAGTACCAGCTTTGCACGCTAGCAGGAGGGCACAAACGATAACCGAGCCTAACACGCCGCTATCGCAAGAGCAGCACGAGCATATCTGCTGGTATCATCGGAGGTTCGGAAGTAGTGCGCATAAATGTGTCCCACCGTGCGCGCACTCGGGAAACAGCCGCGGCAGGCACTGAGGGCGACCAGTGCTGCTACGTTGCCTCCATGTTGTCCCTCAGTATTTTTTATTACCGACCGCAACAACGGAGTACGTTTCTTAGTGGACACAGGCGCCGAAATGAGCGTTAAACCGGCGTCACAAGCTGAAAGAAACTAGTACATCGCCCTTGCAAGCTGTCAATAACACGGTGATAACAACATATGGCCATCATTCACTGTCGCTGAACTTCGGTTTCGGCAGAACTTTTAGCTGGGTGTTCATAGCTGCTGATGTCAAATTCGCCATACTAGGCGCAGACTTTCTCCAGTTCTTCGGTCTGTTGGTCGACGTCCGCAACAAACGGCTTCAAGATCCCGTTTCTCGGGGAGCGGTACAAGGCACGCCGTTTGGCACCCCCCCTATCAGCCCGGCCTTGCTTAGTCCGGCTGGAGAAGCGTACTTCACCGCAATACTACAAGAGTTCCCAGAGCTGACACGACAGCCACAGGCATTTCCAGAAGTAAAGCACGGCGTCCTGCATCCCATCGAAACCACAGGCCCACCGGTCTATGCGCGACCACGGCGCCTGTCACCCGAGAAGCTGCGGTTGGCTCGACAGGCGTTTGCCCACATGATGGAACTCAGGATAGTACGTCCTTCATCCAGCCCATATGCGTCACCTCTTCACATGGTCCCAAAATCAACAGACGGTGATTGGCGCCCTTGCGGGGACTATCGAGCGCTGAACCGGGTAACCGTGCCAGACCGTTACCCAGTCCCTCACATTCATGACATGACCTCCTTCCTGCATGGTGCTACCATTTTCTCTAAAATAGATCTAGTGCGAGCATATCATCAGGTACCCGTAGCACCGGAGGATATCCCCAAGACCGCAATAACAACGCCGTTCGGAATGTTCGAGTTCCTACGCATGCCTTTCGGCTTACGCAACGCCGGCCACACTTTTTAACGGTTTATGGATGGCGTTGTCCATGGCCTCGACTTTTGCAAGGTATACCTCGATGATCTTCTGATTGCTAGCAGCACTCCTGAAGAGCACGAGCGGCATCTGCACTACGTATTTCAGTGACTGACAGAGAACGGCATCGTTATCAATACGGCAAAGTGTGTGTTTGGGGTACCGACACTATTATTTTCGGGCCACAGCATTTTAAGTGCTGGAGTACAGCCCCAGAAGACAAGGTGGAAGCAGTACGGCAGTTTCCAGAGCCGAAAAAGCTCCGCCAGCTTCGAGAGTTCCTGGGACTCGTGAATTTCTACCGTTGGTTTATCCCGAAATGCGCGAAAATCCTTCATCCTCTCCACAGCCTACTGGCGGCATCTGGATCTAAGGCAACTGCCATTCAGTGGAACGACCAATCTACACAAGCATTCCGGATGATAAAGGAAGCTCTCGCAAATGCTACCATGCTCACGTACCCGCAGCTGGGTGTTCCTCAGTGCGTCATGGTGGACGCCTTCGATGCAGCGATTGCAGCAGTGTTGCAGCAGAGGGTGAGCGGAGTGTGGCGATCAATTTCCTTCTTCTCCAGAAAACTGAGCCTGTCCGAACGAAGGTACAGCACCTTCGGTAGGGAACTCCTGGCCAAATACGCGGCTATCCGGCATTTCTGACATTATGTGGAAGGACAAGAATTTTTTGTGCTCACGGATCACAAGCCACTCACCTACGCATTGCGCGCGAACTCCGATTCTGTGCGCACGTGGCACGGGAGCGCCGCCAAATGTCGTACATCACAGAATTCACGACAGATATACGCCATGTTAGTGGCACGGATAATGCTGCTGCCGACGCTCTTTCGCGTGGTCCAGTGAATGCCATCAGCCTGCCGAGCGGCGTAGACTTCACCACACCTACGACGTCTCAACGCAGTGATGGAGAATAGAAGCGTCTACTGACGTCTTCAACCAGCGCCTTCAAGCTGCAATGGTTGGCAGAACCCACAGGATCCGTATGCTGCGACATGTCTACAGGCAAGGCCCGACCGTTTGTCCCCTCGAACCTCCGTCGCAGCATTTTTGACTTGCTGCACAGCCTGGCGCATCCCGGGATTCGCGCCACGCAACGGCTATGCACAGCGAGGTTCGTGTGGCCAGGAATAAATCGGGATGTCCGATACTGGACACGAGAGTGCATCGCATGCCAGCGCTCCAAAGTTCAGCGACATACTGTGACCCCCTTGGGATCTTTCCCTCTGCCAGACTGTCGATTTGCCTATGTGCATGTTGACATTGTGGGACCACTGCCGTTGTACCAGGGGCAAAGCTACTTGCTAACCTGCATCGATCGCTTCACGCGATGGCCGGAGGCCGTGCCCAATCCAAACATGACTGCTGATACCGTCGCCCGCGCATTTATTTTCCACTGGGTGGCCCGCTTCGGAGTGCCGGCAACCGTGACTACGGATCGCGGAACACAGTTTGAGTCCGCCCTGTTCGCAAGCGTCACCCGGCTCTTGGGTACTCACCGCATCAGAACAACTGCCTACCATCCGATTAGCAACGGTATAGTGGAAAGGTTCCATCACCATCTGAAGACGAGCCTGATGGCTACTGCGAATCACAGTTGGGTAGAGGCACTGCCGTTTCTTCTGTTGGGCGTTAGGACGGCTCTGAAAGCAGATATTGGATGCTGCTCCACTGAACTGGTGAACGGAACAACGCTTCGCCTCCCAGGGAAGTTTTTCACTACCAGTAAGGACGAAAACGTGTACGCGAACGCGGACTACGCCGTGCGACTGCGAGACATCATGAGCAAGCTACGCGCTGTTCTTCCGCGTCCGCCCGCAGCCCGGCCAGTCTACGTGGACCGGGAACTCTCCTCCTGCTCTCACGTGTTTGTGAGGCACGACGCCGTACAGCCTCCACTCCGGCCCCCGTACGACGGGCCTTTCAAGGTGCTGCGACGGGCAGACAAGCACATTACAATCGACAGAGGTGGTTGTCACGACGTAGTTTCTCTAGACCACGTAAAATTAGCACACGTGGACTCCGACAGCGAAGCACCTGCACCAACTCGAGCTCCATCTTCGCAGGCACCCCCGGCAGAGCACGTAGCGCAGCCCCAACAAGTCCTCAAACGGTTTACGTGGAGTGGACGGTGTACGAGACCCCCGGTGCGCATGAACTTATGAACCGCAGTGGGTCGTCCGAGTGCGGCCGTTGTGCGCGCACTCACTAGGAAGGGAGTACTGTGGCGACGCAAAGTGGTGCTTCTGTGTGCGGTGCAGAGAGCACATGCGCCCGCACGAGAAAGTTATCTTCGAGAGGAAGGGTGATAATAAAAGTCAGTTGTTGTTTGAGACGCGAGTTGTTCACTTGCGCAGCTCTGACGAGCGACGCGTCTCAACAATATTAAGGAGGTAACCTCATGGTAGCGACAATGCTGGTGCAGCTTCCACCTAAATCATCCATGCGGCTGATCACTGATGCTTCTTCTAACCCCTTGTTCACTTCTACCAGCTATTCCAGCAAAAGTTGTTGTGCTTCTCAAGAGGTTTCTTCTCCCAGAAACTCACAGCTTGTTAAAATGCATAACAGGGCGTCCAAGGGTTAGCTTCTCACCGTCTATCTCGGGATCCGGCAGTTTTGCCACAAACTAGAAGGTCTGGTGGTCCACGTGCTAACCGGCCACAAGCCAGTGCTATAAAAACCATCGTGACAGCGCAACAAAACAGGACACAAGATAGGAACAGACAATAACAGGCGAATACTACCAACCACGTATATTGATGGAACAACAAAACCTCACACATCAACATGCTCCCCAGGGCCACTGTCACAACACGGAAAGTGTTTCGAACAAAGCGCGAAAAAAATGAATTTCAGCATTGTACAGCATTTCTTTTATGCCCTCGTCACCAGCTTCTAAATGCGAAGCATTTCTTTAAAAACTTCGGTGACATTGAGCGTATCTATCTATCTATCTATCTATCTATCTATCTATCTATCTATCTATTTCTCTATCTATCTATCTATCTATCAATCTAGCTGCTTACGACTTTTAGCTCTCCTAGCCGTTTAGATAATAGTATCAATACCAAACTTGGTCTGCCACAACATGACCGTACGATGAGTATAAGTGACTAGTCATAACATGAAAAACATGACATGTATGTCATGAGTGTCATGATTTACATTTCAAGGTCTTGCTGTTCTTGCGGTAGTGTTGTTCACACGACATGTTGCAAAACTGGTATGGTATGACATGACTGCATAGCCAACACAAGTGATGGACCCTAACATGAAAGTCATGACATGCGTGTCATGTAATATGACTACATGCCACGCTTATGATGCGCTCGCGGCCTTTTCGCTAACTTCACATACACCAAATGTGGTATTACAGGACGTGAATGGATCACAAAGGTATGTGACTGGTGCAAACATGATAATCATCAGATGCATGTCATGTAACAACATGACTCTATGCCAGGCTCATGATGCACTCGTGGCTGTTTCGCTAGCCTCACTTATACCAAATTTCGTAATAAGGGACGCCAATGTATGACATAGGTATGTGACTGGTACAAATATGATAATCGTCAGGTGCGCGTCATGCAACAACATGACTACATGCCACGCTCATGATGCACTCGCTACCGTTTCGCTAGCTTCACATATGCCAAATTTGGTATTACGTCAAGTGTGTGAATGATGAAGTTATGTGGCTGGTGTTAGCATATTAATCATGCGATGCATATAATGTAAGAACATGACTACATTCCACACTCAAGGTGCCAATACATTTCGTCGTGACCTGGCGCATGTGCGCGCCGGTGTTCATTTCGTCACGTTACGCCGTCGATGCCGCGCCAGGCGCCGATCTGACTGCCATATGTACACTGTCGTTCTTTACGAAAAGGAACGCGCGAACGCGTGGCCTGCGCTCTGCGGCGGCTGCATACAGCACCATCAACTGACACCAAAAGAAAACACTTTCGCTTTCAGCGTCATCTGTTGAAAAAAAAAACATATCGAGGTATGGCCGGTAGGCGAGCGCTGCTACATTGCACTCCATCTCTGCTCACGCCTGTAAAGCGTAGTACACTGCCACCACGTCAAACGTTGCGCGCGACCACGGCGTATGCTGCAGCAATCACCCTATATCGCACATCGCGCCAGTGGTGAGGGAACGTCCTCTAGCAACACTTGTCCACCGGCCATGACTCAATATCTTGCTTGGCCATAAATGACACCAAAAGCGAACGTACACTCTTCAATTGCCGGTTGATGGTGCTGTAGGTAGCCGCCGCAGAGTCCAGGCCACGCGTTCGCGTGTTCCCTTTCAAAAAGGACGACAGTGTACTCACAGATGGAGGCGGAAATGTTGTAGGCCCGTGTGCTCAGATTTGGGTGCACGTTAAAGAACCCCAGGTGGTCGAAATTTCCGGAGCCCTCCACTACGGCGTCTCTCATAATCATATGGTGGTTTTGGGACGTTAAACCCCACATATCAATCAATCAGTGTACTCACAGGCGCGCGCAGCGCTGCGTTGCTTTGGCGCATGCGCCTTTGGGCGCACCCGGCGTCCCTACATCACGAAGACAGACAGACGCAGTGCTGTGTGGGTAGAGCTGGGTAACGTCATTGGAGCGAAATGCTGCATGTTGCATTTCATGATTGATTGATATCTGGGATTTAACGTCCCAAAACCACGATATGATTATGAGAGACGCCGTAGTGGAGGGCTCCGGAAATTTCAACCACTTGGGGTTCTTTAACGTGCACCCAAATCTGAGCACACGGGCCTACAACATTTCCGCCTCCATCGGAAATGCAGCCGCCGCAGCCGGGATTCGAACCCGCGCCCTGCGGGTCAGCAGCCGAGTACCTTAGCCACTAGACCACCGCGGCGGGGCGTGGCATGTTGCATTTCACGCCGGTTGCCACCGGGCCGTGCATACGAACGCTGGTCACTCGCGTTTTGCTAGCATAGCGTCACTGCGCCCAGCATGCGCGCTCGTCAACATTACGTCGGAGCATATTGGGCCATTCATGATGCGCTCGCGGCCGTTTCGGTAGCTTTCCATATACCAAATTTGGTATTACGTTGCATGAATAAACGACGAGAGTAAATGACACGTCTAAACATGACAATCATAGCATGTGTGTCACGTAAAACTTGACAACCTGCTACGCTCATAGCCCACTCACGGCCGTTTTGCTTGCACTACATATACAAAATGTGCCATCAAGTGACGTGAATAGATAACGAAAATAAATGACACGTTCAAATATAATAATATTCAATGATATGGAAGTCACGTACGGTATAAATTACCTCCTACTCGTAGCGCTGTACTGATTTTAAAGCGACATATCAACCTTTCTCTTTCATGCTTTCTCATTTGGTGCTAAATGCGACATACTGCGTTTCACGCTGATGCGCTACCCAGACAGCACTGCGTCTCCCTTTTTTCAGAACGGTGGGACGCCAGACGCGCTGACTTACGCATGCGTCAAAGCGACGCAGCGTGGCGTGCGCCAGCGAGTATATCGCAATGCCAGCGCCTGGCGTGGCAACACCGGCGTGTTGCGACGAAATGAACGCCGCCGAACACGCGCACCGCGTCTCGGCAGATGGAAACGCCGATGTAAAAACGCCCATATGGTCACTCATGCGCAGACATGCTCACTTTGGCTTCCGCAGTTTACATGTTTAAAATGCGAAGCATTTCTTAGCGAACTTCGGCGATTTTGAGCGTATCTATCTATCTATCCATCTATCTATCTATCTATCTATTTATCTATCTATCTAGCCACCTACGACTTCTAGCTCTCCTTGCCGTTTCAATATTAACATTGATACCAAACTTGGTATGGCATAACATGACTGTATGAAGAACACATTTGATTGATTGATATGTGGGGTTGAACGTCCCAAAACCACTATATGATTATGAGAGACGCCGTAGTGGAGGGCTCCGGAAATTTTGACCACCTGGGGTTCTTTAACGTGCACCCAAATCTGAGCACGTGGGCCTACAACATTTCCGCCTCCATCGGAAATGCAGCCGCCGCAGCCGGGATTCGAACCCGTGCCCTGTGAGTCAGCAGCCGAGTACCTTAGCCACTAGACCACCGCGGCGGGGCGAAGAACACATTTGACTAGTCATAACATGAAAATCATGACATGTATGTCACGAATGTTATGATTTACGTTTCATGTTCCCGCAGCCCATGCGGTGGTTTCCTTCACATGGCATTTTGCAAAGCATGTATAGTTTGACATGATTGCATGGTGAACACAAGCGACAGACCCTAACATGAAAATCATGCCATGCGTTTCATGTAACAACATGACTACGTGCCACGCTTTTGATGCGCTGGCGGCCGTTTCGCTAGCGTCATACATACCAAATTTGGTATTACGGTACGTGAATGGATGACGAAGGTATGTGATGCAAACATGATTAACATGAGATGCGTGCCATGTAACAACATGACTACATGCCACGCTCATGATGCGCTGGCGACTGTTTCGCTAGCTTCACTTATACCAAATTTGGTATTACGGAACGTGAATGAATGAAGAAGGTATAATACTGGTGCGAACATGATAAATGTGAGATGCGTGTCAAGCAACAATATGACTAGAGGCTAAGCTCATGATGTGCTCACGGCCGTTTCGCTAGTTTCACATGTACCAAACCCGGTATTACGTGACGCGAATGAACGACATAAATAAATGACACATCGAAACATTATAATCACGACATGTGTGTCATGTAAAAACACGACTACATTCCACATTGATGATGTGCTCGCGGCCGTTTCGCTGGCTTCACATATGCCAAATTTGGTATTACGTGACGCCAATGGATGACGAAGGTATGCGACTAGTGTAAACATAATAATCAAGAGATGTGTGTCCTGTGAGAACATCCCTGCATGCCACAGTCAAGGCGCCAATACATTTCGACATGACGCGGTGCGCGTGCTTGCCGGCGTTCATTTCGTCGCGTCACGAAGGCGTTGCCACGCCAGGCGCAGGTCCTGCCTTATACTCGCAGGCACACTCCGCACTGCGTTGCTTTTGCTTTAACGCATGCGCGTTTGAGCGCGTCCAGCGTCTCTCAGTCACGAAAAGAGGGAGACGCAGTGTTGTATGGGTAACGCATTGGCATAGAGTAATATTACTTTATATCATCGGCGTGAAACGCAGCATGTCGCATTTCGAGCCAGTTGCCATCGGGCCGCGCGGACGGACGCTTGTCGTGCCTGGAGTCAGAGTGCTCACGTTTTGCTAACGTAGCGTCGCTGTGCCCAGCGTGCGCGCGCGTCAACGCTACATTGGAGTATATTGGGCCCTTCATGATGCGCTCGCGGCTGTTTCGCTAGCTTCACATATGGTTTACGGGCCGTCAATGAATGACGAAATGTATGACTGGTGCAAGCATTATGATCCTCACACGTGTGCGATGTAAGAGCATGACAACATACCACACTCATAGCGCGCTCAAGGCCGTTTCGGTGGCTCCACATATACTAAATTTGGCATCACGTGACGTGAATAGATTATGAAGGTAAATGGCACATCTAAACAACATTTTTACCTCCACCTCGTAACGGTGTGCTAATTTTGAAGTAACATAACCTTTCTCATTCATGCTTTGCATAGCTTCGGTTCCCACTGTACGTGGGGTCTGCCAGTTTTTTTAGTGTTGTAGCTACTGCTACCTCCGAAAAGTGAACTTGATAATTGATGAAGTCAATCAGCATTCAAAGACACCAAGTTTCTTTACATTGTATCAACTTCAGCGAGCTTACGACCAACGTAACATCAACAAGCGGTGGCCGAGGCAGCGGGAACTGTGGTGAATTGTCGGTGAACGCTGATGGGCCACGAACGACACCGATGCAGCTGGCGTTTTGGGGACTTGTATTTGCACCGGAAAACAACATCAGCGTCCTTTAACGAGTCGTGAGTGACACACGCAAGAACGTACAGATTTTTCCGTCACTCTGACACTTGCAAAACCGACCACGACGGGCACTATGAGAGCTGACGCCGACTCCAGACGCCAGACCCAAACAACCAGTGACCTTATCGAGAATTTTGTGGTTACTCCGCCCAAAAATGCAGCAGCCGAGGGAACGCCAACAAGCGCCAAGGAACTACCCTCCCAACCAATGTGCAGAACATTCACGTTTTCCTCGTAGATCCTGAGAATTACGTAGACTGCCCGTGTTGACTTCAAAATGATCATATGGCCACCTCACGGCCTGCCCATGTGAGTCCTGACAAAATATTGGCTTACGTGCTCATTGAGGTGTTCGAAGAGAAAATCACAAATAATAAGTTCTTCTTAATTATCAAACAAGGCACGAATATTGTGATTGTGTCTACACCCGACCAAGAGGTGACTGAGCGTGTACGCAAGCTCACATTCATCATGTAAAACGGCAGGTAACATGCAGCCAATGCGTACGTTGCAGCCGCGGCGTCATTCACGGGCTACAACCGCACACTTCTTCAGAAACCTTCAAGAATGTCTGCACGTCCGCACGGAAAATGTCGAAGTTATATGCTTAGACACTCCGAAAGTGCAGTCAATACCTTCTACGTAACGTTGGTTTCGCGATACGTATGTTATCAAGGAAATGAACGCACTTGTTACCCGTATCGAAACACAATACGTGTAAGATCTGCCAGCAAGGCGGACATCGAACCGACGTGTGTCCACAACCTGATTTTTTTGTTCTGCAATATCTGCGGCTCCTAAAAACTAACATAAAATCACGAGTGCACACCACGATGTGCCGCATGCGGTGAAGAATATGTGACTGAGAATTTCAGCTGCAGAAAATGACTAAAACCACTTCGTCGATACCCGTTCAACAAGCCAAGGAATACCCAAACGACAGCAGAAAACGCACCAGAATCCTTCAAAAGCCGTTCAATGTAGTTCGAATTTGAGGTCGCAGAATTGGACTTGCGAGATGAACGAGAACTCCTGAAAGAAAGAGTAAGAGCAAAGTCATCATCCCGTATAGGTTCCAATAAAAATCTCGCTCCAGATCACGAACGAGGTTTTAGGACTCTGGCAAGAACGCCAATAATCTACGCCACCATCTTGAAAACAGCCCAGATTTCAAGGGAGCTGCAGGTGAAGTCACGACACAACTTCCAGTGCGTCAGCTGGGCTCAGGCCATTTCTCCTGCTGCCACACCGTTAAGTCGTACTCGGGAATAACTGAGTATAATCGAAGAAAACTGCCTTCTAAAAGCTAGCCTGGTCGAGGTTAAGTGAGACCTGGCCGCTTCTAAACGATCTCAAAAACCAGAAGTAGTCGTAGAGACATCCTTAACGAAAGCGTCTGAACTGTCGCAACTAACTGGAAATAGCAAACAACTTGCCGACATAAAGCAACAGATCGACCTCATGTTCGCAGAAATACATACGTTCAAACGACAGGTACAAGAATTGATCACTTGCACAAAATTATCGTTCCGCAAGCGCAGTAGCAATAGCCCGGGCTCTCTGACCCACCGTCCCAAAGCTCTGGAGATGGCGGATAGCGAAGGCACCAATCAGTCACAAAAGCAGATTGCGCGACAACCTCGAGGTGTGGCAATGAAACAGTAGCACAATAAAAGAAAATGTGCACTTCTTTCACAATGCATTGAATCTGCACGAGTCCCACCAGACATTATATGCATCCGAGGGATTGGCAGTAAGATAAGATTGGCAGTAAGGCACCTAAATGGCCGGCCTAGAAAAGAAGTGGAAACACTGCGCATAGTAGGTGTATGAGTTCAGGATGAGGGCAAGGTCGGTCACATTTTAAACAAACTGAGGGAAACTACGACCAGCGCGAAAACTACCGAGTCACTAGAAATAAGAAATGTTTCACGGAAGAAGAAACAAACAGGCTAGTGCAGGCTTTCGTCTTGAGTACCGTGACTTATGGCCTCCGGCTCCAGAAACTATCAAACAGAGAGACGCACCAGGTAAACGCTTTAATACGCATAGCGTACAAAACAGCCTTGGGACTGCCCCACAATACAATCACGGAAAAACTTGAAGACCTGAGCTTCCATAACACAATTAAAGAGCACGTACTGTCAGTTATTCGCACACAACGGGAACGGCTCAACTCAAAAGAGCAATGCAGATCTTTACTAAAAAAAGCTAGGGTACCCCCTAAGGCCACAATGTTGCAGAGAACAAACACTTTTACCTCATGAGGTTCGACAACACATAATGGCTTCTCTCATTCCCAAAAACATGCGTGTCAAATGCCATAAAGGCAGACAACAGGCCAGGGCCACAGCTTTGCGAAGGCAGTTCAGACACCATCGAGATGTGTACTACACATACGAGTGCAAAATAGCCACAAGCAAGTACACAATCGTAGCGATAAATCAATCCAGTACAGTCACAGCAACCGTATTAACTGCGTCAGTTATCACGGCAGAGTCAGCAATCATAACATTGACTATACTAGATGCCTAATACAAAACCAAAGACGCCCTAGTTATCTCAGACTCGCAGTCAGTATGACGAAAATACGTGATTAGAGTTTTATAGAAAAACAGCTAAAATATTGGGAACACAAGTAGAACAAGATCATGTTGTCATTTGTATGTCCAGCGCACGCGTGGCTAGAGGGTAAAGAGAGGGCCATCGTTATAACTCATTAAATTAGTATCAGAGTACCAATAGTGGCTCTCGAAGAACCTCCAGTCAGACTGCGCGACATCCTGGAGACACAAAGAAACGAAAGGTGAAAATTGAGCCCAAAACACTCAAAACTTGATATCGGATAGGCCATGGACTGATGCCGGTTACAAACACGTACCCCAATCTAACAATTCTCAAGAAAATTCACCCAGCGCAGTACCAGGACACATGTTCGTGGTGTTGAAAATCGCCATATCTTATCCAAATAATTTTTTACAGATACTGTCGGTCCTCATCAGGACCAAGACAGGAGTGGTAACAATACTTCAGCACACAGCAAGCAGTCAACGAAACAGTAGAAGACAGCGATACAGTGATATACGCCTTATTGTTGAAGATATTCGGACACAAGTGCAGAAAGTTGATCACGAGTCCCTGCGTTTACAATGTTTGCCGGGAGGCAATTCCAGTCACGTGCTGTCGAAAGGAAGAGTGAGTATTTGTAGTAATTCTTGTGAAGTCTATTTTCCTTAACGTGCCTACTATGTTTATTTCGCACTATGCGGGTCTTAGATTCATTTATGTTGCGAGACTTAACAAGTACCAGCTCATTAATCATTAAACAGAAAAAGCTGGGTTGTTTCTCCTTCTTCCTGACGTTAAGTAGAGACAGGTTTGCCCTCGCGTAAAGTGGTGTTATGGTGTCTTGCCAACGGTATCGAGAATAAATAAACCGCCATGCACGTCTTTTAAATTGCTCTAGTTTTGGCTCTGAATCTTTCAAATACAAATCCCACACTTCACATGCATATTCTAATATTTGATGCACGAGCACTTTATAGGCCGTCAGTTTCGTGGCTGGATAAGCCAGTTTAAGGACACGACGAATATAACCTAATGTCTGGTTGGCTTTCCCTGCTACTTTTTTAATGTGTGGTGCCCAACTAAAATCAGACGTTCTTAAAATTCCGAAATATTTGTACTCTGTTACGAGATTAAGTGGTTCTCCTTGTAGAGTGTATGCGAATGACAGAGGTTCATGTTTTTGTGTGATGGTCATACATACTGTCTTTGTTGGGTTAAGAGACATCTGCGACCTGTTGCACCATTTTTTAACTTTTCCTAAGAGGATATTTCAGAGTATCTGTTCACTATTAGATTTCACCTCTGTATATTCAGAGTATCTGTTCACTAATAGATTTCACCTCTGTATATACGACACAGTCATCTGCGAATAACCTTGGTGTAACTGTGGCCGATCCTGTATACCATGAGCAACACAGGCCCAAGAGCTGAACCTTGAGGCACCCCTGATCTCACATCACAGACCCCGGACCTAATTTCATCAATACTGACGATCTGTTGGCTATCAGTAAGAAAGTCTTCCACTCATTTGACTGTATCTGTATCTCTTAAAATTGCCTTTATTGTAATTAACAGTTTTCTATGATTAACCTCGTCGAAGGCCTTCTTGAAGTTGAGAAAGATCAGATATATTTGTCCCTTGCCATCAATAACTTTACTAAAGTCGTGAGCACTTTTCAGTCATTGTGACAAACCCTCACGTAACCGATGTTGATAGTTACTAATAATTTTGTTCTGTGACAAAAACAGCCAAATGTACTTAAAAACAATATGTTTTAACACCTTACAGCAGCCTGACGTTAGCGCAATAGTCCTATAATTGGCAGTAAATGCGGTGTCATCATCTTTAAATGCAAATATAACTTTACTCATTTTCCATTCTTCAGGAAGTATACCTGAGCATAGTGACTTAATGAAGATGATGAAAAGGTACTTCTCAGTCTATTCAGCATACCGCTTTAAAAAGAAAGTTGGTATCTTATCAGGACCTCCTGATTTCTTTGTATTTAGGTTCAGCAGCAAATGTATTACTCCATCACATGTTAACCGCAATTCCTCTGCAACTGGAAGCTGTTGGTGTACTTCAAATTTTGACTGCTTTCCTTCATCACTGGTGAAGACACTAGCAAAAAAGTTATTGAAGACGTCTGCTATATCACATTTTTTCTCAATATATCCTTGTTCTGTGCATATTTTAGTGACTGCCTTCTTAGTTGGAGCCAGGTGTCTTAAACTTTTGAGGTGATTCGCGGAGAAATGTATTAATAGTGACACCATAATACTTGTCCTTAAATTCCTTCATCATTAATTTAACTGTTTACTTAAGTTTGACTTATCATGAACACCAGAATCGCGTGTCCGCTTATAAAGTGCCCTACGCCTTGCCACTTTTCTTTTGAGTTGTATGATCTCTCTCGTAATCCATGTGCTGTGCACCCTATTTGATTTACTTTTGAGAGGAACATAGCGGCCTATACATTTGTGAACCGTTCTCTTGAAGTTTAACTGCAACTCATTTAATATGCGCAGATTCATCTTGATTGGTTTTTCAAACTTCTCGAAACAAAAGGCCAGTTCAACTATTATTGAAGTACCATCAGCTTCGTTGCACGGTCTGTAATAAGAAACATGTGTAGGGACCCTTGCAAAGAAACCTATATTTAAAGACAATCTTACAATCGAGTGATCCGAGCTCTCGGGCAGAATATCAACTCTATAGTATCTCGATACAATGCTATGGCTTAAAAAGAAGAGGTCAAAAACAGATTTGCTATTAACGCAGACTCTTGTAAAGTCCCGTACTACTTGTGTAAGCCCATTGTAAAAGCACTATAATTGCTGCGCCTGCATCGCAGTCTCGCGTACCCGTTTCCATTTCGTCCCATTCATTGTCTGGAACATTAAAATCCCCCGCGATGATAACGTTTTGTTCTGAACGCATAAATCATGCAGTTTTTATTCAGGGCATCAACGCTGCCAGCAGTACCTACCGGAGCACATTATACGCATATCACAATTGAGTTGAGGCGGTCAAGAATTTCGCAACATCTTGCTCCAATGTCGGACGGTTTGTAGAGGACCGTATATTTGAGGCTGCATTCCAGAAAGCTGCAATAGCGCCCACCGCTGCTACTGTGGTCATTTCTAATCACGTTATATCCTGGAGGGCATATTTTCCAATCTCAGACGTCGTCATTCAGCAAAGTTTCTGTTACAAATACTATAACTGGGTGATGCTCAAGGAAAACGTGCTCCAGGTTTAAAGCCTTATTAACAAAGATACGAACATTGTCGTTCAGTAGCCGAAGCTTGCCCGGATGCGCATGTCAGTCTTTTAAAGAAGCGGTGGTTGCTGCCGCTGTATTAGACGGGCACTAAGTCACCCGATAACGCTGATTTGTGGCTTCATCACATGCGTACATCACTCCGTTAATCTTCATTTTGTCATACGAAGGTGCAACGTTCTGTTATCGTTTTCTGTTTTCTAATGTGCTGTTCCACTGGCATTGTCTTTGCCTTCTTACATCATGCGAAAAGTCCTCATTGATGAAACTATTTTGGCCCTGGAGCTTATTGCGACTGCGTAGTACATCCTTTTTTGTGTGTGTGAGACTTCCCAGGCGCAGAACGATGGGTCTTGATCCGTTTAAAGAAGGTTGTCCGATTCGATGTATACGTTCGAGCCTTGTAACTGATAGAATCAGTTTCCCCAGCAAAATTTTTACTGCAACCTCCTGCTTAAAAGTTTTCTATGTCTCATTCCGCGCATCTGGAATGCCTCTGAACAAGATATTATTATTTAAACTGCGATTCTCTATTTGGTCAACCTTTTTTGTCAGTTTCGCCACAGTGTAATGCGGAGTTAGTAATTCTGTTTCAGTTACTCTACCCTTTTTACCAGTGCAGGTGTCTGCGACAAAGTCATTTCGACACTAACAATTTTTAGGGGCGAAGCTCCTTAAGACCTCACGATGTCCGCCGTCTCCCGTCTGTGCGTAACACCATGTAACCTTCAACTTTAAGCAACAGAGGGCGTTGGTGGTAACAATTTTGCATGTAACCTTCAACTTATAAGCAACAGAGGGCGCTGTGGTTAATTGTAGATGTGATGGCGCTGCTGTCAACACTATATATATATATATATATATATATATATATATATATATATATATATATATATATATATATATATAACCACGTTCTACACTACACATTCTCTTCTCTCATGTGGACGAAGACGAACGCAGGAAAGCACGATGTGCTTAGTATCAGCGTCGCCGTCGACGGGAAGCTACCGCGGAGACAAAAGAGACGGAAGCGGATGCAAAGCGGCGACGGCGACAACAAAGTTCTACACCACAGACTAGGGCTAAGGAAGCAAAAGCAAAGCGGGAGAAACGCCAAGCTGACGCGCAGTTGAGACAACTTGAAGCGGATGCAAGGCGGCAATACCGACAAGAAAATTCTACACCAGAGACGATAGCTAATGAAGCTGTGATTATGAAGTCAAAACGTAACCCGGAACTCGGAACCTTATATCAGCTATAAAGAAGAATCCCAGCTATATCACAATTGGTCTCAGCACTATCTCTTTGAATAAAAAGAATATATAAGTATCACAACCACAATCAGTCTCAGTACTATCTCAACTTTAATCACAATAATCACCTCCGAAAGCTTCGCCTCATAATTATATTCAACCAGCTTGAAATGCAGTGATTTTTTTCTTTCATTTCTGATATTCCTGCTATGATTTTTCTTTGCCCCTCTATCAGTTGCAAGAACAGCTCCTGCGTTTCAGGGCAAAGGTTTGTTTTCACATCTCCCCTACACGCTATTAACAACAATATGACCTCCCAACACTCGGCCACAATCACACCGATTGCCTGTGGGCTCGGCAGCACTACAAGGCAACGACTGTGATCTCGAATAGAGTCAGAGTAACGTTTCGCACCAACCTGTGCAACCAGCAAGACAGGGTTTAGCATTCTTTTCTCTCCGATGCTGCCAAGCCTACTGATGGCACATATAGCACCCTGGCTCAAAGAAACCACACCTTGGGTTGATGTGGATGATACTGGGGCTTTCACTACCCATGCACCTTCGGCAACAATTGCCCGTTCTGTAGATGCGTACATTTCATGAAACTTGCGCACGTCCAAACACCAAGCAGCATGTTCCGGCAGAGTAAAGCTGTTATCGGCCTGTTGTGTAGCCGTACGAAGCAGCAGGAGCACCTGTGCAAACAGCAAGACAAGCTTTAGCATTTTTGTCTCTCCGTTGCTGCCAAGCCCACTTTACGGCACAGATAGCATCCTGGCTCGAAGAAACCGCCCCCTGGGTTGATGTTGACGATCCTAGGGCTTTCGCTGTCTATTCACATTCAGCGACAAGTGGCCGTTACGTCGATCCGTATATTTCTTGAAACTTGCGCACGTCCAAACACCAAGCAGCACTCTATAAACACGCCAAGCAATATCTCCGTGTGTCATGCCAAGCAATTACGTTCACATAAGGAGCGAGAAGCCGCACTGTTATTAGAAGAGAAGGACGCGGGTGACAGCACATTCCCTCTAGGCCAAATACACTTCTAAATCCACTGTATGTTGTGCGTATAAAAACCCTGCCTCCAGCCTGCGATTTTTTCATTACTTCACCGCAATGCACACATGTAGAGCGATGAAGCGTTGACAGCACGAGCACTGCCATGCTACAAAACGCGCGCAAGCAAGCGGTTTGCGGGTAGTTAATTTCAAAAGCAAACTCAATGTTAACCTAATAGCGGTATGGCTAAATCTAATGCTTAAACGAACCTAATACTTTTGTCGTAGTTTTAAAAGAGTAAGGAAACATTTTTAAAAATTACCTGAGAACTCCACAGCAGTTTATTTGAAATAAGTATTTACAAACTGTCACCAAATAGCACTTTAATTATTAAAACTGTGATAAGCTTGTATACAGCAGCGACCAGAGCATTCTAAATACTTTTTAACTGTATGTCGAAATACCGCAACAAATATATTTCAAGAGTCTAACTACATTTCATTTTTCAAGTTGAAACTCTGTTGCCAGCTTTTAAGTGAAGTTGCAGCATGAAATCTAAACAATATTGAACCGAACACCAATCATTATACAAATAATTTATTGGAAGAGGCAAAATTATCACAACGTATACCCTTGCTCAGAGAGCTTGTAAAAATGAAGTGTTAAAGCAGTATCTGTAAGAACAATTGACGTGAACAAAAGGCTCGCACGTGTTTGTATTTGTGAAGCTGGATGCATTCGTGGTTCCTAACTTCAATGATGACAACAGGAAATGATTAATGCGATGCAGCTCCACCATAGTAAAAACAGCGCCAAAGTACAGTTTGCAGCGAAACTATTTTCTCTTGTAATAGTTATAGCATCAATATATTTTCCAATACTTGGGCTGCATTTGGTAATTCAAGCACAACAAGAACAAAAAAAACCTTCCGCTGATCCCATGTTTTGCTGCTTCGGTGTTGTCCCATAGGAGCAGATTATTTTTTTTAAATATCCGGTAATTATTATACTGTTCAATTCGACTTGCGACTGCAATATGATTGGTTATTCAAATATTCGCACGCCCCTAGTAATGTTGTTCTCGCATATGACCCACCATCTTGTTGTGTGAATGTGATTGCGCACCTGTAAACATCACGAGTAATGTTGTCCCCCCATATGACCCACCATCTTGTTGTGTGAATGTGATTGCGCACCTGTAAACATCACGAGTGCTTTTTTTTTTTGTGCTGTATCTCATCCATCATTGAACACACTCTTGCGAACGCCTCAAGGTACATGAATGGAAAAAAGAAAATGTACCTGGCTACAAGTGATGCCAATTTGAGACATGAAATGGTAGTACAAACATAAGTGTATGTGGTGAAAAATGCTGTGAATCTAGTCGTCTATTAGCAAGAAGGATCAGTTTAGAGCACATTTTTTTTACTCTTAGCTTACATCCGTATCCTAAGAACTGGTTTGTTCAAAGCAATTACTTGTTTATTATTCCATTATTCGTGCAATATTTATAAACACAAAGTCAGACAGCATAAGTAACCCATCCTGAGATAATAATAAAATTACCACAGCAAATTACAAGTTTTCGAACCATTCATTTTCTGGCTCAAGTTGAGTCAAATGCCTACATACTCTGGGTGCTTTTTCAAAAAAAAAAATAAACGCAAAATCTCACATGAACATTTCAATGTTGTCCGAAAACAAAAAAAGAAATGCAATATGTTATTTGTTTTTGCCAGAGTATTTTGGATATGACGTAATAAACTAAGGCTGTCGGAAGCTGTGCTAAAATTAAAAAAACTTACTTGCCATTGTGAAATGCTTGAGGAATATTGAGCCCACATATATTGCTACTTTATCTATGTGAATTGGCATATATATTTGTCACGGCAATAACACTTGCAGCAATACACGCCATATTCTGATGTCTTTTGGCTTATGGGGATAAAAATATAATTTTACTTCGAATAAATTTAGCATATAAATGATAACCCTGACAACTAAGTGCATGCATATGGCCACGTGTGTTTTATTTACATAAAGTCGAATTTTACTCAGAAAGACTTTAAGGAGCACTCAGCACAAGCGGCGCAGCATTGTTTGAGAAGCTCAGCGATAACTTGAGATGACACTCTTAAGTTAGTGGACAGGACTCGAATAGTCTTACGCAGCCACCAGCAGTAACCCTGGAATTTTCAATAGCACTTGTATAAACGCAGATGCACTGTACTGCTTGTCAGATTATTGATGACCAATGCACTGTTTACCGCTATCACGGCCGACTATATGTTTCTTGTAGTTTGACTTTCAGTACTTCAGGCAAAGGTTCGCTGAAATAAAATGTTTGGTCTCAATCCCACGGACTACTGCAGTTTTCAACATTAAAACCTCATGACAATATTACTTCCTATGTCTCCCCAAAAAGTGTTTATATCTATAAATCCAAAAAGTTGAAATTTCATATTTTACAAATGTGCAGATGTACAACTGCAAAATTGTGAAATGTAATACTAACAGCAATCTACTCTTGTCTAGTTGTGAATCCATTTGGTAAAGCGGAGCAATATACAAGTGCCACTGTTATTAGAGACTGTGTGACAAATCCCATTAATCCTTAGAGCAGCTTGCATCCCTAGCTGTCTAGCATGGTGTAAGAGTGAAGGTTTCAAAACAAATGTCGAAATTAAGCAATTACATGCTGCTCACAATAGCCTGTTTGTGTTCCCACATTTTCTCGGAATAATAATGGGATGTAAAAAGCTCTTACAACTGCACAGCAGAACTCCTTGAACAGCATTACTGTTAAAGAACTGGTGCACAGCTACTGTTCTAACAATTGACTCACACAAAACATGGTTTATTGCATTTCATTCTAGTCATAATGCTCTTTCATTTACCCTCACTAACACTATCAATGGCCACAGGCATCTTTGTACCACTATGTTCACATTCTTGGGAGTAGTCCTTGATGCTCATCTAAAGAACCATCATCACATTTCACTTATAAGACAGAGGATTGCTCCAGGAATCAGAACATTAATTAAAGCATTACCATTCCTCAACTTTGCTTAAACTATACTACGCTTTTATCCACAGTCATATTACATACTGCATCACGTCATGGGCGAACACCCATCCAACTCATATCCTCTCACTTCAACATCTCCAAAACCAAGCTATTCTCATCCTAACATTCAGTAACCAGCGTGTCCGCACTTTTTCAGCAACATAGTGTACTGACATTGTGTGATTTATTACAATATGAACTGAGGATTCTTGTATTTATGTGTCTTAACGGTTCCGTAGCAACAATGCCTTCCCAAGTTTCAACTGGTAAACGCTAATTTCACCAGGTTCGCTTCTAACGAAATCTTGCCGGTACTTAGCTACGGAGCCGAAACCTGGAGACTTACAAAGAAGGTTCAGCTTAAATTGAGGATGGTGCAGCGAGCAGTGGAAAGAAAATTGGTAGGTGTAACCTTAAGAGACAAGAAGAGAGCAGAGTTGCTTAGGGAACAAACGGGGATTGCGGATATCATAGTTGAAATTAAGAAGAGGAAATTTGCATGGGGCGGGCATGTAGCGCGTAGACAGGATAACCGCTAGTCATTAAGGATAACTAACTGGATTCCCAGAGAAAGCAAGCGGGTTAGGGGGAGACAGAGGGTTATGTGGGCAGATGAGATTAAGAAGTTTGCGGGTATGAATTGGCAACAGCAAGCGCAAGACCGAGTTCACTGGATGAACATGGGAGAGGCCTTTGTCCTGCAGTGGACGTAGTCAGGCTGCTGCTGCTTCTCATAATGATGATGATGATAATGACGATGATGATGACCCAGCAGCATTCCAGCTCCAGTCACGGATCCACAATGCTTCGGAGGCCAGCCCCTAAGTGGGGGAGGAGAGAACAAAATGGTTTAAATTCCGAGTTCGGCAACATGCTGCCTAGTGACAATTACTTCTTTCTTAGGACAGTTGCCTGCGAAGAAGTCTGCACTTTTAGGTGTCTCCGCATTACAGAGTATGTGACAGAGATGGCATCTCATCGAGTCCAAGAACCAACAGCTGCACAAGCGGCTAAATCAAAAACTCAACTCAAGAAATGGAAGCACGGGGAGGTTTGCATTGTTAAAAAATTACGTGACAAGATCCCGTACCTAATATACTTGTCTGTTCTACCATTCAGGCTAAATGTAGAATGATCACAATACTGAATAGAAATGATACTCTAATAGTGAGACGAAATACTGCCAAGCAGTCGCTAACCTCGTGTAGTTGGTTACTGCAGCTACATCTTTTAACGAAGCGGAAGTGAATTGCAAAAAAAAGCCAATGGAAGGAGCACCGGCCATCCTAAAAGCACCCAAAAGCTTCAACAAAAGACAGCGGTGCAGTATCCATATTGGGGATCCCACTTGATGTGTACAACAGTAAATGCTATCAAGCTTTGAAAAGACACAGAAGCTCCAAAACTGACAGAAGCAGGATTGATCGCAGTGCCACCCACACTAATTCAAAAACTATCCAATCTTTATAATAACCGCTTTCATTTGAGAAGTCATGACGGCATTTGGTAGACGTACATGAAGCTTACCAAGCATTTTACATGATCCGGCATAAAAGAAGACACAACAAGATAACTACAATCATATTACT
The DNA here is from genome assembly GCF_043290135.1 of Rhipicephalus microplus. Taxonomy (NCBI): domain Eukaryota; kingdom Metazoa; phylum Arthropoda; class Arachnida; order Ixodida; family Ixodidae; genus Rhipicephalus; species Rhipicephalus microplus. Next base: position 216,487,042 of record NC_134703.1, read on the forward strand.
AGTTCTAGAACAATAAAGTAATATTTAGGCAGCTGACTCAACAAACGATACAATAAATATACTTTTCTGCACCGTTGGAGGTCATTCACACGAACTTCGAAAAGTGTTGTAAAAACTCAAAGGTTACGGCTTGTAAAAGTATGGTGGCAGCAAAAGCAGAAAAGGGGATACCAGCAGCCTGATCTTCTTCTAAACTAAGAGATTTTTGACAAAAAGTCTGTATTAGTGAGGGACAGTGAAGTAGATATACAGTGTCATCGACCCAATAAATGGCAAACCAACAGCAAACTGCACTCAGGTTTACTGCTATATTTCACTCAACAGTTAATAGGAAAGCGAAATAACCTATGTGAAACATAAATCAATAATTAAACATGTGTCCAGACTTCCCATAAGCATGAAAGCGCTGCATTTAAATGACGTAGCTCATCATGCATAGCCCTAAAAAGTATCTCTGCGGTGAACACCGCTTCCTATGTATTTTTACATACTGCAGCCTCACTTAGGCTATTGCGGGATTGAAAAAAAAAACAAATCAACAATCATGAACAGACTTTTAACTGCTCTTGCAAAGCAACATATTAACCAGCCAACATGACTGTGAGTTGAAGTGTATATCAGCCTGATAGAATAGAGAACAAAAGCGGATGAAGCTAAGTACAGAAAAAGAGCGAAAAGGAACTTCGACAAAAATAAAAACAGAACACAGCTGCACCAAGAATTGAGGTCTGGGATTTGGTGCTAGTGATGAAAGAATTCCGAAACTCAGCAGCGAGTCACATAGGGCCATTCTCTTTTGTCAAAGTGGCAAGCCAGCAGGGACACATAAACACTGTCCGCTAAGCTGGCCTCAAGGGCACCTTCGAATTGGCCTCCACAGCCAACATTCTAAAGTACTACGACACTACTCTTTAAAGGCGAGTTTACTCGACCATGTGAATCCTGTGGATACAAAGGTGACTCTGAGCAAGTGAGAAGAAAATAAAATTGTGATAAATAATGCTATTTCTTATTTTAAAGTAAGGTTTCCTGTGGCACATTGTAGGGGCTTCATGCTGCAATATGGCTAGTTGCGATGACATCCGGTACTAAAATGGCCAATCAGCTTCATAAAACCATCAAAATGACTGCTTGTGAGTCAGCGATGGAGCCACGGTGCGTAGCAGCCGAGCGAGTTTGACAATTTCTCACACAAGGCAAGAACGTGACAAGAGGCTCACATTGTGTTAAGATGTCGGGGCACTGTAAAAATGTAAACTAGCTTTGAGAAGCATGCTGTAATTACTTTTGCAGAGTGTACTGGCACTTTGGAGCACATTTTCTAGATCATTGAAGGCTGTGCCAATCATTTAAGTAAAAAGATGAAAATTTCGCTTGGAGTACCCTTTTATCATCCTCGAGGGTTGAGAACAAGGGCTGTGGAAGTGAAGAGCTTAAGCATTTGCAAAACACAAATGCTTTCTTGCATAGAAAACTAGGCGGAGTGAGGTATTAGAATAAAAAAGTTCGAAATAAGAACGAAATGAATGTTCTGTCAGTAATATATGCAGTTGCTTCACATACCAGCGGTTAGCAATTGGTACGATAGGCGAAGGTTAGCTTGCATTGAAAGAGAAATATGAACTAATTTTCCCAAGATCATCGAAAGTTTATTATGTTTATGAACAATGCATAACAATTATGTGTCAACAGTGTCGCATTGCACCACTTTGTTAGTTACACCTTTGAATATAATTCTGGTAATATAGTAAGCATAATCTGCATAAATCACACATTGCCTGTCAACCTGAGGTGTATTGATATTTTTTTTTCTTTTGCATGGAGTTAGAACTAGCAGCGTTGCAAAGGGTCCATGTTTTTTCTCAGCAAGGTGCTGCAAACAGATTATTAACTGATCATAAATTGATCATTCACGGCCCTAAACTTGGTGTAGCATTCCCCGTCACGTGCACTCGGCACACCATCATAATTCCTTTGCCTTACGCGAACATGCATTGTCTGTAAAAAGGAATGCTGAGGAGGGTGCATTTTCGAACATTACGCGCAACGTATCTGCAGCTGGTTATTATCTTTATTCGCAGGACATGACAAATAATTGACGTGTAAAAAATGCAAGCTCGAACCACTAACAATTCCGGATCGCAGTTTTGATGTACACACTGCAGTCATTCCCACACTAACTGCAGTGATTTCCAACACATTGCTTACTATGGGCACACGATCGTAAAGATTCACACATCTTCATCAAAATACCTAGCAGTATTGCAGTGAAGCTTGAATAAACGCGTGCGTACTTTTTATTATCTTATATCTTTCGACAAACGCTCGAAGCTGTGGGTATCAGTTTAATTTTGTGTCGTTTAGTTTATTCCACTGAAGTCTATGCGTACTAAAGACACTGTGCAACAGTAGCAAAAGTCGTGCTCTCACTGGGTAACATAGTAATCGGAGCGGCACCTGCCCAAGCATCGTTTGCGAACTTGACTGCACCGGTGGTCTCGTAAACAAGCATTTATGGTTCTATTCGAAACTGCAAAGAAGAAAGAGAACTTACCGAGACAAGTATTTCAACGTCTTCATAATGTTCACTGGATACGACTGTTCACTTCTTGGTGTTTCCTGCAATCAATGTAAACGAACCAACACTGCCGGTGGTAGTTAAGTGCAGCATCGATAGAAGCACGCGTACAGCGTTTTTCGGCACACTTCAAGTTTCTACGCATGCCTCCAAATGATCGGACGGCGTTTTTCACAATCAAGATCGCCTCAGTGAACACAGTGCACTCATTTAGTCATGTCTGGCAGCTGCTCGCAGCGCTGTCACGGGCACAGTCATTTTTGCTGACGGCATCACGCACGAACCAAGAGCGCGTATCTTCCGAGCGCCTCGTAAAGGCGCCTGGCGCAGTGCAATGCGGGAGGGTTTATCAGCTCACCTTTGTAAACTCGCCGTCCGGCTGGTCCGGCTTCCGCAAGTGTGCGCAGATAATGGCGGTGGTGGAAACCGCGGCAGATAGCAGAGTGCAGACGATTTCAGAGCGCGTGTGGTTTTCAAAGAGCGAAGCTCCTTAGGCGTGGGTCATGCATCTCCTGTATGTAGTAGCCACATCTCGTTTTAGTCCTTACCCCACCGCGGTGGTCTAGTGGTTAAGGTATTCGGCTGCTGACCCGCAGGTCGTGAAATGGAATCCCGGCTGCGGCGGCTGCATTCGCGATGGAGGTCGAAATGTTGTAGGCCCGTGTGCTCAGATATGAGTGCCCGTTAAAGAACCGTAGGTGGTCGAAATTTAGGGAACCCTCCGCTACGGCGTCTCTCATATCATATGGTGGTTTTGGGACGCTAAACCCCACATATCAATCAATCAATCGTTTTAGTCCTTGGAATACCTGGTGGATGGTGGTGCTTCTATATAATGAATATATGATGAAAGGATGTGAGATGGTGGTACTTGAAGTGTTCACTAGATGGAAGGATGGATGGAAGGACGAATAGACATACAGACGGATCGATGGACGGATGAACGGACAGACAGACAGACAGACAGACAGACAGACGGACGGACGGACGGACGGACGGACGGACGGACGGACGGACGGACGGACGGACAGACAGACAGACAGACAGACAGACAGACAGACAGACAGACAGACAGACGGGCAGACAGACATGCGGGCAGACAGACGGGCAGACCAGACTAGCGGACAGGTAGACAGACATGCAGACGGATGCACAGATGAACGGGCAAACAGACAGACAGAGAGACAAAAGGACGGATGGACGGATGAATGGATAGACGGGCGGGCGCGGCCAGCGGATGATGCACGGTTTGCTGATATAACCCTTCGAAGCTTCGCTTCACTCATATCATCAGTCACTCCGCGGATATGCTGCGATTTTTTTTTCGCGTACGAGCAAGATTCACCACCAGAATCTTTTGGCTGCCCTGAAGACAAGTATTTTTTAACGGGAAGCAATTCAGCGAACCTCAGCGACTTCCAGTCTATCTATCTATCTATCTATCTATCTATCTATCTATCTATCTATCTATCTATCTATCTATCTACCTATCTATCTATCTATCTATCTATCTATCTATCTATCAATCTATCTATCTGCCCGCCCATAAATTCTAGTTCTCCTCGCCGTTTCAATTATAGCATTGATACCAAATAGGTATGGCAAACATGACTGGGTGACGAGCGTAAGTGAATAGTTCAAGCACAAAAATTGTAACTTGTATGTTTGAATGTCAAGATTTACATTTCATGGTCTTGTTGCTCTTGTGATGGTTTTGCTCGCATGACAAGTTGCAAAATGAGTGTGGTATGATGTGACTGCACGGCGAACACAAGTGACAGACCCTAATGTTGAAGCCAAGACATTCGTGTCTTGTAAGTCATGACTACACGCCATGCCCATGGTGTTCTCGCAGTCGTTTCGCTAGCTTTAAAGCAATACTTTTTCAGACTAGTTGGTTCATACTTGAAAAATTGATTTGCTGTACAAACTTGAAGCAAAACAAGGAAGACAGGAAAGAGCGCAGACCGCGAACTGTTTATTGTCGCTTCTTGAAGCCAATATATACGCATGCTACGCTGCCCTTCCACGATGCGCACACGCCCAAAGATAACGCATACAAAACCGTCCCAAAACAAATCAATTCATATGTGATTGCCACCCACCACAATGCCAAGTGCAAAAAATAGCAAATTACAAAAGCGATATCCACCACAATCTAAACTGCGTATTCCCAAGGTGTGCGCTCTTATTTAATCTCAAAAACTGTTAAGGTTTTGCGTGTACCTTTTTTTTGTTTACCTTTCGGAGAGGCCCGCTACACAAGTAGTTGCCTTCTTCAATCTCGGGCTCACTAGACATGTTCTTGAACCTAGTAAATATTCTGTACATCTTATACGGTTCATCGAAGAAGCTCACCCCCGTATTCACAAATGCTCCTCAACTCTAATTTCGTCCTTCACTTGACTGACTGGAGCACTGTGCCGCTGCTCGACTGAACTTCACGCTGCGCTTTAGGAATCACGGCGGATCATTGCCGATATGCATTGACTTGGTCTGATAAGAGACGGCCCTTCCATCGACTTTTTCAAGTCAAGGTGAAGCGTTGAGTGAAGCGTCGTTCAAGAATACGACGGTCAATGTTTGCACAAACAGCGTAACCACTTCCACTGTTTCACCATCGAAATTCTTTACGCCAATGAGAACGAGGCAGTCTGTGGCCAGCTCCCTTTTGCCTTTGTTGGAGCAACGCGATCCAACGCCAATAATATGAAGCTTCAACACAGTGCCAAGGTAAAGTGCCGTGTTGTTCCTGTTGGGTATAAACATCTTTGTTTTTTCGAGAAGTGTTGCCAGCACATGCAGCGTTTTCTGTAGTAGTGAGTGGGCGTAGCTATATTTAGCATGTCTGCATTCTGATCTATTTTCGGGCTTCTCTAAGCACGGAGTACAGTTTCGTTCATCTAAGCAAACGTTTTGTAATTTGTTACGTTACGTGTGTGAGTATTTTTTTGCATACGCTTGTTTTCTAGGCAAGTTGTAAGGCTGCCCATTCTCTAATATGCTGCTTTTACCCCCACCCTCCCCCCGAACATTTATTATTTCGTATATATGTATACATGAACACAACCGTGCGCGTGAAGGCCGCTTGGGCGTAGCGTGCGAGTATGTATATATATTCATGTGTAATTGTCTCACGTTCGTGCATTCGTAACACGCGTGTTCAGTGCATTTATATATGCTTTGAATATGAGCTTCTTCGAACTAAAAAAAGTGAGCGTTCGCAAGCACACAGCCTTATTCTTTAGAAAATTATTAACATGGACCGTGACCGAAAAGAAATCAGCTGCCCTACTACAATCAAAACTACGATTTGCCTTAGCTGAAAATATACTGGCCCAGGCATAGCTCTGCTCTGTAATCAAGCGAACAGCGTATGTATTCAGCTTTTTATGGGACAACGCAACTCAATGGGATACATGCAATCGACAGCATGAGTGGTAGCGTATCGTAAGGTATGGTATTGAAAAACTTCACCTCTGTCGGGGCGTGAACTAGCACGTAGCGGGCCGCTCCCACATCAGGACGGATAAGCATAACTTGTCCGCCATGTCGTGGACCCGTTGGACTGCCCATAGCTGTGTCCTTAAATCCGTACTGCGTAGCGCAGCATACCACTTTGACGATGTAACGTTTTCAACTCATAACGCGGGGCACTGCCAGAGCATATCATCTAAGCTGGCAAAGGCTGAGCAAAGAGCGCAAGTGTTTGACGTCTGAATTTGAAGTTAAATTTTTTGCAAGTGTGCGGGACTGTGATATGCCTCGACCTGCAGGAATCTCAGCCTCAATACTTGAGGCCTGTTCAGTTTACTGTGAGGTGGCGGATACTTTTGCCTCCTCAGATAAAAGCTCTTGCAAAGTTCATAGTACGTCGTAGGAGAATCTTTGTTGTACAAAACCTCGTTGGCACACCGTTCAGTAGCTACGCTGTCGATAACTTCCCGCCAGCTTTATGGTCCCCCTCGTTGAGGTTGCACGGGGCACCCTTGATCTGTTCCATGTTAGCTAGGAACCAGCCGATTGTGTGTTGTTGTACCTCCTTATTTCTCAGAATCTGAAAGGCTGACTCCGAGATGCTGCTCTATACAGAATGCCCGGACTGCTGATCTCCGGTCACTGTGTATTGTTGTTCTCCCGTCGTCTAGCAGGGTCAAGGCTATTGCGGCCTGTTCGTCAACCACGGCCGTTGTTGTCCGGAATGATGAGGAGTTCATAACAATGTCATCTTTATCAACAGTGATTTCAACGAATTCTTTTTCGTTTGGGTATCGTACAGCGTCAACAAAGCAGCAACTCGGGGTAGGTGCATGGGAACTCTCCAGGAGGGCTTTAGCCCTAGCCCGTCGTCTGCCTACATTGTATTCAGGGTGGACATTTTGAGGTATGGGTGCCACGGTAATACGCTCTCTCTGTTCTCGAGGAACACTGCAGTAACTGGTATTGATTTTTGTCGGGTGAACTCCAAGCTTTTTCAAGATGTTTCTCCCGGCACTGGTGGTAGAGAGTCTCATGAACTGCACCCTTTCTTGAGATTCAGCTATCTCTTCCAGCATGTTGTGTACGTCAAGTTGAAGCAGCCTCTCTGAGCTCGTATACATGGTAAACCCAAGGGCTCTTTTTATTGCTTTTTTATCAGCGTGTTCCGTTTCTCCTGCCCTAGCCTCTAGCAACTGTGCATTGCTGCTACGTAGGTGACGTGACATATCACGAAAGCATGCACCAACCTGATGAGGTTGTCTTCGCATAGTTCTTGCCGCGGGTTAGCAACTGTTCTTATCAATATCAGGGCGTTGTCTATTTTCCTTGTAAGCTTTCATACAGTCTGTTCATTCGAACCGTTTGACTCAATCATTATACTAAAAACACGAATGGTGTCCACCCTGGGAACGATACCACTCTCACTTGCCCTTAGAGTGATCCTCTACAGGCCTCCAACCTTTCGGTTTTGGGCCACTGCGCTTGGGGCTGTACAGTAGCCGCTCTGATTTGCGTGGTGGGCATCAGAGTTTAGTAGGTCTGAGGTAGTTTTCTCTGACCTCGATGGCATCTTGAAGCACAGCTTTCAAGTGCCCATCGTTGCCCCCGGTGCACCATATGGGAACGTTCTCTGCATATATGGTATGAATATTGCCGTGAACCGCTGAAAGTGTTCAGAACAGGACAATCATGGTGAGGTTAAAGAGGGTTGGGAATATGACGGACCGCGTTGGCATACCTTTAGAACCAAGTTGAATGGAGTATTAAATGAGGTCTCTACTTTGAGGATGGCTTCTCTGCCCGCCAAAGAGCATCTCGTGAAGTCATAAAAGTTATACCTCAGACAAAAGCTCGAGATCATTCTCAAAACATGGGAGTGCAGATTGTTATCAAAAGACTTCTTCAAGTCAAGGCCAAGAATGCCTCTTGTGTCTCTCATGTTGCGATCAATGATATGATTCTTGATTATCTTCATGGCATCTCGAGTAGAAATCCCGGGTTTGAACCCTATTATTTTGTGAGGTAGACGTCATTGTCTTCCAAGTATCGGGATAGCCCAGGTCTGAAGCCTCTTATGTTGTGGGGATTGACGTCCGTGTCTTCCAAGTATCGGGAGAGCCTGTTCAGGATTGCGTGCTCAGCTGCCTTGCCCATACACGAAGTGATAGAGATGGGCCTAAATATGTCGAGACTGGGTGGCTTTTCAGGCTTGGGAATAAGGATGATGGTTGCCTTCTATAGTGCTGGAACATTTCCGTTGCTCCGGGGCTCATTCACGAACTCAGCGAGGTCCTCTGCTGATTTGTCAGCCAGGTTCCTTAGGGCCTCGTTAGTGATCCTGTCTGAACCGGGTACCGATTCTAGTTAGGTAGTGCGGGGCGTGCCGGACCACTTCAAGTCGAATCTCCGCGTAAAACTCTGTGTTCTCAACTTCATCATAATTCTTCAGGGGGTGACGATACATCGGTCTGGAATCCTACTGTAGGTACTTGCTCACAAGCCTTCGTATACCATCATCGTTTGTGGAATCCTGTGTGGCTGCGTGCTAAACGCGCCCCAGCGTGCTTCGTTGATTCGACTCTGTAGTTGTCTCATCCAGCAAGCGCTTCAGTAAGTTTCAGGCCCCGGCATGGCGTATTTGATCATTATTTTAATTACAGGCATCGTCCCGCTGCTGCCTGGAAAGGACCTTGCAATGCTTCTCTATGTTTTGTTGGCTTCGACAATCGTCTTGCGAAGCTTTCAGTTAAGACGCTGCCCCTTCTATCTGGACCAGAGGCACCTCTTGGCCTCGATTACATGTGCTAGCCTGCTATCTATCTTTTTGACCGGGAGATCCGTGCTAACTTCCTCGGTGGCAGCCTTGAAATCTCATACAATCTGATCGGTACAGTGTTTGAGATCAGGCTTTTCCTCGTCTTCCATAGAATCCTTTCTAATCTTTTGAAATTCGTCCCAATTGGTGACCATAAACTTGCGAAGTTTTCTCTGCTCTGCCTGCAGGGTGGTGGCCAAGATGTAGTGGTCACTACCCTAGTCTATATTTAGGTTAACCCACTTAGCTTCCACCACTCCTTTGACGAAGGTCAAGTCAGGAGTAGTGTCCTTGCTAGCAGGCGTACCAGATCTAGTGGGGAATGACGGGTCGGTGACAAGCATCAAGTGCCCGTTGAGCGCCTCTCTGCAGAGCTCCTCCCCATTGTGTGTATCATATAGATATCCCAGGTATAACAAGGAGCACTAAAGTCGCCAACAATGACCAGTGAAAAGCCTCTGGCGAGCTTTGATGTTTAGAAAAAATTATTAACGATTTCGAGTACTTCGTACTCAGCTATGGAAGATGCCCTGGAGATGTGGGTATTAAAGAGCTGCCTCAAATATTTTGGGCTGCTGTAGACATTCAAGATAAAGATGCTCGCCCTATTTAAGGGTGCAGGAATGATTTCTATCATTCTGTATACAATTTTACTTGAAACCACTTCCAGTTTTGAGTGATACGTGTCAGTTTGTTGCTTATCAAGACACCAACGCCTCTTCCTTCATTGTGCTCCGCAACAGATCGGTAGCCAGGTAGCCCAACTCTTTCGGTTAGTGCTTCTTGCAGGACCACGTGCAGTTTCTCCTCGTGTGAGCGAATAAATTGCTGCTAAGGGGCCCTCTTGTGGAAAAACCGCCTGCAGTTTCATTGCCATATTTTAAACAATTGGTTTTCTTGGCCAACCTGGGGCTGTTGCTGAATTGTTCCACTGATCATCTAAAAAGCCCTCAATGGGCCCTCTCCGCCTAAGACCATTGCCTGGAAAGGCTGTCCGCCCATTGCCACATTTTAGGAACGATTGTATTTTACAAAAAGTGCTGATTGTACATCCCTTCAATGGTTGGCATACTGCACTGGAGGAGAGAGACCATTTCATTCAGCTGCTTCACGCTCTTGCTCAGAGAAGAGAGCATCTCGCGAATCTCCGACTTTCCTCTGCCAGCCATTCTCCCCTGCTCTCCAGCAATGGCCCTCTTTCTTAGCGCGTCACAGGCGTTGACCACGAGTATCGCCATCGGATACGACTCAGGTATTTGCTTGTCTGCCAAGCTAGAAAGCTGCCCCTGACCTCTTCTAATCTCGGCCATTTGTTTCAGGAGTTTTGGTATCGTCTTCCTCATCATCTCATTTTCGCGTTTTCATTACGCAAACTTGTCGTTGTCATGCTCTAGCGGCAAACCCTGCGTTACATGTTTTCCGATGACGCCTCCATGGACACGACTAGCCCCCTCGTCTTCGTTCCCTAGACCGGGACCTCGTTGATTGGAACTAGACTTGCAGTCCTCCTGGGCCTCGTTGACGATAATAGCTGGAATGCCCCCAAGATCGTGACCTAGCCATGAACGAGGAACTCGAGCGCCTTCAAGGCCTGGGGGGCCCTGTCGACCTGTAACGGCGTCTGGACCAAGAGCGTCCTCTGGTTTCTTGCGTAGAGAGCTGCTGAGTCTCCTTTCTATTACTGTTACCACATGGTGGGGTCGAGTCTCAGTTTCTGTATTCTTCTGCCACCCTTTCCCATCTTTTTCTCTTTACCACGTATGGGAGCTGTTACTGGTGTCTGCACATTTTGGCTGCTGTCATGTGCGAACCATCGCACAGCTTTCACTTGGGAATACATTAGTGCTGCTGGTCCACGTTTGGTGCGATGCATCACCTACAAATAGTTTCACTTGGGGTGAGATACACATCAGCCCGATGTCCTAATCTGCCGCCTGCTTAGCAGCGACCTACTTGTTTTTGACACAAAAATTACCTCACCAACATTGGTCTGTTGCGCACAAAGTTTGGAACTTTTGAGCCGTCGAATGCCACAATAACTGAGCCTGTGTTCTTAATCTTTTTTACCAGCGAATTTCTGGCATTGACGATTTTCCTCTCCAACTCCTCAGGGCTGTCGCTCATCGTGATGCCTCTGATCACCCCCTTACAAGTACAGCGTGGCTCCGCTTCATAGGCACTGACATGGTGTTCTTTTCCAATCAGCCCGAGCGACTTGATTCTAGTGTATCTTTCTGCATTGTCCCTGTTTGGTGTGTGAACTACGATTTTGTTTTGCTGCGATTTCGGGCAGATGACATCTGCTCCAGTATAGGCTTCAGTGCCTCCTGCGTTGTAGTTACCTGGAAAACTGTTTAGGACTTGTCTCTAGCAGTGCAGCAACGCAGCGCAAAAGTGTTTGCACCTTTCGCAAAGGCTTGCTACTTATGATCAGCTGCCTTTTTCAACGGCAAGTTCGCTAGACAGGCTCTTCAACTTGACGTAAATCTGATGCGGTTCACCGATGAGGCTCGATGTTTGTGCCCAAAGCACCACTATTTTCGCAGTTTGGCCAGTACAATATTTTATGCCTTTGAGATTGAGGCTTTTGATGATCAAGACGCTTTTGATGAACCAACGCGATTCCATGCCGAAATTCCGAAACTTCAGTGCAGCGTCAAGCGAAAGAACTTCGTGTACCGTATTAGGCGAAGTTATCTGTTTTATTGACCAGTGCTGACAGAACACGGAGCATCTGTTCTGAATAAAAGAGGCCGAAACTATTTGAGAGAAGCCCGTGCGCCTGTTCCACGCTGTGAGAATAAGTTACTTAATCGCACTGCGCCCACAGCTGCATCTACATTGTGTTCGCCTCCTGGGCTGTTTTCATTTGATGCGAAGGATGGCGCTCGCGGAAGGTGCGCCAAGGTGCTGGCTGGTGAGCGACTCACTCCACGTGTAGAAGGTTTTTGCTGCGGAGCCTGGCTGGTTTATTACGCTCGATATACGGATATACATAGGTGTCAACAAATTAATACACTGTGACATTGCTGCAGCGAAAGTTGATTTCCTAGTTTTACGTACAGCTTATTGGTTCACAGTATTTTTCAGATTTAAACGCACCAACAGCAGCAAACGTTGGCTTGCGGAAAGCGGTCGCATTTCGACGCATCACCACTGTAGAGCTGGTCCCGTTAAAATTCTGGTGTCGGTGTCGGCAAATTTTGTTCAGAACAAAAAAGCTGCGTCGTCTATGAGAGAAATTTCAGGTGTTTGTAATGCAATTGCAAGCCCGATGGGAAAGGCGCGCTAGCGATTAGGAAGCCGGTAGTGCGTGCGTGTTTGTTTGTGTGTGTGTGTGTGTGTGTGTGTGTGTGTGTGTGTGTGTGTGTGTGTGTGTGTGTGTGTGTGTGTGTGTGTGTGTGTGTGTGTGTGTGTGTGTGTGTGTGTGTGTGTGTGTGTGTGTGTGTGTGTGTGTGTGTGCGCGCGTTCGGTTATTATTATCGCGTTCTGTTGCTCAGCAAAGTGACAGAAAAACTTCGCCAGAAAACTTTCAAATAATGAATCAGGAAACACACACGCATTCTTTTAATTACCTAAATGGACATACTACCCTTGGCAGCCTTGCTGTTAGCTTAACAGAGACTGCGGTCTCTGGAAGTGTAAGCAGCATAATATTGTGGAAAAACTTCATAGAGTCTCGGAAGTCGACACTGGGTGAACCCGTATTCATTGTGTCGGGCCAGTGTCATCAGCCATACTTATAGCTGCTTTATTATACGGCGCGGACTTGAACTTCATGAAGTGCTTTTGAGATAGTGGAAGTAAGCGCACTACCTAAAGCAGTTTATCTTCTTTAGCTCTACCCTTACACCCTGATGCCGAACGTGGACAATCATATTCTGTGTTTAATGAGGCATCTAAATATATTTATGGCCTTCGCCTAATAAATAAAAGGTGCTCTGTCATATTTACCGTGGTCGGAAGTGCACCTGCAATGTTGCAAGATGGCGACAATGAAGTACTAGAGACCCCGACAAAACGAGAAAATCTGGCTTGGCCACATGACAAACTAATTATAATCACGACGGCTGCATTACAAATTTAGTATTTAAAATGATTTTTTTCACTGGTTACACTATACTCTAACTTTGTTTGGTCTAAATAGGAATACACGAGGCAGCTCAGGAATGTTAGATCGCAATTTAAAACACAATATTGCTTTTTCGGCGTGATGAAGAAGTCAGTTCGTAGCCCACAGGCCCACACTATCAGTGTCGTGTTTAGAAGCATCCTCCTTTTTACGTAGAGAAGGCCCGTTGCTGCTGAAGTCAAGGCGCTACCGTTTGCGTGCGTTCCTACTGATTTATCATCCCTATGCTGGGAAAAAGTTGTTTCTACGCGCAATAAATTTGGCGTTCTTCAGCGGTCGTATCAGGCACTTCAGATAGTTGAACCTTTTTGCCGCCATCGCTTCCAAGAAGTCGGCAGTAGGAACAGCAGTTATCACTGAGCCTTCTTTTTTTTTCGCTGCTAGATCAGGCATTTTAGACAGCTGGGTAAGATGGCTGCCTTAGCATAAAAAGTGAATGTAGGTTTTTTTCGTGGGTATAACAAGACGTTTACTTTTTATTCTGCACGATATGTGGCAGAGATAGCTTCTTCCAAGAAATGCTCCGTGCCCGTCGTATTTGAAAGGCTCTGTCAAAATGAAAGGCTCCGTCATATTTTAATAATGCCCATTGCCACTTTTTCAAGCGCTCTGGTTATCGCAGAGCCTTGGAAGTCGACACACCCTTCGTAAAAATTTTATTCCTCGATTCGCAATTAGGGACAAAACACCACTTGGCCCTTTCGAGGTGCAGCCAGTGACAAGGCCGCTGCCGCGTACTGGCAGTCATATGCAGCGCCGTGGTGTACGTGCACTGAATCGCAAAGCGTGAATCAGCTGAACAAATGTACTGGCAGGACTCACATGCATATGACCGCGCGTTTCTCAATCACAAAATCCCATGCATGCAAAGCTGTCAGGAAAATGTTCTTAAGTGCGCGAATACCTGGAACGCCAAACAGTTGCGCAACTCGTGAGGCGGCCACTACTCGAAGCTCAAGGTGATCGGCGAACCCAATCTGGCTGCGCGCTTTCCTTACACGAAGCGGTGAGTGTCAGGACCTAACTTATTCTCACACCCGTCCGCACTGCTCACGTGTAAGAGATGCACGAGCGAGGCTAGTCCAAGAGGGTTTCACTTCTGATGCCTCGAAGAAAAGTGCAATACTTCTCGCGCTGCAGTCAGATATGACTATGTTGAGCTGAATGTTCTCAGAGCACTGCTACTTACCAGTGGATTTGTGTCTGAGCTGCGCGAAAACGCTGCAAAACAGCCTTGCATTAAAGAGTGCCAGTAGCAAAAGGGGCCTGCGACATGGGAGACGGAAAAGGAAAAGGAAATGAAACAAAAAGTGGCGCGAAAGACGAAGCTGTGTAGGAGGAAACTGTCCTATGAAATAAGAAGCGTTCTCTCTCACTGCACATCGCGTGGTCTAGCGAGCACACAGACGCGAATGAATGAGAACAAATAGAAAACGTCCGCACGACCAGCTGGCGCACACGTTGAGCGTGACGTGCTTTGCTGGAAGTAAGTGCACTGGTGCGTTCTTTTCCTTTCTGTCTCGTCTCCGTGGCTGACACTGATTACGCATGAAAATAATGTTATTCCCGAGTCTACGAAGCGAGATTTCAGCTTAGATGAAAAGCATGTGCAAGCCAGCTATTTGTGCTGCGGCAGCTCACAAGCTTCGTTGAATGCATTTTCGGTTTTGCTACGATAGCCTCTCAACTCTTGCGAAATTAGAGGGCCTCACAGCTGGGCCACCGTGGTCACCACGTAGCTGCTCGCTCATTCCACGTCAAACGTCCAAGTGATTTTGCCCACCTTCTTTAACGTATTAAAAAACATTCTACTGAATAATTGCCTTGAACACAGAATATTGCGCCAAGAAAGATATATATTGTTACGTTCGAGCGTTTCGAGTTTTATCTGGGAATTTTTTCTGAATGTCCTTTTATCATTACCCGATTTCGTTTATCTACAAAGAAAAGGCGTATGTCTAAAGGGTATTGACATACAGACTGCCAGAAATTTTCATGAAATGCTGCAGATATTTTCACGCGTGGGTGTACCGAAGATGAATTGTTCTGACCGTGGCACAAACTTCACAGCCCAGCTAACAGAGGAGTTTTTAGCTGGGATTGGCGCCACCCCGTGATTCTCGACCCCAGATCACGCGCAGAGCAATGGCCCTGTGGAACGGTAAATGGCACCTTTAGGATTATGCTTTTTGACGTAGAACGGAAACATGGTCGGAACTGGGACCGACACGTTCCATTTCTTTCGTGGGCCCATTGTGAGGTTCCCAACGCAACCCCAGGAATCACTTGATTTAAGATGATGTTTGGAAGAACACCTGTGGGACCGCTGACAATACTGCAGAAAACTTGGTCAGGAGAGTGGGTAGTGCTGGAGGGCCTTAGCACTTCTGCTGTTGAATACCTAAACAAATTAAAGACAAGGCTCCGGGAAGCTAATGAGGAAGCACAAGAACTATCGGCTCTAAATCAAGCGAAATCTGCAGCGCATTACAACCTAATAGCTAAACATAAGGAGTTCCAAAAGGGCGATCAAGTGCTTGTGCAGGAGCCTAGCAACATAGGGAAACTATCTCCAAAATGGATACGATGGGCAGCGGTGGTTTGTCGTGAGAGACCGTACACATATTTGATTGAGTTAAGTGACGGCGGCCATGGAAGTGCCCACGCGAACAAGTTGTGTGAGTTCGTGACAAGTGTAAGCTGTATGGGAGTTATATTGGAAATCGGACGATAAGTTCGGGGATAAGCCAGCGTTGCCGAGGAGCACGCAGAGAAGCAACGACTTCTTCGTTGGCACAGATCACTTAACATATGTGCAGAAAAAAGAGCTGGGAGAATTAGTAAATAGCTTCTCGCACGTGTTTCAATACATACCGGGCAGATGTAATTTGGGAGTGCACAGCATCCGCCTGATGGCAGAGAGCGAACCCACACGAGCTTGCAACTATCGTGTACCTCTTGCCCTAAGAAAAAAGGTTAAACGTCAGGTTCAGGAGCTGTTGCATTTGGAGTGGACATACCCAACAGACAGCAACTTCGCGCACCCGGTGGTATGCTTGGCGAAAAGGAATGGGGGCATACGCCTGTGCATTGAATATAGGGAGATAAATGCGATAACTGAGCCTGATGCTTTTTCCATGGGTAGTGCAAATGAACTGCGTTATGAAGTAGTGGCAGCCAATTACATCACGGTAATTGATATGCTACGCGGATTTTGGCAGGTACCTCTTGACGAGGAGGCAAAGAAGTTCACGGCTTTCGTCACTCATGAGGGGCAAATGCGTGGCAGGTGATGCCCTATGGTCTGCGAAACTCGGCAGCCACTTTTCAGCGCATCCTGAGTCAGGTTTCGGAGCCGCACAGTAAATATGCTTGCTCGTACATTAATGATGTGGCAGTGTACTCAGACACACGTGAGGACCACATAAGTAACTTAAGGCAGGTGCTACAAATGGTGGCCCAGGTGCGATTAACCGCTAATGCAGAAAAGTGCAAGTTTGCGCAGCAGGAAGTCAAATACCTTGGTCACATTGTAGGTTCAGGTAAACACGCACCCAACCCAGAAAGGTTTATGGCCGTTCAAAATATTTCTCCGCCACAGAATAAACGTGAACTGCGGAGCTCTCTCGGGCTGTGCAATTACTACCGCTACTACGTGCGCAGGTACTCTACGTTAGTTTTACCCCTAACCAATTTGACGGGGTGCCAGGTCCCTCAGCAAATACCGGGGAGTGACGCCGCGCATAAGACTTTTGGAGCCATTAAGAAACAGTTAATAAATGCGCCGACACTTCACGCACCTGTGATCAGTAAAAGCTACATTTTGGCTACATGTGGTGTGGTTTTGGGAGCTTGCCTTTCTCAAATCGACGAATATGGTAGAGAAATCTCAGTGGCTTTCTTCAGCAAAAGGCTAACGCCGGCCGAAACCCGTTGGGCCATGATTGAGCGGGAGTCTTGTGCGGTGATATGGGTATTGTGCGGTGATATGGGTATACGGTGATATGGGTCTTGAGACGTGGATTTTCCGCGCAAATGTGACAGTTGGGACTGATCATAGTCCTCTTAAGCTCCGTATTTTGACGTCCCTTTAAAGTGCACGGTTGATGCGCTGGGCACTCGCAGTGCAAAGGTTTAATATTACGATCGTGCACAAAAGGGTAAACTTAAACGCGGGTGAGTTGTCTCGGCTGGAAAGCCCTCACTCGGTGGGATAGGATATAAATGCATGCATATGAATGATACTGGTCATCACACTGTGGACATTTATTGGATTGGGACATCCATACTTTGCAAAGGTTCCTTGATTTACTTGTGCTATGTAGCCTCTTCAGGAACCAAACAAAATTATACACGTGGGACATTGATGTGTTGTATCACGAGACGTTTATACAACACAGTGGCGGCGGAGGTGTCGGGCGAAGCGGCGCGGCGCCTGCTGCTCGGATAAACAAAACGAGTTGCCGGCGAACGCCGGTGCTTGGCACGTATACATCGACTGGCTACGGCGGTGTTTTTCAGAAAGCGCGCCTTCTAGAACGCGTAGCTATTGGTGCCGGAACATCTCTGTCGTTGGACTGTACGACTAGGTAGCGGCCGCGGGCTATTGCAGGGGTCTCTGACAGCTACGGCAGCGAGCGTGTACACAACAAGCTCAGGGCTCTAATTTACGACTTCAAGTGCTTGCCATACACTGCGACGACTCTGCTGCGCTAAATTACCCGACGACTATGGCGTTGCAGACCTCGACTGCTGCAGGCATTCGAGCATCGTGCTGGAACCACGAAACGTAACCTTTGCCCGAGAACGCCATGCGCGAACTTAAAAGACCCCGTGCAGCAGTGTTTTGAAACAGACGCGCCTGGAGGGTTTAGAGAGACGAATTACGGAGCGCGCCGAGTGCGCATGGTGAATAAACCAACTGCATACTCCCAGTCAGAGTCTCGTTCTCAGTAGCGACATATCAGAGCCGGCTTTCTCGGTTCGCACTGGGGAAAGGGGCACACACATGGACTTCCCTCATGGAGTCAACCTCTCGACTCTGCTTTTGTCACCAACGCGAAATTATCACAAAAGCACCGACATTTCGGAAGCGTGGGAAGGCGTCGCAGTCACAGTTCTCCGAGATTGAGCTTCTGGCCTGTCAAGTTCAGGAAACTTCTGGAAACACTGTAGCAGAATGCTGCCTTGAACCACTGCTGACAATTCTGTCAGCGGCCATCTCACAGGAGGAGTTCAACTTTCCCCCTTCAGTGTACTCTACCTCCTCGCCCAACGATGTCTTCAAGGCGTGGGTCGGGTGCGTCATTGTGCGGTGTGCTCGTGCTACCATCAGACTTTTTCGCCCAGCCGAGTGGTTTAATATCTGCACCCTTACTGGTGGGTGGACTTCGTCACCTGATTTCTGGCAAAAGTGGGCACCGCCTTCTTCAGACCCGTGTAAGGAGACGGCGGGCTATTAAAGCCGCAGACTTTTTGTAAATAATTGCTGAATCTCTGTACAGTTTCATCTTTCAACTATCATGTAAATAAAGTTTAGTTCTATCTCTCTTAGCGCGTCCCCTCACTGGCGAAGATCGGCTATGTGGATTATGGCGGGGAGCCAGTCACTCTAAGCCGAGAAGGACTATAGTGGGGTATGCCATTGGTCTTTCAGGAGACTAAATGCGCTACCACAGATTTTTAACATATTCGGGACTAACTGTGGGAGCAACTGCAAGGGCTCAACTGATGCCCCCAAGCACTTACTCCACTTGGTTTACACGTAGGTCCCAGTAGAATGCTCCGCTGGCACTAACAGTTGATCCGTCTGGACGAATGGCAAAAATAAAAAATGGCGACGCTGCACTTGTGGAGTATATTTTATGTATATTTCATTTTAATCAGCAGTGAAGAGCACGGTGTATTCGTCATGCAACACACACATATATACATACGCACTATTATTTACACCACAAACACTGACCGCCCGCACTACACTACAGAGAACAAAATATCGGATAAATATAGCACAGTATATGACCTCCAATGTAGGGCCTCTGGGTGACTTTTACTCGGTTTAAAAAAACAATAAACATTGACACCGTAACGTGAAAGTTTACATGGGCTAATTCATAGTACCGAAGCGCACCGATCTTTAATTATGAATCCATCTAATCTTCAACATTCCTTTTGCCAGATAATACATATTGTCAGCTGGCATTCGATCATGTCGGCCAAAGCAGCGTTCGCAGTGCTGGTGCACGGGTTCGCAAACACAAACATAGCAGCGGCGCTTATGCGGGAAAGCCGATGAAGCAGCCAGGTGCCCCGCCGATTCCATACCTTGTCGGCTTGCCGGCGGCATCGTTAGCTTTACGACGAGTACGGCTAAATGACCACCGGCGATCGCAACATGCGGCTCGCGTGGAATTTTCGTCGTTGTTATATTATAGTCACAAATGAACAATAGGTAAGTGTCCCATGTTCGCGGTGTCTTACGGAGTGATGCAGATACCTGTATTCTTACACTGACGAGGCCGTTCGCAGGCATGATTCTTTCATCGTGCTGGTAAGTCGCTCACTCTGTACCGCCGGCCGCACGATTAGTCGTATCCTCGATCGCCTACACGCTGGATTTTTGATAACAATTGTCGCATAGAGAAAAAGGCATAAGTTTTCCTGAGCTTTAATGCAGGGAACAATATTTTCTGTGAAAGTAATGGTATGCGACGTTTCCTTCGCGTGTGTTGGCAATGCACTCACACCGGCAGCCAGCTTGATACCGATGACGTACGAAGCCTACTTTTTGTATATATCGCTTTGAAGTTGTGATCACTGTGTGGATACGTGATCGCCGATGAACACCTTACATTTATTAGCGTTGTCCGTGTTCTTCGTAGTTTAAACTAATTCAGCACATTGAAGCGAGTTATCCGCATTGGCCGTGTTCGGCAACTTTCACTTGGTCTCGGCCCGCCCGTGCCGGCCTGGTGGAAACGCGAGGGCGCTTGGTGTGTGCACTTACTGCGTGTTGTACTATTTGCCTCTCATAACATCTTCCCTTTTTTTCATAGTGCTTCGCTTTCACAGTGGCATATAGCCTATGTAACTTGTTTTCATGATCGCCGACCACGCCGAGCATTGCAGCGCAGCATCTACAGGAGGTGGTCACGGCGCCGTCGCCCTCCTCGTTGGTCCCTTCATTGCCGGGCGTTTGCGCACGACATGCACTGTCACGCATTTCCTCCCTGTTGGATGAACTGGTCGTCCGTTGGTGTAAGGACTGCAGTTAGTTGAACTTTGCCGACTTTCGGCTTATATTGTACATTAAAGAACACCTGCCGTATCTACCATCGGCCTCAAACCGCTTACAACATTTAGCTCATTGCTGTTTCTGAAGGGTGCCTAGAGAAACCAATTTCTTGGTGTGTCCGAAGAGTTTGTTTGTAGCAAAATTAAGCTCTAAATACCCAATAAAGTGGTAGGGCAACATTAAAAAAGTGTACAATCTATTCAGAACAGTTGGTCGGTACACGCGGCCTACGGAACACGTAGCGCGAAGGCAAGCTAAACGCTGCTCATTAAATATCACCAACTTCATTTCAAGAGAAGGCAAGCGGGTGAGAATGATACCGATGTTAGGTGGGTAGATGAGATTGGTAAGTTTGCGGGTATGAAATGGCAGCAGCAAGCACAGCTCCGAGTTGACTGGCAGAG
Source organism: Rhipicephalus microplus (assembly GCF_043290135.1). Classification (NCBI taxonomy): domain Eukaryota; kingdom Metazoa; phylum Arthropoda; class Arachnida; order Ixodida; family Ixodidae; genus Rhipicephalus; species Rhipicephalus microplus. The sequence goes on from NC_134703.1 coordinate 216,507,745, forward strand.
CATGGGAGAGGCCTTTGTCCCGCTGTAAACGTAGTGAGGATAATGATCATGATGATGATCAAGATAATATTTCGTCCCTCGGTTGCATTATTAGTACCAATATATTACTAGAAATTTAATAATTACGTGTTGGCGCAAAAAATGCAACATCTGTCAAGTTGATGCCACTGCTCGTTTAAATTCATGGCCCGTCAGCCATTTTAGTTATGCAGTCATGCTACTCTTCAAGTGCGAATATTGGTAAGGATCATGTGAAGGAGCCAACTACTACTGCTACACCATGAAACCTTTCAAAATCCCTCTCTCAGCGTCATACCTATTGTAGTTCCACAGTGCCCTATTGTTTATTAGCGCTGCATTCCTGTAACGCTTAGTCGGATTATGTATCTTTCGTGCTTCCTTGGGTACTCAGCCCCGTTATTTATCCATACGCCCAAATCTTTGTATTTGTTCACTATTTCTAGCGTGACTTCCTGTATCTTATACTCACAGCCCTCGGTATCATTTAAAACCATAACTGTCCGTTTTTTGCTACTGAGCTTCAGTTTTAACCTATCTCCCTCATTACCGCAGATATCTATCCATCTCTGCAGATCTTCCTTTTTGCCGGTTAATATTTCTGTATCATCAGCATACATCATTGATGGCAATAACATTGATAGCAATAACTTTTTTTTTCTTCGCAAAAGAGAGGCTGAAGCCGAGGTGGCTTCCCCCTGATTTAGGTTCTAGTCACTGTAGATACAGCATAAATAAAGGTAACAAGGAACATTCTTGTCGAAGCTCTCGTTGTATTGGTTGTGATACTTGTTTTTTCTAAATTTAAAACTACGTTGTATTCTGATGGATGTCCTTTAGAAGATTAGATATTCCATCTTCCACATCTAGTGTATCCAGTATTCCCCACAACTATTCTTAAATCACACTATTGTAAGCTCCCTTGATATATAGAAATCCCAGCCACAGGGGTGTGTCTTCTTTTTCCGCTATTTCAATACACTGAGTCGGTGAAAACAGGTTGTCCTCCACCCTTTTTCATTTAGCGAACCCTTTTTGTAGTTCTGCCAGCACCGTCTCACTCTCCGCCCATGTCTGTAGCCTTTCCTTTACTATCTGCATCACCATCCTGTGAACAACTGATGTCACTGTTATAGGGCGGTGGTTGTTTATTTCAGCTTTGTTCCCGTTTCTGCTATAGATTATGCTCATCTTGCTTAGTTTCCACTCATTGAGGACTTCACCATTCATAATTACTTTGCTCACTGCCTTTCTTAATGTTTGCTTAGAGTTTGGTCCTAGCTTCTTTATTAGCATAGTTGGGATGCCACCAGGTCCTGTTGATGTACATTTATGAACCCTCTTCTCTGCCCTTTTCTACTCTCGTTGTCCCAGTGCAGCCACTGCATTAATTATTCCATCCTCATCTGGTATGGTGCATTCAGCGCTTTCTTCGTGTTTGAATTTCTCCGTCATCGTTGTTTTTATACATCCAATGCCTCATTCTCTTTTAGTCTAAACCTTTGCACTGTAGTTAGAACCCTCTGTTCCATTCTTGTCTCATTACTCAGTGAATTGAGATGGTTGCAAAACTTGGCAGCTGCCTTTCTAACCTTTTTGTTTGCATCTGTTATCTATTGGGCATCTGTTCTTCTAACCTTTTCACTGATTAGATTAGACGCTTCCTTACTGCAACCCATGATTTATCCCAATATCTTTTCAATTTTTATGACTTTATTTACGAATACTGCAACCCCTATAATAAACTTTCGCTGGATGGGATACGAATATTTAATACAACGAGTAGGGCAAACAAAAACACTGAAGAACAAACTACATGTGGTAATCTATGCACATATACACAAAAATTAAACAACACAGCAAATACAGATATTAACACAACAAAAAGGGAAATAAGGTAGTTACACAGTATGAGACAACAACTAATTCAGAAATGGCAGCAACACCACATCGTTGGACAGTTATTTCCATTCATTTATGATCCTGGAAAAAAGTCAGTACTTAAAGCGTCTGTTGCGAGTACTGAAGAGGGGGATTGTTAGCGCACGTCGCTGTCTTGTAGCAGGACCTGCGAAGGTGACGTCATCTTCCGATTCACAACTCTGTTTAGCATGCCTGTGTTCTCTACAAGCTTCCTGACGTCTTAGTATGGCTTCCTAAACTTCGTCATGTCACCAACTTTCGGGCTTGTGTCTCCTTTTCCTGGTTGATTTAAGTCGTACCTTAGCAAGCTCTAACTCAAGCAATCGAGTTAGACTTGTGTACGTGCATTCTGTTTTAGTATCATTGGTAATAATTTTCTCTATCTCTGTAGTGGGTATTTCTATTTGCCTTTCCGAAAAAATATTACCATTTGGTCACTCATAATGCCTCCTTCCCATTTTTATTTCTCTTCCTAAACGAAGCTTAATACGTTTGTCATCATCACCTTAGCTTCTAGACCCATATTCATCTATGTAAATCACCCTTGGCCGATCATACATCCCATGTTACATCGTTGTATTTTCTATCGTCTACTGCAGCCTTCCACCTACCATGTTATCTGCCCTTCGCACTTCGTTCTGTTGTAAATCATTAAATCATCCCTTTCACACATATGCATCACCATTCTGCCTGTTGGGTCAGTATATCCATCCATATCTTTTATGTGCGCTTTCATATCTCCTAGTATCATTACCTCGCACTGTACTGCTAGTTTGTCAATGTCATTTTCTATATACTGGATCATTTTTCGGTTTTCCTCTCTGGCTTTTGCCCGTGTCTATATGTGTACAAGACCCAGGAGCGTCATCTGCTCTGACTTTTTTTCCTTTTAGCCATAAATGTTTTCTGCACTCCTGCTTGACCTCTTGCCAGTCTCTACTATTATCAGTAAATGCCCCAACACCCCCCCCCCCCCCACTTTCTGCTGTCTTCTCTTTTATCACAATATTCCCATGCGCAGTCCGGATTGCTAGAAGCGTTCCATGTCCCTAATATGTGTTGCCACAAACCCACATACCACCAGCTTTTCTTCCCTTAGCTGCTATTCTATCTCTCCCCACTTCAACCTATTTCTGCCACCCTGCATGTTAATATTCTCTACGTCTAAATTTGCTTGGTCTTCATGCCTACGTTGATTTCTCTCCTGAATTCCAGGTGTCTTAGATATTGGTGCCACTTTGAAATCGTATCTGTTTATACTACCTAGAGTTACTGTATATGCTACCTTTAGGTAGCAGAGTTGCGCCGAAGTACGCCATCTTGGGTTCAAAAGTGTTGCGAAAAAGCCACTCACCCGCGTAGAAGCAGCACTCACGCTTTAGAGTACTTTTCATTTCATTTCATTTTATTACCTTAAAGACCCCATTGAAGGGGTATTACATAAGGGGTGGGTACATATATGAAAACGCGAAAGCCATTTTTTTTTACAATGCAAGGTAATTTGTTACGGTGTTCAAAAAAGTGGTAGGACAGGTTATGGCGGTGATTTCGTTAGAAAGGCCGTTCCAGTCCGTAGCTGCACGAAAAAAGAATGAGGACGAAAAAGTGACGGTGCGCGTACGCGGCCGCTCAACTTGTTGCGGGTGACCAGTGCGATGGGAGATGCGTGCCGGAGGAAGAATGTATGGTGGCCTGCCGAGTGAGCTGTAAAAAAACTTGTGAAAAAGGGAGAGACTAGAAATGCGGCGACGAGATGCAAGCAATGATAGGCCAGATTCTGTTTTCAGTGCTGATATGCTGACGTCGTAAGAGTACGTAGAATGAATAAATCGTGTGGCTCGATTTTGAAGTGACTCGAGTTGATTGATGAGATATGCTTGATGCGGGCTCCAAATGACTGATGCGTATTCTATCTTCGTCTTTACGAGAGATTGATAAGCTAGTAATTTGACATTATTAGGAGCGTGACGCAAATGGCGTTTTAAAAACCCGAGTGTTTTGTTAGCAGATGCAATGATGTTCGTAATATGCGTTGCCCAGGTTAAATCGCTACAAAGGGTTACTCCGAGATATTTATAGGAAGGAACTAATTCGAGGTTTGTGTCAGCAATTTGGTACGGGAATACTATCGGATTTCGACGGCGGTGAAAGGAAACAGTTTTACATTTGTTAGGGTTGAGTTCCATTAGCCAAAGGTTACACCAATCCTGTAAGCTTAGTAAGTCAGTTTGAAGAGACGTGTTATCCGAAACGTTGTTTATTTTACGATAAATAACGCAGTCGTCTGCAAACATGCGTATGTTAGAAGATACATGTAATTGTAGGTCATTAATGTAAATCAAAAACAGAAGCGGGCCTAGGACAGACCCTTGAGGGACACCTGAGGTTACGGGGGTAGTGTTAGACATTTGATTGTTGACGGAAACTGATTGCGAACGATTAGTTAAGAATTCTTTAATCCATGCTAATACGTCATAATTTAAATTCAACGCGGCAAGCTTTAGTAGTAGGCGCTCATGAGGAACTTTGTCAAATGCCTTTGCGAAATCGATGAAGATGGCGTCAGTCTGAAGGTTAGAGTCGAGGTTAACATGCAGGTCGTGAACAAACATAGCTAGCTGCGTTTCACACGAATACCCTTTCCTAAAGCCATGCTGCGCAGGATGAAAAAAATTATTGGAATCAAGGAAGTCCATGATCTGTGTGTAGATGATATGCTCGAGGAGTTTGCAGGGTACGCTGGTTAATGAAATGGGACAATAATTTAACGGTGATTGTTACCTGATTTGTGGACTGGAACGACCTTTCCGTGCTTCCAATCTGGAGGCAGCATTCCTGTTGAAATTGATTGTGAAAATAGTAGACACAGATACGCTGCACAGATATGTTTAGTATTTTTCAGGAGTTTGGATGTAATGTTGTCTACACCAGCTGAAGAAGAAAGTTTGATTTTGTCTATTAGTGATGAAATACCGCTGGAAAAAAACGTAATTGGTGGCATGGTACATTCAAAGTTCGCATGAGGTATGGTAAATGACAACTCAGTCTCTTGGGTGAAAACGGATGAGAAGGCTGCGTTAAACACGCGTGCACATTCCGTGTCACTTAGGGCATCCCCTAACTCATTACATAGTGTTATATTGCGCGTGTCCTGTGGGTTTATGACTTGCCAGAGTTTTTGGGTACTAGCATTGCTTTATTCATTTTTTCGCTTTTTTTCTATTGTTTATGAAGGCACAAACAAAACTCGATTGCTTCGATCCCACCTATAAGCCTGTGACGCTGGATGCGCTGGCCTTTTACACGTGCCAAAACAATGAAAGGGGAGGGGGCTGCACCGCCATTGTGGACGAGCCCAGTGTCCTTGACGGACGCACTTGGTGTTTGTGCAAAGGGCACCAGCGCGCTAACAATACTGCGAAGCATCAGCGTCTTCTGCGTAGTGTTGGTTTCTCCGCATTGCATTTCTACCACCTATCACCACGTGATGGCGCACAACTAATAGCGTTGCTGCGATCATCAAAAGTCGTTCAAGTGCCACCCGGAAAACAGCGGCGCAACACTGCTCCCTAAAGGTAGCTTATACAGTAACTCAAATACCACCGGATTCACTCACTGGATTTTGTGCCGACCGGTCGTGCCCCCGTGATGTCCAGCGACAGCACAGCTCTGGCCAACTGGCTCGCCCTACGCCATCTCCTAAGCTAACAAGAGCTCTCACTGAGTGCGGCCCCGTCCTCGGACTTTTGCAACTGTGTCCATCTTTTCTATCTTTGCTGTCCCTGCGCCATGCTCTCTCCTTCTCCTTCTCTGTATCTTTATACCTTTCAATCCAATCCTTTTAATCACTCCTTACTCCCATTCCTCGTGAGCTACTGTTGAAGTGTCCTCCCCCTGAGAGACCGTTAAGGCACTCACTTTTATTTTCATTCAAGAATCATATAAGAAAAAAAATACCACCTGTCAAAGACTCCCCTTGGTTGTTTTCTTTGTCACAAGCTATACTGGACCTCGACGGGCCCGCGTGCCCTCCAAATAAGCTACTGCGCGTCCTGGACGCCGCCAACCCACCTCATGACCTAGCCTCCTATCGAAGTGAATTCTGTCTCGTTAAAACCACCCCACCTCTGCACTTCTTTGTTTCTTTCGACTACCTCAAAACTTTTATCTTTACTAATCTGCCATATCTTGATTGCTTTGACAACCGCTTATTGCAGGTTGCCGTCACGCACTGGTACCTCCAGTATCGTGCACGTCACTACCTCTGTCTGAGGGGAAATAGCGCGCATGTCATCGACCCCTATCGCCGGTGTGGTGGCTAGTCCTCCCAATTCTTCATTTAAGGCATCGTTTATACTGCCTGAAAATATCACGAGGTTTCGTCCATTAGCTTTAGTTGCGAGTTTTGCGCCCGCTTGCGTCTTGACTGCTTCCAACATTGGCCTGCAAACGTCCCTACTAAAACACTTTTGTCACCTCTAACCTTCTTTTTCATTGCTTCTGTGCATTGATTCAAGTTCGAGCTCCGGCGATTATTACGTGCTCCGAATTTCTTGCTAAAGAGTCCCGCACCTGGAGGTGACTTGCGCTTGTAACGCTGGCTCCTTTGTCCCATCCCCACCCCAACCACTTTTTTCCTGAAGCTGCGTTTTGCAGCCATTGCGCCAGTTGGACATTTTTTTTTTCGGACCTGTTTGCTCTTTCTCTCCGCCGTTCTGGGAGACAGTGCCTTACCGTTCTCTACATTGGCCGCTCTTTTGTTCACCTTAGCTAGTGCCTCCTCGGCAGACCTAAGACTTTCTTCCACAACCCTCGTTTTTCCGGCCTTTTTGTGAATGCGGTTTTCCGCTCGGGGATTCTCATCAGCAGTTCACTCTGGGCGACCATCAGTTTCCCCATTTTTCTCGACTTCGCAACGCCTAAACTTGGCGCTAGCCTCCTCTGCTTTCGCGTGTGCACTAGCCTGAATTTTCAAAGTGAACCTGCATCCTGAACTTTTTTTTATCTTTTTATTCATGTGTTTTTGACACTGATCGTCCTGCTGAATTGTACCACACGATATTTTCGATCGCGGCGTATGACGAACCCTTCTCCAAGCAAAAAAAAGGTTTAAGCTCTACTACTAAGTTTGGCGTGTTTGGTGTACGTGCACCTCTACCAAGGGGTGGTACGAGAAAAACATTCACACACAAAAACAAGTAAATACAGCGTGACAGGCCCCACAAAAGCGGTAAAATGTAATAATGATCTAAAGGTTTACACATGCTACATTATTAAGTATAAAACAAGCTCGAAACATTCAAAAACGCTTATCTGCGCAGTCGATTGGGAGCCCCCGCAAACACGTCCATCTTGTCGTGTGGCCTCTAACCCTCTCTGTTTGCTTCTGCACATTGAGTCGAATTCGAGTCCTTGGCGATTATTACGTACTCCGACTTTTCTGCTTGCGTGTCCCACACCTGGAGGCGCCAACAATGCGCCAAAAAGCCCAAACTTTGACAGTGCTGACGTCCGTCCACCGTGCTAGTTCGAACTGAAGCAACGCTTTACAGGCGCTGCCATTTCTCAGGCATCTGGCCAAGGGAGGCACACGGTGGGGTTTTGAAGAGGCTGTACGCTCACAGTAGCCCTCGTTTCCGGTGGCTTGCTCACAGGTCGAGGTTGGCGTGGACGTTTCCGTAATGGTTTGGGCTTGGCTCATGACTAGACGCTGGCGTACGGTACATGGGCGGAAAAGTGCCTCCACTAGATGTCACGGGGTCGGGACGTAAACCAATGGAGCAGATTTAATGAAATAAAAAAAAACTTCATTCTGGAGCAGACTCAATGTTAGGATGAAAACTGTTGATTTGGCAGAGCTCGTGGTCATACACGAAAAGTAAAGCTAGAGCAACACATTCGCACTGATAGTAACAATCTGAGCATCGGCCATTGAACAATTGACCAGAGGTGAGACGAGTCGGCATTTATACACTTATCGCCCAATATTACAGCGTTATCATTAGCGGCGACGTAGGCGCTATAATAATAAGTATTGTTCGCGAAGTGGGCATAATCTTAACAAAATGATCTTCTGCAGGCCTGAAGTTTCTCAGACATTGGCAACGAGGTTTGCGTTGAGAATCACTGACAGTAGAATGGGGCGACAACAAGTCTTGAGGAAGAAATGTGGCAATACCTTACTGAGCTAGCTCGTTCCGGAAAACAAGGCAAAGCGAATAGCTAGGTTATAGCAAAAAAAGAGATCACCCGAATGGTATCTGCCAGACTTCATCGATGGCAAACGCGACAATTTCTTCTCTTGTGTCACTACATATCGGAGCATCAATCTCACGTGCAGCCACACCACATTACGTGAACGGTTCACCGCGGTAGATTATGGCGTTTTATAGTGCTCGACTTCTGACCTCGAAAGTGATGGCTTCGATTTCAGCAGTGGCGGTTGCGTTTCAGTGGAGGCAACAAGTATAGACTCGTCTGCTGCCTAATGTCAGCGTGCGTTAAAAGAACACTCTATAGCGAAACTTTCCGGATACCTCTACTAAGCCGTCGTTTGTATTCATATGGTTGTTTTGGGACGTCAAACAGCAAGTATACACAAGAAAGGTGCCAGAACTGATAATGAAGGTGAAAGCGTGTCCCTGTCATTTCGTGGAGACCACTAGAGGGCGTCGAGATGAGCGGACGCCTGCGCATCGGCTCCGCCTTCTCCTATACTTCTTGCTGGTCTGCAGAGTTCAGCCTTCCCTAATTCTTCACCAACGTTTTCGCTAAGATTAGGGGAACACCCAGATGCCAATTTTAGCCCGGGTCACCCCACTTTTCTCCTTTTTCAACCAACGTTTCGCCTTCACTTGCTAAGCCTCGAGTAGGCCCAACACGGCTACGGGCCCCTGTGCCGGCGCGTCCCGCCACTGGCCGTCATCATGCCCGAAGCCATGGTGGATAGAGAAACAATCACTGAAGAGGAAGCTAGTGCGCCTGGCTGGATCGACGCAATCCGACGTCGAGAAAATTCTTCAACTATACTACCACCGGCAAGCCAGCCAGCGCCCGCTTTGCCGCCCGGCGAACCGGAGCTGTGACGAGGGTTGCAGCCGCCAGCCGACTCCCCCCGCTCTCGACGGACCACCACCGCGTCATCGTCCACCCCGGAGGTGGCCTGGATGTACGTAGGTGCATCAAGCTTAAGTTCTTGCAAGCTCTACTACTCGCTGCACGACTCCCGCCAGTGGCGGCTAAGGAAGATATCGTTTGCACTAACGACACACAGAATATCTTTGTGATCAGCACGCCGAACGTACAAACGGCTGAAGCGTACGCCAAAGTGCGAGGAATTGTTCTCATGGAGCGAGCACATCCAGTATCCGCTTACGTAGCGTCGTATGGCACCACCAGCCGAGGCGTAGTCCGAGGGGTCGACGCTGACCTCCCAGACTCAGAGCTACAACACCTGTTCATCTCATCACATAACCTCACGTTAATGGGGGTACGACGAATCAAGGATACAACCACCATCATCCTTGTCTTCGATGGACATAAAGTCTCCAACTATGTGCGCTGCGGCATGCTCCTGCTGCGTTGCACGCTCTACAAGCGACAGATCGACACCTGTCGCAACTGCGGCCGCGTCAGGCATCGACAACACGTCTGCCCTACCCCATCTGAGAAAGTTTGTGAACACTGTGGTATCAAAACCACCGGACCTGACAATGAGTGTGTGACACCCGAAGGCGCGTTGTGCGGCCAGGCCCACATTACGTGTGACCGAACATGCCCAAATCGCTATCAAGTCCCTCACGTCGTTCGACGTCGACGCCGCCGCAGACGCCGGCGTAACAGCCAACCGACCCAAGGAGACTCGGCCACGCAACAGCCCACGCCCAAGCAACCATCCCCGACTCCACCGATGAAGCACCTGCCTACCAACACCAAGAACAAGACTGCAACGCCTACTTGGGCCGATCGAGTCACCGGTAAAGGTGAGACTCGTGGTTACGCGTGGTCGGGTAACTTGCCACAGCATGAAAACGATGAGATTCAAGAGCTCAAACGCAAGCTAGCGTTGCTGCGCAAAGAAAATGAAGAATTCAAAGCACTCATTAGAAACATGCAGCAGCCGAGTGAACGCGCTGTCGAGACTCCGACGCCCGCCGTTCCGGCCGTTGAACCCGCTTCCACTAACTCGTCGAACGCTAATCGCCCTGCGAAGCGTCGCGCGGCCGAAGACCCCCTGGACGAGCCCGTCACTATGTCTAATTTCATGAAGGCACTTGCCCGCCTACGCGCAGACATTGCAGCAGACCACGTTACCGATATGACCCCACACACCCTCCAGCTCACCGAACTAAACGCGCGGTTACAAATACTAGAACAGCAAGTGGCGGTTTGTGCAACAACCCCTATGCTGTAATCATGGCTAACACAAGCAATCTTGTCATTTGGCAGTGGAATTGCTTTAGCTTTTCCAAGCGGAAGGCAGCCTTGCAACAATTCATTCAATCTAGTGCCAATCGGCCTGCCGTAATTCTATTACAAGAAACGCTGACCATCGAGCCCGATTTGCATACCTATCACACCGAAGCGGACCATCGAGCGGAGACGCGTGTGATAGCGACGCTCATCTCCAAAAAGTACGCATATGTTCGCCATGAGGTCCGCCCCGATCTCAAAGACGAACACATTATGATAGAGTTAAGTCCAAACTCAATGCTTAAACAGTCAGTCTTTATTCTCAACGTATATAGTACACCCAAAAACAAACAAACTACATTTCAGGGCCTCTTTCAGCGAGTGAGCAAAATTGCAGGAGACCATATGTTCATAATCGCTGGAGACTTTGATGCCACGCATCCCGACTTTGGGTACCCCGGCTCTTCCTGTAAGGGCAATGCCCTGGTAGCGCAAATGCACACACATAGACTCATTCTCTTAACTGATCCCATTTCCGCTACACGGGTAGGTAACTCGGTTACGCGTGATAGCACCCCGGACCTTACTATGGTTAGGTGCGCGGGACAACCCACGTGGACTAACCTGGGTGAGAATCTGGGAAGTGATCATTATATTATACAGATGATTATAAACGTATCTGCACACAAACTGCGGCAGTTTCGCATAACAGACTGGGATCGCTTTCGAGAGCTTAGGAAACGCGACGACACTCAGTACGAATCCCTATCAGAACTCTTTGCACAAATAAAAAAGGACATTGCAAGTTCGACTAAACACGCTGAAACCGAACTGGAGGTCGAGCGCATGGATATCTGGCTAGCTCACCTACTCGAAGCTAAAAAATCACTACACGCAAAATGGCGCACGCAAAAACTCAATCGCAACCTTCGTAAAAAGATAGCTGAGCTTAATCGTCAAATCGAGGAGCATTGCCGTAACCTAGAGCGTAAGCAACGGGACGAAGTGTGTAACTCGGTTGATGGTCAAATGCGAAACGGGGCCAAATAAAACCTGTTGCAACACCTACTAGGTGACAAACTGTCGAAAGCGTCTCAACAATTTACGATAGACAGACTAATACACGAACTCAAAGTCTCGGGTAAGACCGACACTCAAATCACCGACGAGCTAGCTACGCGTTACCTAAGTACTGAACCCAGCTCCCCATCCGATTACCCGCCTGTCCGGATGATACGGAGAAGGATCCCTTTGCATTCCTTTTCACTTGCGCCGAGGTTCGGGCTGTCATCTCCGAACTTAACTTCCGCTCAGCCCTGGCCCGGATGGCATAAAGAATAAGCTTCTCAAAAATTTTGACGAGGAAGACATAAAAGTTCTCACCGAGCACATTAACAGAGTGTGGGAGACTGGCAACGTTCCGCCTGAATGGCACGAGGCAACTGTCATACTTATTCCTAAGCCGGGTAAACCGTTAGCGCTAGGTTCACTTCGTCCCATCTCGCTCACGTCCGGCGTGGGTAAGGTGGCCGAACACGTAATACTCAATCGAGTCACAAATTTGTTGAGGAGCGCCAGATTCTACCGATTAACCAAATTGGTTTTCGTTCGTCCCTCTCCACACAGGATTTATGCTGATGCTCACCTATGAGCTCATGGATAAGATCACCAGAGACACTAGAGCCATTCTGGTGCTCGACCTCGAGAAGGCATTCGACCGCGTCAAGCACTCTCATATCCCCGACTCAATTTGCGAAGCAGGATTAGGTACGCCTTTCTACAACTATGTTAGATCGTTCTTGCGCGACAGGACGGCTACAATGCAACTCGGCTCGATGGGCTCAAAGGAATTCAACCTGGGACCGAGAGGCACACCCCACGGGGCCGTGATCTCTTCGTTTCTGTTCAACCTCTCCATGCGCGCTCTCTCGCAAGAACTCTCAAAGATCGACGGCATCAGTCACACCTTCTCCGCAGACAACATGACCGTCTGGTTGGTGTACGAGCGGCAGTGACGGCCATGTCGAGAAGCGACTGCAAGACGCGGTAAACATGATACAAATATTTTTAAGGTAGGTCGGTCTTTCGCTATCAGCAGAGCAATCAGAATTACTTCTATACCGCCCGAAATACAAGGCACGCAGAGACGCATGCGTGGGGATCAATGTCCTGACGGCGAATGGTACACCCATCCCCACGGTAGACCAAGTTCGCATACTAGGCATGGTCATTCAGGCCAACGGCCATAATGACGTCAGTATTTCTCATATTTCCAGGAAGGTTGAAGCAATGGCTAAATTAATTAACAGAGTAGCTAACAGGCGTGGTGGACTATCTGAGGAGAATCTCCGCAGACTGTTTCACGCTTTCCTCATGAGCCGCATACATCAACTATGTGGCTCCCGCCCACCTGTGGCAAAAAGGAGACATACGCCGTCTCGACGTGATCATCCGTAAGTCCGTTAAACAGGTGCTCGGGTTACCTGGCAGCACCCGTACGGTCAAGCTCAATGAGCTAGGCATTCATAACACATTCAACGAAATCGTAGAAGCTCAAAAAGTATCTCAAGTTGTAAGGCTGTCTTCCACTGCAGCTGGGCGACGCTTACTAGCCCTCCTCGGGCTCAAATCTCCGGTATCCCAAGAATGTCCGCGGCAGCTCCCCGAAGACCTGCGCGCAAAATTAACAGTATCCCCGATACCCCGTAACATGCATCTCACACACAACGTTGGGAGACGTCAGGCATGGGCGCGAGCCCTACTCAGTACTGCAGCCGCTATAGAGGATAACGTGGCCTTCGTAGACGCAGCGCAGTACGGCTCTACGGACCACTTTGTCTCTGTGGTTACAGCACTCAAAGGCGAACACTTGTCGTCGATGACTTTAATAAATTCAAACGCTGATCGCGCCGAGCAGGTCGCTGTGGCACTAGCTCTCACTGCCACCGATCGCACCGCCGTTTACACGGATTCGCGCGCAGCCGCACGGGCCTTAAATGACGGGCTCAGTTTGTCGGGAAGCTGCGCGCGTTCTTTCTGCTGCCAATTGGTCAGGAAAAAATTACATAATCTGGTTCCCGGCACTCGTTGGCCGACACGCACACGGAACCATCCTTAATGCCAACGAGTTGGCTCACTCCCGGGCGCGAGGTCTCACATTCCACGCCGGGGAGAACCTCTCGAAAGCTGAGGACGTCACTTGTTTCTTCAGAGACCCGTTGCTAACTTTTAATGAAATTTGCAAACACTACCAGTTGGAGCGGTGAAAATACCCACTCCCGCACCCACACTTAACAAGACCTTAGTCCATAACTCTACGACTCTTAAAGATGGAGGCGTATGCATCGCCTCTAACTTGCTCTAAATACATAGATGGCATAGATTCGGGGTGTCCGTGCTGTGGTCATCCCAAATGTACTCTCCAACACATGCTGTGGCAATGCCCTGCGTTGCGCAAGAGCAGCGAGTCTCCCTCTATGGAGACGGACTGGACCTGTCTCTTCACAAACCACGACAAAGGAGACCAGCTTAGGGCCATCCAGAGGGCCCACGACATAGCCGTGGAGTTTAACCTTCCCGTCTCGTCGTGGGAGTGGCCCACCGGTGTTGCCCCCTAAGGGGGATCGAGCGCCGTCTCCAGATATTCATAAAGTTTTTGCCTGCCTGCCTGCCTGTCATTTCGTCTTTTTAACAAGCGTGGAAATCTGATTTACATTGGTAGCGTAGCAATGGGGTAGCACACCAGGCTCGTGCCTGCTACCCTAGTATTCTGAGTGCTATCTTGATGACGCTGCTGCGCTTCCTCGCATTGCTCGCGGTTGGGTGCTCGTTCAAGCGGCAGCAGCTCGAGAGCAGCAGGCGCGAGCTCCGCTAGTACTCGGAGAGCTGACTAGATGGTGCTGTGGCACTCGCTCCGAAAAAGATCACCCAGGGGACTTCCCCGGTGGGTAAAAGTGTGAAAACGAGTGCAAGAGTGGAACCGAGGAGTAGGTAGTACTTGAGATATTAAATAGAAGAGAGCCAAAGAATAAATTTTTAAGCGCACTACTTCGGGCTCAGACGAAGTTCCCCTCTGCCTCATTAGCCAACTAGGACGAAGAACTAAAGAAGCACTCCTGAAATCTGTTAAAAAGTGCTTACAGGAGAATTAAATACCACACACTTGGTGGAAAAGTAGAATGAACTCATTCTGAATATGCAAGAGAGAAAAAGTAAACATTCGCTCGTTAACCCGTTAACCGCTCGTTAAGACCACTAACAATTACATCTGTGCCGTACATATTGGCTTGCAGGCAGTAAAATTAAAAATAAAAATGTGTACAAATGAGTGGATGGAAAAACGTTTATCACAGAGAAAAAAAATAAAGCAAGATTTAGAAACAGGTGGGTGGAGCCCCTAGTCCAGGGCTCCACTGGCCTCAGCAGCCCATCGCACCTGGTCCAGAAGCACCATTTGGGCCTCCTTTTTCTCGCTGGCGAGCAAGGTCTCCCACTGCTCCATCGTGAACGTTTTCGCCGAAATCTGAGGCGTATTAAATTTAGTTGCCCTTAACTTAGTTTTCCATGTTTTGAGCAAGTGTTGGCTGTCCTTCACACCGTGGGCAAGAACCCGCGTACGCGGTTGGGTGCATCGCATGTTTTAAACGCAGGTGAGGATATGTATTTGCCTGCAGGCGGCACTACTCAGACTCGCTTGCTGGATTCCGTGCCAACCGGTTGTGCCCTCCTGATCTCCGACATCAGCGTAGCTTTGGCCGACTGGGCTCGCCCTACGTCATCTCCTGACGCCGACGACCTTCGACGACAGTGTAGTTCTGACCGACTGGACTTGCTCTACGCCATCTACTGACGCCGACAAGAGCTCTCGAGAGTGGTGCCCCGTCCTCGGACTCCTGTGACCGTGTTTCCATCTTTCATATCTCTCCTATTCTCTCGATTTGTCGTCGCTCTCTCTGGCCTACCACCTCACGCCTCTTGCTTTTCTACACCTTTATTCCTACCCTTTTAATCCCTCCTCACCCCCATTCCTTGTGAGCTACTGTTGAGGTGTCACTCGCTGAAGCAGACAGTTACGGGGATCACTTTTCTCTTCCTTTCTCTCGTAAGAACCACTTAGTAGGCACTATTCATGCGCTTCTCTTACACTCAGCCGGAAATGGGATGGTGAGTGTCACCGTCGCTGTCGACACTGGTGTTCTAAGATATCTCGAGGGGTGTGGGGAGCCAGGGATAGCAAACAGGTAGGAAAATAAGATTTGAGGCAATTTGAAAGTGGATTTCGAATCGAAAGGTGGTTAGATGATAATAAGATGATAAGTGGTTAGATGAGATAAGATGGTGGTTAGACTCCGTTCACATATAGAAATATATAAAATAGAAAACACGCCCTAATAGGGAAGCTTATCTAGGGCATCACTAGGGCGTATGACGACTTTAATCAGAAAATTTCGTGCCATATATTGAAGAAAGTGGGTACAGGTGACGACTGTATGTAGCTTGTTAGAAGGATATACCGAGAAAATGGAGTTTGCATAGAATTGAAAGGAATGAGCAGCAATGACAGCGTTGAAATTGACAACAGCCTGGAACAGAAATGTTGTTTGTCCCCGCTGTTGTTCATGCTGTACATCGTGAGGATGGCGAAATCGCTAGAAGTTAGCTACATTGGGTTTAATCTGTCACACTAACAGGGTGGCATGCTGGTTGAGCAGAAGCTTCGAGGTATATTTTATGCAAGCGATATTATCCTACTTGCGGACCGTCGGGAGGATGGATTTACAGGGCTGGCAATAATATACAGAAGGAAAGGCGAAGCTCGGAAATTAGAATTTAGTGCAACGAAATGTAAATTGATGATATTCAATGCTCACAACGACCACGCTGCCGCAATACAGGGCCAGGAAATACCGAGGGTAAGCAAGTTCAAGTACCTCGGAGAATGAGTAAATGAGGGAGATAAATATATGGACGTACACGAAAAGCCATCGGTGGCGAAGGGAAAGAGATAATGAAGCACAGAGCGTTATAGAAATTTAATAAGAAATTTAATAATGATTTGGTATTTTTCTTTAGGTTTATTCGAAGTAGATACGGCAGTAGGCCAACATAAGAGAAAGGTTTTTTTTCTTGCGAGCCTGGTGGCACAGATGTGGCCAACCTGTTATAAAAGGTGACACTAATAGCATCTATGCAACCATACACAACCACCTCGTTCACACAGCAGCAACTCGAGAGCGGCAAGGGCGCGTTTATGGACGAAGTGCTCAACTGAGACCTTGCGTGCATGGGGGCGTACCCAACATCGTGCGATACTGGTGGCGAAAACACTGCAAGAAACGTTTCTTCTTGACTCGCCACCTGGGCAGACCACACGCATTCCTCACGCTTTCTGCCGCGGAAGTAGGCTGGGTCAAGCTTCCCGAAGCTGTGGAACGGCTGCCAGTGTGATTCACGGTTTACCGATGTACCTCCGGAACTTCCCTAGTAATCATCTTTGACTCCATTTATATACTGGGACTTTTTTTCGCCATGGCGTGCAGACCAAATAACGGTCATTTAAAAAAGTGCCCCTCTCCCCACGCTCGAAAAAAAATTCTGCACATGCGCCTCCACTCCATTTTTTCCTGTCACTCCTGGAGATAGATATTAGGCTTACCGTAGCGTATGCGGCCATGACCTGACACGAGGCAGACACGACGTGACACGAGGAGTGAAAATGATGATGACTGGAGCGAAGGGTGCCTCCGTCTGTTGTTCTCTCTGTCTGTATGTCTGTCCGCCCATCCATCTGTCACCTATACGAAAGCAGTAACGCCATCTAGTGAAAGTATTTTCATGGACATGTGCACACAGCGCCATCTAATGAGCAGTTCATAAGCTATAGGTGGCTTCATACTACTACTACTATGACTACTACTACCACTACTACTAGAGAGAAGAAAACGACCCACATCCTAAGAAGATTTGCCCCCAAAAAGTATGCAGTTTATTTATTTATTTATTTATTTATTTATTTATGTCACGATACCGTAGACAGCATGGCGTGGGCTGGAGTGCGTCCACAAAATAAAGGAGAACAGTACATAAATTATTGATAGCTGCATATCACCGCATTCAATGCATCAGTTTTCCTATAAACTGATTTTTGAACAACGAAATGAAAGACAACATTAATTCAATGCAATACTCACACAACAAGTTCTATTCAGACTGAGAACAATATTGTCAAGTTATACCGTAATTGGAACATTTTTACAACACAAGGAGCTCAAGCTAGATTGACCACCGGCCATACGACTTAATCGTCTTTACCGTAAGCACGTCTTCGTCCTCTTTTTCAACAGCGGCACGTACAAGCCTTCCAGCGTTCACGGAAACATTGGTTGCATAACCTATACCAGTGGCATTATCATCGTCCCGATGTCACAACATAGTGACGAGATGAAACAAAACACATATAATAACTGGCACACAAGGAGGTGTTCAAAATCCCGACGAGTCTACACAAGGGAGTTTGACGAACGGTCAGCATTGTTAACGCGACTTCATTCTTGAAACATAGACGACGCGTGGCTGTTGTGAATGGCGGGTTTGACGAGCCGTGTCCTCGTAGATTAGTTTGTATTTCACTTCGCTGACACGATGGAGAACTCCATAAGGACAAAAATAATGGTGTAACAACGTTTCTAGCCGGCCTTGTCGTCGAATGGGATTCTACAACTATACTTGTTCTCCGGGTTGGTGAGAAACGTCGCGACGTCGAGAATTGTACCGAAGCGAGTCGATGCGTTGTTGCTCATTGACTCGTTCGACTGCAAGCTTGCGAGATGCGTCCGCCAGTCGAAAAATATGTCCGTCTTCACAATATTGTGGTGCTTGCCTGGTAGGAGCATCACGTCCAGCATTGTAGGGACCTCTCTGCTGTGAATCAAATGGAAAGGTGTTCAACCAGTTGTTTTTTGTGCAGTGGCGTTATAAGCGAACGTGACCTAGGGGAGAATGTCATCCCAGTTTTTGTGTCTTGATCAACGTACATAAATGGCATATCGGCGATCGTCTTCTTAAGTCTCTCTATAAGGCCATTGCTTTGTTTGAAGTATGCAGTAGTTTTTTGATGAGCTCTTCCAATAAGCTGCATGAGGTCTTGAATCATTCGGGTGATAAAGCTGTGTCATGATCAGCTATGACAACTGGTGGTGCTTCTTGACGGATGACAATGTTCTTCATAAAAAATTCGGCAGTCTGAATCGCGGTGACATGCTCTAATGACCTCGTTGCGCAATAACGCGTCATGTAATCAGGAGGTACTGCAGTGCAGCGGTTGCCATCGTGAGACTTGCCAAAAGGTCTGAGTAGGTCCATGCCAATTTGGTCCAATGGTCGCGTCCGATCGGCAATGGGCTTCGAAAAGCCGGCTGGGCGCTGATGTGGTGCTTTACTGCGCTGGTACCCATGACACGTTTTTACGTAATGTTTCACGTCCCAATCGAAGTTAGGCCACTAGCAGCATTGGTGAACTTGGGCGAAGGCACGTGTGAATCGCTAGTAATTGGAGGAAGGCTCATCGGGACATGCAAACTAGACATCGTCTCGTAACGCTGCCGGGACGACGAGCAGGTGCTCAGTAGCGTAAGGGGGGAAGTTTTTTTTTCTTTTATAGAGGATATTGTTGCAAATGCAGAAGGATGATCGCGAGCGTGCGAATGCTGTTGGTGGATGCGGACTGCAGCCTTCAAGATACTTGATAAATTGTCAAAGCCCGGAATCATTCTCCTGATGTTTATCGAAGTCCGATCCACTGACGGCGCAGAGAAAACTACCGTCGAGATCGCGATCCCTTGATGTCGTCACAAGAAGAGCTCGCGAAAGGCCGTCCACGTCAGTATGCCTTCAGCCAGACATGACTATCCAATTAAACCCCTGAAGACGTAACCTCTACTTGACCAGACGTCCGAAAAAGTCTTTGAGGTTCGCCAACCAGCAGAGCGCCTGATAATTGGTAACAATTTTGAATGGGCTTTCACACACGTACTGTTTCAATTTAACTATGGCCCATACAACAGCTTGGCACTCCTTTTCTGTGGTTGTGTAATTCACCTCCGCACATGACAAAATCCTGCTCGCATAGGCTATAGGACGTTCGACGCCGTCTTGCCACTAGCCGACGATTGCACCAAGGCCGATGTTACTTGCGTCGGTGTGTTGTTCAGTGTCGGCAGCATCTTCATCGTAGTGTCCGAGTAAGGGTTCAGTCTCGAGGCCAGCTGAAGCTCGGAGAAAACGAGTTTTTTGCTAAGGGCCCCACACGAAAGGGACAAATTCTCTTGTCAGACGAGTGAGGGGCTTGGAATGTCACAGGAGCAGAGAACACACCGAATGGTAGCACCTAAAATTCATATAGACAATCAGGGGTTATAAATGCTGTTCTTTCCGGTTCATTCATCAACTAGAAACTTCCTAGAGGCGCTGCATAAATCAATACAGAAGTATCGGGCGTGGCGGCGGTGATCTAGTGAGTTGTCAATGCGCTCAACAGGGCAAACAGTTTGTTTTCCCACTTTGATGAGTTTGACGAAGAGTGCTGTTCCTTTTCTTTGCCAGTAAGACGGGGGACGACCATGGACTGTTCGGGGGTTGGGATTACGCTGTCTTCAAGCATCAGCTTCACTTGAGAACATATGGCCCCTGTTCCTTTCGTGACACTCGGTAGGCGTGCAGACGTATGGGCCGTTCAGCAAGCTATGTTACAATGCGGTAATTTACGGTTGGTCTTTGATTTATTTTGGATGTAGAAGAGAAACAGTCGCTTAACAAGCAGGGAATGCAGCCGATTTTCTTTTTCTGCGCACATGCCAGCTTTGGATTGGCACCGACTGTATCGGCTGCTGCGGTGTCAACGGCTGCGGAAATAGGGGTAATCGTCGTACGTGCTTCATCATCAATGAGTTCGAAATGAGTGAGGGTTGCTTGGCTAAATGTTGGTTTTCTCCGGTAAATTTAAATTGGTGACCAACAACTCAGCCATCTCAAGTTTGAGTTGCATTAAGCCTCGGGGGACGCAAATTTAGCGAACCAAGAGCACCGAAAGGTTTCCTTCTGCGATACCACCGCTGCCATGATTTATGCCGCTTTGTACTGTAACAAAGATGCTGTTTCGTGGCGAAAGTGTGATCCTGTCGTCGATAATACAAAGCGAAGTCGTCTGCAGATATGTATCTCAAATTAGTGGAGCATAGTCATCAGCAAACGTTACGAGGCAATCTAGAAGACCAATAACACCACTGTGCTCGCGAATGAAATCTAATACAAAGATAAGTAACCGAGAGCGTTCGGGAAGCACGATGAAAGAAGAATTGAATATAGGCTAACAGATTTGTAGCCCTGCACTGCATCTCCCGTTCGGTGTCAAGAGGTGACCTCCTGCTGTCGAAGGTTCTGTCCTTACCCCTAAGCATAAAGCTTCTCAAAATTAACTAGAGGACACTCTGGCACTGCGATCGTTTAGCGACCT
The DNA here is from genome assembly GCF_043290135.1 of Rhipicephalus microplus. NCBI lineage: Eukaryota > Metazoa > Arthropoda > Arachnida > Ixodida > Ixodidae > Rhipicephalus > Rhipicephalus microplus. The sequence continues at coordinate 216,528,608 of NC_134703.1, forward strand.
TGTGAATGATGGGTAGTACACACATTTGCCTGGTCTTCGTACTTGCGGCTTCGTTTATTGCTTTGTTTCGGTTTTGTTTTGAAAGAAAGATTGAACGCTTTTGGCCCAATTTGGAAAGGTAATTCGAAAAAAGGTGGTGAAGCGCAATCGCTGAACATTTGCTGATTTTTGTTCCGTGAGAAAACAGCTTCAAGCCACACGAACACACACGGAGCCAAAAGCAGGTCAGAAGTACGAAGTTTAGACAAATGTGTGTACTACCCATCATTCCCATGCTCACTGAACTGCCGTGCGTTGCAGCTTCCATAGACACTAGTGCCAGAGTTCTCTCTAGTGTATATTGAGAAACTCTATGCCCCGAAGCAGTCGTAATCATTCTGAGTTCAGCCATGGCTTGAGCGCTGATAGCATAGTAGTCGGCGCCAGTGATGACGAGGGCTGTTATCAGATGGTTGTCGACAAGAGCGGCAATGTCAACAGAAATAGGTTTTTCGGTGATGAGGAGTGTTGGGTGCAAGGAATCGTCGGAGGGTGGTGGATGGGTCGAAGGAGGATATTTCAATGATAGTTTAACATTGGTCCTACCTCAGGAGGCCGCTGTTCCTAGTTTTCCCGGCGTGGGCTTAGAGACCTAACCGATGGTCTCGCAACAACATCGGCGAAAGTGGAATATTGACCTGCGAATATGGAGCGTCGAAGAGACGGAGAGTGGAATTGGCGTCGCTAAAGACTTGACACAAGGCACGCAAAGCGCTCTGCAAAATTTTCAGGTCGCTCATCATCCTGGGGCCGACGAGCGTCGAGCCAAAATCTATGCAGGCCCATTTGTCGGTACGATCCTGCAGGTACAAGTGACCTGGCTCACCGCAATGGTAGCTAAGTGGCTGATGGTCGGAAGCGAGTCACGCATTTTCATAGTGTAGCAAACCCGAGAAGTGCTGCGGCATCTGCAGGTTGGTCAGTCGGGGAAAATAGCTGGCTGCCGGCGTGGGAGTCCGTAGCTTCAGCATACGCTAGCAGAGGAGATTCGACTGGAGGTGCCACTAATGGTCGTACCAGCTGCCGCCCCTCTTATGGGACGACGCCTGTCAAAGCAGCCACGGGAGGCTGCCAAGGCACTCGGCCAAGCTTTTGCAGCTCGTCGCGTACAAATGCCATTGACTAGCTAAGCGAGGTCTCTGTCGCTGGTGACGTCGGGAGTTGCCAAGGATGCTGACAGACATGCAAGGTTATCCGCCCGCTCATACTGCAAAGACAGCTGTGTTAGCATTCGCTTCATAGTTATTGATTTACGGGGGAATTCTGCCACAGTAACTATGGGGTCTCTCATAAGTCTTGCAAACAGCTGCTCCTTGACGCTGCGCGTCAGAAAGCTTACCTTCATGTTTTCCGTCATTGCCTAATCAGCTCGACGGAGCAGACGAGGCACCTTCTCAACAAACTTTGCCATTCTCTCGTTTGGTCTTAGAATGCGAGAATTGAGGAGACTTTCTGCTTGTTCTTTCTGACCGGTGCTACCATACGTGCACCGCAGCTGAGTGCAGAACACCAGCCAGCTTGTCAGGCGGCTGCTTCGTGGTTCTGAAACCAAATATGAGTGGAGTCCTCCTGGTGGCAATAGACATACCGTAGTTTCCGGTGCTCGTCTCACTCGTTGGTGACAGTGGTTCGATTGTATTGGTCCCGCCATTCTTCAACGTATTCGTAGTGCTCTCCATGGAATGGCTTTGGGGTTCGAGGAGCTGGCGGAAATGGAGCTTGTGGAGTCGTGGTCTGTTCAGTCTGACTTGCAGCTGTCACACTTGCCATGGTTCCCTAGCGTTACGGGAGAGGGCCGAATTGGGGTGGTTGCCGTCGACTGCGCCGAATGCCGGCTGTGTCTCTCATGGCGTCAATGTAGGGGTTGAGATCTTCCTCGTGGTCACAGTGCATAGAGCAGCACCTCCACCAGTGTCACGTCATACCGTAACTGAAACCTGTTTATAAGAGCAAAAAAGGACATCAGGGTGGATCAACCACCGGTAATACGACTTTATCGTCTTGACCGCAAGCTCGTCTTTGTCCCCTTTTTAACAGTGGCACATAGGAGCCTGCTAGTATCAATACGAATAATTGTTGTAGGACTTGTACTAGTGATAATATTCACCATGACAGATGTTCAAGGCCTTTATCAAAATTTTTCTGCCTCGCAAACTTGAGCAGACTACTCCAACTCGAAACAATGTGGAGGAAAATCTCTGTTTAAATGCCTTTTTCTTGCCGAAAATTTGTTGAAATTTATGTTAGTGAGTAAAGCGCGTAGTTCTGGCTGTAGTGGTTGTCAAATACGTGAGCGCAGACATATCAACCTTCCCGTTTAAAATATTACGCAGTCATTCAAGTAGACTGATTTTTCGTTGATATCTATGGGGGAACAATAAGCTTTCATGAGTGGAGTTGGGGAATCTAGTCTTTTGTATCTATTATACATAAATCTATGGCTTTTAGCAGCACTTTTAAGATCTCTGTATCTTTTTTTCGTGCAAAGATCCCACACCATGGATGCGTACTTCAATTTAGGCCTGCTAATAACATTATACGCTCGAAGTTTAACATATACAGTGACCTTTGCAAGCTTCCCTTAAAAAACACTATAGTTGCACCCAATGTGACAACTGTACAGCAAGTACGGGGCAGTGATTCGCCTGTTCTGCAACGGCTAACTCAAGGAGCCTGTGTTTAGTTGTAATGACAGTATTAGGTGTCACGGGGTCGTGACGTGGCCAAAGACAGAAAACTTCGTGTTGGGATTTAACTGTTTATTTGGGCGAACCTGTGCCCGGTAAAGGGGAATTCTAATTACAGCAGCAGTCTTGCACAGATAGCAGTCTCGGACTGATAGCGGCGAACGCAGCGTCGGCTTTCGATCAACAACTCACAAGCGGCGAAGCGCGTCGGCATGTATACCCTTGCCGTCGAATGTTCTAGCGTTATCGCTGGCGGTGGCGTAGGTTCCAGAACAATCTGTACCGTTCGCACAGTGGGCGTGATCTTATCGAAATGATCTACTACAGTCCGGAACCCTCTAGAAACCTGCACGCGCGGCTTGCGCCGAGAATTGTGCGGTGCTTCGGAACGATAACAAAAACTTGTGAAATGGAACGTGGCATTGCCCCCCTCTGAAAAAAAGGCATCGTCCCGATGCTTTAACTAAAAATGAAGGTACAATAATAATGCAAGAAAGCACAATGAATAAACCACAACACAACAATAATACAAAAAACACTGTTTCAGTTTGTTAACGTGCATGAAACGGCTTGAGGCGCGCGACATGCACGACTTTAAGGTCGCGATCGGCGTCGTTGAGAGTTCGTGATGCCGTCGGGGACAACCTCGTAATCAAGTGGGCCGAGACGTCGAACGACCTTGTACGGTCCGAAGTACCGTCGCAGAAGCTTTTCACTTAGTCCACGTCGGCGTATCGGCGTCCACACCCAAACACGTTCACCGGGCTGGTATTCCACGAAGCGTCGTCGAATGTTGTAACGGTGGCCGTCGGTCGTCTGTTGATTCTTGATACGAAGACGCGCAAGTTGTCGGGCTTCTTCGGCGCGTTGAAGGTACTCGCTCACATCGAGGTTTTCTTCGTCGGTGACGTTGGGTAACATGGCATCGAGCGTCGTTGCCGGGCTCCTTCTGTAGACCAATTTGTATGGAGATATCTGCGTCGTCTCCTGCACCGCCGTGTTGTATGCGAAGGTCACATACGGAAGAATGGTGTCCCACGTCTTGTGTTCGACATCGACGTACATTGACAGCATGTCGGCGATCGTCTTGTTAAGCCACTCGGTGAGGCCGTTGGTCTGTGGGTGGTACGCTGTCGTCCGGCGGTGGTTTGTTTGGCTGTATGCCAAGATCGCTTGAGTTAAGTCGGCAGTGAATGCCGTTCCTCTGTCGGTGATGAGGACCTCCGGGGCGCCGTGACGTAGGACGATATTTTCGACGAAAAACTTAGCTACCTCGGATGCACTGCCTTTTGGCAGGGATTTTGTCTCGGCGTAATGGGTGAGGTAGTCGGTAGCTACCACGATCCACTTGTTTCCGAAAGCCGACGTCGGGAACGGCCCCAGTAGGTCCATACCAATCTGCTGGAAAGGTCGGCAAGGTGGATCAATTGGCTGCAGAAGTCCCGCTGGCCTTGTCGGCGGTGTCTTGCGTCGCTGACAGTCCCGGCATGTCCTCACATAACGAGTGACGTCGGTGGTAAGACGTGGCCAGTAGTACCTTTCTTATATCCTCGCGAGCGTGCGGGAAACACCGAGGTGCCCTGCCGTCGGATCGTCGTGCAGGGCCTGCAGGAGTTCTGGTCGCAGAGCTGAAGGCACCACAAGGAGGTACTTAGCTCGAAGCGGTGAAAAGTTTTTCTTTTGTAGAAGACCATTTCGTAGAAAGAACGACGCAAGTGCGCGCTTGAATACCTTCGGGACTTCGGCGGTCCTGCCTTCGAGGTATTCTATTAGGGCTTTAAGTTCCGGGTCGGCCCGCTGTCGTTCAGCGAAGTCGTCGGTAGTTATCGTTCCCAAGAAGTAGTCGTCATCCGAGTCGTCGGGTAACGGTTGGTCGACAGGCGCACGAGAGAGACAGTCAGCGTCGAAATGTTTTTTGCCGGACTTGTAAATGACAGTAATGTCATATTCTTGAAGTCTCAGGCTCCATCGTGCGAGGCGACCTGAAGGGTCCTTCAAGGTGGCTAGCCAACACAAGGCGTGGTGGTCGCTCACAACTTTGAAGGGCCTGCCGTAGAGGTAGGGGCGCAATTTCGACGTAGCCCAGATGATGGCGAGGCACTCCTTTTCTGTTGTGGAATAATTTGCTTCTGCTTTGGATAGCGATCGGCTGGCGTAACTATTAACCCTTTCAAGTCCGTCAGCCTTCTGCACAAGAACGGCGCCAAGACCTACGCTGCTTGCGTCAGTATGTATTTCTGTCTCGGCGAATTCGTCGAAATGGGCAAGTAACGGAGGCGTCTGGAGGCGATGTTTAAGCTCCTGGAAAGCGTGTTCCTGTGGCGTTTCCCACTTGAACTCCGAGTCGGCCTTGGTAAGGTTAGTGAGATTATCGGCGATGCGGGCGAAGTTTTTCACGAACCGCCTATAATAGGCGCACAGGCCCAGAAATCGGCGCATGGCCTTCTTGTCAGTGGGCGGCGGGAAATCGGCAATGGCGGTTGTTTTCCGTGGATCGGGACGAACTCCAGACTTGCTGATAACGTGCCCCAGAAACAAGAGCTCCTCGCACGCAAATCTGCACTTTTCTGGCTTCAGTGTGAGTCCGGACGTCTTGATGGCTTGAAGTACAGCTTCAAGGCGCCGAAGATGCTCGTCGAAACTCGAGGAAAACACGACGACGTTGTCCAAGTACACAAGGCAAGTTTGCCACTTCAATCCTGACAGTACTGTATCCATAACGCGCTGAAAAGTTGCAGGCGCTGAGCAAAGGCCGAAGAGCATCACCTTAAACTCTAAGAGGCCGTCCGGTGTTATAAACGCCGTCTTCTCTCGGTCTCGTTCGTCGACTTCGATTTGCCAATAGCCAGTCTTGAGGTCCATTGACGAGAAGTACTTGGCGTTGTGGAGCCGTTCAAGGGCGTCGTCTATTCGTGGGAGAGGATACACGTCCTTGTGATTTTGTTCAGGCGGCGATAATCGACGCAGAAACGTAGGGTCCCATCTTTTTTCTTCACTAACACCACGGGGGATGCCCACGGACTCTTGGACGGCTGGATAATGTCATCTCGCATCATTTCATCAACTTGTCTCTTCATTGCCTCACGTTCTCGCGTCGAAACCCTGTACGGACTCTGACGGAGGGGTCTGGCATTTTCTTCGGTTATGATTCGATGTTTCGTGATTGGGGTCTGCCGAATTTTCGATGACGACGAAAAGCAATCTTCGTATTGCAGGAGCAGGGCCTTGAGTTGTTCTTGCTTATCGTTCGGAAGTCTGGGATTGACGTCGAAAGCTATGGGAGGGGCTTGGTTCCTCTGAGCAGGTTCCGCAGAATCGGCGAGGGCGAAAGCACTGGTGGCTTCGACAGTTTCTTCGATGTATGCGAACGTTGTTCCTTTGTTCACATGTTTGTACTCATTGCTGAAATTCGTGAGCATAACTGTTGCTTTGCCTCCCCGCAGCTCTGCAATTCCTCTGGCGACGCAAATATTTCGGGTGACCAACAGATGCTGACTGCCTTCAACGACGCCTTCCAAGTCAGGTGATTTAGGAGCGCCGACTGAAATAATGACGCTTGAGCGAGGCGGAATGGTGACTTGTTCTTCCAGCACATTCAAGGCATGGTGTCCTGACGGCGTGCGCGGCGGTAGTGCTTCTTCTGTGGATAACGTTATAGACCTTGTTTTTAGGTTGATGACAGACCATGGAGGCATAAGAAGTCCATGCCAAGGATGACATCTCTCGAGCAACGCTGTAGGACTACGAAGTCAGTAGGATAAATACGGCCGTTAATGGTGACTCTCGCTATGCAGATTCCTGCAGGCGTTACGAGATGACCTCCGGCTGTGCGGATTTCAGGGCCTTTCCAAGCTGTCCTAACTTTCTTTAACTTCGCTGCGAACGACCCACTGATGACAGAATAGTCGGCTCCAGTATCGACGAGAGCAGTCACACTGTGGCCGTCGATAAGAACGTCGAGGTCGCTAGTTCGCCGTCTCGCATTACAGTTAGGGCGTGGCGTCAGGTCACGGCTGCGTCGGCTTGTTCCGCTGCATTCATGTTGCGTCGTCCGGCCACCTTCGGTAAGTGAGCTTTTGCCTTCGGAGCTTTTCCTGGTTGGTGTTGTGTTCACAAAGCTCCGTCGCGTCGGCGTCGTCGTCGGAGGATCTTCGGTAGTTCGTCGCACAGCAACCGCACTTCCATCGGTTGCTGCCCTTAGTTTCCCGGATACGGGCTAGGAGACCGGCCCCGCGTTGGGCCAGAGTACTGCCGGGGGTGTGGTGACATGCGGCGGCTGGGCGACGGCGAACGGGAAGGACTTCGTGGTGTCCATTGAGTTCCTGCCAGGTAGTCGGCGATGTCACGTGGCCGATCTCCTGGCTGCGGACGCGGTGCATTGACGGCGAAGCCACGCAGTCCCATTTGTCGTTACTGGCAACGGCGGTATGTGTGCCCGGCCTCGACGCAGTGGTAGCAGAGCGGGCGGTTGTCAGGTGCCCGCCAAACGTCCGTTTTTCTCGGTGCACTGCGCTGGCCCGCTGGGGAACGGTAGGACGTCGGTTGGGGTGGTGGCGGCGGTGGCGTCTGGCGACGGAAGTGTGACGGGGCGGCGTTTTGGCGTGGACGGGGAGGAGCGCTGTGGCGCACTGCAGCGGCGTAGCTCATAGTTTCTGGCTCGGGCGGCGGTGTTTCGGGAATTCGAAGCGATTGCCGGACTTCTTCTCGCACAATGTCGGCGATTGAATCCACTTGAGGCTGCGCCGAAGGCAACAGTTTGCGCAGCTCGTCCTGCAGGATCGCTCGGATCGTTTCACGCAGGTCGTCGGAGTCACTGGCTTGAGCAGCAGCGCACTCTGGAGTCAGGCGACGATTATACTGTTCTGGTGCGCATGTCCAGCGTTTTTTCAATGGTGGTCGCCTCGGATACAAATTCTTGGACGGTGTTCGGTGGGTTCCTCGTTAGTCCCGCGAAGAGCTCCTGTTTGACCCCTCGCATGAGGAAACGGACTTTCTTTTCCTCAGGCATGTCTGGGTCAGCGTGACGGAATAGGCGGGTCATCTCCTCTGTGAAAATTCCAACCTTTTCGTTTGGTAGCTGAACACGGGTCTCGAGTAGAGCAGCGGCCCTCTCTTTGCGAGCGACGCTTGCGAACGTTTGAAGTAATGCGCCACAGAAGACATCCCACGTTCGGAGAGTTGACTCCCGACTCTCTATCCAGGTCCTTGCGGTGTCTTCCAGGTAGAAGTACACACGACGGAGCTTTTCTTCGTTGTCCCAGTGGTTGAGGGCGGCAACACGGTCGTATGTTTCTAGCCAGGTTTCCGGGTCTTCAAATGATGAGCCATGGAACGTTGGTGGTTCCCTGGGTTGATGAATGACGATCGCGGGCTGGGACGCTCCGGTTGTCATTGTCGCTGCAGTCGAGGTCATGGTATTGGTCTTCCGCGCCTTGTCTTGTAGCAGGCCGTATTCCGGTGGGAGACCTTGCTGTCGGCGGCTCGTTCGCTGCTCTTGGTTGGCGTCGGTGTCTTCTCCGCGAAGGGGGCTGGGTTCACGGCTTGACGGGGGCGTCCGGTACATGAACGAAGCAGCACCTCCACCAGATGTCACGGGGTCGTGACGTGGCCAAAGACAGAAAACTTCGTGTTGGGATTTAACTGTTTATTTGGGCGAACCTGTGCCCGGTAAAGGGGAAGTCTAATTACAGCAGCAGTCTTGCACAGATAGCAGTCTCGGACTGATAGCGGCGAACGCAGCGTCGGCCTTCGATCAACAACTCACAAGCGGCGAAGCGCGTCGGCATTTATACCCTTGCCGTCGAATGTTCTAGCGTTATCGCTGGCGGTGGCGTAGGTTCCAGAACAATCTGTACCGTTCGCACAGTGGGCGTGATCTTATTGAAATGATCTACTACAGTCCGGAACCCTCTAGAAACCTGCACGCGCGGCTTGCGCCGAGAATTGTGCGGTGCTTCGGAACGATAACAAAAACTTGTGAAATGGAACGTGGCAGTATCAATACGAATAATTGTGGTAGGACTTGTACTAGTGATAATATTCACCATGACAAATGTTCAAGGCCTTTATCAAAATTTTTCTGCCTCGCAAACTTGAGCAGACTTCTCCAACTCGAAACAATGTGGAGGAAAAGCTCTGTTTAAATGCCTTTGTCTTGCCGAAAATTTGTTGAAATTTATGTTAGTGAGTAATGCGCGTAGTTCTGGCTGTAGTGGTTGTCAAATACGTGAGCGCAGACATATCAACCTTCCCGTTTAAAATATTACGCAGTCATTCAAGTGGACTGATTTTTCGTTGATATCTATGGGGGAACATTAAGCTTTCATGAGTGGAGTTGGGGAATCTAGTCTTTTGTATATATTATACATAGATCTATGGCTTTTAGCAGCACTTTTAAGATCTCTGTATCTTTTTTTCGTGCAAAGATCCCACACCATGGATGCGTACTCCAATTTAGGCCTGCTAATAACATTATACGCTCGAAGTTTAACATATACAGTGACCTTTGCAAGCTTCCCTTAAAAAACACTATAGTTGCACCCAATGTGACAACTGTACAGCAAGTACGGGGCAGTGATTCGCCTGTTCTGCAACGGCTAACTCAAGGAGCCTGTGTTTAGTTGTAATGACAGTATTAGGTGAACTTGAGCTGGTGCTTGGAACGTAACACAAGAGTAGAAGTAGTCAGAACAAACACAGACCGTCCTTTTCAGGCGAAGTGCGGTCTGATGTTCCAACCGTACCGCCTGCTAGTCCTCGTGGTGGGAAAAGAGACCTGCGCACCTGCGCATTTAGTGAAGGGTGGGTAGCTTTTTTCCACCCAAATTTTGCGCTTATGTTTTGGCACCCGGTGTCAATGTACAATACTTCAATGCAAGAACAAATTAAAGCGACTCCTCTTACTTGGTAACATTTTTAACGCTTAATTACCGAGCAGATAAAAGCAGTTCCATGGCTTTGGGGCAAAACACCTGTTCTCACAGAGAATAGGCGAGTTCAATTCTAACTTGATCCGATGATTTTAAACACAACAGTCTTTCTTGGAGACCTTCGACGCAAAGATTTTTGTCTGCCTGTCTCTTTGTCTGTCTGTCTGTACATTTGTTTGTCCACCCTTAATGGTACCCTAAACGGCACCAAAGTGACCAAGCGATACTCCAAACGGCCGATTCCATCCACAGCGCCCACCAATATTGCTCAAGGTTTAGCGTTCATACTTTTGCGGCTTTCAATTAAAGAGCAAATATTGCGCCTATCCGAGGCACCATAACAACACGTCGATATTATGTATGTGTATTTTTTTACTAGAAAAGGCATACATAAGTAATTTTAGGGATCCTAGCTTTTATAACGCTGCACTGGCCATGCTACACTTGCACGAAACGCCAAGTGTGTCCAACGCTTTGCAAAGACAACACAATGGTGGCACCTACCCGTCGGCTTGAGTTCAACACCTTATCACCCCAAATATGGGTGCGCATGGTGCGCACCCCGTTTTCCTGGATAACTGCCAGATAGCGCTCATATCTCACGTGTGACGTGACTTGATGCACTCGTTCGCCTCCACTGCACGCTCGAAGCACTCTAACGCAGCGCCTCCAGAATACCATTAACTGATTTTGTGGCACAGAACATCAAATGGACATTTTGTTCACTATCTCCAGACGCAAGACTATCTTCTTTGGACGACATTTGTGGTGTAACAAGCAGATTTGGGGCCAATTTTCTTTTGAATTTTCTCATATATCTTGAATTTGCACTCTTGGTTAACGCTGATTTTAGCTCACAACCAACGGCATGGCTGCCAACACTGGCACTAGAATATCTGTGAGCTAAGCTCTTTAAGGCTATCGCAATAAAGGAGACGACGCATTGAGCTAAGACGGCTATACCTTGCATGCATCCTGCTGCATGCATTAAGCGACGATGTCACGCCACAAGTTTGGACCAGCCCGTGTGAATTAGTGGCGAAGCTCCTAAAGGCGTGAGTCGCTCCATCTTTTGTGTGTATCTACATGACCACCTATAGTTCCAACTTGGCCAACTACGCACTACTTCGGCATTGCAATCATCCCACTACGCCCCATCACAAATCCACCACTTCACGACCATAAAAGAAATACTGACGAGAAGCCGAATTAAAATGAGAGATTGTCATGTACATGTATCCAGGTGCGCGTTGAAGAACCATAGATTACCCCACTGTGTCCATCCCTTGTCTGTACACGACCGCCTATGCTTCCATCTTTGGAAACTTCCAAATACTTCGTCCTTGCAAGCATCCCACTACGCTCCATCACCGAATCATCGCCGATCCATCACTGACCATAAAGCCGTTATAACGAAAGGGGAACAGAAGCGACGTAGAGCTACAACTTAGAATAAATTCCTTGTATAAATATACACAGAGTTCGTCACGTCATTTATGATGTAGTGCGGATGGTTCACGATTTAGCGATGAAACCCTCCAGCGCTTCACCCCAATCATCATCATTCACGCCTTGGATACTGCGATTTTTTCCCTAATCCTCTGACCTCTCTTTTGGCAAGAGGAAAGGCTCTGCTTATGTGAAATATTGGGACTTTTGTGTTGAAACGTCAAACGAAATAAAAAACTAACCTAAAAAGCGTATTCGACGCTGAGAAAAAAACCCCCAAAAATCTCCTAATGCAGCGTAGAACAGTGACGAGTCGGTTGAATCAGTAATACATAGTCACTAAACACAGCAGTAGAAAAGGTGAGAAAAAAGGAAAAGCAAGAAGTTAAGCAAATTCATGTAGCTTTTTTTGTCTTGTCTTATGTTTTTCACGTTATATATTAAACATTGCATATGAACAAGTCACCCAACAGCATAATCTAACGTTGATTTAATGTCCATCACTTGCTTCTTACTTCAAGCTACGATATACGACGTAAAAGAGTGGTGGCGTTGCCTTTTGCAGCAGTGGTGATCAGATTTGACATGACCATTAAACTTTAACGATGGGTATCCCCGCTCCCATGAAATTCTTGAGATATCTAATCTATCCATGAATTTTCAAGCAACGCAAATTTATTGGGTGGAGAAATCCCCTCAAACCGAGGCACTCACAGGGTCCCTCCTGTATCTTCCTCAGTCGACTCAAATGCCTTCGCAATATTTCTCTTCTAAATTGGAACCTCCCACACCGAAAGATTTCAAAGCCTTTTTCTTGTGGATGACTCCTTCACTATTATCAAAAAGGATGCATTGAATGCATTTACTGAACACATAAATGAAGTTAATACAGCAATTAAAATTACCGTAGAGGAGCAGCAGCACGGTCAACTTCCTCTCTTAAACGTCCTCGTCAAGCATGAAGCAGAAGGCATGTTGCTAGATTTCCGCGAAAAAACACCCACACAGGTTGCCCATTGCATATACATTCCATGAACCCCGTTTCCCACTAAAGTTCTGCGGTAACCTAGGTGATGACTCGTGCAAAGAGAGTTTGCCGAAAAAATCGGAGGGCTTCACTGCCGACTTCGAACATGTGCTTCGTGATATCTCCCAAAGTGGGTACCATGACTCGCTAGTGCACTCCGCGGAACGTCAGCAAGTGTGTTCGCCACGTTCTAGAAACTCGCCCCCCCTCCCAAAAAACATACTTCTGTTTCATACGTTTTTGGCATCAGAGAACACTTTACGAGTGCCCTACTAGCGTCTCCTTTATTTTTTATGTGCCTGGGCGAACGCCCTCCTAAAGCCGTCGAGCACGCGCTCTTCCTCCGCTCGCCGCTTTCGCACGATGGCGCTGCGCAAGTGGAACAATGTTCAGCAATATAGATATGTAGATAATTTTCTCCAAAGGGCTCCACCCTATAGTCTCAGTTAATGGTTCGGAATTTTTCAAAGCACTGAGGTATAGGGATAGTGAAGGCAAAATAAACATTAAACGAGTAGAAATAACCAGGATTAGGCTGATGGATAGGTGGATACAATTAAGGCTCGAGTGAAATTGAATTCTTAAGGTATAGTAATAGTTTTTACCTTTATAGCTAGGTGGCGTGAGTCACCCCCCAATCTAAAGGTAACAGCCAGATACATCCATTCATCCATACGTGAAGCTGGCGCTGAACGACCACGCGTAATAGGAATCTAACGATTTTGAGTTTTTGTGCGAGTTAATTGGCGCTCGTGCTTCTCACCAGCTTTCACGGAAACAGGAGAGCAAAAAATGATACCTAACATAACGAAGAGCGTGATGCACGAGGTCGTCTCATCGAACAGTTCCTCTTTTCATCAGGTGCTTTTCTGTTGAATAGAAAACAGGCAACATATTATAACCTTGCAAACAATACTTACTCCTCCATAGACCTCAGTATCGCATCTCCTTCACTTGTACCATTACTTCAGTGGAAAGTCATAAATAACCCATACGGAAGTGACCATTTCCTTTGGTTTTGAGTACACCAATAATGCATGAATGTCCTCCACATGTTCCCAAATGGCTGATAAACAAAGCTGACTGGGAACAATTTCAAAAAATTACTCACCTAAGTTGGACCGAAATATGCGGATTAGGCATAGATGAAGCTGTGCAGTACTTCACGGCCTTTCTTACTGACGCAGCAGCCAAGTGCATTCCACAAACGTCTGGACTTCCCGGCAAACGACACGTCCCGTGGTGGAACACTGAGTGTCAGAATGCGCGAAAGGAACAGAACAGGGCATGGAGGTTGCTGCGGAACTCGCCGACAGCGGAAAACCTTGAGATCTTTAAGAAAATAAAATCTCGAGGCAGGAGAACGCGCCGGCAGGCCAGAAGAGAAAGTTTGCACAAGATTTTATCAGGGATAAATTCATATACACAAGAGGCCAAAGTCTGGAACATGGTCGGTAGGATAGCAGGAAAACAAGTACACACACTTCCACTCGTAAACACTCAGGGTGATACCTTGGAAGACCAGGCAAACTTCCTCGGTGCACACTTTGAACGGGTATCCAGCTCGTCCCACTATACTGACACTTTCCAAAAATACAGAAGAAGAATAGAAAAGCAGTAACTAGAACACAAATCCACTAGATACGAGGCATATAACCAAGCTTTCAGTCTAGCTGAGCTCCGAACATCTCTAAACTCCTGCAGTACTTCTGCCCCAGGTTCTGACCGTGTGGTGTATGAAATGTTAAAAAACCTACCAGCCGAAACACGAAAAACCTTACTTTGTTTGTACAATGCTATCTGGTTTTCTGACACTATCCCTACCTCCTGGAAAGAGGCTATTATTATCCCCATTTTGAAAGAGGGCAAGGACCCTTCTTTAGCTTCAAGTTATAGGCCTATTGCACTTACAAGCTGCTTGTGCAAAGTCTTCGAAAAAATGATAAACTGCCGACTTGTACATATCCTTGAAACAAAGAATTTGCTCGACCCATTTCAGTGCGGGTTTCGAGAAAGCAGATCCACCACAGACCACCTTGTTCGTATCGAGGCACAGATCAGAGACGCCTTCGTCCATAAACAATATTTTCTCTCTGTGTTCCTCGATATCGAAAAGGCTTATGATACAACTTGGCGTTTTGGAATTCTAAGAGATCTGTTCCACCTTGGTGTGCGCGGAAGAATGTTTCATATAATCGAAAGTTACCTGTCAAACCGGACATTCCGTGTCCGTGTGGGCAGTGTTCTCTCCCAAACATTTGTCCAGGAAACAGGCGTGCCACAAGGTGGTGTGCTTAGTTGCACACTTTTTATTATCAAAATGAATTTTTTGTACTTGCCCATCCCCCACAGTATGTTTTATTGTACATATGTCGACGACGTTCAGCTTGGCTTTAAGTCATGCAACTTGGCAATGTGTGAGCGGCAGGTTCAGCTGGGCTTAAACAAGGTCTCCAAATGGGCAGATGAAAACGGATTTCGACTTAACCCACAAAAAAGCACGTGTGTCTTGTTCTCTCGAAAAAGAGGCATGCACTCTGAACCTGACATTCGACTGAACGGGCAACGTCTGTCCGTCAAAGCCGAACATAAATTCTTAGGCTTAATCTTGGACAACAAGCTGACCTTCGTTCCGCACATCAAGAATTTAAAAATAAAATGTTTAAAGCCATGAATGTTATAAAAGTGCTGTCACGTACTACTTGGGGTAGTGATTGGCAATGCCTCATAAATCTGTATCGAAGCCTCATTCGCACCCGCTTAGATTATGGGGCCGTTGTTTATCAGTCTGCAACTCAAAGTGCTTTAAAGATGCTGGACCCCGTGCACCATTTGGACATCCGCCTTTCTACGGGTGCTTTTCGCACCAGCCCCGTAGAAAGCCTTTATGTTGAGTCAAATGAGTGGTCGCTTCATCTGCAGAGAACTTATATGTCTTTTGTTTATTTCCTTAAGGTGAAAGCAGATAAAAAGCACCCCTCATACTCTACTATTAATGATTTGTCGAGCTCAATTCTGTTTCAAAACAGGCCTTCGATGAGGCAGCCCTTCTCAGTTCGCCTGAAAAGTCTAGACGAGGAAACTGGAGTCCCACTAGAACACAGTTTGATGGCCCCTGTAGCATATCCGCCACTGTGGCAATGGCAGACTATAGACTGCGATGTGTCCTTTCTAGAAGTTACAAAACATGCGCCTATCGCCCATATCCGAACATACTTCCTGGAACTTCAACACAAATTCACACGTCCTGAGTTCTTTACAGATGCTTCCAAGTCCAACTCCTCTGTGTCCTACGCTGCTGTCGGCCCATCCTTTTCGGATGCTGGCCCTCTACATCCAAGCACAAGTATCTTCACAGCAGAAGCTTACGCGATACTTGTGGCAGCTAAACACATCAAACAACTACAAATACAAAAAGCAGTAATTTATACAGACTCCCTTAGTGTGGTAACGGCTCTGCACAGTCCTAAAAAACAAAAAAACCCGGCCCTTGATCTTAAGCCGTCTCTCAAACGAAACATCAGGGACTACTGGCAGAGCCAGTGGAATACACACACACAAAACAAACTACACATTATTAAGCCACACCTTGGTCATTGGCTGCCAGTATCAAAATCGCGTCATACAGAGGTTATACTAACGAGACTCAGGATAGGACACATATACACGACACACACATATCTTTTGTCTGGTGGCGATCCACCATTGTGTGACAGATGTGGTGAACCATTAACCGTCTTTCACGTGTTAATCCAGTGTAAACACTTAGAAACCATAAGAAAACAGCATTTTCCATTACCCTACCGACAACATATACCTTTACACCCTGCAATGTTCGTTGGTAGGGAACCGCTTTTTAGTCATAAATCACTGTTAGCGTTTTTATAAAAATTCGTAATTTTCATATCATATACCCGGGCATCCCGTAGCATGACCTCTCCAGGGAAGTTTCTTGCTGCGGTGGCTACACAGTAAAGCACTTGCCTCACGGCCCTTGCACGCAAGGGTATGAACCAGTGAGGCACTTGTGCTAATGCCATACATATACACCATCGTTTTTTATTATCACCAACTCTTGTTATCTATTCACACCACACACACTTTTCATGGCATGGTCATGATTTTATTACTTGTATGTTTTTACCCGCCTTACTGCGAGGAATTTTATGGCCCTTATACAGCCGCTAATCACAATCATTGTCCGCATTCCTTGTCGCATGAACTGGCGCTCTTTGGCCATCAAATGGCCCTTGCGCCAAAAAACACCATATATCATCATCGTCATAACGAAGAACGCTGTTCTCCCCGAGCTCTGACCATGGTGACAACAAATAAAATGCTATATTGTCACGGGGTCGTGACGTGGCCAAAGACAGGAAACTTCGTGTTGGGATCTAACTGTTTATTTGGGCGAACCTGTGCCAGGTAAAGGGAAAGTCTAATTACAGCAGCAGTCTTGCACAGATAGCAGTCTCGGACTGATAGCGGCGAACGCAGCGTCGGCCTTCGATCAACAACTGACAAGTGGCGAAGCGCGTCGGCATTTATACCCTTGCCGTCCAATGTTCTAGCGTTATCGCTGGCGGTGGCGTAGGTTCCAGAACAATCTGTACCGTTCGCACAGTGGGCGTGATCTTATCGAAATGATCTACTACAGTCCGGAACTTTCTCGAAACCTGCAGGCGCGGTTTGCGCAGAGAATCGTGTGGTGCTTCGGAACAATAACAAAAACTTGTGAAATGGAACGTGGCATTGCCTCCCTCTGAAAAAAGGCATCGTCCCGATGCTTTATCTAAAGATGAAGGTACAATAATAATGCAAGAAAGTACAATGAATAAATTACAATAGAACAATAATACAAAAAACACTGTTTCAGTTTGTTAACGTGCATGAAACGGCTTGAGGCGCGCGACATGGACGACTTCAGGTCGCGATCGGCGTCGTTGAGAGTTCGTGATGCCGTCGGGGACAACCTCGTAATCAAGTGGGCCGAGACGTCGAACCACCTTGTACGGTCCGAAGTACCGTCGCAGAAGCTTTTCACTTAGTCCACGTCGGCGTATCGGCGTCCACACCCAAACACGTTCACCGGGCTGGTATTCCACGAAGCGTCGTCGAAGGTTGTAACGGTGGCTGTCGGTCGTCTGTTGATTCTTAATACGGAGACGCGCAAGTTGTCGGGCTTCTTCGGCGCGTTGAAGGTACTCGCTCACATCGAGGTTTTCTTCGTCGGTGACGTTGGGTAAAGAGCATCGAGCGTCGTTGCCGGGCTCCTTCCGTAGACCAATTTGTATGGAGATATCTGCGTCGTCTCCTGCACCGCCGTGTTGTATGCGAAGGTCACATACGGAAGAATGGCGTCCCACGTCTTATGTTCGACATGGACATACATTGACAGCATGTCGGCGATCGTCTTGTTAAGCCGCTCGGTGAGGCCGTTGGTCTGTGGGTGGTACGCTGTCGTCCGGCGGTGGTTTGTTTGGCTGCATGCCAAGATCGCTTGTGTTAAATCGGCAGTGAATGCCGTTCCTCTGTCGGTGATAAGGACCTCCGGGGCGCCGTGACGTAGGACGATATTTTCGACGAAGAACTTAGCTACCCTGGATGCACTTCCTTTTGGCAGGGCTTTTGTCTCGGCGTAGTGGGTGAGGTAGTCGGTAGCTACCACGATCCACTTGTTTCCGAAAGCCGCCGTCGGGAACGGCCCCAGTAGGTCCATACCAATCTGCTGGAAAGGTCGGCAAGGTGGATCAATTGGCTGCAGAAATCCCGCTGGCCTTGTCGGCGGTGTCTTGCGTCGCTGACAGTTCCGGCATGTCCTCACATAACGAGTGACGTCGGTGGTAAGACGTGGCCAGTAGTACCTTTCTTGTATCCTCGCGAGCGTGCGGGAAACACCGAGGTGCCCTGCCGTCGGATCGTCGTGCAGGGCCTGCAGGAGTTCTGGTCGCAGAGCTGAAGGTACCACAAGGAGGTACTTAGCTCGAAGTGGTGAAAAGTTTTTCTTTTGTAGAAGACCGTTTCGTAGAAAGAACGACGCAAGTGCGCGCTTGAATACCTTCGGGACTTCGGCGGTCCTGCCTTCGAGGTATTCTATTAGGGCTTTAAGTTCCGGGTCGGCCCGCTGTCGTTCAGCGAAGTCGTCGGTAGTTATCGTTCCCAAGAAGTAGTCGTCATCCGAGTCGTCGGGTAGCGGTTGGTCGACAGGCGCACGAGAGAGACATACAGCGTCGGAGTGTTTTTTGCCGGACTTGTAAATGACAGTAATGTCATATTCTTGAAGTCTCAGGCTCCATCGTGCGAGGCGACCTGAAGGGTCCTTCAAGGTGGCTAGCCAACACAAGGCGTGGTGGTCGCTCACAACTTTGAAGGGCCTGTCGTAGAGGTAGGGGCGAAATTTCGACGTAGCCCAGATGATGGCGAGGCACTCCTTTTCTGTTGTGGAATAATTTGCTTCTGCTTTGGATAGCGATCAGCTGGCGTAACTAATAACCCTTTCAAGTCCGTCAGCCCTCTGCACAAGAACGGCGCCAAGACCCACGCTGCTTGCGTCAGTATGTATTTCTGTCTCGGCGAATTCGTTGAAATGGGCAAGTAACGGAGGCGTCTGGAGGCGATGTTTAAGCTCCCGGAAAGCGTGTTCCTGTGGCGTTTCCCACTTGAACTCCGAGTCGGCCTTGGTAAGGTTAGTGAGAGGATCGGCGATGCGGGCGAAGTTTTTCACGAACCGCCTATAATAGGCGCACAGGCCCAGAAATCGGCGCACGGCCTTCTTGTCAGTGGTCGGCGGGAACTCGGCGATGGCGGCTGTTTTCCGTGGATCGGGACGAACTCCAGACTTGCTGATAACGTGCCCCAGAAACAAGAGCTCCTCATACGCAAATCTGCACTTTTCTGGCTTCAGTGTGAGTCCGGACGTCTTGATGGCTTGAAGTACAGCTTCAAGGCGCCGAAGATGCTCGTCGAAACTCGAGGAAAACACGACGACGTCGTCCAAGTACACAAGGCAAGTCTGCCACTTCAATCCTGCCAGTACTGTATCCATAACGCGTTGAAAAGTTGCAGGCGCTGAGCAAAGGCCGAAGGGCATCACCTTAAACTCGAAGAGGCCGTCCGGTGTTATAAACGCCGTCTTCTCTCGGTCTCTTTCGTCGACTTCGATTTGCCAATAGCCAGTCTTGAGGTCCATTGACGAGAAGTACTTGGCGTGATGGAGCCGATCAAGTGCGTCGTCTATTCCTGGGAAAGGATACACGTCCTTTCTTGTGATTTTGTTCAGGTGGCGATATCGACGCAGAAACGTAGGGTCCCATCCTTTTTCTTCACTAACACCACGGGGGATGCCCACGGACTCTTGGACGGCTGGATAATGTCATCTCGCAGCATTTCATCAACTTGTCTCTTCATTGCCTCACGTTTTCGCGTCGAAACCCTGTACGGACTCTGACGAAGTGGTCTGGCATTTTCTTCGGTTATGATTCGATGTTCCGTGATTGGGGTCTGCCGAATTTTCGATGACGACGAAAAGCAATCTTCGTATTGCAGGAGCAGGGCCTTGAGCTGTTCTTGCTTATCGTTCGGAAGTCTCGGATTGACGTCGAAAGCTATGGGAGGGGCTTGGTTCCCTTGAGCAGGTTCCGCAGAATCGGCGAGGGCGAAAGCTCTGGTGGCTTCGACAATTTCTTCGATGTATGCGACCGTTGTTCCTTTGTTCACATGTTTGTACTCATTGCGAAAATTCGTGAGCATAACCGTTGCTTTGCCTCCCCGCAGCTCTGCAATTCCTCTTGCGACGCAAATATTTCGGGTGACCAACAGATGCTGACTGCCTTCAACGACGCCTTCCAAGTCAGGTGATTTAGAAGCGCCGACTGAAATAATGACGCTTCAGCGAGGCGGAATGGTGACTTGTTCTTCCAGCACATTCAAGGCATGGTGTCCTGACGGCGTGCGCGGCGGTAGTGCTTCTTCTGTGGATAACGTTATAGACCTTGTTTTTAGGTTGATGACAGCACCATGGAGGCATAAGAAGTCCATGCCAAGGATGACATCTCTCGAGCAACGCTGTAGGGCTACGAAGTCTGTAGGATAAATACGGCCGTTAATGGTGACTCTCGCTGTGCAGATTCCTGCAGGCGTTACGAGATGACCTCCGGCTGTGCGGATTTCAGGGCCTTTCCAAGCTGTCCTAACTTTCTTTAACTTCGCGGCGAACGACCCACTGATGACAGAATAGTCGGCTCCAGTATCGACGAGAGCAGTCACACTATGGCCGTCGATAAGAACGTCGAGGTCGCTAGTTCGCCGTCTCGCATTACAGTTAGGGCGTGGCGTCAGGTCACGGCTGCGTCGGCTTGTTCCGCTGCATTCATGTTGCGTCGTCCGGCCACCTTCGGTAAGTGAGCTTTTGCCTTCGGAGCTTTTCCTGGTTGGTGTTGTGTTCAAAAAGCTCCGTCGCGTCGGCGTCGTCGTCGGAGGATCTTCGGTAGTTCGTCGCACAGCAACCGCACCTCCATCGGTTGCTGCCCTTAGTTTCCCGGATACGGGCTAGAAGACCGGCCCCGCGTTGGGCCAGAGTACTGCCGGGGGTGCGGTGACATGCGGCGGCTGAGCGACGGCGAACAGGAAGGACTTCGTGGTGTCCATTGAGTTTCTGCCAGGTAGTCGGCGATGTCACGTGGCCGATCTCCTGGCTGCGGACGCGGTGCATTGACGGCGAAGCCACGCAGTCCCATCTGTCGGTACTGGCAACGGCGGTATGTGTGCCCGGCCTCGCCGCAGTGGTAGCAGAGCGGGCGGTTGTCAGGTGCACGCCAAACGTCCGTTTTCCTCGGTGCACTGCGCTGGCCCGCTGGGGAACGGTAGGACGTCAGTTGGGGTGGTGGCGGCGGTGGCGTCTGGCGACGGAAGTGTGACGGGGCGGCGTTTTGGCGTGGACGGGGAGGAGCGTTGTGGCGCACTGCAGCGGCGTA
Source organism: Rhipicephalus microplus (assembly GCF_043290135.1). Taxonomy (NCBI): domain Eukaryota; kingdom Metazoa; phylum Arthropoda; class Arachnida; order Ixodida; family Ixodidae; genus Rhipicephalus; species Rhipicephalus microplus. Next base: position 216,549,711 of record NC_134703.1, read on the forward strand.
GCTCATAGTTTCTGGCTCGGGCGGCGGTGTTTCGGGAATTCGAAGCGATTGCCGGACTTCTCGCACAATGTCGGCGATCGAATCCACTTGAGGCTGCGCCGAAGGCAACAGTTTGCGCAGCTCTTCCCGCACGATCGCTCGGATCGTTTCAGGCAGGTCGTCGGAGTCACTGGCTTGAGCAGCAGCGCATTCTGGAGTCAGGCGACGATTATATTGTCTTGTGCGCTTGTCCAGCGTTTTTTCGATGGTGGTCGCCTCGGATACAAATTCTTGGACGGTGTTCGGTGGATTCCTCATTAGTCCCGCGAAGAGGTCCTGTTTTACCCCTCGCATGAGGAAACGAACTTTCTTTTCCTCAGGCATGTCTGGGTCAGCGTGACGGAATAGGCGGGTCATCCCCTCTGTGAAAATTCCAACCTTTTCATTTTGTAGCTGAACCCGGGTCTCGAGTAGAGCAGCGGCCCTCTCTTTGCGAGTGACGCTTGCGAACGTTTGCAGAAATGCGCCGCAGAAGACATCCCACGTTCGGAGCGTGGACTCCCGATTTTCTAGCCAGGTCCTTGCGGTGTCTTCCAGGTAGAAGTACACACGACGGAGCTTTTCTTCGTTGTCCCAGTGGTTGAGGGCGGCCACACGGTCGTATGTTTCTAGCCAGGTTTCCGGGTCTTCAAACGATGAGCCATGGAACGTTGGTGGTTCTCTGGGTTGATGAGTGACGATCGCGGGCTGGGACGCTCCGGTTGTCATTGTCGCTGCAGTGGAGGTCATGGTCTTGGTCTTCCCCGCCTTGTCTTATAGAAGGCCGTACTCCGGTGGGAGACCTTGCTGTCGGCGGCTCGTTCGCTGCTCTTGGTTGGCGTCGGTGTCTTCTCCGCGACGGGGGCTGGGTTCACGGCTTGACGGGGGCGTCCGGTACATGAACGAAGCAGCACCTCCACCAGATGTCACGGGGTTGTGACGTGGCCAAAGACAGGAAACTTCGTGTTGGGATTTAACTGCTTATTTGGGCGAACCTGTGCCCGGTAAAGGGAAAGTCTAAAAACAGCAGCAGTCTTGCACAGATAGCAGTCTCGGACTGATAGCGGCGAACGCAGCGTCGGCCTTCGATCAACAACTGACAAGCGGCGAAGCGCGTCGGCATTTATACCCTTGCCGTCGAATGTTCTAGCGTTATCGCTGGCGGTGGCGTAGGTTCCAGAACAATCTGTACCGATCGCACAGTGGGCGTGATCTTATCGAAACGATCTACTACAGTCCGGAACTTTCTCGAAACCTGCAGGCGCGGTTTGCGCCGAGAATGGTGTGGTGTTTCGGAACGATAACAAAAACGTGTGAAATGGAACGTGGCAATATATAGTCTTTTTCAAATGTACAACTCTGTCTTTTTATTAGTTATCTAGGCTCATGAGTAAGAAACAGGAAAGGAGGTAGATAGGACATCTCTGGGTTTCTTTCCATGCCCACTGTACTTATTCCGCAAGCAATCTGTGATGCCGTACAACCAGTTCGATATACGCATGCATTCGAGTTTCACAGCATTAAAGCTTTCTTTTCTCGTTTGTATTGTAACCTCATCATTTGCATTTTTCAGTGTATAATATTTCTGTGTAATACTCTGCATATCTAACGGGAAAGAATCAGATTGTCTTTTTTACAAGTCATTAGTGATAAAGAAGAAAGAACTCACAGGTTCTGTTATGCATTCACCTGAAACGACTGAAAGGCAGAACTGTCTTCGCTTTTTTCCCGTTCAGTGCATTGAATCCGGGAAATTTCTGTGCCCTGCATGGTTTTCTTACTGACTCAAGGATTGGGGAAAAAGCTAGCATTCTGCTCCTTAGTTTAAAGGACTGTCCTCGTGATGTTCAACCATGTGATGATGTAATATGATGCCATCAAGTTATGTGACCATCACGATATGATGTCGCCCAGCCCGCTTTGATTGAGACAAGCGGGATGAACGCATGAAGGAGACACGGTGTTTGACACAGAAACACCCTTTCATACACACTCACATACACTACATGTTTAAGTTCAAGTTCAAGTTTATTCATTGCTGAGTACATGAGTACAAAAAAAATGAGCTCACATAATATATACAGCGTCAGGAGGTCCCAAAGTAAGAAACTGTCAAGGGGACCTCCTATCGTTAATGGGGTACATAAAAGGTAAGTAACAGCAGCAAAAGCTACAAGTGCGAACAAAAATAAAAAGTGCATTCAACACAGAACAATAAATAGTCAAATCAAAAAAGTTAATTTACCAGAACAACATTATACAAAACTACAAGAATACGGAAAAGCAGAAATTGAAAACGTAGAGGTAATAATGAAAATGATTTATTCCAAATGAACAAGGGGCTCAATTAACAGTATGCTTTTCATGTTATGTTTAAAAGACTGCAATGAATGAGACGGCTTAACATGAAGAGGGATATTATTCCAAAGATGAACACAAAAGAAGCGTGCTGTGTATCTGTCATAGTTTGATCTAATTTTAGGTAAAAGGAAGTTATTACGCTCTGAAAACCTGGTATTATTGTTGTTGACGAAGATATGGAAAGAAATATTATCAAGTGATATTTCGCGATGAATGAGACGGTATGTGATGAGCGACAATCTATGATAAAACAATTGTTGAATGGGTAGGATTCGAAGATGTTGATAGATAGGTAGAGAATGGCAACGGAATGGGCTGAAAGTCATTAACTTGATCGCCTGGTTTTGAAGACGTTGAAGCGGTTTGAGATGAATGGCGTATGTGTTACCCCATGATGATAAGCAGTATGATAAATGGCTATTAATATAAGCATGATAAAGTGAGATGAGAACATGAGGTTGAAAAAATGCACGTGTTGTAATGATAATGCGGATACCAAATGAAACCCTTTTTATTTATTTATTTATTTATTTATTTATTTATTTATTTATTTATTTATTCAGTTACTCTCAAGGCCCGAGGGAATTACAGAGGGGAGTGGGTACATACATACATGTACAGCATACAAAGCAAAATACAACAACTGAAAAATTGCAATCATCACTTGCTACAGGGTTGAACTGAGGCTACGTACAAATAAAATTAGTGATGGCAGTTTTAAATAAAGCGGCATCTTTTATACCAACAATATCACAAGGAAGATGATTCCAACATACAGATGTTTTTGGCACAAATGAATCATGAAAACACTTGGTGTGCGCTAAAGGAAGTCCTACTTTATGGCGATGATCAATGCGAGTGGAAACGTAAGTTGGTTGGGCCAATAATCTGCTTCTGAGTAACGGATTGGTGAAGTAAATTTTATGGAATATACACAGCCGAGACACTTTCCTGCGAAGAGACAGTAGGGGTAATGCTAGTGTAGTTTTCATTGATGTGACGCTCGAGGTGCGATGGTAATTTGAAAGGATGAAGCGCGCTGCCCGATTCTGCACTTGTTCTAATTCATAGATAAGCGAGTCATGACCAGGGTCCCATACAGATGCTGCATATTCTAATCTGCTACGTACCAATACTTTGTAGAATAAGAGTTTCAAGGAACCGGGTACCTGATTAAAATTTCTTCGAAGGTAACCCAACGTGCTATTAGCTTTACCTGCAATATATTCAATGTGTGTCTTCCAAGACAATGTAGAAGTTATGTGGATACCCAGATACTTATAATAATTTACTACTTCGAGAAGAACATTATTAATATGATACGACCTGATACTAGTGCTGTGTCGGTTAACATGCATGTACTTGCATTTGTTAACGTTTAACGCCATGTCCCAAGTCTCACATCATTCCTGAACCCGATCCATATCAGCCTGCAATTCTAGAACGTCTGAATTACCCTTAATTGCCCGATAAATTACGCAGTCATCTGCGAAAAGACTCACTGAAGAAGTAATGTTTAGAGGCAAATCATTTATATAGACCAGAAAGAGCAATGGTCCCAACACAGAGCCCTGTGAGACCCCAGAGCCAACCGGGACCCTGGGCGAATCAAAGTTATTAACAGTTACAAATTGGGAACGGTTACTGAGAAAAGCAATCACCCACGCGAGGACGTTATCATCTATATTGAGGCTCCGTAATTTTAAAATGAGTAAATCATGAGGTACTTTGTCAAACGCTTTTGAGAAATCTAAAAAGATACAGTCAATGGGTGTGCCGTTGTCGAGAATAGAATGCAAATCATGTATAAAACATGTTAGTTGCGTTTCACAGGAAAAGTTTTTACGAAATCCATGCTGCGAATCAGTAAAGAAAGAATTGCCCTCTAAAAATTTTACAAGCTGCGAATAAATTACGTGTTCCATAATTTTGCATGGTATCGAAGTGATTGATACTGGTCTGTAATTTTCCGGACAAAGTTTATCACCTGACTTAAAGAATGGAATAATTCTCCCCACACTCCAATCATCCGGAAGACAGCCCGCTTCCAGAGATTGCTCAAATATTTTTGTTAAGATTATGGCGCTGTAGACTTTAGTGTTGATTAAAAACTTGGAAGTAATGTTGTCAATTCCGGCGGAAGACAACATTTATAAGTGAAATGGCATGACTATTGTATATAAGATGTTTATTGAGAGTAACACCAAGGAATTTAACATTGTCAGATGCCAGTAAAGTATAATTATCCAGCAAGACAGTTATGGAGGAAGAAACCACAGTTTGTGGGCTATGAAAGAGTACGAAAGTTGTTTTAGTAGGATTAATCTGAAGTTTGTTATTTCTACACCATGAATGCACATTGTTAAGATCTGCATTAAGTGCGTCTTGAAGTGCGGTGAGCGATTTATGTGGTGAGTAAATGGTCGTGTCGTCAGCATATAGCAAACACTTAGAAAGCGTAAGCGTATTAGGTAAGTCATTTATGAATAGTAGAAATAACAACGGACCTAATATAGAACCTTGGGGAACACCGCAGTTAATTAATTTAGTCGATGAAAATTGACCATTAAGATATACGACTTGTGGCCTGTTAGACAAGTAGCTACGAATAAGATTTAGAGTTGGGCCAGTAATACCAAAAGACTCGAGCTTATTCAGAAGAATAGAATGTTCTAGTGTGTCCAATGCCTTTGTTAGATCAATGAATATAGCACCTACAACGAACCCTTCGTCAATAAATTGTTTATTGTTATCCGTGAATTTGAGCAATGCTCGTTCCGTTGAATAACCAGTCTTAAAGCCAAACTGGTGTGGGGAAAGAATATTAAATTTGTTTAGATAGTGCATCAGATGACTGTAGATAAGCTTTTCAATGACTTTGCCGAAAAATGGCAAAATGCAAATGGGGCGATAGTTGTTAATGTTATCACGAGAGCCTTTTTTGTACACAGGAATTATTTTACCACGTTTCAACAACTCAGGAAATATACCGGTTCTGAAAATTTTGTTAGCAATATCTGCAAAAACTGATGATATGTCTGCAGCAACCAGTTTTATTATAGAGGGCCGGATGGAGTCCAGGCCTGGTCCCGTAACTTTGAGGGAAGAAATTACGTTAAAAACTTCTGAAGAAGAAACCGGGCGAAGGAAGAAGGACTGAGGGCTACGTGGAAGAGGGGCTGGAACGCTAAGTGAGAGCGTATTTTAGCACGCGGCAAAATGATCGCTAAAAACATTTGACATATCAGCTTCGGTAGAGTATTCCTTGTCTTTGTAAATTATTTTTTAATGCTGGCATCGGACTCCCTAACTTTCAGAAATTTTTTAATTAGCTCCCAATTACGCCGAGTATTTGTTCCGTTTTCAATTATTCGCCGTTCATATTATTCCCGTTTTGCACGTTTGAGGACGCTAGAAAGAATGTTGCTATAATTTTTAAATCTAGCTCGCAAAGATGCGTTGAAAGGCTGCAATTTCACCTTTTTGTGAAGATTATTTTTCTTTATTATTGAGCGCAGCAGCGCATTTGTAATCCATGGATTCCTAGGAGACGAGAATGTGTGCTTATGCGTTACATGGGTTGTGCAATCGTTAATGTAATTCGTTATTGTTGATAGAAAAATCGAACATGCCTTCTCAGGACAATCTTCTCGAAAAACGTTATTCCAGCATGTGTCATGCACTTTTCGTGCAAATAAAGCTTCATTGAAAGAATTTTTTGTATATTGACGGTGCTGTGCACGTTTTCCGGTACCAAGAACGAAGAACAGGGGATAATGATCTGTAATGGAATAATCAATCACTCCGGTGGTGTAATCAGAGGTTGATGATGAAAATATGTGGTCTATTAACGTGCGAGAACCGGCAGTGTCACACCTAGTTGGAACATCAATTAAGGAAGAGAAACCATAGCTAAATAAGCAGTTGATATATTCAGCGCACGATTGACAGCTAGGAGGAAGTATGTTTATATTGATGTCACCACAAATGATGATGTTCTTATTTTCATTGGTTAAGAGATTAAGTATTTCTTCTAGCTGTGAACAGAAGTCCGAATAAGATGATGACGGGGAACGATAAATGAATGCCAGGATTGTAGGCCTGTTATTGAGTGGTAAGACATTCCGGTCGAACTCTAACCATACAGACTCGCACAATAAATTTCGGAATGAAAGATCGAGACGATGGGTGTACGCAATCGACGAAATCACAAAAATAGCAGATCCGCCACTTCACTGATTTCCACGGTAACTATGTTCACTGATGTACCCTGGCAGATCAAATAGATTGCCATCTACCTGTGTCAGCCACGTTTCCGACAAACAGATGATTGAAAAGTTATGGTCAAGTATAGAAAGAAAGCTGATCAGATCATCGTGATGCTTACGAAGACTGCGAATATTGCAATGAAGGAATGAAAATCGAGGCGGTTTATCATGGAGCAATGCTTTCGTTTTGTCACACGAGAACATGCCTCTGTTCATGGTAGAAACACGAAAAAAAAGGATGTGCAGGCGCACTGATTATGTAAATATGGCCAGGTCGTTTGCGTTAGAAATACGATAAACACGACTATTTTCAGTCTTTCTGGCCTTAATCACACAATTTTCGGTCCAGAGGAATCGCCACCTTTTAGCCTTCTTCAATTCGAGAGCTTGCGCGAAAAGACGCTTGTTCTCTGGCGTGAGATGATCATTCACAAAAAAAGGTGACTCACTGCTTCGCGAAAGACCAATTGCAGAAGTGGTGAGTTTAGCTTTCCTAGCTTTACTAATGAATTCCGTTCGCTTCGATCTCGAGCAGAAACGCGCGATGATGTTCTTGTCTTTTTTCGTGGGGACACGATGAGCGATGTCAATGTCAGAAGGTACAACAGGACAACCAATTTTTTTCCCAATAGCTTGTATTACAGCCAGGCAATTTTCACCTTCCGTGACGGGAACACCTTTGATTTCTACGTTATTGAGGCGTGAATACTGCCCGAGCGACGTAAGACGTTGAGACAGCTTCGCGTTTCCTTCTTTCAGAAACTTATTTTCCTTCAAGATGGTTTCATTCTGAACTTTCACGGATTCATACAGTCCATTAAACATGCTCACACTTTCTTGCATTGATGCCAATTCAGCACGTAGTGTTGCTATATCTTTCGCTAGCTCAGCACACGACGGCATCTTGAAAAAAAGCACGAGACACTGATGGCAACAGGGCAGCGGCTAAGAAGGATTAGTAGATGCAAAAGTTGATGTGACAAACCTGTACGAAGTGCAAGGACGAAATTAGTTGCTTGTCCGCTGCCGCAACCCTTGCTGCCAAATGACTGGCTGGCGTACAGGACAACCGCTTTTGTAGGCAGTCCGGCTGATGAAGTCACTCCGATAGGCGTCGCTTCACTTTACCAGAGTGTTGATAGCAGCAGGCGCGAGTTGTGACGTGAACAGGATAGCTGACGTCACTTCAGTCGATGCCACTTGAAGCGAACAGTCCGTTGATGGCCATAGGCGTGAATTGCAACCTGTACGAAGTGCAAGGACGAAATTAGTTGCTTGTCCGCTGCCGCAACCCTTGCTGCCAAATGACGGGCTGGCGCAAAGGACAACCGCTTTTGTAGACAGTCCGGCTGATGAAGTCACTCCGATAGGCGTCGCTTCACTTCACCAGAGTGTTGATAGCAGCAGGCGCGAGTTGTGACGTGAACAGGATAGCTGACGTCACTTCAGTCGATGCCACTTGAAGCGAACAGTCCGTCGATGGCCGTAGGCGTGAATTGCAACCTGTACGAAGTGCAAGGACGAAATTAGTTGCTTGTCCGCTGCCGCAACCCTTGCTGCCAAAATGAACATGCTGGTTGTTCCCAGCATGTTCATTTGTTCCCAGCATGTTCATTGAGTGGGAACAACTGAGCATGCTCAGTTGTTCCCACTGAGAGATAAGGCTGCACGAGTGAGCGTCGACCCCCTGCTCTCCGTGGGGCAAAGTGCCCGTGGGCGGGGAATAAGAGCGCGCTCCGCAGGGTCGTGTGGATACGCGCGTTCATTGAGTCATCTTGCTGGGAATGCTGAAAACACGATAGCCTCCCCCCCCCTCGAGATGCCCGTCACCAGCGGTAAGTGGTAAGTATAAATAGCTTGCCGTTTGAATGGTAAAAGGCGTGCCCTTCGGGGGCTCAGTGGTAAACGCCTCGCACTCGTGATTCAAAGGTTTCAAGATCAATTTCGCGAGCCAGTCTTTTTTTGCATTGTTTTGCTTTCTAGTGTTTCTATAATATAGATACATATACATAAACGGTGAGTGACAGATACGCCGACGCTGGCGGCGAAATTCAGCTGAGAGTGTGCATGTAACTGCTATCGCATTAAAATGCAACTCGCGGGAAAGTGAACGTCAAGGTCACAAAAAATCTTTCGCAGATTCCAGGCAAGAGCTATCTGTATCGGCCTAGCAGACGATGCGCGCGCGCCTCAATCAACCAGTCGCGAAGGACACATGTCTTGGAAATGATCTGGGTGTCCAGAGCAGCAAGCGCTTCACGATTCTTAATTACAAGTGTACATTGTACTTTAAACAATACGAATACAGTCGAAAATCGTACGGTATAGCAATTTCGAATGCAGCCGCCACATTCGTTTCCGCGAGAGACACCACGGCGGCATGTCTACTCCGGTAGCGCCGCCTTGCAGCGAAACGCCGCACTAACACGAACGGCCACTTCCTATTGAAATGGACTTCTTCTACCGGGCACTAAACAAACAGAGGTGTTGCTGGTTTGATGCTTGTATGACGTGGACGTAGCAGACTTGCCATCAAACAAGTTGAGGCACTCCGTTGTGAAGGTAAAAGACAAGCTGCAAAAGAAAAACTTCCTGGCGTTCTCTTCAGCATCACGTGCTCAGACTTTAGTGCAAGATGTTTTGGTGGGACTCGTAATTCTACACAAAGGCTGAAAGGGCATATTTAAGACGTAAACAAAAACGTCTCCTCAAATGCACTGGCCGAGCACGCGAAAACCTCTGGACACATAATAGACTGGTATAACGAAGAATAACAGAAAGAGAAAAAGTTGGTCACCTTTGCTTCATCTCGAATCTATCGTGATCTCGATAACTGCGCGCACACTCAATCGTGAGATCAGAAATTTTCTGCACGCCTACATGCGTTGCTTATGTCATATCTTATAACATACATAGCCGGACCACTCATACAGTCTTTTTTCACTTGGGAACAAGTCTCCCGCATGGGGGCTGAAGCGTCGTGATTTTACTTGATATGAATCCTGGTCAGAGTGTGGTTGTCTCATGCATGTTCCGGACCAGACGGTTTTCCATCCAACAATTGATTTCAATTCTCAGTTTGAGCTATGTAGGTCTTCCTACGTGATAGTGAGATTGTATATACGATGCTTCTTACGCACTTCACGTACAACTTTACATGGTTCTTTCGGCATTCATGCTTCTCTCTTTTATAGCATACGCGTGCGCAGAGGCCACCCAGATTTTGAGGGGGCGCTGAATGGTTGCTGTCGTGTTCACCACCCCTCGAAAACTGCCTGGCCTGTGCTCACGCGTATTCCATAGAAACGAGAAGCATGTATGGCAAAAAAAATCATGCCAAGTCGTAAGGTGAAGCGTAATTGGCGTGCCATACCACTAACGTGTGGGAAGATCTATATAGCTCAAACTGGGAGGTGCAATAACGGTCTGCGCGGGCCCATGAGTTGTTGAAAACTTGGAACGTATTCATTGGGTGAATAAAGGTGAGTGGGGCAAAGTGCCCCTCCGTCCGTCCATCTGTCTGTCTGTCTGTCTGTCTGTCTGTCTGTCTGTCTGTCTGTCTGTCTGTCTGTCTCTCTGTCTGTCTCTCTGTCTGTCTTTATGGGACAGCCCCATATATTGTATCACGAGAGAGACGCTACTACGTATGCCGAAGGACGAGGAATCGCCCTAGATCATAAGGAGCTTCACCCCTAAGTATAAATCATGGGTGATAAGAAATGGCAGGGAGACTGTTCCCAAACATTTCAAAACGGAATCTAAATCTCTACGTATTTGGCTTTTGAGCGGAAAGCTTCAGCGCTAACCAGGACTTCCCAGAAAGACATAAGTACTGATGCTGTTTTTTTGTGGCGGTCACTCTTTACTCCTTTATTCTTTGAACAACAGCACATATAAATTCCACTATCAGAATATTATGCTTGCGCATGCATGACAAGACATATTGAATTCGTAAAAAGAAATGTATACAGAACAGACCCGTAGCAAAACATAGTTTAGGAGGGAGGGCAGCAGTTCAGGGCTGTGAAAACGACCTAATTTGTATATTTATACTCGGCGAAACGCCAGCTCTTCACTCAAATTTTGTAGGGGGCGGCCCTAAGGCAGCCTGGCCTTTCTCGAGCTACGGGCTTGCTAGCTAAAATGCGCTGTCAACAGTTATTAATCGAATAAACACAACTTGTATCATTGACACAATTATCTTTCTTTTCCTTGAGGTGGTACGGTTCCTCATTCTTGCTTGTGTCGAGAATCAACGTCACATGAACTCGCGGGTCACAGCTACACTAGAGGATAACCTACAACACGCGTGTCCTTGCAATCGTTCTTATCAACATTTTCCTATGTTCCGGCTGGAAACAGTGGCAGTGCTTTTCTCACCTATTCTTTGCGCTCCATCCTGGTTCGCCATGATGATGCCAACTTAAAATGCAACTGGGCGCAACCGAAGCTTACACCTTTTGCGAATGGAAGTATTCGGTTGACCAAGAGGAGATAAAATTAGGGGCACTCTCTGCACTATTTCACTATTTTCTTTTATTCCTTGAATCCATATTGCACTCCGGAAAGTTTACTTAGCTAAAACATATTCGAAAGTCCTCTGTTACAGTCGCAATGTTCTTCAGGGCTAGAAGCTGCGGTCTCCAGCTTCACACAGACCCGGACACCAAAAACCCAAGCTAGGGCTGGACTTCACGGAACACATGAAAACTCACCTTGTTGCACCTGCTAAATGGTGATAACATGTCTGTAGCAAAAACATTGAAGTAATTAATCACCGGAACAGTAATTGCAACACAACAATGTTCTGCTCACGTTCCATGAAATGACAATTCTGCTTCGGCAGTTTCATCAGCTATACTACTGAATACGTCCTTTAAGTGAACGTCTACCTCAAAAGAGTGACGCGGACTCCTTGTCGCAATGCCAAAAGCAATTATGTCGTTTTATGCCTACTTTAAGGTGGTACATGGAGAGTGTGCTACAGCTGAAAATCTTGTTTTCGTTTTCTTTCTCCCCACAGGCTGTCCAGCGATGAAAGCGACGAAAGCGAAGGCACAGCTTCCACGTTTGGTCAGGCGGACGTGGTCCGTGGCAGTTCTTCAAACGAATTCTCAGAGACAGATCGCTCTTCGCAAGGTTTGTTTGCTTGATTCTTTGACGCATGTTTAATCTACTACTGGTAGGCACACGCACGTTTGTTTTCCCTTTACGAGCAGAGGAACAACGACATTCATTGTGTAGTGGCGAAAAAAACTTGAAAAAAAGGCCGCTCAGGAATAGTGCGGCGTTATTGCAATCTTATAAACCAAGCTGACGTTGCCAATAGGCAAGCTGGTCTACAAGCCACGTATGGTAGGCTTTCTTGTATGCATATAATTAATGCTCACAAAGATTGCGTTAAGCGCGGCCCCCAAGTCCTGGCCAATGAAAAAATTGGGGTCAATGCATTTGCCGACCATGTCCACGTCATTTTTATGGCATTTTGAAGCTTTTAAAATAATTCTTCTAACTCGCCCACGTGACCTCACCACGGCGGCTGGTCATCTCAACATCTGAAGAAGTGTTGCAAAAGCGAAGTTCTCCGCAGGCAGGGTAAATGGCCGTGAGGTTCATGATGCCAGTCCAGAGTGCAAGTTCATTGGTTCAGGATTCTGTTAACGGACGAAGAAACGTATGGATCCTTTTTTTTCTTCACTAACACCACAAAAGCGCCCACGAACACTTGAATAGCTAGATGTCATCGTTGCCTAGAATTCGGAGGAGTTGTTCTCATTGGCGTCATATTGGCGGAAATATTACGCCATCTTCAACTAAAGGGAACAAAGTGTGCATGTGAAGCAGTGGGCAGATAGTGAACGGAACCGACGGAAACTCGTCTATGCCACCTTAAGTAGGTGGACGAACATTCAAAACCTCTACCCGACAGACTCTGCCAGTGACCGTGACTATATCACTTCTAAATAGCCGGTCCCTCATCTAACTTGCCAAAGACCTCGAAAGTGATGCTGTGCTAACCAGAACAGACGTGCTCTTTTTCACTGAAACGTGGAATGCCGCAGGACCGATGGTCAATGGCTACGTAGTGATCGTTTGTATTGAGGAGGCGTTTCTTTTTCTTTGATACGGGAAACAAAGGGCGGAACGTAGGAGAGTACGAAGAGGGGTAGGCGCATGCGCAGTGAGAGTGTGGACGCCGCACTACTGAAGAAGCGTTTCCTTGCCTTGACTGACGGCTTGTGAGAGAAAGGGGCAGAGCAAGAAGACAGACAGAGAGAAGCGAAGGGGTATGCGCAGGCGCAGTGATGGTGTGGACGCCGTGGGAAGCTCTTGCCCCAAACTGCTTCTCATCTAAAACCAGGTTCAAGAACTTGGGTGGTCCAAGCAGGCTCGTAAAAACGGGGAGAACGTTACCAATGCTGTCTTCCATAATTTTTGCGATAAATAAGATAAATGCGTCTTTTTGACGGGCTTGTACTCGTTGATAAAGTCTGTGAGCGTCACCTGTGGTTTCCTTCCACTCAGTAAAGTTATTCCTTTCACGGCGCAAATTCGTGACAGACCTAGACCGAGTGGTGACCTTCGTTGATTTCTTCTATGCCTGTACGTTGTTCAGTGCCAACGAAAATTATTACGCTGGACAAAGGGTGAACAGTGGCCTGCTCTTCAAGCACATATAAGGCGCGATTCATCCTTGTCATGCGGGAAAGCAGAGCTACTTTGAGGAAGCACAGTTGTGCATAAGTCTTTAATCTTCCTGTCCACTTTTCTGGGAGAAGACACCTAAAGTTTGCGCAAGCACTGCGTCCGTGGCCAGTGTTCTAAGAACCCTAACTGATTTTTAGTAAGTTTCGCCTTGCCCTGTGTGACTGAGCTGAAGCAAACATTTACCAATTTAAAATTGGTTTAAATGCGATATTTGTCTGAGCGCGATATTTGTCAAAGTTGTCGCAGTGTGCAAAGATGTATGCTCGGACTCTCGATAAACCTTTTGCTTAAAACAAACGTTCGTGTCCGGTAGTGGCTATCAAACTATGTTACTTATATGCTGCGCATTGTGCGGCTAAACCAGTAACAGTAGCCTTAGAGTTTTAGGTAAAGTAACAATCTCAAATCTGAATAGCTTACTGTGGCAGTCACTAAATCAAGCGATTTGTACTGGCAAAGTATTTTTTGACGCAATAGTGTTGAAGAGCTCGTATCGCAGAAGTTTTGGTGTCACTATCACCGTCGCTGTTTGTGAGAGAAAAATCATCATCTGATGCGTGACTGAAAAAATTCCAACTACGGAAAGAAAATAAATTATATTAAAAACCCTAGAGCAAAATGGGCACCAAACCAAGGTTGTTGAGGTCTGAGTCGGGATCAAACCCGCGCCGTCTGCGTGCCAAGCGATGTTCTACCACGCGGCCACGCCTCTTTTTTTTTTACATGGTACAATGTGGCTTTCCTTTATACGTAATGTACAAACTACATAGGGCCAAGTCGACAATTGTACAACGGACGTTACAAAGTAAATCTCATACAACACAATGTCTCAAGAAGTATTTGAGCAGCACACTTCATGAACTCAGCATAGCAGTCCGGCTGAAATTGCAGTTGTCATAAATGTTCTTTAGCCGCACAGTCATTTTAACAAAGTGGCAATGCGAAGACACCACTGGTTCCACATGTCTGTCCAACATGCGAGTTTTTCATAAACTATGTATGCCCATCAACAACAGCATGTCGACTGGGATGTCGTTGCATTTGGGCAAGATAACGGATGCAATGAGAATTTAAATCCAGACGTTTTTTCAAAGCCCTCTGCAGGACGTCCAAGAAACTATCATGTCTCTGCTTGTGTAAACAGTGGAAATAACTTTCTCTGCATGGAAATTCAGTGAAAATAGCTTTCACCAATCAAAAACACACGCGTCCTGTACGTATACTTCACCATGCAACATGAAATATTGCAGTAATAATGCATGGTCAAGTGAACATTGCGAATGAGAGTCAGAATATGGAATTACCATTATTACTTCGTGGTTGAAAGCCGGTACAACCCTACGCCTCTGCTTGTGTAAACAATGGAAAGATTTTTCTCTCCTTGAAATGCAGTGAAAATAGCTCATGATTCAAAAACACACGCACCTTTACGTGTGTTTCACCATGGAACATAAGATATTGCAGTATTAATGCATGGTCAAGCGTTCATTGCAAACGAGCGTTAGAATATGGGATGGTCATAATTGCTCTGTGGTTGAAAGCCGGTACACCTCTACGCCTCTGTTTGAGTAAACAGTGAAAAGAACTTCCTCTGCTTTGAAATGCAGGGAAAATAGCTTTCATAATTCACAAACACACGCGCCCTGCTTGTATGCTTCACCATGCAACATGAAGTATTGCAATAATGCATGATCAAGCGTTTATTGCGAACGAGTGTTAGAATATGGGATTATCATGATTGCTCTATGGTTGAAACCCGGTACACCCCTACGCCTCTGCTTGTGAAAAAAGTGAAAATATGTTTCTCTCCTTGAAATTCAGTGAAAATAGCTTTCATAATTTATAAAAACACGAACGTGTACGTATGCTTCACCATGGAACATGAGATATTGCAGTAATAATGCATGGTCAAGCGTGCATTGCGAACGAGCGTTAGAATATGGGATTATTATAATTGCTCTGTGGTTGAAAGCCGGTACACCCCTACGCCTCTGCTTGTGTAAATAGTGAAAAGAACTTCCTCTTCTTGGAAATGCAGTGAAAATAGCTTTCATGTATCACAAACACACATGTCCTGTACGTATGCTTCACCATGCAACATGAAATATTGCTGTAACAATGCATGGTGAAGAGTCCATTGCGAACGAGGGTCAGAATATGGGATTATCATAATTACTTCATGGTTGAAAGCCGGTACACCCCTACGCCTCTGCTTTTTTAAACAGTGAAAAGATTTTTCTCTCCTTTAAATGCAGTGAAAATAGCTTTCATGATTCAAAAACGCACGCACCTGTACGAATGCTTCACCATGCAACATGAAATATTGCAGTGATTCTGAACTTGCGTCAATTCTGAACGAGCGTCGGAACATGGGATTATTATAATTGCTTCGTGGATGAAAGCCGGTACACCCCCAAGCCTCTGCTTGTGTAAATAGTGAAGAGAACTTCCTCTCCTTGAAAATGCAGGGAAAGTAGCTTTATGATTCACAAACACACGCGCCCTGCGTGTATGCTTCACCATGCAACATGAACTATTCCGGTATTAATGCATGGACAAGCGTACATTGCGAACGAGCGTTAGAATATGGGATTATAATAATTGCTCTGTGGTTGAAAGCCGGTACACCCCTACGCGTGTGCTTGTGTAAATGGTGAAAAGAACTTCCTCTCCTGGGAAATGCAGGAAAAGTAGCTTTCATTATTCACAAACATACCCGTTCTGTACGTATGCTTCACTATGGAACATGAAATATTGCAGTAATAATGCGTGGTCAAGCATTTATTGCGAACGAGCGTTAGAATATGGGATTATCATAATTGCTCTGTGGTTGAAAGCCGGTACACCCCTACGCCTCTGCTTGTGTAAACAGTGAAAAGAACTTCCTCTTCTTGGAAATGCAGGGAAAGTCGCTTTCATGATTCACAAACATACCCGCCCTGTACGTATGCTTCACCATGCAACTTGAAATATTGCAGTAATATTGCATGGTGAAGCGTCAAATGTGAATGAGTGCCAGAATATGGAATTATTATAATTGCTTTGTGGTTGAAACCCGGTAAACCCCTACACCTCTGTTTGGATAAACAGTGAAAAGAACTTCCTCTGCTTGGAAATTCAGTGAAAATAGCTTTCATAACTCACAAAAACACGCGCCCTGCGTGTATGCTTCACCATTCAACATGAAATATTGCAGTAATATTGCATGGTCAAGCGTACATTGCGAACGAGCGTTATAACATGGGATTATCATAATTGCTGTGTGGTTGAAAGCCAGTACACCCCTACGCCTCTGCTTGTGTAAACAGTGAAAATAACTAATCTGCTTGGAAATGCAGGGAAAGTAGCTTTCACGATTCACAAACATACCCGCCCTGTACGTATGTTTCACCATGGAACATGAGATGTTGAAGTAATAATGCATGGTCAAGCGTTCATTGCCAACGAGCGTTAGAGTATGGGATTATCATAATTGCTCCGAGGTTGAAAGCCGATACACTCCTGCGCCTCTTCTTGTGTAAACAGTGAAAATAACTTTCTCTCCTTGGAAATGCAGGGAAAGTATCTTTCATGATTCACAAACATACCCACATGTACGTATCCTTCACCAAGGAACATGAGATGTTGCTGTAACAATGCATTGTGAAGAGTCCATTGCGAACGAGGGTCAGAATATGGGATTATCATAATTACTTCGTGGTTAAAAGCCGGTACACTCCTACGCCTCCGCTTGTGTAAAATGTGGAAAGAATTTTCTCTCCTTGAAATGCAGCGAAAATGGCTTTCATGATTCAAAAACACACGCACCTGTACGTGTGCTTCACCTTGGAACATGAGATGTTGCAGTCATGATGCATGGTCAAGCCATCATTGCGAACGAGCGTTAGAATATGGGATTATCATAATTGCTCTGTGGTTGAAAGCCGGTACACCCCTAAGCCTCTGCTTGGGTAAATAGTGAAAAGAACTTCCTTTGCTTGGAAATACAGTGAAAGTAGCTGTCATGAATCAAAAACGCATGTCCTGCACGTATGCTTCACCATACAACATGAAATATTGCTGTAATAATGCATGGTGAAGAGTCCATTGCGAACGAGGGTCAGAATATGGGATTATCATAATTACTTCGTGGTTGAAAGCCGGTACACCCCTATGCCTCTCCTTGTGTAAACAGTGAAAAGATTTTTCTCTCCTTGAAATGCAGTGAAAATAGCTTTCATGATTTAAAAACACACGCTCCTGTACGTATGCTTCACCATGCAAGATGAAATATTGCAGTAAATCTGAACTTGCGTCAATTCTGAACAAGCGTCGGAATATGGGATTATTATAATTGCTTCGTGGTTGAAAGCCGGTACACCCATAAGCCTCTGCTTGTGTAAACAGTGAAAAGAACTTCCTCTCCTTGGAAATGCAGAGAAAGTAGCTTTCATGATTCACAAACATACCCGACCTGTACATATGCTCCACCATGGAACATGAGATGTTGCAATAACAATGCATGGTGAAGCGTTCATTGCGAACGAGCGTTAGAATATGGGATTATCATAATTGCTCGGTGGTTGAAAGCTGGTACACCCCTACGCCTCTGCTTGTGTAAACAGTGAAAAGAACTTCCTCTTTTTGGAAATGCATGGAAAGTAGCTTTCATAATTCACAAACACACGCGCCCTGCGTGTATGCTTCACCATTCAACATGAAATATTGCAGTAATATTGCATGGTCAAGCGTACATTGCGAACGAGCGTTAGAATACGGGATTATCATAATTGCTCTGTGGTTGAAATCCAGTACACCCCTACGCCCCTGCTTGTGTAAACCGTGCAAAGAACTAATCTCCTTGGAAATCCAGGGAAAGTAGCTTTCACGATTCACAAACATACCCGCCCTGTACGTATGCTTCACCATGGAACATGAGATGTTGAAGTAATATAGCGTGGTCAAGCCTTCATTGCCAACGAGCGTTAGAATATGGGATTATCATAATTGCTCTGTGTTGCAAGCCGGTACACCCCTGCGCCTCTTCTTGTGTAAACAGTGAAAGTAACTTTCTCTCCTTGGAAATGCAGGGAAAGTAGCTTTCATGATTCACAAACATACCCACATGTACGCATGCTTCACCAAGGAACATGAGATGTTGCAGTAATAATGCATGGTCAAGTGAACATTGCGAATGAAAGTCAGAATATGGAATTACCATAATTACTTCGTGGTTGAAAGCCGGTACAACCCTACGCCTCTGCTCGTGTAAACAATGAAAAGATTTTTCTCTCCTTGAAATACAGTGAAAATAGCTTTCATGATTCAAAAACACACACACACCTGTACGTATGCTTCACCATGCAACATGAAATATTGCAGTAATAATGCATGGTAAAGCATCAATTGTGAACGTGTGCCAGAATATGGAATTATTATAATTGCTTCTTGGTTGAAAGCCGGTACACCCCTAAGCCTCTGCTTGCGTAAACAGTGAAAAGAACTTTATCTCCTTGAAATGCAGTTAAAATAGCTTTCATAATTCACAAACACAC
This sequence comes from Rhipicephalus microplus, assembly GCF_043290135.1. NCBI lineage: Eukaryota > Metazoa > Arthropoda > Arachnida > Ixodida > Ixodidae > Rhipicephalus > Rhipicephalus microplus. Next base: position 216,568,600 of record NC_134703.1, read on the forward strand.
GCGCCCTGCATGTATGCTTCACCATGCAACATGAAATATTGCAGTAATAATGCGTGGTCAAGCATTCATTGCGAACGAGCATTAGAATGTGGGATTATGATAATTGCTCTATGGTTGAAAGCTATTACACCCCTACGCCTCTGCTTGTGTAAATTGTTAAAACAACTTTCTCTGCTTGGAAATGCTGTGAAAATTGATTTGATGAATCACAAACACACGCGCCCTGCGTGTATGCTTCAGCATGCAACTTGAAATATCGCAGTAATAATGCATGGTCAAGCGTGCATTGCGAATGAGGGTCAGAATATGGGATTAACATAATTACTTCGTGGTTGAAAGCCGTTACACCCCTACGCCTCTCCTTATGTAAACAGTGAAAATATTTTTCTCTCCTTGAAATGCAGAGAATATAGCTTTCCTGATTGAAAAACACACGCACCTGTACGTATGCTTCACCATGCAACATGAAATATTGCAGTAATAATGCATGGTGAAGCGTCAACTGTGAACGAGCGTCAGAATATTTGATTAATATAATTGCTTCATGGTTGAAACTCGGTACACCCCTACGCCTCTGTTTGTGTAAACAGTGAAAAGAACTTCCTCTTCTTGGAAATGCAGTGAAAATAGCTTTCATAATTCTCAAACACACGTGCCCTGCGTGTATGCTTCACCATGCAACATGAACTATTGCGGTGTGAATGCATGAGCAAGCGTACATTGCGAACGAGCGTTAGAATATGGGATTATGATAATTTCTCTGTGGTTGAAAGCCGGTACACCCCTACGCGTGTGCTTGTGTAAACGGTGAAAAGAACTTCCTCTCCTTGGAAGTACAGAGAAAGTAGCTTTCATGATTCACAAACATACCCGCCCTGTACGTATGCTTCACCATGGAACATGAGATGTTGAAATAACAATGCATGGTCAAGCGTTCATTGCGAACGAGCGTTAGAATATGGGATTATCATATATGCTCTGTGGTTGAAAGCCGGTACACCCCTACGCCTCTGCTTTTGTAAACAGTGAAAAGATTTTTCTCTCCTTGAAATGCAGTGAAAATAGCTTTCATTATTCAAAAAACACACGCATCTGTACGTATGCTTCAGCATGCAACATGAAATATTGCAGTATTTCTGAACTTGCGTCAATTCTGAACAAGCGTCGGAATATGGGAATATTATAATTGCTTCGTGGTTGAAAGCCGGTACACCCCTAAGCCTCTGCTTGCGTAAACAGTGAAAAGAACTTCCTCTCCATGAAATGCAGTTAAAATAGCTTTCATAATTCACAAACACACGCGCCCTGCATGTATGCTTCACCATGAAACAAGAAATATTGCAGTAATAATGCGTGGTCAAGCATTCATTGCGAACGAGCGTTAGAATGTGGGATTATGATAATTGCTCTGTGGTTGAAAGCCGGTACACCCCTACGCCTCTGCTTGTGTAAATTGTTAAAAGAACTTTCTCTGCTTGGAAATGCTGTGAAAATAGATTTCATGAATCACAAACACACGCGCCCTGCGTGTATGCTTCACCATGCAACTTGAAATATTGCAGTAATAATGCATGGTCAAGCGTACATTGCGAATGAGGTCAGGATATGGGATTAACATAATTACTTCGTGGTTGAAAGCCGTTACAACCCTACGCCTCTCCTTGTGTAAACAGTGAAAATATTTTTCTCTCCTAGAAATGCAGGGAATATAGCTTTCATGAATAAAAAACACATGCACCTGTACGTATTCTTCACCATGCAACATGAAATATTGCAGTAATTATGCATGGTGAAGCGTCAACTGTGAACGAGCGTCAGAATATTTGATTATTATAATTGCTTCATGGTTGAAACTTTGTACGCCCCTACGCCTCTATTTGTGTAAACAGTGAAAAGAACTTCCTCTGCTTGGAAATGCAGTGAAAATAGCTTTCAGAATTCACAAACACACGCGCCCTTCGTGTATGCTTCACCAGCAAACATGAAGAATTGCGGTAATAATGCATGGTCAAGCGTACATTGCGAACGAGCGTTAGAATATGGGATTAAAATAATTGCTCTGTGGTTGAAAGCTGGTACACCCCTACGCGTGTGCTTGTGTAAACGGTGAAAAGAACTTCCTCTCCTTGGAAATGCAGAGAAAGTAGCTTTCATGATTCACAAACATACCCGCCCTGTACGTATGCTTCACCATGGAACATGGGATGTTGCAATAACCATGCATGGTCAAGCGTTCATTGCGAATGAGCGTTAGAATATGGGATTATCATAGTTGCTCTGTGGTTGAAAGCCGGTACACTCCTACGCCTCTGCTTGTGTAAAAAGTGAAAAGAACTTCCTCTTCTTGGAAATGCAGGGAAAGTAGCTTTCACGATTCACAAACATACCCGCCCTGTACGTATACTTCACCATGCAACATGAAATATTGCAGTAATAATGCATGGTCAAGTGAACATTGCAAATGAGAGTCAGAATATGGAATTACCATTATTACTTCGTGGTTGAAAGCCGGTACAACCCTACGCCTCTGCTTGTGTAAACAATGAAAAGATTTTTCTCTCCTTGAAATGCAGTGAAAATAGCTCATGATTCAAAAACACACGCACCTTTACGTGTGTTTCACCATGGAACATAAGATATTGCAGTATTAATGCATGGTCAAGCGTTCATTGCAAACGAGCGTTAGAATATGGGATGGTCATAATTGCTCTGTGGTTGAAAGCCGGTACACCTCTACGCCTCTGTTTGAGTAAACAGTGAAAAGAACTTCCTCTGCTTTGAAATGCAGGGAAAATAGCTTTCATAATTCACGAACACACGCGCCCTGCTTGTATGCTTCACCATGCAACATGAAGTATTGCAATAATGCATGATCAAGCGTTTATTGCGAACGAGTGTTAGAATATGAGATTATCATGATTGCTCTATGGTTGAAACCCGGTACACCCCTACGCCTCTGCTTGTGAAAAAAGTGAAAATATGTTTCTCTCCTTGAAATTCAGTGAAAATAGCTTTCATAATTTATAAAAACACGAACGTGTACGTATGCTTCACCATGGAACATGAGATGTTGCAGTAATAATGCATGGTCAAGCGTGCATTGCGAACGAGCGTTAGAATATCGGATTATTATAATTGCTCTGTGGTTGAAAGCCGGTACACCCCTACGCCTCTGCTTGTGTAAATAGTGAAAAGAACTTCCTCTTCTTGGAAATGCAGTGAAAATAGCTTTCATGTATCACAAACACACATGTCCTGTACGTATGCTTCACCATGCAACATGAAATATTGCTGTAACAATGCATGGTGAAGAGTCCATTGCGAACGAGGGTCAGAATATGGGATTATCATAATTACTTCATGGTTGAAAGCCGGTACACCCCTATGCCTCTGCTTTTTTAAACAGTGAAAAGATTTTTCTCTCCTTTAAATGCAGTGAAAATAGCTTTCATGATTCAAAAACGCACGCACCTGTACGAATGCTTCACCATGCAACATGAAATATTGCAGTGATTCTGAACTTGCGTCAACTCTGAACGAGCGTCGGAATATGGGATTATTATAATTGCTTCGTGGATGAAAGCCGGTACACCCCCAAGCCTCTGCTTGTGTAAATAGTGAAGAGAACTTCCTCTCCTTGAAAATGCAGGGAAAGTAGCTTTATGATTCACAAACACACGCGCCCTGCGTGTATGCTTCACCATGCAACATGAACTATTCCGGTAATAATGCATGGACAAGCGTACATTGCGAACGAGCGTTAGAATATGGGATTATAATAATTGCTCTGTGGTTGAAAGCCGGTACACCCCTACGCGTGTGCTTGTGTAAATGGTGAAAAGAACTTCCTCTCCTGGGAAATGCAGGAAAAGTAGCTTTCATTATTCACAAACATACCCGTTCTGTACGTATGCTTCACCATGGAACATGAAATATTGCAGTAATAATGCGTGGTCAAGCATTTATTGCGAACGAGCGTTAGAATATGGGATTATCATAATTGCTCTGTGGTTGAAAGGCGGTACACCCCTACGCCTCTGCTTGTGTAAACAGTGAAAAGAACTTCCTCTTCTTGGAAATGCAGGGAAAGTCGCTTTCATGATTCACAAACATACCCGCCCTGTACGTATGCTTCACCATGCAACTTGAAATATTGCAGTAATATTGCATGGTGAAGCGTCAAATGTGAATGAGTGCCAGCATATGGAATTATTATAATTGCTTTGTGGTTGAAACCCGGTAAACCCCTACACCTCTGTTTGGATAAACAGTGAAAAGAACTTCCTCTGCTTGGAAATTCAGTGAAAATAGCTTTCATAACTCACAAACACACGCGCCCTGCGTGTATGCTTCACCATTCAACATGAAATATTGCAGTAATATTGCATGGTCAAGCGTACATTGCGAACGAGCGTTATAACATGGGATTATCATAATTGCTGTGTGGTTGAAAGCCAGTACACCCCTACGCCTCTGCTTGTGTAAACAGTGAAAATAACTAATCTGCTTGGAAATGCAGGGAAAGTAGCTTTCACGATTCACAAACATACCCGCCCTGTACGTATGTTTCACCATGGAACATGAGATGTTGAAGTAATAATGCATGGTCAAGCGTTCATTGCCAACGAGCGTTAGAGTATGGGATTATCATAATTGCTCCGAGGTTGAAAGCCGATACAATCCTGCGCCTCTTCTTGTGTAAACAGTGAAAATAACTTTCTCTCCTTGGAAATGCAGGGAAAGTATCTTTCATGATTCACAAACATACCCGCCCTGTACGTATGCTTCACCAAGGAACATGAGATGTTGCTGTAACAATGCATAGTGAAGAGTCCATTGCGAACGAGGGTCAGAATATGGGATTATCATAATTACTTCGTGGTTAAAAGCCGGTACACTCCTACGCCTCTGCTTGTGTAAAATGTGGAAAGAATTTTCTCTCCTTGAAATGCAGCGAAAATGGCTTTCATGATTCAAAAACACACGCACCTGTACGTGTGCTTCACCTTGGAACATGAGATGTTGCAGTCATGATGCATGGTCAAGCCATCATTGCGAATGAGCGTTAGAATATGGGATTATCATAATTGCTCTGTGGTTGAAAGCCGGTACACCCCTAAGCCTCTGCTTGGGTAAATAGTGAAAAGAACTTCCTTTGCTTGGAAATACAGTGAAAGTAGCTGTCATGAATCAAAAACGCATGTCCTGCACGTAAGCTTCACCATACAACATGAAATATTGCTGTAATATTGCATGGTGAAGAGTCCATTGCGAACGAGGGTCAGAATATGGGATTATCATAATTACTTCATGGTTGAAAGCCGGTACACCCCTATGCCTCTCCTTGTGTAAACAGTGAAAAGATTTTTCTCTCCTTAAAATGCAGTGAAAATAGCTTTCATGATTTAAAAACACACGCTCCTGTACGTATGCTTCACCATGCAAGATGAAATATTGCAGTAAATCTGAACTTGCGTCAATTCTGAACAAGCGTCGGAATATGGGATTATTATAATTGCTTCGTGGTTGAAAGCCGGTACACCCATAAGCCTCTGCTTGTGTAAACAGTGAAAAGAACTTCCTCTCCTTGGAAATGCAGAGAAAGTAGCTTTCGTGATTCACAAACATACCCGACCTGTACATATGCTCCACCATGGAACATGAGATGTTGCAATAACAATGCATGGTGAAGCGTTCATTGCGAACGAGCGTTAGAATATGGGATTATCATAATTGCTCGGTGGTTGAAAGCTGGTACACCCCTACGCCTCTGCTTGTGTAAACAGTGAAAAGAACTTCCTCTTCTTGGAAATGCAGAGAAAGTAGCTTTCATGATTCACAAACATACCCGCCCTGTACGTATGCTTCACCATGGAACATGGGATGTTGCAATAACCATGCATGGTCAAGCGTTCATTGCGAATGAGCGTTAGAATATGGGATTATCATAGTTGCTCTGTGGTTGAAAGCCGGTACACTCCTACGCCTCTGCTTGTGTAAAAAGTGAAAAGAACTTCCTCTTCTTGGAAATGCAGGGAAAGTAGCTTTCACGATTCACAAACATACCCGCCCTGTACGTATACTTCACCATGCAACATGAAATATTGCAGTAATAATGCATGGTCAAGTGAACATTGCGAATGAGAGTCAGAATATGGAATTACCATTATTACTTCGTGGTTGAAAGCCGGTACAACCCTACGCCTCTGCTTGTGTAAACAATGAAAAGATTTTTCTCTCCTTGAAATGCAGCGAAAATAGCTCATGATTCAAAAACACACGCACCTTTACGTGTGTTTCACCATGGAACATAAGATATTGCAGTATTAATGCATGGTCAAGCGTTCATTGCAAACGAGCGTTAGAATATGGGATGGTCATAATTGCTCTGTGGTTGAAAGCCGGTACACCTCTACGCCTCTGTTTGAGTAAACAGTGAAAAGAACTTCCTCTGCTTTGAAATGCAGGGAAAATAGCTTTCATAATTCGCAAACACACGCGCCCTGCTTGTATGCTTCACCATGCAAGATGAAGTATTGCAATAATGCATGATCAAGCGTTTATTGCGAACGAGTGTTAGAATATGGGATTATCATGATTGCTCTATGGTTGAAACCCGGTACACCCCTACGCCTCTGCTTGTGAAAAAAGTGAAAATATGTTTCTCTCCTTGAAATTCTGTGAAAATAGCTTTCATAATTTATAAAAACACGAACGTGTACATATGCTTCACCATGGAACATGAGATGTTGCAGTAATAATGCATGGTCAAGCGTGCATTGCGAACGAGCGTTAGAATATGGGATTATTATAATTGCTCTGTGGTTGAAAGCCGGTACACCCCTACGCCTCTGCTTGTGTAAATAGTGAAAAGAACTTCCTCTTCTTGGAAATGCAGTGAAAATAGCTTTCATGTATCACAAACACACATGTCCTGTACGTATGCTTCACCATGCAACATGAAATATTGCTGTAACAATGCATGGTGAAGAGTCCATTGCGAACGAGGGTCAGAATATGGGATTATCATAATTACTTCATGGTTGAAAGCCGGTACACCCCTATGCCTCTGCTTTTTTAAACAGTGAAAAGATTTTTCTCTCCTTTAAATGCAGTGAAAATAGCTTTCATGATTCAAAAACGCACGCACCTGTACGAATGCTTCACCATGCAACATGAAATATTGCAGTGATTCTGAACTTGCGTCAATTCTGAACGAGCGTCGGAATATGGGATTATTATATTTGCTTCGTGGATGAAAGCCGGTACACCCCCAAGCCTCTGCTTGTGTAAATAGTGAAGAGAACTTCCTCTCCTTGAAAATGCAGGGAAAGTAGCTTTATGATTCACAAACACACGCGCCCTGCGTGTATGCTTCACCATGCAACATGAACTATTCCGGTAATAATGCATGGACAAGCGTACATTGCGAACGAGCGTTAGAATATGGGATTATAATAATTGCTCTGTGGTTGAAAGCCGGTACACCCCTACGCGTGTGCTTGTGTAAATGGTGAAAAGAACTTCCTCTCCTGGGAAATGCAGGAAAAGTAGCTTTCATTATTCACAAACATACCCGTTCTGTACGTATGCTTCACCATGGAACATGAAATATTGCAGTAATAATGCGTGGTCAAGCATTTATTGCGAACGAGCGTTAGAATATGGGATTATCATAATTGCTCTGTGGTTGAAAGCCGGTACACCCCTACGCCTCTGCTTGTGTAAACAGTGAAAAGAACTTCCTCTTCTTGGAAATGCAGGGAAAGTCGCTTTCATGATTCACAAACATACCCGCCCTGTACGTATGCTTCACCATGCAACTTGAAATATTGCAGTAATATTGCATGGTGAAGCGTCAAATGTGAATGAGTGCCAGAATATGGAATTATTATAATTGCTTTGTGGTTGAAACCCGGTAAACCCCTACACCTCTGTTTGGATAAACAGTGAAAAGAACTTCCTCTGCTTGGAAATTCAGTGAAAATAGCTTTCATAACTCACAAACACACGCGCCCTGCGTGTATGCTTCACCATTCAACATGAAATATTGCAGTAATATTGCATGGTCAAGCGTACATTGCGAACGAGCGTTATAACATGGGATTATCATAATTGCTGTGTGGTTGAAAGCCAGTACACCCCTACGCCTCTGCTTGTGTAAACAGTGAAAATAACTAATCTGCTTGGAAATGCAGGGAAAGTAGCTTTCACGATTCACAAACATACCCGCCCTGTACGTATGTTTCACCATGGAACATGAGATGTTGAAGTAATAATGCATGGTCAAGCGTTCATTGCCAACGAGCGTTAGAGTATGGGATTATCATAATTGCTCCGAGGTTGAAAGCCGATACACTCCTGCGCCTCTTCTTGTGTAAACAGTGAAAATAACTTTCTCTCCTTGGAAATGCAGGGAAAGTATCTTTCATGATTCACAAACATACCCGCCCTGTACGTATGCTTCACCAAGGAACATGAGATGTTGCTATAACAATGCATAGTGAAGAGTCCATTGCGAACGAGGGTCAGAATATGGGATTATCATAATTACTTCGTGGTTAAAAGCCGGTACACTCCTACGCCTCTGCTTGTGTAAAATGTGGAAAGAATTTTCTCTCCTTGAAATGCAGCGAAAATGGCTTTCATGATTCAAAAACACACGCACCTGTACGTGTGCTTCACCTTGGAACATGAGATGTTGCAGTCATGATGCATGGTCAAGCCATCATTGCGAACGAGCGTTAGAATATGGGATTATCATAATTGCTCTGTGGTTGAAAGCCGGTACACCCCTAAGCCTCTGCTTGGGTAAATAGTGAAAAGAACTTCCTTTGCTTGGAAATACAGTGAAAGTAGCTGTCATGAATCAAAAACGCATGTCCTGCACGTATGCTTCACCATACAACATGAAATATTGCTGTAATAATGCATGGTGAAGAGTCCATTGCGAACGAGGGTCAGAATATGGGATTATCATAATTACTTCGTGGTTGAAAGCCGGTACACCCCTATGCCTCTCCTTGTGTAAACAGTGAAAAGATTTTTCTCTCCTTGAAATGCAGTGAAAATAGCTTTCATGATTTAAAAACACACGCTCCTGTACGTATGCTTCACCATGCAAGATGAAATATTGCAGTAAATCTGAACTTGCGTGAATTCTGAACAAGCGTCGGAATATGGGATTATTATAATTGCTTCGTGGTTGAAAGCCGGTACACCCATAAGCCTCTGCTTGTGTAAACAGTGAAAAGAACTTCCTCTCCTTGGAAATGCAGAGAAAGTAGCTTTCATGATTCACAAACATACCCGACCTGTACATATGCTCCACCATGGAACATGAGATGTTGCAATAACAATGCATGGTGAAGCGTTCATTGCGAACGAGCGTTAGAATATGGGATTATCATAATTGCTCGGTGGTTGAAAGCTGGTACACCCCTACGCCTCTGCTTGTGTAAACAGTGAAAAGAACTTCCTCTTTTTGGAAATGCAGGGAAAGTAGCTTTCATAATTCACAAACACACGCGCCCTGCGTGTATGCTTCACCATTCAACATGAAATATTGCAGTAATATTGCATGGTCAAGCGTACATTGCGAACGAGCGTTAGAATACGGGATTATCATAATTGCTCTGTGGTTGAAATCCAGTACACCCCTACGCCTCTGCTTGTGTAAACCGTGAAAAGAACTAATCTCCTTGGAAATCCAGGGAAAGTAGCTTTCACGATTCGCAAACATACCCGCCCTGTACGTATGCTTCACCATGGAACATGAGATGTTGAAGTAATATAGCATGGTCAAGCCTTCATTGCCAACGAGCGTTAGAATATGGGATTATCATAATTGCTCTGTGTTGCAAGCCGGTACACCCCTGCGCCTCTTCTTGTGTAAACAGTGAAAGTAACTTTCTCTCCTTGGAAATGCAGGGAAAGTAGCTTTCATGATTCACAAACATACCCACATGTACGCATGCTTCACCAAGGAACATGAGATGTTGCAGTAATAATGCATGGTCAAGTGAACATTGCGAATGAAAGTCAGAATATGGAATTACCATAATTACTTCGTGGTTGAAAGCCGGTACAACCCTACGCCTCTGCTTGTGTAAACAATGAAAAGATTTTTCTCTCCTTGAAATACAGTGAAAATAGCTTTCATGATTCAAAAACACACACACACCTGTACGTATGCTTCACCATGCAACATGAAATATTGCAGTAATAATGCATGGTGAAGCGTCAACTGTGAACGAGCGTCAGAATATTTGAATATTATAATTGCTTCATGGTTGAAACTCGGTACACCCTTACGCCTCTGTTTGTGTAAACAGTGAAAAGAACTTCCTCTTCTTGGACATGCAGTGAAAATAGCTTTCATAATTCTCAAACACACGTGCCCTGCGTGTATGCTTCACCATGCAACATGAACTATTGCGGTGTAAATGCATGGTCAAGCGTACATTGTGAACGAGCGTTAGAATATGGGATTATAATAATTTCTCTGTGGTTGAAAGCCGGTACACCCCTACGCGTGTGCTTTTGTAAACGGTGAAAAGAACTTCCTCTCCTTGGAAATGCAGAGAAAGTAGCTTTCATGATTCACAAACATACCCGACCTGTACGTATGCTTCACCATGGAACATGAGATGTTGCAATAACAATGCATGGTCAAGCGTTCATTGCGAACGAGCGTTAGAATATGGGATTATCATGATTCCTCTGTGGTTGAAAGCCGGTACACCCCTACGCCTCTGCTTGTGTAAACAGTGAAAAGAACTTCCTCTTCTTGGAAATGAGGGAAAGTAGCTTTCATAATTCACAAACACACGCGCCCTGCGTGTATGCTTCACCATTCAACATGAAATATTGCAGTAATATTGCATGGTCAAGCGTACATTGCGAACGAGCGTTAGAATACAGGATTATAATAATTGCTTTGTGGTTGAAATCCAGTACACCCCTACGCCTCTGCTTGTGTAAATTGTTAAAACAACTTTCCCTGGTTGGAAATGCTGGGAAATTGATTTCATGAATCACAAACACACGCGCCCTGCGTTTATGCTTCACCATGCAACTTGAAATATCGCAGTAATAATGCATGGTCAAGCGTACATTGCGAATGAGGGTCAGAATATGGGATTAACATAATTACTTCGTGGTTGAAAGCCGGGACACCCCTACGCCTCTGCTTGTGTAAACAGTGAAAAGATTTTTCTCTCCTTGAAATGCAGTGAAAATAGCTTTCATGATTCAAAAACACACCCACACCTGTACGTATGCTTCACCATGCAACATGAAATATGGCAGTATTAATGCATGGTAAAGCATCAATTGTGAACGTGTGCCAGAATATGGAATTATTATAATTGCTTCGTGGTTGAAAGCCGGTACACCCCTAAGCCTCTGCTTGCGTAAACAGTGAAAAGAACTTCCTCTCCATGAAATGCAGTTAAAATAGCTTTCATAATTCACAAACACACGTGCCCTGCGTGTATGCTTCACCATGCAACATGAACTATTGCGGTGTAAATGCATGGTCAAGCGTACATTGCGAACGAGCGTTAGAATATGGGATTATAATAATTTCTCTGTGGTTGAAAGCCGGTACACCCCTTCGCCTCTGCTTGTGTAAATTGTTAAAACAACTTTCTCTGCTTGGAAATGCTGTGAAAATTGATCTTATGAATCACAAACATACGCGCCCTGCGTGTATGCTTCACCATTCAACATGAAATATTGCAGTAATATTGCATAGTCAAGCGTACATTGCGAACGAGCGTTAGAATACGGTATTATCATAATTGCTCTGTGGTTGAAATCCAGTACACCCCTACGCCTCTGCTTGTGTAAACAGTGAAAAGAAATAATCTGCTTGAAAATGCAGGGAAAGTAGCTTTCACGATTCACAAAACTACCCGCCCTGTACGTATGCTTCACCATGGAACATGAGATATTGAAGTAATATAGCATGGTCAAGCCTTCATTGCCAACGAGCGTTAGAATATGGGATTATCATAATTGCTCGGTGGTTGCAAGCCGTTACATCCCTGTGCCTCTTCTTGTGTAAACAGTGAAACTAACTTTCTCTCCTTGCAAATGCAGGGAAAGTAGCTTTCATGATTCACAAACATACCCACATGTACGCATGCTTCAGCAAGGAACATGAGATGTTGCAGTAATAATGCATGGTCAAGAGAACATTGCGAATGAAAGTCAGAATATGGAATTACCATAATTACTTCGTGGTTTATTTATTTTTATTTATTTATTTTTACATACTGCAGCCCCTCTTGGGGCTATAGCAGGAGTGGGTACATCGCAAAAAACCGTGCATCGAACAAGTTCAATAATGAAACAAAAGCAAAAAGAAAGAAAGAAAACACAGTAACGACGAAGCTAGGTGTTCTAAAGTCAGCATAGAAGGAGGTGTACAGTTTTAGCGGCATGGTAAAGGGTTACATAAGATCGACCTAATATACACATCTAAGTACAAAAGTGCACTCGTACAAAGGGGGGAAGGAAACAAAGCGGTATATGTACGTAGTTTACAATAGTTGTATTTTAGAAGGAAATGTAAGCAAGTCAAGAGAGCGCACGTGGCCAGGCAACAAATTCCAACGCTAAATTGTTCGCGGAAAAAAGCTATATTTGAACGTGTCTGTGCGGGGTTGATACGGGGAAACGTTAAGGGTGTGATTGCTTCTGGTCTGAGTGGGGCTTGCATATGTGACATGAAAAGATGAAACAATGAAAAGATTTTTCTCTCCTTGAAATGCAGTGAAAATAGCTTTCATGATTCATACACACACACACACCTGTACGTATGCTTCACCATGCAACATGAAATATTGCAGTAATAATGCATGGTGAAGCGTCAATTGTGAACGTGTGCCAGAATATGGAATTATTACAATTGCTTCGTGGTTGAAAGCCGGTACACCCCTAAGCCTCTGCTTGCGTAAACAGTGAAAAGAACTTCCTCTGCTTGAAAACGCAGTGAAAATAGCTTTCATAATTCACAAACACACGCGCCCTGCATGTATGCTTCACCATGCAACATGAAATATTGCAGTAATGCATGGTCAAGCGTGCATTGCGAACGAGCGTTAGAATATGGGATTATCATAATTGCTCTGTGGTTGAAAGCCGGTACACCTCTACGCCTCTGCTTGTGTAAATAGTGATAAGAACTTCCTCTGCTTGGAAATGCAGTGAAAATAGCTTTCATGTATCACAATCACACATGTCCTGTACGTATCCTTCACCATGCAACAAGAAATATTGCTGTAACAATGCATGGTGAAGAGTCCATTGCGAACGAGGGTCAGAATATGGGATTATCGTAGTTTCTTCGTGGTTGAAAGCCGGTACACCCCAACGCCTCTGCTTGTGTAAACAGTGAAAAGATTTTTCTCTCCTTGAAATGCAGTGAAAATAGCTTTCATGATTCAAAAACACACGCACCTGTACGTATGCTTCACCAAGCAACATGAAATATTGCAGTAATTCTGAACTTGCGTCAATTCTGAACAAGCTTTGGAATAGGGGAATACTATAATTGCTTCGTGGTTGAAAGCCGGTACACCCCTAAGCCTCTGCTAGCGTAAACAGTGAAAAGAACTTCCTCTCCTTGGAAATGCAGGGAAAGTAGCTTTCATGATTCACAAACATACCCGCCCTGTACGTGTGCTTCACCGAGGAACATGAAATGTTGCAGTAATAATGCATCGTGAAGCGTCAACTGTGAACGAGCGTCAGAATAATTGATTATTATAATTGCTTCATGTTTGAATCTCGGTACGCCCCGACGCCTCTGTTTGTGTAAACAGTGAAAAGAACTTCCTCTGCTTGGAAATGCAGTGAAAATAGCTTTCATAATTCACAAACACACGCACCCTGCGTGTATGCTTCACCATGCAACATGAACTATTGCTGTAATAATGCATGGTCAAGCGTACATTGCGAACGAGCGTTAGAATATGGGATTATAATAATTGCTCTGTGGTTGAAAGCCGGTACACCCCTACGCGTGTGCTTGTGTAAACGGTGAAAAGAACTTCCTCTCCCTTCAAATGGAGGGAAAGTAGCTTTCATGATTCACAAACATACCCGCCCTGTACGTATGCTTCACCATGGAACATGAGATGTTGCAATAACAATGCATGGTCAAGCGTTCATTGCGAACGAGCGTTAGAATATGGGATTATCATAATTGCTCTGTGGTTGAAAGCCGGTACACCCCTACGCCTCTGCTTGTGTAAAAAGTGAAAAGAACTTCCTCTTCTTGGAAATGCAGGGAAAGTAGCTTTCATGATTCACAAACATACCCGCTCTGTACGTATGCTTCACCATGCAACTTGAAATATTGCAGTAATATTGCATGGTGAAGCGTCAAATGTGAACGAGTGCCAGAATATGGAATTATTATAATTGCTTCGTGGTTGAAACCCGGTACACCCCTACGCCTCTTTTTGGGTAAACAGTGAAAAGAATTTCCTCTCTTTGGAAATGCAAGGAAAGTAGCTTTCATGATTCACAAACATACCCGCCCTGTACGTATGCTTCACCAAGGAACATGAGATGTTGCAGTAATAATGCATCGTCAAGCGTTCATTGCGAACGAGCGTTAGAATATGGGATTATCATAATTACTCTGTGGTTGAAAGCCGGTATACCCCTACGCCTCTGCTTTTGTAAACAGTGAAAAAATTTTCTCTCCTTGAAATGCAGTGAAAATAGCTTTCATGATTCAAAAACACACACACCTGTACGTATGCTTCACCATGCAACATGAAATAACGCAGTAATAATGCATGGTGAAGCGTCAATTGTGAACGAGCGCCAGAATATGGGATTATTATAATTGCTTCGTGGTTGAAACCCGGTACACTCCTACGCCTCTGTTTGGGTAAACAGTGAAAAGAATTTCTTCTGCTTGGAAATTCAGTGAAAATAGCTTTCATAACTCACAAACACACGCGCCCTGCGTGTATGCTCCACCATTCAACATGAAATATTGCAGTAATATAGCATGGTCAAGCATACATTGCAAACGAGCGTTAGAATATGGGATTGTCATAATTGCTATGTGGTTGAAAGCCGGTACACCCCTACGCCCCTGCTTGTGTAAACAGTGAAAGAACATCCTCTCCTTGGAAATGCAGTGAAAATAGCTTTCATGAATCACAAACACACATGTCCTGTACGTATGCTTCACCATGCAACATGAAATATTTCTGTAATAATGCATGGCTAAGCGTACAATGCGAACGAAGGTCAGAATATGGGATTCTCTTAATTACTTCGTGGTTGAAAGCCAGTACACCTCCACGCCTCTGCTTGTGTAAACAGTGAAAATATTTTTCTCTCCTTGAAATGCAGAGAATATAGCTTTCATGATTAAAAACACACGAACGTGTACGTATGCTTCACCATGCAACATGAAATATTGCAGTAATAATGCATCGTGAAGCGTCCACTGTGAACGAGCGTCAGAAGAATTGATTATTATAATTGCTTCATGTTTGAAACTCGGTACACCCCTACGCCTCTCTTTTTGTAAACAGTGAAAAGAACTTCCTCTGCTTGAAAACGCCGTGAAAATAGCTTTCATAATTCACAAACACACGCGCCCTGCATGTATGCTTCACCATGCAACATGAAATATTGCAGTAATGCATGGTCAAGCGTTCATTGCGAACGAGTGTTAGAATATGGGATAATCATGATTGCTCTATGGTTGAAAGCCGGTACACCCCTACGCTTCTGCTAGTGAAAAAAGTAAAAAGATGTTTCTCTCCTTGAAATGCAGAGAAAATAGCTTTCATGATTCAAAAGCACACGCACCTGTACTTATGCTTCACCATGGAACATGAGATGTTGCAGTAATGATGCATGGTCCAGCGTGCATTGCGAACGAGCGTTAGAATATGGGATTATCATAATTGCCCTGTGGTTGAAAGCCGGTACACCTCTACGCCTCTGCTTGTGTAAACCGTGAAAAGAACTAATCTGCTTGGAAATGCAGAGAAAGTAGCTTTCACGATTCCCAAACATACCCGCGCTGTACGTATGCTTCACCATGGAACATGAGATGTTGAAGTAATAATGCATTGTCAAGCGTTCATTGCCAACGAGCGTTAGAATATGGGATTATCATAATTACTTCGTGGTTGAAAGCCCGTACAACCCTACGCCTCTGCTTGTGTAAACAATGAAAAAATTTTTCTCTCCTTGAAATGCAGTGAAAATAGCTTATGATTCAAAAACACGCGCACCTGTACGTATGCTTCACCATGGAACAAGAGATATTGCAATAATAATGCACGGCTAAGCGTACAATGCGAACCGAACGAAGGTCAGAATATGGGATTCTCTTAATTACTTCGTGGTTGAAATCCGGTACACCTCCACGCCTCTGCTTGTGTAAACAGTGAAAATATTTTTCTCTCCTTGAAATGCAGAGAATATAGCTTTCATGATAAAAAAACACACGCACCTGTACGTATGCTTCACCATGCAACTTGGAATATTGCAGTAACAATGCATGGTGAAGCGTCAATTGTGGACGAGCGCCAGAATATGGGATTATTATAATTGCTTCGTGGTTCAAACCCGGTACACCTCTACGCCTCTGTTTGTGTAAACAGTGAAAAGAACTTCCTCTGCTTGAAAACGCAGTGAAAATAGCTTTCATGATTCAAAAACACACGCACCTGTACTTATGCTTCACCATGGAACAGAAGATGCTGCAGTAATAGTTCAAGGTCAAGCGTGCATTGCGAACGAGCGTTAGAATATGGGAATATCATAATTGCTCTGTGGTTGAAATCCGGTACACCCCTATGCCTCTGCTTTTATAAACAGAGAAAAGATTTTTCTCTCCTTGAAATGCAGTTAAAATAGCTTTCATAATTCCCGAACACACGCGCCCTGCTTGTATGCTTCACCATGCAACATGAAATATTGCAGTAATAATGCGTGGTCAAGCATTCATTGCGAACGAGCGTTAGAATATGGGATTATGATAATTGCTCTGTGGTTGAATGCCGGTACACCCCTACGCTTCTGCTTGTGTAAACAGTGAAAATGTTTTTCTTTCCTTGAAATGCAGAGAATATAGCTTTCGTGATTAAAAAAACACGCTCCTGTACGTATGCTTCACCATGCAACATGAAATATTGCAGTAATAATGCATCGTGAAGCGTCAACTGTGAACGAGCGCCAGAATAATTGATTATTATAATTGCTTCATGTTTGAAACTCGGTACACCCCTACGCCTCTGCTTTTGTAAACAGTGAAAAGAACTTTCTGGGCTTGGAAATGCAGTGAAAATAGCTTTTGTATTTCACAAACACACGCGCCCTGCGTGTATGCTTCACCATTCAACACGAAATATTGCAGTAAAATTGCATGGCTAAGCGTACAATGCGAACGAAGGTCAGAATATGGGGTTATTTTAATTATTTCGTGGTTTAAAGCCGGTACATCTCCACGCCTCTGCTTGTGTAAACAGTGAAAATATTTTTCTCTCCTTGAAATGCAGAGAATATAGTTTTCATGATTAAAAAACACACGCACCTGCATGTATGCTTCACCATGCAACATGAAATATTGCAGTAATAATGCGTGGTTAAGCATTCATTGCGAACGAGTGTTAGAATGTGGGATTATGATACGTGCTCTGTGGTTGAAAGCTGGTACACCCCTACGCCTCTGCGTGTGTAAATTGTTAAAACAACTTTCTCTGCTTGGAAATGCTGTGAAAATTGATTTCATGAATCACAAACACACGCGCACTGCGTGTATGCTTCACCATGCAACTTGAAATATCGCAGTAATAATGCATGGTCAAGCGTACATTGCGAACGAGGGTCAGAATATGGGATTAACATAATTACTTCGTGGTTGAAAGGCGTTACACCCCTACGCCTCTCCTTGTGTAAACAGTGAAAATATTTTTCTCTCCTTGAAATGCAGAGAATATAGCTTTCATGATTAAAAAACACACGCACCTGTACGTATGCTTCACCATGCAACATGAAATATTGCAGTAATAATGCATGGTGAAGCGTCAACTGTGAACGAGCGTCAGAATATTTGATTAATATAATTGCTTCATGGTTGAAACTCGATACACCCCTACGCCTCTGTTTGTGTAAACAGTGAAAAGAACATCCTCTTCTTGGAAATGCAGTGAAAATAGCTTTCATAATTCACAAACACACGTGCCCTGCGTGAATGCTTCACCATGCAACATGAACTATTTCGGTGTAAATGCATGGTCAAGCGTACATTGCGAACGAGCGTTAGAATATGGGATTGTAATAATTTCTCTGTGGTTGAAAGCCGGTACACCCCTACGCGTGTGCTTGTGTAAACGGTGAAAAGAACTTCCTCTCCTTGGAAATGCAGAGAAAGTAGCTTTCATGATTCACAAACATACCCGCCCTGTACGTATGCTTCACCATGGAACATGAGATGTTGCAATAACAGTGCATGGTCAAGCGTTCATTGCGAACGAGCGTTAGAATTTGGGATTATCATAATTGCTGTGTGGTTGAAAGCCGGTACACCCCTACGCCTCTGCTTGTGTAAACAGTGAAAAGAACTTCCTCTTCTTGAAAATGCAGGGAAAGTAGCTTTCACGATTCACAAACATACCCGCCCTGTACGTATGCTTCACCATGGAACATGAGATATTGCAGTAATAACGCATGGTCAAGCGTTCATTGCAAACGAGCGTTAGATAATGGGATTGTCATAATTGCTCTGTGGTTGAAAGCCGGTACACCCCTACGCGTCTGCTTGTGTAAACAGTGAAAGAACATCCTCTCCTTGGAAATGCAGTGAAAATAGCTTTCATGAATCACAAACACACATGTCCTGTACGTATGCTTCACCATGCAACATGAAATATTTCTGTAATAATGCATGGCTAAGCGTACAATGCGAACGAAGGTCAGAATATGGGGTTATTTTAATTATTTCGTGGTTGAAAGCCGGTACACCTCCACGCCTCTGCTTTTGTAAACAGCGAAAATATTTTTCTCTCCTTGAAATGCAGAGAATATAGCTTTCATAATTAAAAAACACACGCACCTGTACGTATGCTTCACCATGCAACATGGAATATTTCAGTAATAATACAAGCGGAATAGTCCATTGCGAACGAGTTTCCGAATATGGGATTATCATAATCACTTTGTGGTTGAAAGCTGGTACAACCCTACGCCTCTGCTTGTGTAAACAGTGAAAAGAACTTCCTCTCCTTGGAAATGCAGGGAAAGTAGCTTTCATGATTCACAAACATACCCGCTCTGTACGTGTGCTTCACCGAGGAACATGAGATGTTGCAGTAATAATGCATGGTGAAGCGTTCATTGCGAACGAGCGTTAGAATATGGGAATATCATAATTGCTCTGTGGTTAAGAGCCGGTACACCCCTATGCCTCTGCTTTTATAAACAGTAAAAAGATTTCTCTCTCCTTGAAATGCAGTGAAAATAGCTTTCATGATTCAAAAACACACACACCTGTACGTATGCTTCACCATGCAACATTAAATATTGCAGTAATAATGCGTGGTCAATCATTCATTGCGAACGAGCGTTAGAATATGGGATTATGGTAATTGCCCTGTGGTTGAAAGCCGGTACACCCCTACGCCTCTGCTTGTGTAAATTGTTAAGAGAACTGCCTCTCCTTGGAAATGCAGGGAAAGTAGCTTTCTTGATTCACAAACATACCCGCCCTGTAGGTATGCTTCACCATGCAACATGAAATAATGCAGTAATAATGCATGGTGAAGCGTCTATTCTGAACAAGCGTCGGAATATGGGATTATTATAATTGCTCCCTGGTTGAAAGCCGCTACACCCCTAAGCCTCTGCTTGCGTAAACAGAGAAAAGAACTTCCTCTTCTTGGAAATGCAGTTAAAATAGCTTTCATAATTCACAAACACTCGCGCCCAGCATGTATGCTTCACCATGCAACTTGAACTATCGCTGTAATAATGCATGGTCAAGCGTACATTGCGAACGAGCGTTTGAATATGGGATTATAATAAATGCTCTGTGGTTGAAAGCCGGTACACCCCTACGCGTGTGCTTGTGTAAACAAAGAAAATAACTTCCTCTTCTTGGAAATGCAAGGAAAGGAGCTTTCATGATTCACAAACATACCCGCCCTGTACGTATGCTTCACCATGGAACATGAGATGTTGCAGTAATAACGCATGGTCAAGCGTTCATTGCAAACGAGCGTTAGATAATGGGATTGTCATAATTGCTCTGTGGTTGAAAGCCGGTACACCCCTACGCGTCTGCTTGTGTAAACAGTGAAAGAACATCCTCTCCTTGGAAATGCAGTGAAAATAGCTTTCATGAATCACAAACACACATGTCCTGTACGTATGCTTCACCATGCAACATGAAATATTTCTGTAATAATGCATGGCTAAGCGTACAATGCGAACGAAGGTCAGAATATGGGATTTTCTTAATTACTTCGTGGTTGAAAGCCAGTACACCTCCACGCCTCTGCTCGTGTAAACAGTGAAAATATTTTTCTCTCCTTGAAATGCAGAGAATAAAACTTTCATGATTAAAAAACACACGCACCTGTACTTATGCTTCACCATGGAACATGAGATGTTGCAGTAAGGATGCATGGTCAAGCGTGCATTGCGAACGAGCGTTAGAATATGGGATTATCATAATTGCTCTGTGGTTGAAAGCCGGTACACCTCTACGCCTCTGCTTGTGTAAATAGTGAAAAGAACTTCCTCTGCTTGGAAATGCAGTGAAAATAGCTTTCATGTATCACAATCACACATGTCCTGTACGTATGCTTCACCATGCAACATGAAATATTGCTGTAACAATGCATGGTGAAGAGTCCATTGTGAACGAGGGTCAGAATATGGGATTATCATAGTTACTTCGTGGTTGAAAGCCGGTACACCCCAACGCCTCTGCTTGTGTAAACAGTGAAAAGATTTTTCTGTCCTTGAAATGCAGTGAAAATGGCTTTCATGATTCAAAAACGCACGCAGCTGTACGTATGCTTCACCATGCAACATGAAATATTGCAGTAATTCTGAACTTGCGTCAATTCTGAACAAGCGTCGGAATAGGGGAGTATTATAATTGCTTCGTGGCTGAAAGCCGGTACACCCCTAAGCCTCTGCTTGTGTAAACAGTGAAAAGAACTTCCTCTCCTTGGAAATGCAGGGAAAGTAGCTTTCATGATTCAAAAACACACACACCTGTACGTATGCTTCACCATGCAACATGAAATAACGCAGTAATAATGCATGGTGAAGCATCAATTGTGAACGTGTGCCAGAATATGGAATTATTATAATTGCGTTGTGCTTGAAACCCGGTAACCCCCACGCCTCTGTTTGTGTACACAATGAAAAGAACTTCCTGGGCTTGGAAATGCAGTGAAAATAGCTTTTCTATTTCACAAACACACGCGCCCTGCGTGTATGCTTCACCATGCAACACGAAATATTGCAGTAAAAATGCATGGCTAAGCGTACAATGCGAAAGAAGGTCAGAATATGGGGGTATTTTATTTATTTCGTGGTTGAAAGCCGGTATACCTCCACGCCTCTGCTTTTGTAAACCGCGAAAATATTTTTCTCTCCTTGAAATGCAGAGAATACAGCTTTCATAATTAAAAAACACACGCACCTGTACGTATGCTTCACCATGCAACATGGAATATTTCAGTAATAATACATGCGGAATAGTCCATTGCGAACGAGTGTCCGAATATGGGATTATCATAATCACTTTGTGGTTGAAAGCTGGTACAACCCTACGCCTCTGCTTGTGTAAACAGTGAAAAGATTTCTCTCTCCTTGATATGCAGTGAAAATAGCTTTCATGATTCAAAAACACACACACCTGTACGTATGCTTCACCATGCAACATTAAATATTGCAGTAATAATGCGTGGTCAATCATTCATTGCGAACGAGCGTTAGAATATGGGATTATGATAATTTCTCTGTGGTTGAAAGCCGGTACACCCCTACGCCTCTGCTTGTGTAAATTGTTAAAAGAACTGCCTCTCCTTGGAAATGCAGGGAAAGTAGCTTTCATGATTCACAAACATACCCACCCTGTAGGTATGCTTCACCATGGTACATGAGATGTTGCAATAACAATGCATGGTCAAGCGTTCATTGCGAACGAGCGTTAGAATATGGGATTATCATAATTGCTCTGTGATTGAAAGCCGGTACACCCCTATGCCTCTGCTTGTGTAAACAGTGAAAAGAACTATTCTGCTTGGAAATGCAGGGAAAGTAGCTTTCACGATTCACAAACGTACCCGCCCGCCCCGCCGCGGTGGTCTAGTGGCTAAGGCACTCGGCTGCTGACCCGCAGGTCGCGGGCTCGATTCCCGGCTGCGGCGGCTGCATTTCCGATGGAGGCGGAAATGTTGTAGGCCCGTGTACTCAGATTTGGGTGCACGGTAAAGAACCCCAGGTGGTCAAATTTTCCGGAGTCCTCCACTATGGCGTCTCTCATAATCAAATGGTGGTTTTGGGACGTTAAACCCCACAAATCAATCAATCAATCAATCAAACGTACCCGCCCTGTACGTATGCTTCACCATGCAACATGAAATATTGCTGTAACAATGCATGGTGAAGAGTCAATGGCGAACGAGGGTCAGAATATGGGATTATCATAATTACTTCGTGGTTCAAAGCCGGTACACCCCTACGCCTCTGCTTGTGTAAACAGTTAAAAGATTTTTCTCTCCTTCAAATCAGTGAAAATAGCTTTCATGATTAAAAAACACACGCACCTGTACGTATGCTTCACCATGCAACATGAAATAATGCAGTAATAATACATGGTGAAGCGTCAATTCTGAACAAGCGTCGGAATATGGGATTATTATAATTGCTCCCTGGTTGAAAGCCGCTACACCCCTAAGCCTCTGCTTGCGTAAACAGAGAAAAGAACTTCCTCTTCTTGGAAATGCAGTTAAAATAGCTTTCATAATTCACAAAAACTTGCGCCCAGCATGTATGCTTCACCATGCAACTTGAACTATCGCTGCAATAATGCATGGTCAAGCGTACATTGCGAACGAGCGTTTGAATATGGGATTATAATAATTGCTCTGTGGTTGAAAGCCGGTACACCCCTACGCGTGTGCTTGTGTAAACAATGAAAATAACTTCCTCTTCTTGGAAATGCAAGGAAAGGAGCTTTCATGATTCACAAACATACCCGCCCAGTACCTATGCTTCACCATGGAACATGAGATGTTGCAGTAATAACGCATGGTCAAGCGTTCATTGCAAATGAGCGTTAGATAAAGGGATTGTCATAATTGCTCTGTGGTTGAAAGCCGGTACACCCCTACGCGTCTGCTTGTGTAAACAGTGAAAGAACATCCTCTCCTTGGAAATGCAGTGAAAATAGCTTTCATGAATCACAAACACACATGTCCTGTACGTATGCTTCACCATGCAACATGAAATATTTCTGTAATAATGCATGGCTAAGCGTACAATGCGAACGAAGGTCAGAATATGGGATTTTCTTAATTACTTCGTGGTTGAAAGCCAGTACACCTCCACGCCTCTGCTTGTGTAAACAGTGAAAATATTTTTCTCTCCTTGAAATGCAGAGAATAAAACTTTCATGATTAAAAAACACACGCACCTGTACTTATGCTTCACCATGGAACATGAGATGTTGCAGTAAGAATGCATGGTCAAGCGTGCATTGCGAACGAGCGTTAGAATATTGGATTATCATAATTGCTCTGTGGTTGAAAGCCGGTACCCCTCTACGCCTCTGCTTGTGTAAATAGTGAAAAGAACTTCCTCTGCTTGGAAATGCAGTGAAAATAGCTTTCATGTATCACAATCACACATGTCCTGTACGTATGCTTCACCATGCAACATGAAATATTGCTGTAACAATGCATGGTGAAGAGTCCATTGCGAACGAGGGTCAGAATATGGGATTATCATCGTTACTTCGTGGTGGAAAGCCGGTACACCCCAACGCCTCTGCTTGTGTAAACAGTGAAAAGATTTTTCTGTGCTTGAAATGCAGTGAAAATAGCTTTCATGATTCAAAAACGCACGCAGCTGTACGTATGCTTCACCATGCAACATGAAATATTGCAGTAATTCTGAACTTGCGTCAATTCTGAACAAGCGTCGGAATAGGGGAATATTATAATTGCTTCGTGGCTGAAAGCCGGTACACCCCTAAGCCTCTGCTTGTGTAAACAGTGAAAAGAACTTCCTCTCCTTGGAAATGCAGAGAATACAGCTTTCATAATTAAAAAACACACGCACCTGTACGTATGCTTCACCATGCAACATGGAATATTTCAGTAATAATACATGCGGAATAGTCCATTGCGAACGAGTGTCCGAATATGGGATTATCATAATCACTTTGTGGTTGAAAGCTGGTACAACCCTACGCCTCTGCTTGTGTAAACAGTGAAAAGATTTCTCTCTCCTTGATATGCAGTGAAAATAGCTTTCATGATTCAAAAACACACACACCTGTACGTATGCTTCACCATGCAACATTAAATATTGCAGTAATAATGCGTGGTCAATCATTCATTGCGAACGAGCGTTAGAATATGGGATTATGATAATTTCTCTGTGGTTGAAAGCCGGTACACCCCTACGCCTCTGCTTGTGTAAATTGTTAAAAGAACTGCCTCTCCTTGGAAATGCAGGGAAAGTAGCTTTCATGATTCACAAACATACCCACCCTGTAGGTATGCTTCACCATGGAACATGAGATGTTGCAATAACAATGCATGGTCAAGCGTTCATTGCGAACGAGCGTTAGAATATGGGATTATCATAATTGCTCTGTGATTGAAAGCCGGTACACCCCTATGCCTCTGCTTGTGTAAACAGTGAAAAGAACTATTCTGCTTGGAAATGCAGGGAAAGTAGCTTTCACGATTCACAAACGTACCCGCCCGCCCCGCCGCGGTGGTCTAGTGGCTAAGGCACTCGGCTGCTGACCCGCAGGTCGCGGGCTCGATTCCCGGCTGCGGCGGCTGCATTTCCGATGGAGGCGGAAATGTTGTAGGCCCGTGTACTCAGATTTGGGTGCACGGTAAAGAACCCCAGGTGGTCAAATTTTCCGGAGTCCTCCACTATGGCGTCTCTCATAATCAAATGGTGGTTTTGGGACGTTAAACCCCACAAATCAATCAATCAATCAATCAAACGTACCCGCCCTGTACGTATGCTTCACCATGCAACATGAAATATTGCTGTAACAATGCATGGTGAAGAGTCAATGGCGAACGAGGGTCAGAATATGGGATTATCATAATTACTTCGTGGTTCAAAGCCGGTACACCCCTACGCCTCTGCTTGTGTAAACAGTTAAAAGATTTTTCTCTCCTTCAAATCAGTGAAAATAGCTTTCATGATTAAAAAACACACGCACCTGTACGTATGCTTCACCATGCAACATGAAATAATGCAGTAATAATACATGGTGAAGCGTCAATTCTGAACAAGCGTCGGAATATGGGATTATTATAATTGCTCCCTGGTTGAAAGCCGCTACACCCCTAAGCCTCTGCTTGCGTAAACAGAGAAAAGAACTTCCTCTTCTTGGAAATGCAGTTAAAATAGCTTTCATAATTCACAAAAACTTGCGCCCAGCATGTATGCTTCACCATGCAACTTGAACTATCGCTGCAATAATGCATGGTCAAGCGTACATTGCGAACGAGCGTTTGAATATGGGATTATAATAATTGCTCTGTGGTTGAAAGCCGGTACACCCCTACGCGTGTGCTTGTGTAAACAATGAAAATAACTTCCTCTTCTTGGAAATGCAAGGAAAGGAGCTTTCATGATTCACAAACATACCCGCCCAGTACCTATGCTTCACCATGGAACATGAGATGTTGCAGTAATAACGCATGGTCAAGCGTTCATTGCAAATGAGCGTTAGATAAAGGGATTGTCATAATTGCTCTGTGGTTGAAAGCCGGTACACCCCTACGCGTCTGCTTGTGTAAACAGTGAAAGAACATCCTCTCCTTGGAAATGCAGTGAAAATAGCTTTCATGAATCACAAACACACATGTCCTGTACGTATGCTTCACCATGCAACATGAAATATTTCTGTAATAATGCATGGCTAAGCGTACAATGCGAACGAAGGTCAGAATATGGGATTTTCTTAATTACTTCGTGGTTGAAAGCCAGTACACCTCCACGCCTCTGCTTGTGTAAACAGTGAAAATATTTTTCTCTCCTTGAAATGCAGAGAATAAAACTTTCATGATTAAAAAACACACGCACCTGTACTTATGCTTCACCATGGAACATGAGATGTTGCAGTAAGAATGCATGGTCAAGCGTGCATTGCGAACGAGCGTTAGAATATTGGATTATCATAATTGCTCTGTGGTTGAAAGCCGGTACCCCTCTACGCCTCTGCTTGTGTAAATAGTGAAAAGAACTTCCTCTGCTTGGAAATGCAGTGAAAATAGCTTTCATGTATCACAATCACACATGTCCTGTACGTATGCTTCACCATGCAACATGAAATATTGCTGTAACAATGCATGGTGAAGAGTCCATTGCGAACGAGGGTCAGAATCTGGGATTATCATCGTTACTTCGTGGTGGAAAGCCGGTACACCCCAACGCCTCTGCTTGTGTAAACAGTGAAAAGATTTTTCTGTGCTTGAAATGCAGTGAAAATAGCTTTCATGATTCAAAAACGCACGCAGCTGTACGTATGCTTCACCATGCAACATGAAATATTGCAGTAATTCTGAACTTGCGTCAATTCTGAACAAGCGTCGGAATAGGGGAATATTATAATTGCTTCGTGGCTGAAAGCCGGTACACCCCTAAGCCTCTGCTTGTGTAAACAGTGAAAAGAACTTCCTCTCCTTGGAAATGCAGAGAATACAGCTTTCATAATTAAAAAACACACGCACCTGTACGTATGCTTCACCATGCAACATGGAATATTTCAGTAATAATACATGCGGAATAGTCCATTGCGAACGAGTGTCCGAATATGGGATTATCATAATCACTTTGTGGTTGAAAGCTGGTACAACCCTACGCCTCTGCTTGTGTAAACAGTGAAAAGATTTCTCTCTCCTTGATATGCAGTGAAAATAGCTTTCATGATTCAAAAACACACACACCTGTACGTATGCTTCACCATGCAACATTAAATATTGCAGTAATAATGCGTGGTCAATCATTCATTGCGAACGAGCGTTAGAATATGGGATTATGATAATTTCTCTGTGGTTGAAAGCCGGTACACCCCTACGCCTCTGCTTGTGTAAATTGTTAAAAGAACTGCCTCTCCTTGGAAATGCAGGGAAAGTAGCTTTCATGATTCACAAACATACCCACCCTGTAGGTATGCTTCACCATGGAACATGAGATGTTGCAATAACAATGCATGGTCAAGCGTTCATTGCGAACGAGCGTTAGAATATGGGATTATCATAATTGCTCTGTGATTGAAAGCCGGTACACCCCTATGCCTCTGCTTGTGTAAACAGTGAAAAGAACTAATCTGCTTGGAAATGCAGGGAAAGTAGCTTTCACGATTCACAAACGTACCCGCCCGCCCCGCCGCGGTGGTCTAGTGGCTAAGGCACTCGGCTGCTGACCCGCAGGTCGCGGGCTCGATTCCCGGCTGCGGCGGCTGCATTTCCGATGGAGGCGGAAATGTTGTAGGCCCGTGTACTCAGATTTGGGTGCACGGTAAAGAACCCCAGGTGGTCAAATTTTCCGGAGTCCTCCACTATGGCGTCTCTCATAATCAAATGGTGGTTTTGGGACGTTAAACCCCACAAATCAATCAATCAATCAATCAAACGTACCCGCCCTGTACGTATGCTTCACCATGCAACATGAAATATTGCTGTAACAATGCATGGTGAAGAGTCAATGGCGAACGAGGGTCAGAATATGGGATTATCATAATTACTTCGTGGTTCAAAGCCGGTACACCCCTACGCCTCTGCTTGTGTAAACAGTTAAAAGATTTTTCTCTCCTTCAAATCAGTGAAAATAGCTTTCATGATTAAAAAACACACGCACCTGTACGTATGCTTCACCATGCAACATGAAATAATGCAGTAATAATACATGGTGAAGCGTCAATTTTGAACAAGCGTCGGAATATGGGATTATTATAATTGCTCCCTGGTTGAAAGCCGCTACACCCCTAAGCCTCTGCTTGCGTAAACAGAGAAAAGAACTTCCTCTTCTTGGAAATGCAGTTAAAATAGCTTTCATAATTCACAAAAACTTGCGCCCAGCATGTATGCTTCACCATGCAACTTGAACTATCGCTGCAATAATGCATGGTCAAGCGTACATTGCGAACGAGCGTTTGAATATGGGATTATAATAATTGCTCTGTGGTTGAAAGCCGGTACACCCCTACGCGTGTGCTTGTGTAAACAATGAAAATAACTTCCTCTTCTTGGAAATGCAAGGAAAGGAGCTTTCATGATTCACAAACATACCCGCCCAGTACCTATGCTTCACCATGGAACATGAGATGTTGCAGTAATAACGCATGGTCAAGCGTTCATTGCAAATGAGCGTTAGATAAAGGGATTGTCATAATTGCTCTGTGGTTGAAAGCCGGTACACCCCTACGCGTCTGCTTGTGTAAACAGTGAAAGAACATCCTCTCCTTGGAAATGCAGTGAAAATAGCTTTCATGAATCACAAACACACATGTCCTGTACGTATGCTTCACCATGCAACATGAAATATTTCTGTAATAATGCATGGCTAAGCGTACAATGCGAACGAAGGTCAGAATATGGGATTTTCTTAATTACTTCGTGGTTGAAAGCCAGTACACCTCCACGCCTCTGCTTGTGTAAACAGTGAAAATATTTTTCTCTCCTTGAAATGCAGAGAATAAAACTTTCATGATTAAAAAACACACGCACCTGTACTTATGCTTCACCATGGAACATGAGATGTTGCAGTAAGAATGCATGGTCAAGCGTGCATTGCGAACGAGCGTTAGAATATTGGATTATCATAATTGCTCTGTGGTTGAAAGCCGGTACCCCTCTACGCCTCTGCTTGTGTAAATAGTGAAAAGAACTTCCTCTGCTTGGAAATGCAGTGAAAATAGCTTTCATGTATCACAATCACACATGTCCTGTACGTATGCTTCACCATGCAACATGAAATATTGCTGTAACAATGCATGGTGAAGAGTCCATTGCGAACGAGGGTCAGAATATTGGATTATCATAGTTACTTCGTGGTGGAAAGCCGGTACACCCCAACGCCTCTGCTTGTGTAAACAGTGAAAAGATTTTTCTGTGCTTGAAATGCAGTGAAAATAGCTTTCATGATTCAAAAACGCACGCAGCTGTACGTATGCTTCACCATGCAACATGAAATATTGCAGTAATTCTGAACTTGCGTCAATTCTGAACAAGCGTCGGAATAGCGGAATATTATAATTGCTTCGTGGCTGAAAGCCGGTACACCCCTAAGCCTCTGCTCGTGTAAACAGTGAAAAGAACTTCCTCTCCTTGGAAATGCAGGGAAGGTAGCTTTCATGATTCAAAAACACACGCACCTGTACGTATGCTTCACCATGGAAGATGAGATGTTGCAGTAATAATGCGTGGTCAAGCATTCATTGCGAACGAGCGTTAGAATATGGGATTATGATACATGCTCTGTGGTTGAATGCCGGTACACCCCTACGCCTCTGCTTGTGTAAACAGTGAAAATGATTTTTTCTCCTTGAAATGCAGAGAATATAGCTTTCGTGATTCAAAAAACACGCACCTGTACGTATGCTTCACCATGCAACATGAAATATTGCAGTAATAATGCATCGTGAAGCGTCCACTGTGAACGAGCGTCAGAACAATTGATTATTATAATTGCTTCATGTTTGAAACTTGGTACACCCCTACGCCTCTGTTTGTGTAAAGAGTGAAAAGAACTTCCTCTGCTTGGGAATGCAGTGAAAATAGCTTTCATAATTCACAAACACACGCGCCCTGCGTGTATGCTTCACCAAGCAACATGAACTATTGCTGTAATAATGCATGGTCAAGCGTACATTGCGAACGAGCGTTAGAATTTGGGATTATCATAATTGCTCTGTGGTTGAAAGCCGGTACACCCCTACGCCTCTGCTTGTGTAAACAGTGAAAAGAACTTCCTCTTCTTGGAAATGCAGGGAAAGTAGCTTTCATTATTCACAAACATACCCGCCCTGTACGTATGCTTCACCAAGGAACATGAGATGTTGCAGTAATAATGCATCGTCAAGCGTTCATTGCGAATAAGCGTTAGAATATGGGATTATCATAATTACTCTGTGGTTGAAAGCCGGTACACCCCTACGCCTCTGCTTTTGTAAACAGTGAAAAAATTTTTCTCTCCTTGAAATGCAGTGAAAATAGCTTTCATGATTCAAAAACACACACACCTGTACGTATGCTTCACCATGCAACATGAAATAACGCAGTAATAATGAATGGTGAAGCATCAATTGTGAACGTGTGCCAGAATATGGAATTATTATAATTGCGTTGTGCTTGAAACCCGGTAACCCCCACGCCTCTGTTTGTGTACACAATGAAAAGAACTTCCTGGGCTTGGAAATGCAGTGAAAATAGCTTTTGTATTGCACAAACACACGCGCCCTGCGTGTATGCTTCACCATGCAACACGAAATATTGCAGTAAAAATGCATGGCTAAGCGTACAATGCGAACAAAGGTCAGAATATGGGGTTATTTTAATTATTTCTTGGTTGAAAGCCGGTACACCTCCACGCCTCTGCTTTTGTAAACAGCGAAAATATTTTTCTCTCCTTGAAATGCAGAGAATATAGCTTTCATAATTAAAAAACACACGCACCTGTACGTATGCTTCACCATGCAACATGGAATATTTCAGTATTAATACATGCGGAATAGTCCATTGCGAACGAGTGTCCGAAATGGGATTATCATAATCACTTTGTGGTTGAAAGCAGGTACAACCCTATGCCTCTGCTTGTGTAAACAGTGAAAACATTTCTCTCTCCTTGAAATGCAGTGAAAATAGCTTTCATGATTCAAAAACACACACACCTGTACGTATGCTTCACCATGCAACATTAAATATTGCAGTAATAATGCGTGGTCAATCATTCATTGCTAACGAGCGTTAGAATATGGGATTATGATAATTGCTCTGTGGTTGAAAGCCGGTACACCCCTACGCCTCTGCTTGTGTAAATTGTTAAAAAAACTGCCTCTCCTTGGAAATGCAGGGAAAGTAGCTTTCATGATTCACAAACATACCCGCCCTGTAGGTATGCTTCACCATGGAACATGAGATGTTGCAATAACAATGCATGGTCAAGCGTTCATTGCGAACGAGCGTTAGAATATGGGATTATCATATTTGCTCTGTGATTGAAAGCCGGTACACCCCTATGCCTCTGGTTGTGTAAACAGTGAAAAGAAATTCCTCTTCTTGAAAATGCAGGGAAAGTAGCTTTCTTGATTTACAACCATACCCGCCCTGTACGTATGCCTCACAATGCAACTTTAAATATTGCAGTAATATTGCATAGTGAAGCGTCAAATGTGAACGAGTGCCAGAATATGAAATTATTATAATTTCTCTGTGGTTGAAAGCCGGTACACCCCTACGCCTCTGCTTGTGTAAATTGTTAAAAGAACTGCCTCTCCTTGGAAATGCAGGGAAAGTAGCTTTCATGATTCACAAACATACCCACCCTGTAGGTATGCTTCACCATGGAACATGAGATGTTGCAATAACAATGCATGGTCAAGCGTTCATTGCGAACGAGCGTTAGAATATGGGATTATCATAATTGCTCTGTGATTGAAAGCCGGTACACCCCTATGCCTCTGCTTGTGTAAACAGTGAAAAGAACTAATCTGCTTGGAAATGCAGGGAAAGTAGCTTTCACGATTCACAAACGTACCCGCCCGCCCCGCCGCGGTGGTCTAGTGGCTAAGGCACTCGGCTGCTGACCCGCAGGTCGCGGGCTCGATTCCCGGCTGCGGCGGCTGCATTTCCGATGGAGGCGGAAATGTTGTAGGGACGTGTACTCAGATTTGGGTGCACGGTAAAGAACCCCAGGTGGTCAAATTTTCCGGAGTCCTCCACTACGGCGTCTCTCATAATCAAATGGTGGTTTTGGGACGTTAAACCCCACAAATCAATCAATCAATCAATCAAACGTACCCGCCCTGTACGTATGCTTCAACATGCAACATGAAATATTGCTGTAACAATGCATGGTGAAGAGTCAATTGCGAACGAGGGTCAGAATATGGGATTATTATAATTACTTCGTGGTTGAAAGCTGGTACACCCCTACGCCTCTGCTTGTGTAAACAGTTAAAAGATTTATCTCTCCTTCAAATCAGTGAAAATAGCTTTCATGATTAAAAAACACACGCACCTGTACGTATGCTTCACCAAGCAACATGAAATAATGCAGTAATAACGCATGGTGAAGCGTCAATTCTGAACAAGCGTCGGAATATGGGATTATTATAATTGCTCCCTGGTTGAAAGCCGCTACACCCCTAAGCCTCTGCTTGCGTAAACAGAGAAAAGAACTTTCTCTTCTTGGAAATGCAGTTAAAATAGCTTTCATAATTCACAAACACTCGCGCCCAGCATGTATGCTTCACCATGCAACTTGAACTATCGCTGTAATAATGCATGGTCAAGCGTACATTGCGAACGAGCGTTTGAATATGGGATTATAATAATTGCTCTGTGGTTGAAAGCCGGTACACCCCTACGCGTGTGCTTGTGTAAACAATGAAAATAACTTCCTCTTCTTAGAAATGCAAGGAAAGGAGCTTTCATGATTCACAAACATACCCGCCCTGTACGTATGCTTCACCATGGAACATGAGATGTTGCAATAACAATGCATGGTCATGCGTCCATTGCGAACGAGCGTTAGAATATGAGATTATCATAATTGCTCTGTCGTTGAAAGCCGGTACACCCCTACGCCTCTGCTTGTGTAAACAGTGAAAAGAACTTCCTCTTCTTGGAAATGCAGGAAAAGTAGCTTTCATGATTCACAAACATACCCGCCCTATACGTATGCTTCACCATGCAACTTGAAATATTGCAGTAATATTGCATGGTGAAGTTGTCAAATGTGAACGAGTGCCAGAATATGGAATTATTATAATTGCTTCGTGGTTGAAACCCGGTACACCCCTACGCCTCTGTTTGAGTAAACAATGAAAAGAACTTCCTCTGCTTGGAAATTCAGTGAAAATAGCTTTCATAACTCACAAACACACGCGCCCTGCGTGTATGCTTCACCATTCAACATGAAATATTGCAGTGATATTGCATGGTCAAGCGTACATTGCGAACGAGCATTAGAATATGGGATTATCATCATTGCTCTGTGGTTGAAAGCTAGTACACCCCTACGCCTCTGCTTGTGAAAACAGTGAAAAGAACTAATCTGCTTGTAAATGCAGAGAAAGTAGCTTTCACGATTGACAAACATACCCGCCCTGTACGTATGCTTCACCATGGAACCTGAGATGTTGAAGTAATAATGTATGGTCAAGTGTTCATTGCCAACGAGCGTTAGAATATGGGATTATCATAATTGCTCTGTCGTTGAAAGCCGGTACACCCCTGCGCCTCTTCTTGTGTAAACAGTGAAAATAACTTTCTCTCCTTTGAAATGCAGGGAAAGTAGCTTTCATGATTCACAACCATACCCGCCCTGTACGTATGCTTCACCAAGGAACATGAGATGTTGCAGTAATAATGCATGGTCAAGTGAACATTGCGAATGAGAGTCAGAATATGGAATTACCATAATTACTTCGTGCTTGAAAGCTGGTACAACCCTACGCCTCTGCTTGTGTAAACAATGAAAAGATTTTTCTTTCCTTGAAATGCAGTGAAAATAGCTTATGATTCAAAAACACACGCATCTGTACGTATGCTTCACCATGGAACATGAGATGTTGCAGTAATAATGCATGGTCAAGCGTTCATTGCAAACGAGCGTTAGTATATGGGATTGTCATAATTGCTCTGTGGTTGAAAGCCGGTACACCCCTACGCCTCTGCTTGTGTAAATAGTGAAAGAACATCCTCTCCTTGGAAATGCAGTGAAAATAGCTTTCATGAACCACAAACACATATGCCCTGTACGTATGCTTCACCATGCAATATGAATTATTGCTGTAATAATGCATGGTGAAGAGTTCATTGCGAACGAGGGTCAGAATTTGGATTATCATAATAACTTCGTTGTTGAAAGCCGGGACACCCCTACGCCTCTGCTTGTGTAAACAGTGAAAATATTTTTCTCTCCTTAAAATGCAGTGAAAATAGCTTTCATGATTCAAAAACACACGCACCTGTACGTATGCTTCCTCATGCAACATGAAATATTGCAGTAATAATGCAGGGTGAAGCGGCGCCAGAATATGGGATTATTATAGTTCCTTCGTGGTTCAAACCCGGTACGCCACTACGCCTCTGTTTGTGTAAACAGTGAAAAGAACTTCCTCTGCTTGGAAATGCAGTGAAAATAGCTTTTAAAATTCACAAACACACGCGCCCTGCATGTATGCTTCACCATGCAACATGAAATATTGCAGTAATGCATGGTCAAGCGTTCATTGCGAACGATTGTTAGAATATGGGATTATCATGATTGCTCTGTGGTTGAAAGCCGGTACACCCCTACGCCTCTGCTTGTGAAAAAAGTGAAAAGAACTTCTTCTGCTTGGAAATGTGGTGAAAATAGCTTTCATGAATCACAAACACACATGTCCTGTGCGTATGCTTCACCATGCAACATGAAAGATTGCTGTAATAATGCATGGTGAAGCATCAAATGTGAACGTGTGCCAGAATATGAAATTATTATAATTGCTTTGTGCTTGAAAACCGGTAACCCCCACGCCTGTGTTTGTGTAAACAGAGAAAAGATGTTTCTCTCCTTGAAATGCAGTAAAATTAGCTTACATGATTCAAAAACACACGCACCTGTACGTATGCTTCACCATGGAACATGAGATGTTGCAGTAATAATGTATGGTCAAGCGTGGATTGCGAACGAGCGTTAGAATATGGGATTATCATAATTGCTATGTGGTTGAAAGCCGGTACACCCCTATGCCTCTGCTTGTGTAAAAAGTTAAAAGAACTTCCTCTGCTTGGAAATGCGGTGAAAATAGCTTTCATGCATCACAAACACACATGTCCTGTACGTATGCTTCACCATGCAACATGAAATATTGCTGTAACAATGCATGGTAAAGAGTCCATTGCGAACGAGGGTCAAAATATGGGATTATCATAATTACTTCGTGGTTTAAAGCCGGGACACCCCTACGCCTCTGCTTTTGTAAACAGTGAAAAGATATTTCTCTCCTTGAAACGCAGTGAAAATAGCTTTCATGATTGAAAAACACACGCACCTGTACGTATGCTACACCATGCAACATGAAATATTGCAGTAATAATGCATGGTGAAGCGTCAATTCTCAACAAGCGTCGGAATATGGGATTATTATAATTGCTTCGTGTTTGAAAGCCGGTACACCCCTAAGCCTCTGCCTGCATAAACAGTGGAAAGAACTTCCTCTCCTTGGAAATGCAGGGAAAGTAGCTTTCATGATTCACAAACATACCCGCCCTGTACGTATGCTTCACCGAGGAACATGAGATGTTGCAGTAATAATGCATGGTCAAGCGTTCATTGCGAACGAGCGTTAGAATATCGGAATATCATAATTGCTCTGTGGTTGCAAGCCGGTACACCCCTATGCCTCTGCTTTTGTAAACAGTGAAAAGATTTTTCTCTCCTTCAAATGCAGTTAAAATAGCTTTCATAGTTCACAAACACACATGTCCTGTACGTATGTTTCACCATGCCACGTGAGATGTTGCAATAACAATGCATTGTCAAGCGTTCATTGCGAACGAGCGTTAGAATATGTGATTATCATAACTGCTCTGTGGTTGAAAGCCGGTACACCCCTACGCCTCTTCTTGTGTAAACAGTGAAAAGAACTTCCTCTTCTTGGAAATGCAGGGACAGTATCTTTCATGATTCACAAACATACCCGCCCTGTACGTATGCTTCACCCAGCAACTTGAAATATTGCAGTAATATTGCATGGTGAAGCGTCCAATGTGAACGAGAGCCAGAATATGGAATTATTATAATTTCTTCGTGGTTAAAACGCGGTACACCCCTACGCCTCTTTTTGGGTAAACTGTGACAAGAACTTCCTCTGCTTGGAAATGCAGGGAAAGTAGCTTTCATGATTCACAAACATACCCGCTCTGTACGTGTGTTTCACCATGCAACATGGATATATTGCAGTAATAGAGCATGGTGAAGCGTAAAATGCGAACGAGGGTCAGAATATGGGATTATCATAATTCCTTCATGGTTGAAAGAGGGTACACCCCTACGCCTCTGCTTGTGTACACAGTGAAAATATTTTTATTTCCTTGAAATGCAGTGCATATTGCTTTCATGATTAAAAACACATGCACCTGTACGTATGCTTCACCATGCATCATGAAGTATTGCAGTAATAATGCATGGTGAAGCGTCAATTGTGAACGAGCGCCAGAATATGGGATTATAATAATTGCTCTGTGGTTGAAAGACGGTACACCCCTACGCGTGTGCTTGTGTAAACAGTGAAAAGAACTTCCTCTCCTTGGAAATTCAGGGAAAGTATCTTTCATGATTCACAAACATACCCGCCCTGTACGTATGCTTCACCATGGAACATGAGATGTTGCAGTAACAATGCATGGTCAAGCGTTCATTGCAAACGAGCGTTAGAGTATGGGATTCTCATAATTGCTCTGTGGTTGAAAGCCGGTACACCCCTACGCCTCTGCTTGTGTAAACAGTGAAAAGAACTTCCTCTTTTTGGAAATGCAGGGAAAGTAGCTTTCATGATTCACAAACATACCCGCTCTAAACGTGTGCTTCACCATGCAACATGAATTATTGCAATAATAATGCATGGTGTAGCATCAATTGTGAACGAGTGCCAGAATATGGAAGTATTATAATTGCTTCGTGCTTGAAACCCGGTAACCCCAACGCCTCTGTTTGTATAAACAGTGAAAAGAACTTCCTCTGCTTGGAAATGCAGGCAAAATAGCTTTCATAATTCGCAAACACACGCGCCCTGCGCGTATGCTTCACCATGCAACATGAAATATTGCAGTAATGATGCATGGTCAAGCGTACAATGCGAACGAAGGTCAGAATATGGGGTTATTTTAATTATTTCGTGGTTGAAAGCCGGTACACCTCCACGCCTCTGCTTTTGTAAACAGCGAAAATATTTTTCTCTCCTTGAAATGCAGAGAATATAGCTTTCATAATTAAAAAACACACGCACCTGTACGTATGCTTCACCATGCAACATGGAATATTTCAGTAATTATACATGCGGAATAGTCCATTGCGAACGAGTTTCCGAATATGGGATTATCATAATCACTTTGTGGTTGAAAGCTGGTACAACCCTACGCCTCTGCTTGTGTAAACAGTGAAAAGAACTTCCTCTCCTTGGAAATGCAGGGAAAGTAGCTTTCATGATCCACAAACATACCCGCTCTGTACGTGTGCTTCACCGAGGAACATGAGATGTTGCAGTAATAATGCATGGTCAAGCGTTCATTGCGAACGAGCGTTAGAATATGGGAATATCATAATTGCTCTGTGGTTAAGAGCCGGTACACCCCTATGCCTCTGCTTTTATAAACAGTAAAAAGATTTCTCTCTCCTTGAAATGCAGTGAAAATAGCTTTCATGATTCAAAAACACACACACCTGTACGTATGCTTCACCATGCAACATTAAATATTGCAGTAATAATGCGTGGTCAATCATTCATTGCGAACGAGCGTTAGAATATGGGATTATGATAATTGCTCTGTTGTTGAAAGCCGGTACACCCCTACGCCTCTGCTTGTGTAAATTGTTAAGAGAACTGCCTCTCCTTGGAAATGCAGGGAAAGTAGCTTTCATGATTCACAAACATGCCCGCCCTGTAGGTATGCTTCACCATGGAACATGAGATGTTGCAATAACAATGCATGGTCAAGCGTTCATTGCGAACGAGCGTTAGAATATGGGATTATCATAATTGCTCTGTGATTGAAAGCCGGTACACCCCTATGCCTCTGCTTGTGTAAAAAGTGAAAAGAAATTCCTCTTCTTGGAAATGCAGGGAAAGTAGCTTTCTTGATTTACAACCATACCCGCCCTGTACGTATGCCTCACAATGCAACTTGAAATATTGCAGTAATATTGCATAGTGAAGCGTCAAATGTGAACGAGTGCCAGAATATGAAATTATTATAATTGCTTCGTGGTTGAAACCTGGTACAACCATACACCTCTGTTTGGGTAAACTGTGAAAAGAACTTCCTCTGCTTGGAAATTCAGTGAAAATAGCTTTCAAAACTCTCAAACACACGCGCCCTGCGTGTATGCTTCACCATTCAACATGAAATATTGCAGTAATATTGCATGGTCAAGCTCACATTGCGAACGAGCGTTAGAATATGGGATTATCATAATTGCTCTGTGGTTGAAAGCCAGTACACCCCTACACCTCTGCTTGTGTAAACAGTGAAAAGAACTAATCTGCTTGGAAATGAAGGGAAAGTAGCTTTCACGATTCACAAACGTACCCGCCCGCCCCGCCGCGGTGGTCTAGTGGCTAAGGCACTCGGCTGCTGACCCGCAGGTCGCGGGTTCGATTCCCCGCTGCGGCGGCTGCATTTCCGATGGAGGCGGAAATGTTGTAGGCCCGTGTACTCAGATTTGGGTGCACGGTAAAGAACCCCAGGTGGTCAAATTTTCCGGAGTCCTCCACTACGGCGTCTCTCATAATCAAATGGTGGTTTTGGGACGTTAAACGCCTAGAATTACAGGTGTACTATTGCTTGTACTATTACAGGTGTACTATTGACTGTGTTCCTTGTACTTGTAGTATTAAAAATTTCTTTTCTGTAAATAAATTTTGGTATTCTGTTGGTCTTGTTCGTTGTTAGAGATGTGTTTTAGTCAAAAAATCATTCCCTGTTACGCTTACACAGATATTGTTATATGCTTTGTTTTTGTAAATATTTTTGTACAATGTGTGATATATCTTGTAATTTGGTGCAAATATTTTTACCGGTCACTTGTTGCCATGTCATTGGTCTTCTGGGCCCTAGTCAAGCTGTTTCATTACAGCTTTTAGCCCAGGAGACCATCCAGAATGTAATGTTTTCGTTTATTCTGGAAATAAAAGAAAAAGAAAAAAAAGAAAAAAAAAAGAAAACCCCACAAATCAATCAATCAATCAATCAAACGTACCCGCCCTGTACGTATGCTTCACCATGCAACATGAAATATTGCTGTAACAATGCATGGTGAAGAGTCAATTGCGAACGAGGGTTAGAATATGGGATTATCATAATTACTTCGTGGTTTAGAGCCGGTACACCCCTACGCCTCTGCTTGTGTAAACAGTTAAAAGATTTTTCTCTCCTTCAAATCAGTGAAAATAGCTTTCATGATTAAAAAACACACGCACCTGTACGTATGCTTCACCATGCAACATGAAATAATGCAGTAATAATGCATGGTGAAGCGTCTATTCTGAACAAGCGTCGGAATATGGGATTATTATAATTGCTCCCTGGTTGAAAGCCGCTACACCCCTAAGCCTCTGCTTGCGTAAACAGAGAAAAGAACTTCCTCTTCTTGGAAATGCTGTTAAAATAGCTTTCATAATTCACAAACACTCGCGCCCAGCATGTATGCTTCACCATGCAACTTGAACTATCGCTGTAATAATGCATGGTCAAGCGTACATTGCGAACGAGCGTTTGAATATGGGATTATAATAAATGCTCTGTGGTTGAAAGCCGGTACACCCCTACGCGTGTGCTTGTGTAAACAAAGAAAATAACTTCCTCTTCTTGGAAATGCAAGGAAAGGAGCTTTCATGATTCACAAACATACCCGCCCTGTACGTATGCTTCACCATGGAACATGAGATGTTGCAGTAATAACGCATGGTCAAGCGTTCATTGCAAACGAGCGTTAGATAATGGGATTGTCATAATTGCTCTGTGGTTGAAAGCCGGTACACCCCTACGCGTCTGCTTGTGTAAACAGTGAAAGAACATCCTCTCCTTGGAAATGCAGTGAAAATAGCTTTCATGAATCACAAACACACATGTCCTGTACGTATGCTTCACCATGCAACATGAAATATTTCTGTAATAATGCATGGCTAAGCGTACAATGCGAACGAAGGTCAGAATATGGGATTTTCTTAATTACTTCGTGGTTGAAAGCCAGTACACCTCCACGCCTCTGCTCGTGTAAACAGTGAAAATATTTTTCTCTCCTTGAAATGCAGAGAATAAAACTTTCATGATTAAAAAACACACGCACCTGTACTTATGCTTCACCATGGAACATGAGATGTTGCAATAAGAATGCGTGGTCAAGCGTGCATTGCGAACGAGCGTTAGAATATGGGATTATCATAATTGCTCTGTGGTTGAAAGCCGGTACACCTCTACGCCTCTGCTTGTGTAAATAGTGAAAAGAACTTCCTCTGCTAGGAAATGCAGTGAAAATAGCTTTCATGTATCACAATCACACATGTCCTGTACGTATGCTTCACCATGCAACATGAAATATTGCTGTAACAATGCATGGTGAAGAGTCCATTGCGAACGAGGGTCAGAATATGGGATTATCATAGTTACTTCGTGGTTGAAAGCCGGTACACCCCAACGCCTCTGCTTGTGTAAACAGTGAAAAGATTTTTCTGTCCTTGAAATGCAGTGAAAATGGCTTTCATGATTCAAAAACGCACGCAGCTGTACGTATGCTTCACCATGCAACATGAAATATTGCAGTAATTCTGAACTTGCGTCAATTCTGAACAAGCGTCGGAATAGGGGAGTATTATAATTGCTTCGTGGCTGAAAGCCGGTACACCCCTAAGCCTCTGCTTGTGTAAACAGTGAAAAGAACTTCCTCTCCTTGGAAATGCAGGGAAAGTAGCTTTCATGATTCACAAACATACCCGCTCTGTACGTGTGCTTCACCGAGGAACATGAGATGTTGCAGTAATAATGCATGGTCAAGCGTTCATTGCGAACGAGCGTTAGAATATGGGAATATCATAATTGCTCTGTGGTTGAAAGCCGGTACACCCCTATGCCTCTGCTTTTATAAACAGAGAAAATTTTTTCTCTCCTTGAAATGCAGTTAAAATAGCTTTCATAATTCACGAACACACGCGCCCTGCATGTATGATTCACCATGCAACATGAAATATTGCAGTAATAATGCGTGGTCAAGCATTCATTGCGAACGAGCGTTAGAATATGGGATTATGATACATGCTCTGTGGTTGAATTCCGGTACACCCCGACGCCTCTGCTTGTGTAAACAGTGAAAATGATTTTCTCTCCTTGAAATGCAGGGAATATAGCTTTCGTGATTCAAAAAACACGCACCTGTACGTATGCTTCACCATGCAACATGAAATATTGCAGTAATAATGCATCGTGAAGCGTCCACTGTGAACGAGCGTCAGAATAATTGATTATTATAATTGCTTCATGTTTGAAACTCGGTACACCCCTACGCCTCTGTTTGTGTAAAGAGTGAAAAGAACTTCCTCTGCTTGGGAATGCAGTGAAAATAGCTTTCATAATTCACAAACACACGCGCCCTGCGTGTATGCTTCACCAAGCAACATGAACTATTGCTGTAATAATGCATGGTCAAGCGTACATTGCGAACGAGGGTTAGAATATGGGATTATCATAGTTGCTCTGTGATTGAAAGCCGGTACACCCCTACGCCTCTGCTTGTGTAAACAGTGAAAAGAACTTCCTCTTCTTGGAAATGCAGGGAAAGTAGCTTTCATTATTCACAAACATACCCGCCCTGTACGTATGCTTCACCAAGGAACATGAGATGTTGCAGTAATAATGCATCGTCAAGCGTTCATTGCGAACGAGCGTTAGAATATGGGATTATCATAATTACTCTGTGGTTGAAAGCCGGTACACCCCTACGCCTCTGCTTTTGTAAACAGTGAAAAAATTTTTCTCTCCTTGAAATGCAGTGAAAATAGCTTTCATGATTCAAAAACACACACACCTGTACGTATGCTTCACCATGCAACATGAAATAACGCAGTAATAATGCATGGTGAAGCATCAATTGTGAACGTGTGCCAGAATATGGAATTATTATAATTGCGTTGTGCTTGAAACCCGGTAACCCCCACGCCTCTGTTTGTGTACACGATGAAAAGAACTTCCTGGGCTTGGAAATGCAGTGAAAATAGCTTTTCTATTTCACAAACACACGCGCCCTGCGTGTATGCTTCACCATGCAACACGAAATATTGCAGTAAAAATGCATGGCTAAGCGTACAATGCGAACGAAGGTCAGAATATGGGGTTATTTTAATTATTTCGTTGTTGAAAGCCGGTACACCTCCACGCCTCTGCTTTTGTAAACAGCGAAAATATTTTTCTCTCCTTGAAATGCAGAGAATACAGCTTTCATAATTAAAAAACACACGCACCTGTACGTATGCTTCACCATGCAACATGGAATATTTCAGTAATAATACATGCGGAATAGTCCATTGCGAACGAGTGTCCGAATATGGGATTATCATAATCACTTTGTGGTTGAAAGCTGGTACAACCCTACGCCTCTGCTTGTGTAAACAGTGAAAAGATTTCTCTCTCCTTGATATGCAGTGAAAATAGCTTTCATGATTCAAAAACACACACACCTGTACGTATGCTTCACCATGCAACATTAAATATTGCAGTAATAATGCGTGGTCAATCATTCATTGCGAACGAGCGTTAGAATATGGGATTATGATAATTTCTCTGTGGTTGAAAGCCGGTACACCCCTACGCCTCTGCTTGTGTAAATTGTTAAAAGAACTGCCTCTCCTTGGAAATGCAGGGAAAGTAGCTTTCATGATTCACAAACATACCCACCCTGTAGGTATGCTTCACCATGGAACATGAGATGTTGCAATAACAATGCATGGTCAAGCGTTCATTGCGAACGAGCGTTAGAATATGGGATTATCATAATTGCTCTGTGATTGAAAGCCGGTTCACCCCTATGCCTCTGCTTGTGTAAACAGTGAAAAGAACTAATCTGCTTGGAAATGCAGGGAAAGTAGCTTTCACGATTCACAAACGTACCCGCCCGCCCCGCCGCGGTGGTCTAGTGGCTAAGGCACTCGGCTGCTGACCCGCAGGCCGCGGGTTCG
Source organism: Rhipicephalus microplus (assembly GCF_043290135.1). Classification (NCBI taxonomy): domain Eukaryota; kingdom Metazoa; phylum Arthropoda; class Arachnida; order Ixodida; family Ixodidae; genus Rhipicephalus; species Rhipicephalus microplus. Next base: position 216,612,020 of record NC_134703.1, read on the forward strand.
ATTCCCGGCTGCGGCGGCTGCATTTCCGATGGAGGCGGAAATGTTGTAGGCCCGTGTACTCAGATTTGGGTGCACGGTAAAGAACCCCAGGTGGTCAAATTTTCCGGAGTCCTCCACTATGGCGTGTCTCATAATCAAATGGTGGTTTTGGGACGTTAAACCCCACAAATCAATCAATCAATCAATCAAACGTACCCGCCCTGTACGTATGCTTCACCATGCAACATGAAATATTGCTGTAACAATGCATGGTGAAGAGTCAATGGCGAACGAGGGTCAGAATATGGGATTCTCATAATTACTTCGTGGTTCAAAGCCGGTACACCCCTACGCCTCTGCTTGTGTAAACAGTTAAAAGATTTTTCTCTCCTTCAAATCAGTGAAAATAGCTTTCATGATTAAAAAACACACGCACCTGTACGTATGCTTCACCATGCAACATGAAATAATGCAGTAATAATACATGGTGAAGCGTCAATTCTGAACAAGCGTCGGAATATGGGATTATTATAATTGCTCCCTGGTTGAAAACCGCTACACCCCTAAGCCTCTGCTTGCGTAAACAGAGAAAAGAACTTCCTCTTCTTGGAAATGCAGTTAAAATAGCTTTCATAATTCACAAAAACTTGCGCCCAGCATGTATGCTTCACCAAGCAACATGAACTATTGCTGTAATAATGCATGGTCAAGCGTACATTGCGAACGAGCGTTAGAATTTGGGATTATCATAATTGCTCTGTGGTTGAAAGCCGGTACACCCCTACGCCTCTGCTTGTGTAAACAGTGAAAATAACTTCCTCTTCTTGGAAATGCAGGGAAAGTAGCTTTCATTATTCACAAACATACCCGCCCTGTACGTATGCTTCACCAAGGAACATGAGATGTTGCAGTAATAATGCATCGTCAAGCGTTCATTGCGAATGAGCGTTAGAATATGGGATTATCATAATTACTCTGTGGTTGAAAGCCGGTACACCCCTACGCCTCTGCTTTTGTAAACAGTGAAAAAAATTTTCTCTCCTTGAAATGCAGTGAAAATAGCTTTCATGATTCAAAAACACACACACCTGTACGTATGCTTCACCATGCAACACGAAATAACGCAGTAATAATGAATGGTGAAGCATCAATTGTGAACGTGTGCCAGAATATGGAATTATTATAATTGCGTTGTGCTTGAAACCCGGTAACCCCCACGCCTCTGTTTGTGTACACAATGAAAAGAACTTCCTGGGCTTGGAAATGCAGTGAAAATAGCTTTTGTATTTCACAAACACACGCGCCCTGCGTGTATGCTTCACCATGCAACACGAAATATTGCAGTAAAAATGCATGGCTAAGCGTACAATGCGAACAAAGGTCAGAATATGGGGTTATTTTAATTATTTCTTGGTTGAAAGCCGGTACACCTCCACGCCTCTGCTTTTGTAAACAGCGAAAATATTTTTCTCTCCTTGAAATGCAGAGAATATAGCTTTCATAATTAAAAAACACACGCACCTGTACGTATGCTTCACCATGCAACATGGAATATTTCAGTAATAATACATGCGGAATAGTCCATTGCGAACGAGTGTCCGAATATGGGATTATCATAATCACTTTGTGGTTGAAAGCTGGTACAACCCTATGCCTCTGCTTGTGTAAACAGTGAAAACATTTCTCTCTCCTTGAAATGCAGTGAAAATAGCTTTCATGATTCAAAAACACACACACCTGTACGTATGCTTCACCATGCAACATTAAATATTGCAGTAATAATGCGTGGTCAATCATTCATTGCTAACGAGCGTTAGAATATGGGATTATGATAATTGCTCTGTGGTTGAAAGCCGGTACACCCCTACGCCTCTGCTTGTGTAAATTGTTAAAAAAACTGCCTCTCCTTGGAAATGCAGGGAAAGTAGCTTTCATGATTCACAAACATACCCGCCCTGTAGGTATGCTTCACCATGGAACATGAGATGTTGCAATAACAATGCATGGTCAAGCGTTCATTGCGAACGAGCGTTAGATTATGGGATTATCATAATTGCTCTGTGATTGAAAGCCGGTACACCCCTATGCCTCTGCTTGTGTAAACAGTGAAAAGAAATTCCTCTTCTTGAAAATGCAGGGAAAGTAGCTTTCTTGATTTACAACCATACCCGCCCTGTACGTATGCCTCACAATGCAACTTTAAATATTGCAGTAATATTGCATAGTGAAGCGTCAAATGTGAACGAGTGCCAGAATATGAAATTATTATAATTGCTTCGTGGTTGAAACCTGGTACAACCATACACCTTTGTTTGGGTAAACTGTGAAAAGAACTTCCTCTGCTTGGAAATTCAGTGAAAATAGCTTTCAAAACTCACAAACACACGCGCCCTGCGTGTATGCTTCACCATTCAACATGAAATATTGCAGTAATATTGCATGGTCAAGCTCACATTGCGAACGAGCGTTAAAATATGGGATTATCATAATTGCTCTGTGGTTGAAAGCCAGTACACCCCTACGCCTCTGCTTGTGTAAACAGTGAAAAGAACTAATCTGCTTGGAAATGCAGGGAAAGTAGCTTTCACGATTCACAAACGTACCCGCCCGCCCCGCCGCGGTGGTCTAGTGGCTAAGGCACTCGGCTGCTGACCCGCAGGTCGCGGGTTCGATTCCCGGCTGCGGCGGCTGCATTTCCGATGGAGGCGGAAATGTTGTAGGCCCGTGTACTCAGATTTGGGTGCACGGTAAAGAACCCCAGGTGGTCAAATTTTCCGGAGTCCTCCACTACGGCGTCTCTCATAATCAAATGGTGGTTTTGGGACGTTAAACCCCACAAATCAATCAATCAATCAATCAAACGTACCCGCCCTGTACGTATGCTTCAACATGCAACATGAAATATTGCTGTAACAATGCATGGTGAAGAGTCAATTGCGAACGAGGGTCAGAATATGGGATTATTATAATTACTTCGTGGTTGAAAGCTGGTACACCCCTACGCCTCTGCTTGTGTAAACAGTTAAAAGATTTATCTCTCCTTCAAATCAGTGAAAATAGCTTTCATGATTAAAAAACACACGCACCTGTACGTATGCTTCACCAAGCAACATGAAATAATGCAGTAATAACGCATGGTGAAGCGTCAATTCTGAACAAGCGTCGGAATATGGGATTATTATAATTGCTCCCTGGTTGAAAGCCGCTACACCCCTAAGCATCTGCTTGCGTAAACAGAGAAAAGAACTTTCTCTTCTTGGAAATGCAGTTAAAATAGCTTTCATAATTCACAAACACTCGCGCCCAGCATGTATGCTTCACCATGCAACTTGAACTATCGCTGTAATAATGCATGGTCAAGCGTACATTGCGAACGAGCGTTTGAATATGGGATTATAATAATTGCTCTGTGGTTGAAAGCCGGTACACCCCTACGCGTGTGCTTGTGTAAACAATGAAAATAACTTCCTCTTCTTGGAAATGCAAGGAAAGGAGCTTTCATGATTCACAAACATACCCGCCCTGTACGTATGCTTCACCATGGAACATGAGATGTTGCAATAACAATGCATGGTCATGCGTTCATTGCGAACGAGCGTTAGAATATGAGATTATCATAATTGCTCTGTCGTTGAAAGCCGGTACACCCCTACGCCTCTGCTTGTGTAAACAGTGAAAAGAACTTCCTCTTCTTGGAATTGCAGGAAAAGTAGCTTTCATGATTCACAAACATACCCGCCCTATACGTATGCTTCACCATGCAACTTGAAATATTGCAGTAATATTGCATGGTGAAGTTGTCAAATGTGAACGAGTGCCAGAATATGGAATTATTATAATTGCTTCGTGGTTGAAACCCGGTACACCCCTACGCCTCTGTTTGGGTAAACAATGAAAAGAACTTCCTCTGCTTGGAAATTCAGTGAAAATAGCTCTCATAACTCACAAACACACGCGCCCTGCGTGTATGCTTCACCATTCAACATGAAATATTGCAGTGATATTGCATGGTCAAGCGTACATTGCGAACGAGCGTTAGAAAATGGGATTATCATCATTGCTCTGTGGTTGAAAGCTAGTACACCCCTACGAATCTGCTTGTGTAAACAGTGAAAAGAACTAATCTGCTTGGAAATGCAGAGAAAGTAGCTTTCACGATTCACAAACATACCCGCCCTGTACGTATGCTTCACCATGTAACCTGAGATGTTGAAGTAATAATGTATGGTCAAGTGTTCATTGCCAACGAGCGTTAGAATATGGGATTATCATAATTGCTCTGTCGTTGAAAGCCGGTACACCCCTGCGCCTCTTCTTGTGTAAACAGTGTAAATAACTTTCTCTCCTTTGAAATGCAGGGAAAGTAGCTTTCATGATTCACAAACATACCCGCCCTGTACGTATGCTTCACCAAGGAACATGAGATGTTGCAGTAATAATGCATGGTCAAGTGAACATTGCGAATAAGAGTCAGAATATGGAATTACCATAATTACTTCGTGTTTGAAAGCTGGTACAACCCTACGCCTCTGCTTGTGTAAACAATGAAAAGAACTTCCTCTTCTTGTAAATTCAGTGAAAATAGCTTTCAAAACTCACAAACACACGCGCCCTGCGTGTATGCTTCACCATTCAACATGAAATATTGTAGTAATATTGCATGGTCAAGCTCACATTGCGAACGAGCGTTAGAATATGGGATTATCATAATTGCTCTGTGGTTGAAAGCCAGTACACCCCTACGCCTCTGCTTGTGTAAACAGTGAAAAGAACTAATCTGCTTGGAAATGCAGGGAAAGTAGCTTTCACGATTCACAAACGTACCCGCCCGCCCCGCCGCGGTGGTCTAGTGGCTAAGGCACTCGGCTGCTGACCCGCAGGTCGCGGGTTCGATTCCCGGCTGCGGCGGCTGCATTTCCGATGGAGGCGGAAATGTTGTAGGCCCGTTTACTCAGATTTGGGTGCACGTTAAAGAACCCCAGGTGGTCAAAATTTCCGGAGTCCCACACTACAGCGTCTCTCATAATCAAATGGTGGTTTTGGGACGTTACACCCCACAAATCAATCAATCAATCAAACGTACCCGCCCTGTAAGTATGCTTCACCATGCAACATGAAATATTGCTGTAACAATGCATGGTGAAGAGTCAATTGCGAACGAGGGTCAGAATATGGGATTATCATAATTGCTCCCTGGTTGAAAGCCGCTACACCCCTAAACCTCTGCTTGCGTAAACAGAGAATTGAAATTCCTCTTCTTGGAAATGCAGTTAAAATAGCTTTCATAATTCACAAACACTCGCGCCCAGCATGTATGCTTCACCATGCAACATGAACTATCGCCGTAATAATGCATGGTCAAGCGTACATTGCGAACGAGCGTTTGAATATGGGATTATAATAATTGCTCTGTGGTTGAAAGCCGGTACACCCCTACGCGTGTGCTTGTGTAAACAATGAAAAGAACTTCCTCTTCTTGGAAATGCAAGGAAAGTAGCTTTCATGATTCACAAACATACCCGCCCTGTACGTATGCTTCACCATGGAACATGAGATGTTGCAATAACAATGCATGGTCAAGCGTTCATTGCGAACGAGCGTTAGAATATGGGATTATCATAATTGCTCTGTGGTTGAAAGCCGGTACACCCCTACGCCTCTGCTTGTGTAAACAGTGAAAATATTTTTCTCTCCTTGAAATGCATAGAGTATAGCTTTCATGATTAAAAAACACACGCACCTGTACGTGTGCTTCACCATGCAACATGAAATATTGCAGTAATCATGCATGGTGAAGCGTAAACTGTGAACGAGCGTCAGAATATTTGATTAATATAATTGCTTCATGGTTGAAACTCGGTACACCGCTACGCCTCTGTTTGTGTAAACAGTGAAAAGAACTTCCTCTGCTTGGATATGCAGTGAAAATAGCTTTCATAGTACACAAACACACGCGCCCTGCGTGTATGCTTCACCATGCAACATGAACTATCGCTGTAATAATGCATGGTCAAGCGTACATTGCGAACGAGCGTTTGAATATGGGATTATAATAATTGCTCTGTGGTTGAAAGCCGGTACACCCCTACGCGTGTGCTTGTGTAAACAATGAAAAGAACTTCCTCTTCTTGGAAATGCACGGAAAGTAGCTTTCATGATTCACAAACATACCCGCCCTGTACGTATGCTTCACCATGGAACATGAGATGTTGCAATAACAATGCATGGTCAAGCGTTCATTGCGAACGAGCGTTAGAATATGGAATTATCATAATTGCTCTTTCGTTGAAAGCTGGTACACCCCTACGCCTCTGCTTGTGTAAACAGGTAAAAGAACTTCCTCTTCTTGGAAATGGAGAAAAAGTAGCTTTCATGATTCACAAACATACCCGCCCTATACGTATGCTTCACCATGCAACTTGAAATATTGCAGTAATATTGCATGGTGAAGTGTCAAATGTGAACGAGTGCCAGAATATGGAATTATTATAATTGCTTCGTGGTTGAAACCCGGTACACCCCTACGCCTCTGTTTGAGTAAACAATGAAAAGAACTTCCTCTGCTTGGAAATTCAGTGAAAATAGCTTTCATAACTCACAAACGCACGCGCCCTGCGTGTATGCTTCACCATTCAACATGAAATATTGCAGTGATATTGCATGGTCAAGCTCACATTGCGAACGAGCGTTAGAATATGGGATTATCATAATTGCTCTGTGGTTGAAAGCCAGTACACCCCTACGCCTCTGCTTGTGTAAACAGTGAAAAGAACTAATCTGCTTGGAAATGCAGGGAAAGTAGCTTTCACGATTCACAAACGTACCCGCCCGCCCCGCCGCGGTGGTCTAGTGGCTAAGGCACTCGGCTGCTGACCCGCAGGTCGCGGGTTCGATTCCCGGCTGCGGCGGCTGCATTTCCGATGGAGGCGGAAATGTTGTAGGCCCGTTTACTCAGATTTGGGTGCACGTTAAAGAACCCCAGGTGGTCAAAATTTCCGGAGTCCCACACTACAGCGTCTCTCATAATCAAATGGTGGTTTTGGGACGTTACACCCCACAAATCAATCAATCAATCAAACGTACCCGCCCTGTAAGTATGCTTCACCATGCAACATGAAATATTGCTGTAACAATGCATGGTGAAGAGTCAATTGCGAACGAGGGTCAGAATATGGGATTATCATAATTGCTCCCTGGTTGAAAGCCGCTACACCCCTAAACCTCTGCTTGCGTAAACAGAGAATTGAAATTCCTCTTCTTGGAAATGCAGTTAAAATAGCTTTCATAATTCACAAACACTCGCGCCCAGCATGTATGCTTCACCATGCAACATGAACTATCGCCGTAATAATGCATGGTCAAGCGTACATTGCGAACGAGCGTTTGAATATGGGATTATAATAATTGCTCTGTGGTTGAAAGCCGGTACACCCCTACGCGTGTGCTTGTGTAAACAATGAAAAGAACTTCCTCTTCTTGGAAATGCAAGGAAAGTAGCTTTCATGATTCACAAACATACCCGCCCTGTACGTATGCTTCACCATGGAACATGAGATGTTGCAATAACAATGCATGGTCAAGCGTTCATTGCGAACGAGCGTTAGAATATGGGATTATCATAATTGCTCTGTGGTTGAAAGCCGGTACACCCCTACGCCTCTGCTTGTGTAAACAGTGAAAATATTTTTCTCTCCTTGAAATGCATAGAGTATAGCTTTCATGATTAAAAAACACACGCACCTGTACGTGTGCTTCACCATGCAACATGAAATATTGCAGTAATCATGCATGGTGAAGCGTAAACTGTGAACGAGCGTCAGAATATTTGATTAATATAATTGCTTCATGGTTGAAACTCGGTACACCGCTACGCCTCTGTTTGTGTAAACAGTGAAAAGAACTTCCTCTGCTTGGATATGCAGTGAAAATAGCTTTCATAGTACACAAACACACGCGCCCTGCGTGTATGCTTCACCATGCAACATGAACTATCGCTGTAATAATGCATGGTCAAGCGTACATTGCGAACGAGCGTTTGAATATGGGATTATAATAATTGCTCTGTGGTTGAAAGCCGGTACACCCCTACGCGTGTGCTTGTGTAAACAATGAAAAGAACTTCCTCTTCTTGGAAATGCACGGAAAGTAGCTTTCATGATTCACAAACATACCCGCCCTGTACGTATGCTTCACCATGGAACATGAGATGTTGCAATAACAATGCATGGTCAAGCGTTCATTGCGAACGAGCGTTAGAATATGGAATTATCATAATTGCTCTTTCGTTGAAAGCTGGTACACCCCTACGCCTCTGCTTGTGTAAACAGGTAAAAGAACTTCCTCTTCTTGGAAATGGAGAAAAAGTAGCTTTCATGATTCACAAACATACCCGCCCTATACGTATGCTTCACCATGCAACTTGAAATATTGCAGTAATATTGCATGGTGAAGTGTCAAATGTGAACGAGTGCCAGAATATGGAATTATTATAATTGCTTCGTGGTTGAAACCCGGTACACCCCTACGCCTCTGTTTGAGTAAACAATGAAAAGAACTTCCTCTGCTTGGAAATTCAGTGAAAATAGCTTTCATAACTCACAAACGCACGCGCCCTGCGTGTATGCTTCACCATTCAACATGAAATATTGCAGTGATATTGCATGGTCAAGCGTACATTGCGAACGAGCATTAGAATATGGGATTATCATCATTGCTCTGTGGTTGAAAGCTAGTACACCCCTACGCCTCTGCTTGTGGAAACAGTGAAAAGAACTAATCTGCTTGTAAATGCAGAGAAAGTAGCTTTCACGATTGACAAACATACCCGCCCTGTACGTATGCTTCACCATGGAACCTGAGATGTTGAAGTAATAATGTATGCTCAAGTGTTCATTGCCAACGAGCGTTAGAATATGGGATTATCATAATTGCTCTGTCGTTGAAAGCCGGTACACCCCTGCGCCTCTTCTTGTGTAAACAGTGAAAATAACTTTCTCTCCTTTGAAATGCAGGGAAAGTAGCTTTCATGATTCACAACCATACCCGCCCTGTACGTATGCTTCACCAAGGAACATGAGATGTTGCAGTTATAATGCATGGTCAAGTGAACATTGCGAATGAGAGTCAGAATATGGAATTACCATAATTACTTCGTGCTTGAAAGCTGGTACAACCCTACGCCTCTGCTTGTGTAAACAATGAAAAGATTTTTCTTTCCTTGAAATGCAGTGAAAATAGCTTATGATTCAAAAACACACGCATCTGTACGTATGCTTCACCATGGAACATGAGATGTTGCAGTAATAATGCATGGTCAAGCGTTCATTGCAAACGAGCGTTAGTATATGGGATTGTCATAATTGCTCTGTGGTTGAAAGCCGGTACACCCCTACGCCTCTGCTTGTGTAAATAGTGAAAGAACATCCTCTCCTTGGAAATGCAGTGAAAATAGCTTTCATGAACCACAAACACATATGCCCTGTACGTATGCTTCACCATGCAATATGAAATATTGCTGTAATAATGCATGGTGAAGAGTTCATTGCGAACGAGGGTCAGAATTTGGATTATCATAATAACTTCGTTGTTGAAAGCCGGGACACCCCTACGCCTCTGCTTGTGTAGACAGTGAAAATATTTTTCTCTCCTTAAAATGCAGTGAAAATAGCTTTCATGATTCAAAAACACACGCACCTGTACGTATGCTTCCTCATGCAACATGAAATATTGCAGTAATAATGCAGGGTGAAGCGGCGCCAGAATATGGGATTATTATAGTTCCTTCGTGGTTCAAACCCGGTACGCCTCTACGCCTCTGTTTGTGTAAACAGTGAAAAGAACTTCCTCTGCTTGGAAATGCAGTGAAAATAGCTTTTAAAATTCACAAACACACGCGCCCTGCATGTATGCTTCACCATGCAACATGAAATATTGCAGTAATGCATGGTCAAGCGTTCATTGCGAACGATTGTTAGAATATGGGATTATCATGATTGCTCTGTGGTTGAAAGCCGGTACACCCCTACGCCTCTGCTTGTGAAAAAAGTGAAAAGAACTTCTTCTGCTTGGAAATGTGGTGAAAATAGCTTTCATGAATCACAAACACACATGTCCTGTGCGTATGCTTCACCATGCAACATGAAATATTGCTGTAATAATGCATGGTGAAGCATCAAATGTGAACGTGTGCCAGAATATGAAATTATTATAATTGCTTTGTGCTTGAAAACCGGTAACCCCCACGCCTGTGTTTGTGTAAACAGAGAAAAGATGTTTCTCTCCTTGAAATGCAGTAAAATTAGCTTACATGATTCAAAAACACACGCACCTGTACGTATGCTTCACCATGGAACATGAGATGTTGCAGTAATAATGTATGGTCAAGCGTGGATTTCGAACGAGCGTTAGAGTATGGGATTATCATAATTGCTATGTGGTTGAAAGCCGGTACACCCCTATGCCTCTGCTTGTGTAAAAAGGTTAAAGAACTTCCTCTGCTTGGAAATGCGGTGAAAATAGCTTTCATGCATCACAAACACACATGTCCTGTACGTATGCTTCACCATGCAACATGAAATATTGCTGTAACAATGCATGGTAAAGAGTCCATTGCCAACGAGGGTCAAAATATGGGATTATCATAATTACTTCGTGGTTTAAAGCCGGGACACCCCTACGCCTCTGCTTTTGTAAACAGTGAAAAGATATTTCTCTACTTGAAACGCAGTGAAAATAGCTTTCATGATTGAAAAACACACGCACCTGTACGTATGCTTCACCATGCAACATGAACTATCGCTGTAATAATGCATGGTCAAGCGTACATTGCGAACGAGCGTTTGAATATGGGATTATAATAATTGCTCTGTGGTTGAAAGCCGGTACACCCCTACGCGTGTGCCTGCATAAACAGTGGAAAGAACTTCCTCTCCTTGGAAATGCAGGGAAAGTAGCTTTCATGATTCACAAACATACCCGCCCTGTACGTATGCTTCACCGAGGAACATGAGATGTTGCAGTAATAATGCATGGTCAAGCGTTCATTGCGAACGAGCGTTAAAATATCGGAATATCATAATTGCTCTGTGGTTGCAAGCCGGTACACCCCTATGCCTCTTCTTGTGTAAACAGTGAAAAGAACTTCCTCTTCTTGGAAATGCAGGGACAGTATCTTTCATGATTCACAAACATACCCGCCCTGTACGTATGCTTCACCCAGCAACTTGAAATATTGCAGTAATATTGCATGGTGAAGCGTCAAATGTGAACGAGAGCCAGAATATGGAATTATTATAATTTCTTCGTGGTTAAAACGCGGTACACCCCTACGCCTCTTTTTGGGTAAACTGTGACAAGAACTTCCTCTGCTTGGAAATGCAGGGAAAGTAGCTTTCATGATTCACAAACATACCCGCTCTGTACGTGTGTTTCACCATGCAACATGAATTATTGCAGTAATAGAGCATGGTGAAGCGTAAAACGCGAACGAGGGTCAGAATATGGGATTATCATAATTACTTCATGGTTGAAAGAGGGTACACCCCTACGCCTCTGCTTGTGTACACAGTGAAAATATTTTTATTTCCTTGAAATGCAGTGCATATTGCTTTCATGATTAAAAACACATGCACCTGTACGTATGCTTCACCATGCATCATGAAGTATTGCAGTAATAATGCATGGTGAAGCGTCAATTGTGAACGAGCGCCAGAATATGGGATTATAATAATTGCTGTGTGGTTGAAAGACGGTACACCCCTACGCGTGTGCTTGTGTAAACAGTGAAAAGAACTTCCTCTCCTTGGAAATTCAGGGAAAGTATCTTTCATGATTCACAAACATACCCGCCCTGTACGTATGCTTCACCATGCAACATGAATTATTGCAATAATAATGCATGGTGAAGCATCAATTGTGAACGAGTGCCAGAATATGGAAGTATTATAATTGCTTCGTGCTTGAAACCCGGTAACCCCCACGCCTCTGTTTGTATAAACAGTGAAAAGAACTTCCTCTGCTTGGAAATGCAGGCAAAATAGCTTTCATAATTCGCAAACACACGCGCCCTGCGCGTATGCTTCACCATGCAACATGAAATATTGCAGTAATGATGCATGGTCAAGCGTACAATGCGAACGAGGGTCAGAATATGGGATTATCATAATTACTTCATGGTTGAAAGAGGGTACACCCCTACGCCTCTGCTTGTGTAAACAGTGAAAATATTTTTCTCTTCTCGAAATGCAGCGAAAATAGCTTTCACGATTCAAAGACACACGCACCTGTACGTATGCTTCACCATGCAACATGAAATATTGCAGTAATAATGCATGGTGAAGCGTCAATTGTGAACAAGCGTCGGAATATGTGATTATTATAATTGCTTCGTGGTTAAAAGCTGGTACACCCCTAAGCCTCTGCTTGTGTAAAGAGTGAAACTATTTTTCTCTCCTTGAAATGCAGAGAACATAGCTTTCATGATTAAAAAACACACGCACCAGTACGTATGCTTCACCATGGAACACGAAATATTGCAGTAATAATGCATGGTCAAGCGTACAATGCGAACGAAGTTCAGAATATGGTATTATCATAATTACTTCGTAGTTGAAAGCCGGTACACCCCTACGACTCTGCTTGTGTAAAATGTGAAAAGAACTTTCTCTGCTTGGAAATGCGGTGAAAATAGCTTTCATGAATCACAAACACACATGTCCTGTACGTATGCTTCACCATGGAACATGAAATATTGCTTTAATAATGCATGGTGAAGAGTGCTTTGCGAACGAGGGTCAGAATAGGAGATTATCATAGTTACTTCGTGGTTGAAAGCTGGTACAACCCTACGTCTGTGCTTGTGTAAACAGTGAAAAGATTTTTCTTTTCTTGAAATGCAGTGAAATAGCTTTCATGATTCAAAAACACACGCACCTGTACGTATGCTTCACCATGCAACATGAAATATTGCAGTAATAATGCGTGGTGAAGCGTCAATTGTGAACAAGCATCGGAATATGTGATTAATATAATTGCTTCGTGGTTGAAAGCCGGTACACCCCTACGCCTGTGCTTGTGTAAACAGTGAAAATATTTTTCTCTCCTCGAAATGCAGAGAACATAGCTTTCATGATTAAAAACACACGCACCTGTACGTATTCTTCACCATGCAACAAGAAATATTGCAGTAGTAATGCATGGTGAAGCGTCAATTGTGAACGAGTGCCAGAATATGGGATTATTTTAATTACTTTTTGGTTCAAACCCGGTACACCCCTACCCCTCTGCTTGTGTAAAATGTGAAAAGAACTTTCTCTGCTTCGAAATGCAGTGAAAATAGCTTTCATGAATCACAAACATACCCACCCTGTATGTAGGCTTCACCATGTAACTTGAAATATTGCGGTATTATTGCATGGTGAAGCGTTAAATGTGACCGAGTGCCCGAATATGGAATTATTATAATTGCGTCGTGGTTGAAACCCGGTACACCCCTACGCCTCTGTTAGGGTAAACAGTGAAAAGAACTTCCTCTGCTTGGAAATGCAGTGAAAATAGCATTCATAACTCACAAACACACGCGCCCTGCGTGTATGCTTCACCATTCAACATGAAATGTTGCAGTAATATTGCATGGTCAAGCGTGCATTGCGAACGAGCGTTAGAATATGGGATTATCATAATTGCTATGTGGTTGAAAGCCCGTACACCCCTACGCCTCTGCTTGTGTAAAAAGTGAAAAGAACTTCCTCTGCTTAAAATGCAGTGAAAATGGTTTTCATGTATCACAAACACACATGTCCTGTACGTATGCTTCACCATGCAACATGAAATATTGCTGTAACAATGCATGGTGAAGAGTCCATTGCGAACGAGGGTCAGAATATGGGATTATCATAATTACTTCATGGTTGAAAGCCTGTACACCCCTAGCCTCTGCTTGTGTAAACAGTGAAAAGATTTTTCTCTCCTTAAAATGCGAGTAAAGTTGCTTTCATGATTCACAAACATACCCGCCCTGTACGTATGCTTTACCAAGGAACATGAGATGTTGCAGTAATAATGCATGGTGAAGCATCAATTGTGAACGTGTGCCAGAATATGGAATTATTATAATTGCTTCGTGCTTGAAACCCGGTAACCCCCACGTCTCTGTTTGTGTAAACAGGGAAAAGAACTTCCTCTGCTTGGAAATGCAGAGAAAAAAGCATTCATATTTCACAAACACACGCACCCTGCGTGTATGCTTCACCACGCAACAAAAATATTTCAGTAATAATGCATGGCTAAGTGTACAGTGCGAACGAAGGTCAGAATATGGGATTATCTTAATTACTTTGTGGTTGAAAGCCGGTACACCTCCACGCCTCTGCTTGTGTAAACAGTGAAAATATTTTTCTCTCCTTGAAATGCAGAGAATATAGCTTTCATGAATAAAAAACACACGCACCTGTACGTATGCTTCACCATGCAACATAGAATATTGCAGTAATAATGCATGGTGAAGCGTTATTTGTGAACGAGCGCCAGAATATGGGAATATTATATTTCCTTCGTGGTTAAAACCCGGTACACCTCTACGCCTCTGTTTGTGTAAACAGTAAAAAGAACTTCCTCTGCTTGGAAATGCAGTGAGAATAGCTTTCATAATTCACAAACACACGCGCCCTGCATGTATGCTTCACCATGCAACATGAAATATTGCAGTAATGCATGGTGAAGAGTCCATTGCGAACGAGGGTCAGAATATGGGATTATCATAATTACTTCGTGGTTGAAAGCCGGGACACCCCTGCGCCTCTGCTTGTGTAAACAGTGAAAAGATTTTTCTTTCCATAATGCAGTGAAAATAGCTTTCATGATTCAAAAACACACGCACGTGTACGTATGCTTCACCATGCAACTTGAACTATTGCAGTAATAATGCATGGTTAAGCGTCAATTGTGAACGAGCGTCGGAATAAGGGATTATAAAATTGCTTCGTGGTTGAATGCCGGTACACTCCTACGCCTCTGGTTGTGTAAACATTGAAAAGAACTTCCTCTCCTTCGAAATGCAAGGAAAGTAGCTTTCATGATTCACAAACATACCCGCCCTGTACGTATGCTTCACCAAGGAACATGAGATGTTGCTGTAATAATGCATGGTCAAGCGTGCATTGCGAACGAGCGTTAGAATATGGGATTATCATAATTGCTCTGTGGTTGAAAGCTGGTACACCCCTATGCCTCTGCTTTTGTAAACAGTGAAATGATTTTTCTCTCCTTGAAATGCAGGTAATATAGCTTTCATATTTCACAAACAGACATGCCCTGTACATATGCTCCACCATGCAACATGAATTATTGCTGTAATAATGCATGGTGAAGAATCCATTGCGAACGAGGGTCAGAGTATGGGATTATCATAATTACTTCATGGCTGAAAGCTAGTACAACCTTACGCCTCTGTTTGTGTAAACAGTGAAAAGAACTTCCTCTGCTTGGAAATGCAGTGAAAATAGTTTTCATAATGCACAAACACACACGCCCTGCGTGTATGCTTCACCATGCAAAATGAAATATCGCAGTAATAGTGCATGGTCAAGCGTACATTGCGAATGAGGGTCAGAATATGAGATTATCATAATTACTTCGTGGTTCAAAGCTGGTACAACCCTACGCCTGTGCTTGTGTAAACAGTAAAAAGATTTTTCTCTCCTTGAAATGCAGTGAAAATAGCTTTCATGATTCAAAAACACACGCACCTGTACGTATGCTTCACCATGGAACATGAAATATTGCAGTAATAATGCATGGTCAAGCGTTCATTGCGAACGAGCATTAGAATATGGGATTATCATAATTTCTTTTTGGGTAACAGCCGGTACACCCCTACGCCTCCGCTTGTGTAAATAGTGAAAAGAACTTCCTCTGCTTGGAAATGCAGTGAAAATAGCTTTCATGAATCACAAACACACATGTCCTGTGTGTATGCTTCACCATGCAACATGAAATATTGCTGTATTGATGCATGGTGAAGAGTGCATTGTGAACGAGGGTCAGAATATGAGATTATCATAAATACTTCGTGGTTCAAAGCTGGTACAACCCTACGCCTGTGCATGTGTAAACAGTGAAAAGATTTTTCTCTCCTTGAAATGCAGTGAAAATAGCTTTCATGATTCAAAAACACACGCACCTGTACGTATGCTTCACCATACAACATGAAATATTGCAGTAATAATGCATGGTGAAGCATGAATTGTGAACGAGTGCCAGAATATAGAATTATTATAATTGCTTCGTGCTTGAAACTTGGTAACCCCCACGCCTCCGCTTGTGTAAATAGTGAAAAAAACTTCCTCTGCTTGGAAATGCAGTGAAAATAGCTTTCATGAATCACAAACACACATGTCCTGTACGTATGCTTCACCATGGAACACGAAATGTTGCAGTAATAATGCATGGTCAAGCGTATAATGCGAACGAAGGTCAGAATATGGGAATATCATAATTATTTCGTGGTTGAAAGCCGGTACACCCCTATGCCTCTGCTTGTGTAAACAGTGAAAATATTTTTCTCTCCTTGAAATGCAGTGAACATAGCTTTCATGATTAAAAAACACACGCACCTGTACGTATGCTTCACCATGCAACAAGAAATAATGCAGTAATAATGCATGGTGAAGCGTCAATTGTGAACTAGCGCCAGATTATGGGACTAATATAATTGCTTCGTGGTTCAAACCCAGTACACCCCTGTGCCTCTGCTTGTGAAAAATGTGAAAAGAAATTTCTCTGCTTGGAAATGCAGTGAAAATAGCTTTCATGAATCACAAACACACATGTCCTGTACGTATGCTTCACCATGCAACATGAAATATTGCAGTAACAATGCATGGTGAAGCATCAATGACCGGCTGAACCGGAGAGGGGGTGGTGTTCTCATTGCTGTCCGCAATACCTTGTGTTCCACTTTTTTATTCCACGACGACACCCTCGAACTAACATGGATCTGTGTGCGAAACCGCACAGTTATGGCTGTATTTGGTATCTGCTACAGGCCTCCCGACAGTCCGAATTCTTTCTGTTCATTACTCGAGCGCGCCTTAACTAAAGTCAAAGAAAATCTTCCCGATGCCTCTATCTTTTTGTTCGGCGACTTTACCTACCCTTCAATCAGCTGGCCCCTCCTCTCCACTCCAAACGCCTCCCCAACAAACGAAGCTAATCAGTTCACCCACCTTACTCTAGACTTTAACCTGCACGAAGTCATATCATGCCCCACTGGAGGGAACAGCCCTCTAGATCGTTTACAAACCGCGTACCCTGATGATGTAAATAGTGTAACGGTGTTACCTGGTATCAGTTATCATAGCGTTTTGCACATTTGCTTATCCTTGCCTCTCATAAAAAAGTCACCCGAAACTAAAACGATCACAGATTACAAAAGAGGAAACTACGAAGCCATAAATATGGGACTAGCCCAATTCCACGAAACCTTCCGGCATTCCTACCGAAATCGTACCGTCAATGCTAACTGGGAACTGTTCAAAAAACAAGCTCATAAGTCTCAAAAATATATTTATCCCTACTATTCTTATCAAAACCGACTCACTCAATCAGTGGTTCACTAAACGCCTAAAATCCTTACTCAACAGAAAAAAACGCCTATACCGATCAGCGAAACTACGCAACAATACCTGACGCCTGGAAAAAATATCGCCTATGCGCCGATCAGTACATGAAAGAGGTAGCTGAAGGAAAAGGTAATTACTTCTAAGTGGATCTGCTATCTATCCTAAAATCAAGTCCTAATATGTTTTGGCGTTTGCTTTCACCAAAGTCAAGTAGCGACCAAATACAACTTGTTGATTCAGGAGGTCAACCAATAAACAGTGAGGATTGCGCATCCGTCCTTAACGACTCCTTTGCATCAACATTAAACCCCGCCAATAGCACTGCCGTCTCGCCCTCTCCGTTCAGTTCCCCTCGAGAACTCTTTCATTCGACGTAAATCCTGATGGAATTTCTAACTTTATTCGTAATCTTAAATCTTCTTCGTCGGCTGGCTGTGACTGTACCACCACCAAGCTTTTGAAAAACACTGTCCATTATTCTAGCCTATTACTTTCTCTGATATTTTTGCAATCCTTAGAGCTGGGCACCGTTCCAGACGAGTGGAAAAAATCCCAGATTATACCCATCTTTAAGTCAGGTAACCGATCAATCCCAGCTAATTACCGTCCAATTTCTTTACCGTGCATTTGTTCTAAACTATTTGAGCACATTATAGCATCAAGTCTCATGAGCCACCTTAAAACAATTAATTTCTTCCATCCACTTCAACACGGCTTTCGCAAACATTTTTCCTGTAGTACCCAGCTCGCCGAATTTACGCACGACTTACTTAATTCCATGGATAATAACCTTCAGACAGACGCCATTTTTCTGGATTTTGCAAAAGCCTTCGACCGCGGACCTCACAATCACCTGAATCGCAAGCTAACTTCTCTTGGTATTCCTCCGAATTTATTAAGCTGGATTAAGCACTTTTTGACGGGACGCATGCAGTTCACGTTAGCTAATAACTGTCAATCAGCATTTGCTAAGGTAACATCCGGCGTGCCACAAGGTGCCGGTTTATCGCCCTTTCTGTTCCTCATCTACTATAATGACTTGCCGGCTAACATTAAATCTAATATCCGACTTTTCGCTGACGATTGCGTAATCCACACCATCATTAATAGCGGTTCTGATGCTAATAAGCTACAACGCGACCTCGACTCAATTGCTTCATGGTGCAACAAATGGCTCATGCCCCTAAACATAGATAAGTGCAAATCATTATCATTTACCCGTAAGCGTGCCGTACTTGCCAACATATATTCTATTAACGCCATGCCCATAGCTTCCTTATCATGCTACAAATATCTTGGCGTCCACTTGACTTCATCGCTATCCTGGATCACCCACATCGATTCCATCTGCTCTACAGCATCCCGTACACTCGGCTACCTTCAACGCAACCTGAAGTGCGCAGCCTCCGACGTAAAAAAATTAGCTTTCATCACCTTCGTACAACCTAAACTTGAATATGCTTCAGCAATCTGACATCCTTCACAAGCCTACCTAACAAGTAAATTAGAGTCCATTCAAAATCGCGCAGCTCGCTTAATATCTTCGCAATACTCACACAAAACCAGCGTTACCGAGCTAAAACACTCTCTTTTCCTTCCAGTTCTTGAATCCCGCCGCTTGATAACCCGTCTGTGCCTTCTGCACCGCTTCTACTATCATCCACGCTCAAGACATCAGTTGCTCCAATCTGCTCACAGAACTTCATCGCGCATAAATCACAGCAGGCCCATTGCACGTATAAATGGCCGGACGACAGCATTTATCACCTCATTTTTCCCTAATGCAATAGCCCTCTGGAATGCCTTACCGGATGACTCCGCTTCATGCGCCGACAGAGAAACGTTCCGCGCAAAACTGAACGAACATTTTTTCAAGCCTCTCTCCTGATAATCTCAACTACTTCGTGTTTATCGCCAATCGTTTTAGAATTGTACTTACTTTTGCTCTGCAATTGTTTAACATATGTAAAGCATTGTGTATTTTTTTTATCTTGTTCTAGTTCGTTCATGTGATTTCTTATTCCTGTCTCCTGCGCAAACATATTTGCTTTTATTCATTTATTTATTTATTTATTTATTTATTTATTTACTTATCCTGTTGAACATTGTACCCTATCCTGTCTCTGTCCCCCCTTATGTAATGCCTTCGAGCCTTTAAGGACGAAATAAATGAAATGAAATGAAATTGAAAATCAACTATGAACGAGCGCCAGAATATGGGATTATTATAAATGCTTCGTGGTGGAAACCCCGTAACCCCTACGCCTCTGTTTGTGTGAACAGTGAAAATAACTTCCTCTGCAGGTAAATGCAGTGAAAATAGCTTTCATAATTCACAAACGCATGCGCCCTGCGTGTATGCTTCACCATGCACCATGAAATATTGCTGTAATAATGCATGGTGAAGAGTCCATTGCGAACGAGGGTCAGAATATGAGATTATCATAATTACTTCGTGGTTGAAAGCTGGTACAACCCTACGCCTATGCTTGTGTAAACAGTGAAAAGATTTTTCTCTCCTTGAAGTGCAGTGAAAATAGCTTTCATGATTCAAAAACACACGAACCTGTGCGTATGCTTCACCATGCAACATGAAATATTGCAGTAATAAAGCATGGTGAAGCATCAATTGTGAACGAGCACCAGGATATGGAATTATTATAATTGCTTCGTGTTTGAAACCCGGTAACCCCCACGCCTCTGTTTGTGTAAACAGTGAAAAGAACTTCCTCTGCTTGGAAATGCAGTGAAAATAGCTTTCATAGGTCACAAACACACGCGCCCTGCGTGTATGCTTCACCATTCAACATGCAATATTGCAGTAATAATGCATGGTCAAGCGTTCATTGCGAACGAGCGTTAGAATATGGGATTATCATGATTGCTCTATGGTTGTAAGCCGGTACACCCCTACTCCTGTGCTTGGGTAAATAGTGAAAAGAACTTCTCTGCTTGGAAATGCCGTGAAAATAGCTTTCATGAATCACAAACAAACATGTCCTGTACGTATGCTTCACCATACAACATGAAATATTGCTGCAATAGTGCATGTTGAAGGGTCTATTGCGAACGAGGGTCAGAATATGGGATGATCATAATTAATTCGTGGCTCAAAGCTGGTACAAGCCTATGCCTCTGTTTGTGTAAACAGTGAAAAGAACTTCCTCTGCTTGGAAATGCAGTGAAAATAGCTTTCATAATTCACAAACACACACGCCCTGCGTGTATGCTTCACCATGCAACATAAAATATTGCAGTAATAATGCCTGGTCAAGCGTACATTGAGAACGAGGGTCAGAATATGGGATTATCATAATTACTTCATGGTTGAAAGCCATTACACCCGTACGCCTCTGCTTTTGTAAACAGTGAAAAGGTTTTTCTCTCCTTGAAATTCAGTGAAAACAGATTTCATGATTCAAAGACACACGCATCTGTACGTATGCTTCACCATGCAACATGAAATATTGCAGTAATAATGCATGGTGAAGCATCAATTGTGAACGAGCGCTAGAATATGGGATTAATATAATTGCTTCGTGGTTGAAACCTGGTAACCCCTACGCCTCTGTTTGTGTAAACAGTGAAAAGAACTTCCTCTGCTTGGAAATGCAGCGAAAATAGGCTTCATAATTCACAAACATACCCGCCCTGTACGTATGCTTCAACAAGGAACGTGAGATGTTGCAGTAATAATGCGTGGTCAAGCGTTCATTGCCAACGAGTGTTAGAATATGGGATTTTCATAATTGCTCTGTGGTTGAAAGCCGGTACCCCCTTACGCCTCTGCTTGTGTAAATAGTGAAAAGAACTTCCTCTGCTTGGAAATACAGTGAAAATAGCTTTCATGAATCACAAACACACATGTCCTGTACGTATGCTTCTCCATGCAACATTAAATGTTGCTGTAATAATGCACGGTGAAGAGCCCGTTGCGAACGAAGGTCAGAATTCGGGATTATCATAATTACTTCGTGGTGGAAAGCTGGTACAACCCTACGCATCTGCTTGTGCAAACAGTGAAAAGATTTTTCACTCCTTGAAATGCAGTGAAAATAGCTTTCATCATTCAAAAACACACAACCTGTACGTATGCTTCACCATAGAACATGATATGTTGCAGTAATAATGCATGGTCAAGCGTTCATTGCGAACGAGCGTTAGAATATGGGATTACCATGATTACTTCGTGGTTGAAAACCGTTACACCCCTACGCCTCTGCTTGTGTACACAGTGAAAATATTTTTCTCTCCTTGAAATGCAGAGAATATAGTGCGCTAAGCAAAAGCATAATGCGCGAAGCAAAAGATATGATATGAATAAATTTAATTATCTCTCTAAGTCTAAAAATTAGAAAGTGCTTTTCAGGTTTTGCGTGCAAGAAAAATTATTCCATAGGCAGAAAGCATTCAATCCACCAATATGTCTCCTCGCGAGCTCTCTGATTTCTTGGGAAATATAGCTAAAGGCTTGCAAACCAGGTTTATGACGATTATGCCAAAGTCCGTGGTGAAATTAAAGGTGGATTGTGATTTCCAGGAGATATCTTTAGCTGAACTGGCGGATGTGGTGAAGAGCTTACCGCCCGCTGCTCATGGACCTGATGGGGTGACCTTTACAATGATAAAAGTGCGATACAAAATATTTCCACATGAAATTTGTAATATAGTTATTAATTTACTGAAAATTCTTAGATTCTGGCAGAATGGAAGCTTTCCTAAATGATTGCGATACTTAAGAAACAGAGAATGGAGTTTACTCTGGACAACATAAGGCCTATTTCATTGACGTCTAACCTAGTCAAGCTTGTAGAGGAGTCTCGAATGCGCTTATAATGAACCATGTCAATGAATATTCAAAATTAAGCCTCAGACAATTTGGCTTTAGATCAGGATACTCCATTTGCTATGCACATGTGGATGTTGAATGTCGCATACAGCTGGCTCGGCATCGCCGCGAATACTGTGCACTAGTCTCTCTAGACTTAGCTAAAGTGTACGACAAAATGGAGTATCCTATCCTAATCCAGTAAATGCAAGACTATCGCTTTCAAAATTATATAATACCATGGATTACAGATTTTGTGAAAGACAGAGAATTTTATTACTTCTTGAATGGATGCTCTTCTTAAAGATATATGCAGACACGAAGTGTACCTCATGGCTTAGTATTATTTCCTGTTTTATTCAACGTATTACTAAGCTCCATTCCAACTCATTGGGATATCCAAAATTACGTGTATGCAAATGATATTTCTTTTTTTGCAACAAACAGTGATCTGCACTCATTGTATCAGACATTACAGAATTACATGAACGTGCTAGAAGGATGGCTTGACAATATCCATATGTCGTTGAACGTGGAAAAAAAGTGCGCTTCTGCCGTCCTCTTTTAATGATCGTGTCAATATTTCCCTGATGTATCGTACCGAGCTCATTCCGCCGGTCAATTTCCCGAAATACCTCGGCATCGTATATAATAGGACTAAATTGGAAAAGCCCTATAGACTAGGTTAGCTATAAAGCGTCACGTGCCTTGGGGTGGTTACGCAAATTGGGAAACAGAAAAACAGGACTGTGAAGGAGTTCATTCATAGTGATTTACAAGATGTATGTGCGGCCTATTATAGAATTCGGGTGCATATTATTTTCAGGCAGCGTGGCATACAAGATGCAACAGTTAATATTATTAGAAAGAGAAGCTTTGCGCTTGTGTCTTGGACTCCCCAAATATGTGCCAAATAATGTTTTGTATGTAGAAGCACGTCTTCCACCTTTGTTTACACTCGGTTTATAATACTTACAGTTCCAACTTTCTTAAAAATATATAATTCGCCTCTGAGACCAGCGTCTTACGTTTTTATTCAAGAACCAACCTCATTCTACGGAACACATTGGTCTAGACTACACTCCTCTCAGATTAGGTTCGTCCAAGCACTGCTAGAGCCTCTCAATGTATATATTTATCAGATTGCCATAACGAAGATGCCTCATTGAAAATTTAAAATTATATTTGATGATATGTTCCCCTCTTAGCAAAAGAACTGCCCATTCAATATTTAAATAATCGATTACGAGATTACTTGACTCATCTGTCCATAAACAACATTATTGCGACGGATGCATCCGTATTGAACAAAAAGGCTGGAGGTTTCATCTTCTGTGCTTCTCTCGACTGGTCTTTTTCAGTTCGATTACCAGATTACACGCCTATATTTATTGCTGAATTATTTGCTATAACTCAAGTGCTTCGTAAACCTCCTGCAAGCGAATCAGAAGCGGTCATACTTACCAATTCTCTCTCAGTATGCACTGCACTATCTACACCAAGAAATTTTACGTTATTCAGTATGATTAGCAGTTTATTTCCAGCAAACCTGAAAAATTTCACTTGTTATGGATACCTGGTCACTGCAGGATTCATCCAAATGAGATGGCAGACTCGTTAGCCAAAGCATCTTTAAGCGGACCGCTCTTACCTATTTTACTTGATTTCACTTAGATAACAGCACTCAGATATAGAAATGCTTGTTCACATAACGAAATAGAAAAATTATCATTGGATAAAGTCAGAGACTTCGTACATCTAAGATTTTCCTGGAACAAACAATGGTGTGCATCTCGGCAGTTAGAAATTATAATCACCAGATTACGATGCACCTGAATTATTACCTACATAAAACTGGAGTCACAACATCTCCGTTATGTCTCTTTTGCAAGGAATCAGAATCAGTAGATCATTTCTTTTCATCCTGTTAACGATATTCTTATCAAAGGAAAAGATACCTGGTCGAACCAATTGAGAAGCTATGTTTAAAAATAAAGGAGAAAGTAAATTTATCCACCAGAGGAATTACATTAGGTTATAGCCACAGGGAGGTTTACTCTGCCGTGTGTGCGTACATAATGGCAACAAAAAGATTACCTTGTTAGTTTATTGTTATTATTATTTACGGCTACGAGACTACCTGAATGCCTGACTTATAACTAAGACACTTGATGATCCTGCCGCCCAGTTCATGACTGATCCCCCTTTGTGGGCGAGTGCCAGCAAAGCTGAAGGCTCATCATCATCATCATCATCATCATCATCATCATCATCATTGTTTCAATCACGAAGTAAAATGCGAAAGGAGCGCCCACTTCGCCGCTGTCCGACGCTTTTGCACGGGACAAAACATGCAACGCGGATGCGGCGGTCTAACTCATTGCTTTGGTTTGCTCCTCCGCTCCTACGGGAGAAAACATGCAACGCGGATGCGGCGGTCTAACTCATTGCTTTGGTTTGCTCCTCCGCTCCTCTTCCTGCTTTCGCACATGCTTTCTCCTCTCTCGGCGCCTATCACAACGCATAGCGCCATCTTTCGATGCGCATAGATGACATTCAACGCCTGCACTCATGCGCACATGCGCGTAGTGGCGGAAAACGGCAGTGGTGGCGGCAGGGAGCGGCATGGCAGAGCGTGTCATCTGCTAGAGAACCATTTGCAAGGCGGTCTCAGTATGACAACTAGACAGAACGTACATATGCATACTAGTAATGAACACGAAACGAAAACAGCGTACCGCTTTTTTTACACGTAAGCGAAACACTGTTACACTTCTTTAGTTAAAGCAAACGGCAAATATTCTAAAAGAAAACAACAAAGCAGCCGTACACTTGTTTTCCATGCCTGGACGCATAGCCGACTGCAGGAACGGCTTAAGTAAGTTCATACCGATTGCTGGAAAGAACGGCGAGGTGGGTAAATGGACTGCAGAAGTCTTGCTGGCCTTGTCGGTGATGTCTTGCGTCGCTGGCAGTCCCGGCATGCCCTCACGTAATGAGCGACACTGGCGGCAAGACATGACCAGTAGTGTTTTTCTTCGGTTCTCGCGAATGTGCGAAAAAAAATCAAGGTGGCCAGCGGTTGGGTAGTCGTTCACGGCTTGCATAATTTCCGGTCACATTGCCGAAGGCATCACGATAAGGTAGCTGGCCCCGGCAGGAGAGAAGTTCTTCTTCATGAGGACATTGTTATTTAAGAAAAATGACGCTAGTCCACGCCTGAAGACTTTTGGGACGACGCTGGCTGGGCCCTCGACGTATTCCATCATTAGCCTTCTCAGTTCCGGGACGTCTCGCTGTCGCC
Source organism: Rhipicephalus microplus (assembly GCF_043290135.1). Classification (NCBI taxonomy): domain Eukaryota; kingdom Metazoa; phylum Arthropoda; class Arachnida; order Ixodida; family Ixodidae; genus Rhipicephalus; species Rhipicephalus microplus. The sequence goes on from NC_134703.1 coordinate 216,637,749, forward strand.
CAGTGAAGTCGTTGGAACCTATGTTTCTCAAGAAGTACTGATTATCCTGGTCGTCCCGTGGTGGTGAATTGACTTCGGCGCGAGACAGACAGTCGGCATGGAAGTGTTTTCTTCCAGACTTGTACATGACGATAAGGTCGAATGCTTGAAGTCTGGAGCTCCATCGTGTGAGGCGACCCTTAGCGTCTTTCGAGTTAGCTAGCTAGCCCACTCAATGCGTGGTTGTCCCTCACAACTTTGAAAGTACTGGCGTAGAGGTCGGTATGAAACTTTTATGCTTCCCAGATGATGGCAAGGCACTCCTTTTCTGTTGCGTAATATCGGTCTCGGCCAATATTAGCGACTCCTTAGCGTAACTGATAACCCTTTCCGGGCCGTTGGTCTTTTGCACAAGCGCGGCACTGTGTTCTACGCTACTTGCGTCGGTGTGTACTTCTGTTTCGGCGTATTCATCCAAATGCACAAGTAGCGGCAGTGTCTGCAGGCGTCTTTTGAGTTTCTGAAATTCTTCAATTTGCACTGTTTCCCATTTCAATTCGATGTCATTCGTCGGGAATGGCGTTATTGGCTCGGCGATCTGTCAAAAGTCTTTGACAAAGCGCCTGTAATAGACGCACAAGCCGAGAAATCGGCGCACGAATGATTTCTCGGCCGTCGGGTGACGGGAAAGCGACGATGGCAGCTCTTTTCTGCGGGTGTGCGCACACTCCAGTCTTGCTGATCACGTTAGCCGAAAGCAGGAGCTCCTTGTACGCGAAGCGGCATTTGTCTGGCTTTAGGGTAAGCACAGAGCTCCTGATCGCTTGAAGTATGGATTCGAGGCGCTGGAGGTGTTCGTCGAAGCTCGATGAAAACACAACGACATCATCTGAGTAAACGAGGCAAGTCTACCACTTGAAGCCAGCCGGGTTCCTATCAATGACTCGTTGGAAAGTCACTGCTGCTGATCAGAGACCAAACGTCATGACCTTGAACTCGAACAGGCCGAGGTAGTCTTCAGGTTCATCGAAGAAAAATATTTCGCATTGTGAAGATGATGTAGGGCGTCGTGTATCCTTGGGAGTGCGTACACGTCCTCCTCCATGATTTTTTTTTTCATGCGGTGATAGTCGACGCTGAAGCGTAGAGTTCTTTCCTTATTTTTCACTAGCCCCACCGGTGACGCCCATGGACTCTTTGAAGGCTGAATGATGTCGTCGCGTAGCATCTCGTCGACTTGTTTCTTTATGGCCTCGCCTTCTCGCGTCAACACTCTGTACAAACACTGACGGAGTGGCCTGGTATTTTCTTCTGCTACGATTCGATGGTTCGTGACAGGAGCCCGTCAAATTCTTGACGATGACGAAAAGCAGTTCTCTTAATTCAGGAGCAAGTTCTTGACCTGTTCTTGTTCATGCGTCCTAAGGCTCGGACTAAAGTCGAAAGCCGGTTGAAGTGCTTGAGTCATCGTATTGCATTCAGTAGAATCAGTTACGGCAGAAACGTTGTAAGCAAGCATCGTACATTTCCTCACGTGCTTTAACGCACCGCTGAAGTTCGTAAGCATCACTCTTGTGGCGCCACCCCGCAGCTCGGCTATTCGTCTCGCGACGTGAATTTCGCGGTTGATGAACAGGTGCTGGCCGCCTTCAACAATGACTTGCTTTTCTGTAGATTCTTGAGTGCCGACGGAATGCTAATGCTGGACGTGGGAGGAATGGTGACTTGCTCTTCCAGCACATTCCAGACGAAGACGAAGAAGTGTGTTTTGAATAAGTGCTACTTTTGTTAACTCCTGCGTATTTCTGTGGCAATTTAAGTCTTTTGATCGGTTTTCGCTGCTTCCTTGTAGGGGATGAATGTAAACCACCCCGGGCACCTGCTGTCACCAGTGGCGTCAGCGGCAGCCGCCTTTAGGAAGCGGATTGCACAAGTGAGCGACAGAGAGAGTAAAGATACTCATGCTTACTCTATGACCAGTGATGGCGTTTCATATGACGGTTTCCAATTTGTATGGAGCCACAAAACGAAGAGGAGGAACAAGATGCCATCCTCATCTTCAAGTATTCAAACTGTAAGCGAAACGCCAAAGTCGAACACTTATACCATGCTGTTTCTGCCTAAACTTCCGACCGTCAGCATGAGACGCCTTAAGAGATAGTCTGTGTCGAGGTCTCTGGAAACGCTCGTGCCAAATGAGATCACGGACATAAGAGAGAACGCCAGAAAAAATATGCTGGCTGTTGATGTCCTGCGCGCAAGTGTTTAGGCGTTCTGTGCAGTGTTACTGACTTAGATCACAATCAGGTGCGCTCTCATGTTCCCTTGGAATCTGATGTAGCAACCGGCGTGATCTACGACATAGTTGTGGCTCTTTCAAATAACGACTTACAAGTTCTTGTCAAGTCAAAAACTGATACTCCCATTGTTGATGTCACCCGGCTGGGCGAGTCTCACTGTGTGGAGATTGCGTTTACGAGCACATACCTCCCCTCTCATGTTAAGATGGGCTACTTCAGACATGCTGTGCGGCATTTTATTCCAAAGCCTCTCCAGTGCCGTAAATGCATAAAAATTTGACATGTGAGCAGCGTCTGTGATAATTCGGCGGTCTGCCACCGCTGCGCCGAGCCCCATGCTGCGGATAAGTGCGTAGCTACTGTCAATAAAGGCTCCAATTGCAATGGATCCTATGAAGCCACATCTAAGTACTGCCCGCGTATTCAGAAAGAAATTGCCGTCTTGAAGGAGATAGTGCCCGATCAATCATCTCATCGAAAACCCACAGCTAAAGTCAGAAGGCGTCGTTCACGTCGACGTCGGTCTTAGAGGACGCCCGCTAACTCCTCTATGCGTTTGCCAGCTTCCTCATCATTACCACCTTCTTTACCTTTCAGACCAGAAGCTGTGGGAAATACTATAAAGTACAAGGCCAGTGAGCATACCCTATCTGCGACAGAGTGGCCTGCACTTCAAAGGGAAGCAGCATCAAGCGACCCCGCAGGGGCGCCTGTTAAAGCAGGCGTTTGGTGTGTAGCGACACCACGGACCCGAGCTAACGGGGGAGTTTCTACTCTCTCCCACGCCTAGCCGTGCGTGGCTTTGCCGTGTCCGGGGAAAAGGGGATCCTGGGGGTTGAGCTGACGCTGGGTGATTGGACCTTCAAGGCCCCCCGGCAGAGGCAACACACCCCTTTGGCCCCGGATTCACGTAGACGCCACCCCTGGGCTGACCCACCCAGGGGAAATCGGTAGTCGCCTTTTCCTATTTCTCTCTCTCTCTAGATCTTAGTCTTTTCTCGTCTTCAAATCTATCCTGTCTTCTTCTCTCTTCCATTTACTTCCGATTTTTCCTGGCGGCAAGGGTTAACCTTGTGTGTGTGCTCTCTCTTAGGCACAATACATTTGGTTATAGCGGCTGTGTACAGCTGACGTTGACATGCCTCATATATATTTAGGACTTGTCACGTCCCCGTGTTGGGCTCCATGGTGGGCGGCTGGCATGGCTGCCGAACTCACATTTAGTTTATGGCTTTTTCTTCTCTCCCTTCATTGCATGATCGTCCTCTCCCGAAGAGAGGGCGCACCGAAGACTTTTGCAAGTATTTCAGCAAACCGAAAGAAACCTTTCCCCGCTACCATGTAATTCATTGTGAAACCGCTGAAAAGAACGCCAGAACTATTTCGCCTTTCGTTGTTTCCAAATGCCTCACCACTACACTTGGACCAGGTTACCAGGCTACAAGAATGGCCAGTGGGGATCTCCTCCTCGAGTCAGAGCCAGTACGAAAACCTCTCAAAACTAGAATCGTTTGGAAACATACCTATCTCAATTACACCACACCGCTCACTCAACACTTCCCGAGGCGTTGTATCTGATCAAGACTTGCTTGACCTGACTGAAGGTGAGCTCCTCGAGGGCTGGAAGGACCAGCAGGTGACACAAGTACAAAGAATCAAAATTAGGCGTGATAAGAAGGAAATTCCAACAAAACACATAATTGTGACATTTTGCACCAGCACCCTACCTGAACATCTCGAAACAGGATACTTGAAGTTGAATGTGAGACCTTACATTCCCAACCCACGACGTTGCTTCAAATGCCAGCGTTTTGGTCACGGCTCTCAGAGTTGCCGCAGCCAACTCACCTGCGGAAAGTGTGCCACCACAGGATACGCTACAGACGAGTGTAAGGTGGAGGATGGGGCCCACTGCGCAAACTGCGATGGTGCCCATCCCACATACTCCCGAACCTGTCCAACATGTAAAAAGGAAAAAGAAATTGTTACAATCAAAATCACACAAAACATTACTTTTCGAGAAGCCCGTCGACAAGTATCTGGGCTTTTCACAAACAAACCATCGTTTTCCGATGTAGTGCAACAGGGGGCAGCACTACAACGGCCTGCGGCAACTGCCCATGCCAGGCACAGTGTGCCCAGGCGATCGCCAATGCCCCCACCCACGGCGGGAACAGCCAAGGCTGCCCTGCCACTCGTCCCTACGGCGACAACCAAGGCCGCTGAAAGCTCTTGCAGCGGCCAGGGTATCCCAGCACCAAAGGAGGTTCCTTCGACCTCTAGCCCAAGAGGACCGAAGGTTTCGCCCCCCGAGGTGAAGGAGACCCCAGGGTCGGCCGATATGAAGGCCTCGTCTCACCAGGCGAGGTCCCAAGCCCAAAACTTCAGCTCGCAAATTCGGGTATGCAGTGCCTCTGAGGAGGCAATGGACACCACGGCACCCCTGGTGCAGAAAGATCGGCGTAGCTCCCTGGAGCGCGCCAAACGAAATAAAAAGCCAATAACGGGGCCCGGCGACGGCCCTGTTCTTTGAGTCTTAACGCTTAGCTTAAGAAGCAGACACACCCATTGTTCCTTACACACAGCACTACGTTACCTCCAATACGGCAACACAAATAATACATTAGAACGTCAGAAGACTCCTTAGAAACCTCGATGATGTTCAAGAGCTCTTTTGCAAACATTCGCCGAAAGTGCTGTGTGTACAGGAAACTCATTTAAAATCTAAAAACACGAATTTTTTGCGTCGGTATGTTCTCTTCCGAAAGCACAGAGATGATGCTGCGGCATCATCCGGCGGTGTAGCCATTATTGTTAATCAAAAAGTAGCATGCACACATTTACCACTTCAAACAACACTAGAGGCAGTGGCTGTTCGAGCAGTTCTTTTCAACAAGCTTGTCACCATCTGCTCTCTGTACATACCCCCACACCACCGTCTTGGAAAACGAGAATTCGAGTCCTTAATAGACCAACTACCCGAACCTTATCTGGCCCTTGGTGACCTGAATGCTCATAGCAGTCTATGGGGTGATTCTCGCTGCGACGCACGAGGTCGTCTCATTGAACAGTTCCTTTTTTCCTCCGGCGCCTGTCTGTTGAATAGGAAAGAGGCAACATATTATAACCTTGCAAACAATACTTACTCCTCCATAGACCTCAGTATCGCATCTCCTTCACTTGTACCATTACTTCAGTGGAAAGTCATGAATAACCCATACGGAAGTGACCATTTTCCTTTGGTTTTGAGTACACCAATAATGCATGAATGTCCTCCACATGTTCCCAAATGGCTGATAAACAAAGCTGACTGGGAACAATTTCAAAAAGTTACTCACCTAAGTTGGACCGAAATATGCGGATTAGGCATAGATGAAGCTGTGCAGTACTTCCCGGCCTTTCTTACTGACGCAGCAGCCAAGTGCATTCCACAAACGTCTGGACTTCCCGGCAAACGACACGTCCCGTGGTGGAACACTGAGTGTCAGAATGCGCGAAAGGAACAGAACAGGGCATGGAGGTTGCTGCGGAACTCGCCGACAGCGGAAAACCTTGAGATCTTTAAGAAAATAAAATCTCGAGGCAGGAGAACGCGCCGGCAGGCCAGAAGAGAAAGTTGGCACAAGTTTTTATCAGGGATAAATTCATATACACAAGAGGCCAAAGTCTGGAACATGGTCGGTAGGATAGCAGGAAAACAAGTACACACACTTTCACTCGTAAACACTCAGGGTGATACCTTGGAAGATCAGGCAAACTTCCTCGGTGCACACTTTGAACGGGTATCCAGCTCGTCCCACTATACTGACACTTTCCAAAAATACAGAACAGGAATAGAAAAGCAGTAACTAGAACACAAATCCACTAGATATGAGGCATATAACCAAGCTTTCAGTCTAGCTGAGCTCCGAACATCTCTAAACTCCTGCAGTACTTCTGCCCCAGGTTCTGACCGTGTGGTGTATGAAATGTTAAAAAACCTACCAGCCGAAACACGAAAAACCTTACTTTGTTTATACAATGCTATCTGGTTTTCTGGCACTATCCCTACCTCCTGGAAAGAGGCTATTATTTTTCCCAATTTGAAAGAGGGCAAGGACCCTTCTTTAGCTTCAAGTTATAGGCCTATTGCACTTACAAGCTGCTTTTGCAAAGTATTCGAAAAAATGATAAACTGCCGACTTCTACATATTCTTGAAACAAACAATTTGCTCGACCCATTTCAGTGCGGGTTTCGAGAAAGTAGATCCACCACAGACCACCTCGTTCGTATCGAGGCACAGATAAGAGACGCCTTCGTCCATAAACAATATTTTCTTTCTGTGTTCCTCGATATCGAAAAGGCGTATGATGCAACATGGCATTTCGGAATTCTAAGAGACCTGTCCCACCTTGGTGTGCGCGGAAGGATGTTTCATATAATCGAAAGTTACCTGTCAAACCGGACATTCCGTGTCCGTCTAGGCAGTGTGCTCTCCCAAACATTTGTCCAGGAAACAGGCGTGCCACAAGGTGGTGTGCTTAGTTGCACACTTTTTATCATCAAAATGAATTCTTTGCACTTGTCCATTCCCCGCATGATGTTCTATTGTACATATGTCGACGACGTTCAGCTTGGCTTCAAGTCATGCAACTTAGCCATGTGTGAGCGGCAGGTTCAGATGGGTTTAAATAAGGTCTCCGAATGGGCAGACGAAAACGGATTTCGACTTAACCCACAAAAAAGCACGTGTGTCTTGTTCTCTCGAAAGAGAGGCATGCACTCGGAACCTGACATACGGCTGAACGGGCAACGTCTGTCCGTCAAAACCGAGCATAAATTCTTAGGCTTAATCTTGGAAAACAAGTTGACCTTCGTACCGCACATGAAGTATTTAAAAACAAAATGTTTAAAAGCCATGAATGTTATAAAAGTGTTCTCACGTACTACGTGGGGTAGTGATAGGCAATGCCTCATGAACCTCTATAGAAGCCTTATTCGTACCCGCTTAGATTATGGGTCCGTTGTCTATCAGTCTGCCACTCAAAGTGCCTTGAAGATGCTTGACCCCGTGCACCATTTGGGCATCCGCCTTTCTACGGGTGCTTTTCGCACCAGCCCCGTAGAAAGCCTTTATGTTGAGTCAAATGAGTGGTCGCTTCATTTGCAGAGAACTTACATGTCCTTTGTTTATTTCCTTAAGGTGAAAGCAGACAAGAAGCACCCCTCATACTCTACAATTAATGATTTGTCGAGCTCAACTCTGTTTCAAAACAGGCCTTCGATGAGGCAGCCCTTCTCAATTCGCCTGAAGTGTCTAGCTGAAGAAACTGAAGTGTCACTTGAACACAGTTTAATGGCTCCTGTAGCATACCCGCCACCGTGGCAGTGGCAGACTATAGACTGCGATGTGTCTTTCCTAGAGGTTACAAAACATGCACCTATTGCCCATATCCGAACATACTTTCTGGAACTTCAACACAAATACACATGTCCTGAGTTCTTCACAGATGCCTCCAAGACTAGCTCCTCTGTGTCCTACGCTGCTGTCGGCCCATCCTTTTCGGATGCTGGCCCTCTACATCCACGCACAAGTACCTTCACAGCGGAAGCTTACGCGATACTGGTGGCAGCTAAACACATCAAACAATTACAAATACAAAAAGCAGTAATTTATACAGACTCCCTCAGTGTGGTAACGGCTCTGCACAGTCTTAAAAAACAAAAAAACCCAGTCCTTGTCTCACTTTACTCCATTTTGTGCACACTCTACACGCACAAACAACATGTTGTAGTGTGCTGGGTGCCAGGGCACCGTGAGATCCAAGGCAACGTGAGGGCGGATCAGCTCGCTGCATCCGTCCATGAGAGCACCGCCATTACATCCATATCAATCCCGGCCCTTGATCTTAAGCCGTCTCTCAAACTAAACCTCAGGGACTACTGGCAGAGCAAGTGGGATACACACACACAAAACAAACTACACGTTATCAAGCCACACTTCGGCCATTGGCCACCAGTATCAAAATCACGTCTAACAGAGGTAACATTAACAAGACTCAGGATAGGGCACACATACACGACACACACACTTCTTTTATCCGGTGGTGATCCACCATTGTGTGATAAATGTGGTGAGGCTTTAACAGTTCTTCACGTTTTAATCCAATGTAAACAGTTAGACACTCTAAGAAGACAACACTTCCCATTACCCTACCGACAACATATACCTTTACACCCTGATATGTTTGTCGGTAGGGAACCACTTTTCACCCATAAATCATTGTTAGCTTTTTTAAGAGATGTTAATTTTTACCATGTATTATACCCAGGCATTGCGTAGCGTGACCTCTCAAGAGAGGTCGCTACTGCTGTGATTACATTTAAAAGCACTTGCCTCGCAGCCCTTGGACACAAGGGCACTGATGAGGCAAGTGTGCTAGTGCCAAATATTTTTACATGTTTTTATTATCAAAACCTTTGTCACCCTTTTTAATATGCATATCACGCCACTGTCATGTCTTTAATACTTATGTTTTTACCCGCATTATCGCGAGGAATTTTAAGGCCCCTATACAGCCACGCAACATATCATTGTCCGCATCTCTATACTCATTGAAATGGCGCTCTTTGGCCATCAATTGGCCCTTGCGCCATAAAACACCACACATCATCATCAGCATCAAGCGAACCGGTGGAGTTTCATGACGGCCAGCTCGGGATCCCAAATCAAAATCTTTCTAACCAAGACAGGCAAGTGACTGCAATCGTGCAATCAATAATTGCCACGATTCGCACGCTACTGAGCAGCATACAATATCCGTCTGCTAAGAGGGCACTACAAATACTGGGTGCACTGAATCCGGTGCTTGCTAACATCGTATAAGCACAATGGCTCAACAAAATCTTTTCTTCCGCATTGAGGTTAAAAGTGCGTCGATTTTTCAATGGAATGCCAGAGGCATTAAGTCCCTTATCTCGGACTTTGGCCAAATTGTTCGGGGCAATAAATTCCCGATACTTGTCATGTGTGAACTAAACGTATCAACGCTTTGTAGATTGCCTGGTTATGAAGCTTTTTGTTCAGCCGCTTGCGAAGAAGGAAGCAAAGTAATTGCTTACATCTGCACAGACTTTACTTATGTTTCACTCTCGGTAAGTTCAAATGCCGAAAGTCAGTACGTGTGTCTTCGTGTAAAAAAGTATGCTGTTTTGTTCACACTCAATGGCGAATATATATCTCCGTCAGCGCGATTTGACTGCGACATAATGAAAAACATCCTAATGAAGACAAATGGGTCTTGGATATTCTCCGGTGACTTCAACGCCAAAAACTGGCTTTGGGGGAGCACTAGGATGAATGACAGAAGCAGAAATATTGTTACATTCGCTTCCGACTACAACCTGTCCATCATGAACGATGGTACCCCAACATATTTGCGAGGTCTCACGTATGGCAGTTGCCTTGACCTGACATTGGTGTCACAATGCTTTTTTCACAAAGCTAAATGGTTTGGCGATAGTGAGAATCATAGGAGTGATCACATATCCACCTACGTGAAGATCTATGGAATCAGAAAAAAGATTCTCTTCCGGTGTTGTAATTGGCACTGACTGGTCAATTTTTACATCTCGTGTTGAAGACGCTTGCCAAGAAGCCCTTGCCTGCAGCCTGAACAATACCATTGCGGAAGCTATGCAAGCGTCCAAATGTAAGTTATCATTCTCGTCTAAAATAACACAGTTCAACATTGAACTGGAAAGATTACGGGCTATACGAAGGCGTGCTGAACGATGATACAGACGCACAAAATCAATTTATGACCAGAGGGAAGAAAGACGGCTCCAGAAAAAGATTGAACGACGCATTGACAAGCTGGAGAGCGAACGCTGGAAAGCATTCTGTGAATCTCTAAAACCTCATAAGCCGATGTCACATATCTGGAGTACAGTTCATGGTCTTCGCTCCTCTCCGCAACAACGGCACCCTTTTAAAGCTTCGGCACTTCTTCATAGAAAAACAGAACTAGAGGTGGCTGAAGAATTTTGCTCGAGACTTGTCGGGAATATTATCAATGAGAGCATCGACACCGTGATTGTTCCCGAGACTCGATTACCTGAAATGGACATTCTACTCACCATGGAAGATCTGAAATGTGCGTTAGTCGCTTCTAAGCGCACGTCCTCGCCAGGTCCTGATGGTATTACTTATAGTGCGTTGAAACATCTTGGACAAAAAGCCAGAAGAGAACTTTTAACACGTGTAAATAAATCCTGGCGCAGCGGCAGTCTTGCCCGAGAATAGAAAATAGGTCGAATAATACCACTTCTGAAATCGGGAAAATCTCCATTGGACTTGACAGCCTATCGACATATTGCCCTCACAAGCTGCCTCGGAAAAGTGATGGAAAGAATGGTTCTGTTTCGTCTTGAGTGGTACTTGGAACGATACACCAACTACTCTTCTTGCATGACAGGCTTCCGTCGGGGCCGCTCCTCCATCGACTGTGTCCTTGACTTATCCACATTTGTTCAGCAAGAAAAAAATTGGCAGATCCGACGTACAGTGGGGATTGATGATATGCAAAGCACGAATGAGAAATGTTTACATGTAACATTAAAATCGACATAACGCTACGAGGTGGAGGTAAATGATGCCGTACATGACTTCCGTGTCGTGATTATCATCTTTGATTACCTTCATTATCTATTCATGTCACGTGATACCAAATTTAGTATATAAGGAGCTGGCGAAACGCCCACGAGCACTCTATGAGCATGGTATGTCGTCATGTTCTTACATGAGACGCGTGTCAGGATTATCATGTTTGCACCAGTCATATGTTTCGTCATCCATTGACGTCACGTAACACCAAATTTAATATATGTGGAGCTAGCAAAACGGCCGTGACCGCATCATGAATAGTCCAGTATACTCCTAAGTAGCGCTGACGCGCGCGCACGCTGGGCACATCGACACTACGTTAGCAAAGCGCGAGCTCTTCATAGTCTGACGCCAGGTGCGACCAGCGTCTGTCGGCGTGGCTCGACGGCAACCAGGACAAAATGCGACTTGCTGCATTTCGCGCCAATGCGTTACCCAGACAACACTGCGTCTCCCTCTTTTCGTGACGGAGGGGCGCGCTAAAATGTGCATTCGTCAAAGCAACGCAGTGCGGCGTGCGCCTGCGAGTATATGGCAGGACCGGTGCCTGGCATGGCAACGCCGGCGTGACGCAACAAAATGAATGCCGCCGACTGCGCGCACCGCGTCACGTCGAAATGTATTGGCGCCTTGGGTGTGGCATGTAATCATGTTCTCACATGACAAGCATCTCATGATTATCATGTTTGCATCAGTCACATACATTCGTCGTCTATTGGCGTCACGTAATACAAAATTGGGCATATGTGAAGCTAGCGAAACGGTCGCGAGCGCATCCTCAGTGTGACATGTAGTCATGTTGTTACATTACATGCATGTCGTGATTATCATGCTTGGATTTGTCATTTACATAAGTCGTCCGCTCGCATCTCGTAATACCGCGTTTGGTACATGTGAAGCTAGTGGAACGGCCACGAGCGCATCGTGAGCGTAACATGTAGTCATGTTGTTACATGACACGCATCTCATGTTTATCATGTTTACACCAGTATCATACCTTCGTCATCCATTCGCGTCCCATAATACGAAATTTAGTATAAGTGAAGCTAGCGAAACAGCTGCCAGTGCATCATGAGCGTGGTATGTAGTCATGGCGTTACATGACATGCATTTAATGATTATCATGTGTACACCAGTCACATGCTTTCCTCATTCATTCACGTACTGTGATACTAAATTTGGTATATGTGACGCTAGCGAAACAGCAAGGAGCGCATCATGAGCGTGGCATGTAGTCATGTCGATACATGATTTTCCTGCTTGCAATGACTTGCATTGCATGCATGACATGCATAAAATGAAATGCAGTTCATTACATGTAAGCGATTCTTTACATGCATGCAATGATTTTCATGCTAGGGTCTGTCGCTTGTGTTCGCCATACAATCATGCCATGCTACACCAGTTTTGCAAAATGCCATGTGAGTGAACCCCCGCAAGAGCTGCAGAACCATGAAATGTAAATCATGATATTCATGGCATACATATCATTATTTTCATGTTATGACTAGTCACTTGTGTTCTTCATACAGTCATGTTTTGCCATTCTAAGTTTGGAATCGATACCATTATCAAAACAGCAAAGGAGAGCGAAAAAACGTAGACACATAGATAGAAAGATAGATATAGATATAGATAGATAGATAGATAGATAGATAGATAGATAGATAGATAGATAGATAGATAGATAGATAGATAGATAGAGAGATAGAGAGATAGAGAGATAGACAGATAGATAGATAGATAGATAGATAGATAGATAGATAGATAGATAGATAGATAGATAGATAGATAGATAGATAGATAGATAGATAGATAGATAGATAGATAGATAGATAGATAGATAGATAGATAGATAGACAGACAGACAGACAGACAGACAGACAGACAGACAGACAGACAGACAGACAGATAGATAGACAGATAGACAGATAGATAGATAGATAGATAGATAGATAGATAGATAGATAGATAGATAGATAGATAGATAGATAGATAGATAGATAGATAGATAGATAGATAGATAGATAGATAGATAGATAGATAGATAGATAGATCTGTGTAACACTTCTGTGTAACAGAAGTGTTACTTCTGTTACACAGAAGTAACACTTGTCAGATTAAGAATCGGACACACACTTTTTGTCCGGTGGCGATGCACCTCTCTGTGAAAAGTGCAGTGAAGATCTCGCCGTGGTTCATCTTTGAATATAGTGGAAACAACCAATTTTTGGTTGTCAGTCATTGTTCGCATTTTCAAAGGATGTAAATAGTTTTTAGTTTTTACGTGCTATACTCAGGCGTTCCAGTAGCACGACCTCTCAGGTCGCCATCCATTCACACTATACACATTCATGCTTTCGCTATTCATTCACTTTATACACATTCCCCGTCATGGTCCTGGTTTCAATACTTTTATGTACTTAGCTACCTCAGCTCGAGGAATTATAATGCCCTAATACAGCCTGTTAACCTAATCGTTGTTCACGTTTCTAGTCCCATTACCTGGCGCTCTTCGGCCGTTGAAGGGCTCTTGCGCCTCACACAATAATGTATTTGTGCGTTTGAGTGAGGGAAAAAGATAATCTTTAGTTGAAACACCAGAAGGTGCAAATCGCGTTTCAATATGAAAAAAGTAAGTTTTGAGAATTTCGTTATTTTCTATCTTGAGGTTTAATAACGTGAGCGATCTCAGTATACGTTTTTTTTTCATAATATATGGGTTCTCTTGATTGAATATTTATCGCTCACATATTCATACAAAGTGAAGTTGCAATGAAAAGTGGAAAAATAACACATTGTGGATAAATTCTTAGACGCGTATGGGGCAGAAAACCTGCATTAATAGTATTGAGCTTCAAACGCCTTGTACGAGCTCTTTACCTTAACACGTATACGAAATTTCATATAGAAAAAAAAGAGTGGTACTCTTCAAATATTTTTTTCTCATACAACACCCAGACAATATTTTGCGAAGTTCAGAAGGCATGTACGTGACTAAAAATTTTCTTCTGTCTGAAATATTATGGCAACTCACTGTTCTCAATGCAGTAAATCAGTTCAAGTTTTTTAATACATTTGAGATAGTCGTCAAAATGGATGAGACGTTTGGCATGAAAAATGATGAAGTGATAATATTTCCAAGGACATGTACACACAAAGCCATTTGGTGAACAACTCTGAAACTTAACTATAAATGGCCACTACAAGATACTACTACAGAAGAGGGAACGACCCAAAGCCTGCGAAGATTTGCTCTTAAAAACTTGCATTTCTTTACTAGCACCTCTCCTTAAGGGCGAACATCCTTCCCCTGCTCTGTATCATTTCCGCTCCGCTCTTTTTCTCTGATGCCCGCTCTGTCCATCGAACCCGCTGTATTCGATGTGGAGGCTTCCCCAATGCTTGTGCAGACTACGCAGGCAACTTTTTTCTGCTACTTTTCACTTTGTTTCTAATGACTTTTATTCTCTTTTTTTTCTGTTTTGCAGGTGCTTTTGGTCGCCGGCGGAAGTCTGGTTCTGATATCATCGACTGCTAATTGGTGGTTGGACGACACTGCCACTCAAAAATTACAGTCGAAGCTGTTTCTAGCTAGATGCTCCCTATGAATCCCCGAAGTAGGCGTGAGACTAAATAAAGTGTCACGCCTTTGACAGCTGTAACACCCCGGAAGAACGGACATTTCCTCGCTGAGGTGTTGTGCGCGAATGACGACCGTGTGTTTCTGGTTGCTCACTTATACATTTTGTGAGCCTGCATCTTTCTAGAGGCAATGACATGTGGCTAAAGTCGAGTATTCGTATTGTCAAGTGTTCATACCACTCACTTGCTCATTTTCTTTTGGCCTGAGACAGTGTGAATCCATCTAGCAGGATGGATTCAAGAGAAGCAGACGTGATGATTGATTGGCATTGCAAGCTTGGACCATCCAACGAGTGATATCGGTGTGTGTCCACGGCTCCGAGATTTTGCTCACAACTCATCAGTGATCACAGACATGACAACTCTGCAGTTCTTGTGCATAGAAGGGCTACACAGTGTCTTTCAAGGAGTGTTGTTTCAGTTTCAACGCCTTTTTATGGATGCCGACAATAACCGAAGACAAGGCCACAAACGCGCCACTTTACGCTTGATTTCTTCTTCAAAACCTATGTATACAGATGAGAAGAGAACGTTACTGTGATGTGCGTCCATTCCCATCGCAGGGATGAACATAAGCACTTTGTAATACGCGCAACTGCGCGAAATAAGCTCTCTTTTGCCACGTTTCATTGCTCACCCTATTGTGCGTTTAATACTTATTTTATGAGCGGCATGTGACCGCTTCAATTTCTGCGTAAAGTATGTGACAGCTATCAAACCCTTCATTATAAATACGACATTTCCACTTTCAAAGTTAACACTGTCGGCTGTCACCACGTTAGGCCCATGAGTTGTTTTTTCAATGAAATCGGCCTAGTGAAACTGTCAGAGAGTACGTTAAACGTCTTCACACCTAAAGAAAATCTTGTGGTCATATTCCCGTGGATATTGTGAATGCATGCAGTAGCGATGCCGTAAACCTTTCAAGCAATTCGATCCCCTTAATGATAGCCATAGCGTGCGAGGAGAGGCAGGGGGGCCTCCCACAATCACTTACGAAAGCGTGCCGCACACATTGGCTTAGGAAAGTGACGGGGCGCTGCAATCAACCTTCGCCCTGAAGGGGAGCCCTATGCATGCCTATGGCGAAAGCACTTTATGGGTCTTATTCTTGGAACGTCGGCTCCCAATAACAACTTTTTTTGCCTTTTCAGACTTTGTTCTGTTAGTTCAGTGCAGTTCAGATTATTCAATTCACTTCCGATATGCATGCGAAGTATCACACGTACTTCCGCATTATTACTTTGGAGTGACTCTCTCTCTCTCTCTCTCTCTCGCCGCATGTGAATAAATTTCGCGTTTTACAATCCTTGAAAGCCCGTTTCGAATACAAGTCCGCAGACTTTTTCATCACTCTTCTAGGCGTTTAATGAACCTCAATAAGCAAATTCACGCCACAAGAGCCAATATGGCTTCCTGTTATACGAAGGTACCCCAGTTCAAGTGCATACTTTTTTTTTGGTTCTGTATTCACCTTATTTCATTATTCATCACATATTTATTCAGTTTGGTTTATTGCACATGCCAATTCATTGCCTATATCTCTGCAAAAAAATCAACTTTTCTAAGAGAGCGGATCTTGAGTTAGGAGTGTTCCTGAAAAGCATACTTTTAATAAAATTTTGAATTAAAAAACAACGAAACATACGGATTGATTTGTAACGCTGACGTGTGCTTAAAAAGATCTGCTTTATATTGCAGACTAAAAAGAACTCTAATGATCGTTGATTTTGAAAACAAAAAGTTTCTGTGGCATGGCCACATATCTCATACAACTCCGTAGCAACAAGAAGAAAGTACAAGTTTTGCACCGAGTCACAATCTTGTCGTTGTTGAGAAGAGCCATGGGATGTTATAAATTTCTCTGTGGCTTCGGGTGTAGCAAATGAAGAATTGATTACTATCATCAGTGTAACCTAGAGTGGTTAATACAAGGCTCTAGCGCGAGGCACAGCTAGGCACATTGATGACGATAACAGAAGTGCAGCTGGCTCATTTCAAATCGTATTTAGTAAAAGACAGTCTAAGCCCACTTGATTTATTTTCAAACAAAAATACTTCCCTGCTATGACCAGTGATGTATGTTAAGTATATAGGTTTCGCAGGATCAAATTGTAAATAATTTTTGCCTCTCACGCACGTGAAAAGCAAACATGAAAAGTGTTAGTTGCTCCGAGTAGGAGGTGCTGATTGGTTGGTATTTTATTGGATATCTGTCTGACATGTCATCAGAGATTGGCACTTCAAACCGACTGTACTCTCGCTCCACACAGCCAGTCGGTGGTTGTGCCATTGCGCATGTCCTAGACGGTCGGGCACTGAGCGTGTGAGCATACCGTTGTAGCAAGCGAAGAATCATGTGACGCGAGGAGAAACAGCTGAAATGGCCTGCTTTTCTGCCGTGAGTCCACACTTCTCAGGAAACGCAGTGGTTGTTCGTCAAACACTCAAGCACCGACGGCACTTCAGGACAAACAAGCATATGGGCCTCATCTGAGAAGCCGTCGCAGCCAATCGTTTTGAGAATCTGCGCATGTGGTGTGAATTTCGACGAAACGACCTAGAGCTGACACTTCAGACCATAAAGGTGGATTCACACGAGGGAACGGAGAAAGAATTTTCGCAGCGGATGGCGCATCACGTTATGTGCGCGTCATCGAAACGTGCCATCCTCGCTTCATTTGCTCTCCACCGCTCGCGGCATGGATGGAAATGTGTCGCCGCTATTTTCATCCCTCCGTTTGACGGTCGTCTGCTCTCGATCGAGAGGATTCAGCGTCAAATTTGTCAACATTGGTCGGATTGGCGTGGCTGGAAAGCAGGCTGCCGGCTTAAAATCTACATGATTTAGTTTTGCGCCTATGACCGAATGTGTTTCGTGTGACAGAGGAAGAATCGAGTAGTTTTCGGTGCTTTTGGTGGTGGCTTAGTGGTATTGTTTCACGGCGCGTGGCCTGCACGACCACATAAACGCGCTACATAAGCATAGGTGTCGAGAGTATGAACGAGGATCCCACAAGCATAGCTCCTGCAGTGCACATGCGATGTCTCCGCTGCAACGCTGCCTTAAGCTGATCGCGTGACCATTCGGTCCGTGGAACAGCGGGATCCCGCTCTCACGTGTGAATCCAGCCAAAGGGAGCGTCTCCAGATGCTCCTTTGCTACTTTTGTCAACGAGAATACGTGAATTTTCGGTAGTAAGCATTCAGTTTTTAACAGCATCCAACTGAATTTTTAACAATTCAGTTTTTAACAGCATCCACCTATTTAGAAAAGCTATTTTGTTTGATTTGCCACAAGGCAACACCATGAACGTGCTCCCTCAGGGCTGGGCGTTCAAAACGTGTTTGTGCTGCCTTGAGGAGAAAACAACAAGAGAGAGAAAATGTTTAATAAAAATAAATGAACCCTAGTCCGAGTCCACTAAAAAAAGGCGTAATCATCAGACAGGCCTAGAAGTTTCAAATATTGGAACAGTGCTTTTATGCTGTCTGGGGAGGAGTGCCCCAGCCACTCCTTCAGAGTCGCAGGTCTTAGGTTTAAAAGGTATGTGCTTGACCCATGGCTGCGCGACCACCCGGACAGTCCCACAGAACGTGAGCGTTATCCGGGAAGCCACCGCAAGCCGTGCAGGCTTCGATAGTACTCCAGCTCCAAAGGAAGGTGCTAAAAAACAAAAAAATGCTCACGCCTCATACAGTACATGATTGTACACTGCTTTAGAACACATTTTTTTCTATCTTGCTGCAAGTTAGAACAATTCGTATTTTTGTTTAGAACAACTTTCATGCACCAGTGGCGTTGCAATTGCGTTCACTGAAAGACACTTGGCTAAAACCGAAAATGCGCGTTATGCTCCGGCAACCTTGAGCGTTTAAGCGGAACGGGTAAACGGAGCGCAAAATTGGTCAGCTAAAAGAGCCTAATAACACTATGTAACGCAATACGTCAAGAATATTCGCTTTTCGGGCCTATTATTCTTTACAATTTCAATTCATTCTAGCTAGACAGTATTGTGACGCCGACTGAACGCTTGCAAAACTACCTCAGGGTAATCAACAATAGAGCCCTTCTGAAAAGTTTCATACGAAAATTGGCATACACAAGTGTCTCTTAAAATTTCATAACAAACAAGGGCGGATGCTAACAAACAAGGGTGTTGGAAATCGTGCTGGAGCGGCCCATTAAAGACGAAAATAAAGAGGAAAAGTGAATGTGCAGATTGTTAAAAAACAACTTCGCCTTCTTCTTAATCATTTGAATGGCATTTTCAAGAGCACTTGAATTAAATTGCCTTAACGGTTGTGATAGCCTGTGATGCTTCGCAGTGCGCAGAAAAGGCGGGAGTGGGAATTTTTTTACACAACTAGGTTGGTCGTATTTGGTTAGTTTTCCTTATTACACCCAAATATTTTTGGCCAAGTCCTTATATGTTATATTAGCCATACGTAACATTGCCATATCAATCAGGTTTGCGGCTATAGTTACAGATTTATTGTTTTTGGGTTTGGCATAACTGCTTCAACACATTCCGATATTTTAAGATTATTGCAGTTATTTGCTTTTTGTCATCTGCGAAACCTGCGAATAATTTCGGTGTGCAGACACAAAAAAAATTGTATTGGCTGAAGTTGCGGACTGTCTGGTGAAAGCATCTCTGGCAGGTCAACTTCTCTTTCTCCTTCCAGTTCCGGCGTTTGTTGCTGCGACAAGGTTCAAAAAATATGCATTATGTGTGTTGACTTCTAGTCTAGATTCATTACCGGACTTTCAGCACCTACAGTTCCCTTGGAGCAGAAAAGGGTGTGTAGAAAGACAGACTGAAGTTTTAATAGCCAGAATACGTTGTATAATTCCAAATTTAAATGTTTGCGTGTACAGAGTGGGTTCGGTAACTTCCCTTTATGCCACTAATGCGACGAACTCGCAAATATTGGACACTTCTTGTTGAGCTGCCAACCTTTTTCCTTACACAAAAAACACAGTATCAAACTTATAGTGGGGCAATGTGGTCTACTGGTTACTTCGGCCGTTCTGTTATCATTTGGGGCCTCTGCACTGGGACACTTGGACCGAATTATTTCCAAAGCTGTCAAAAAGTTTCAATGTGAATAGAATAAATTTGGTACGTGTATAAGCTGCTAACAATTCTTTATTCAGTCTTCCTAGTCAAAAGATCTTCGGTCCCCGAGAGGTTACACAAAACAGTGCAACTTAAATATGCAATCATTCGTAATGATTAATTAACGTTATATTTAAAAAGCTCATCTCTAACTTATTTTAGCTCCTAATAATTATAAATCATAGATCCAGTATCAGATTGCAGATTATCATGCTTGCGTGGTGCCGCATCCCGCGATCCTCTACTCCCCTCCCACCTCTTACGGTCGCTTCGAAGAGTAATCAAAACAGTTTCCCGCCAGCCGCCGTCTCGTGTGGTCTCTGCGACGCGGGGCCGCGATGTCTCGACTTTACAATCAGCGCTTGTACGTCTCACTGAGTATTTCTTTCATGTGTTCGCTTTTTATTCTTTCATATCGCTCGCTTTAAAAAGGCGGGAAATAAACAACCAGCGGCTGATTTTGTTTGAGTTGGTGCAGCTCCAGCCAACATTACTCACTGTTTCTTTTAAAGACACGATACATTATGTCAGAAGATCTAAAGCTTAGTTGTACTGGATACCATCAAACCTTCAGAACAGCTACAGCAGTCAAGCAAGTTACGAAGACATTGGCAGATGTTCAAGCAAAAACTGGAACTTCTCTTCTTTGCAACACCCACCACACCACCCAGGACCATAGGCGTATCAGCCGGGGGGCAAGGGGGTGCTGGCCCCCCACTTTCAACAGTGCAACATGGTCACATTTGACGGCGCGCTAGGGAGACTGACAAGTAAGGCGAAGTTGTAGGTCACAATAGTAATCACTCAATTTTTTTCTTGCGGAAGAAGGACATTGTTACGAGACAATGTTACAACAGAGCGAGATTTCGCCAACATTTCTGCTGTGATGATTTTATTGTAGGCTCTTTGCTGTGCGGGTCGCCTATGATTGATTGATTTGGGAGGTTTAACGTCCCAAAACCACCATATGATTATGAGAGACGCCGTAGTGGAGGGCTCCGGAAATTTCGACCACCTGTGGGTTATTTAACGTGCACCCAAATCTGAGCACACGGGCCTACGACATTTCCGCCTCCATCGGAAAAGCAGCCGCCGCAGCGCGGGTCGCCTATGCGACGCTTTCGCGTCTTGTCCTGTAGTAGTGCCAGGCAGGCAAGCGCTGAACAGGGGCCCTATAATATTACATCACTTATTCATGCTTTTAATCTGCTATGACTTCTTGGTGCAGTCACGGATAGGAACGAGCAAGCTGTTTAGAGATCGGTCAAAGCAGTTACTGCTTCCGGAAAATAATTGTTTTCGAAAAGGATATGCCATCACCGCTGCTCTCTCGAAGCTACTGTGAGCTGATGAGTATGTCGAATCGTTTCTGATATTTAAGTTTTTACGTACTGAAAGGCCAAATTTTTTTTCAGCTTTAGTCTATGATGAACCTGATCTACCTTGCTTATGACAACTTGGAGTCATGGCGGCAGCTTGCAAAGTGGCCACGAATAAAGCCGTGGACTCGAGCTCACTAGGAAGCTCGACTTTTAAGCTTGCCTGCAACTTGACCCATTAGACCAGAAAGAATTTTAAATGCCGTGGTTTTTCGCACTATGTAGGATTAGTTAGGAATCAGGCTAGTTGGCTTTCACTCAGCTTCAATTGTCTGTTACAGCTCAAACTACATCTCGGACAGCAAATAAGCACACACACGCAACGCTCCCTATTTCTCTCTATTTCCCTTGTCTCTCAGCAAGTATGAACTCACAGAGATATACGCTCACAAACTACTAAGCACCGTAATTCTGCATGTAGATATATTTCATTAAACTCATAAGCCATCTCACCAGCTGCTATATGTAGCCGCTGCTTGTGTGATTGGCAGCTAGCCTACTTGAATTACATTTAGGAGGAGATGCTCTCCTGCTTCGTGACGTCATACAGCAAGCAGGCGATTTTGTGGCCCACAGAAAATTTAAAATGCATAGGAGCCAATGGCAAACAATATGCCGTATCGGAAATAGCTTATGCTCTTGTTTTCTACGTGGTCGTGCATAAGTCGTCAATACGCGATGAGTCCTTTTCACATCATTTGTTGCCTCACGTAACAAGCTGGTGCTGTGTGCATGACAAAGACTGCTTACACCAATATTCGCTCAAGGTTCCCCATAAGCTGCTCAGTGCAGCTTTCTCGCCTGGTTTTTTCGCAAGCGCAATAAACTCAATTTAGTTCAATATACAGCTAACGACTATTTCAAAACGAAGCAAAGAATGATAGTTTAACGTTATAATCACCCACATTATGTTCTTTCTACGAAACATTTTGTGTACATGTTCTGTATGGATGTATTATTGCAGGTTCCTGGGGCCTTTCAAGAAATTTTTATACATATACAATGAATGTAAACAATGTATTACAACTCTAACACCACAAATGATCTATTTTCGAAGAAAAGAGATGAAAACTGATAAAAATGTCTTAAGAGTAATATTACCATATAAATATTAATATTTGCACGCTCCAGATACGGTATTCATACTATTAGCAAATAAGGCAAATTATAATACACACATGCCTGAATATATGCAAGAAAATGGGATACTTGTGAAATATTATAACAGCAATCATGCCCTGAAAAAAAAAACGTGTTTGATCCCTTCGTCAGAGGAATCGGCATGAACCACGAAAGTAAAGTGCGCCTTTACAGTGGTAATTAGATGCTTACGGTACATTGATAAAAAAGAGCTTGCCGAATGTATGCTTCGGTGTTTGGCAGCTATAGCCCCGTTCAACGTAGATGTATCCTCGTTAACGCTTAGTACATCTCCAACCCCACAACTAACATTCATGAGAAATTTATTAAACAATTTTGGTATTTGTATATGTTAGCCGCCAAAGCACAATTAGACAAAGAGCTGTGATAGCAAAATAGTAAAACACCGCGTCGCATATTAGACGCGGAAATTGGGCTAAGGGCGCCATTCCTCGGCATGTTAAAAGGTGATTGAATTTCGATATATATATATATATATATATATATATATATATATATATATATATATATATAAGGGAGAGAAGTGTATACCTAAGGGCTCGTATTTCCGTGTTTTAACACAATATTAATGAGACATAACAGACAGTAATGCCAAGGAATGTACAGGGGAAGTTATTAGAACCAATGAAATGTAAATAAGAAGAAAGAAGAAAGAAAAGTGAATGAAAAAATTACCAGCTGTGAGCAGGAATCGAACCTACGACCTTATTCGAAGGTCGTAGGTTCGATTTCTGCTCACAGCTGGTAATTTTTTCATCCACTTTTCTTTCTTCTTATTTACATTCCATTGGTTCTAATAACTTCCCCTGTACATTCCTTGGCATTACTGTCTGTTATATCTCATATATATATATATATATATATATATATATATATATATATATGTGTGTGTGTGTGTGTGTGTGTGTGTGTGTGTGTGTATGTGTGTGTGTGTATGTGTGTGTGTGTGTGTGTGAGTGTGAGTGTGAGTGTGAGTGTGAGTGTGAGTGTGTGTGTGTGTGTGTGTGTGTGTGTGTGTGTGTGTGTGTGTGTGTGTGTGTGTGTGTGTGTGTGTGTGTGTGTGTGTGTGTGTGTGTGTGACGCTATGATGACTGGGTGACGTGGCCCGGCTCATACGCCATGTTTGTTCTCAAGCACTTCTTCATCGGCTTCTACCATGCCTTCATACGTCACATGATTCCCCCTCCCCCCGAAAGAATGCGCGAGTTACAATCGACAAAACAACAAAAAGCATAAAGTGAAGAATGTCAAATTGCGCGGTAGTTCGATTTCAGGAGCGAGTTTCTTAACTCGCACAAAAGCTTCACAGTATAGGGCAGCATTCCGGTCATATCTAGGGTAGCTCTGATGGACGAGGCTGGCTGTTGTGCCCTGGATAGCATAATCTTGCCCTTCACATCTCCACTGATGATGACACGACTTGAGGTCTAGTGCAGAACGAACAAGGCTTGAAATCTGTGTAGCGTTGGATTGACGGATGTCTTCGGCATCGGATTCAGTGCCGTCGTGGCAATAGAAGCTTTGCTTCTAGTCGGCGCGCGTGAGAACCGAGGATGATGGGACGATGTCTTTTTTTCTCCGTTGTATACGTAGTACCTTCATGTCTCTTTCGTAACTTTCTGGTGCGTTCTCTCAGTTTGTTGGATCGCAGACATGGCTTTGAGAACTGGTGCAGAAAATTTTGTCGACGTTGCTTTCTGCGAAGATGGCTTAGGCATCGACTTTGTCTTAGCTTCTTTAATTGATGTTGTCACTGATGACCTTTCAGCCACAAGTGTACTCGTGAGGAGGCTTCACTTGATCGTTGTTCTTGTTCGAGTAGCCGTTGCAGTTCTTGGAGTTCGTGGAGTCGCCTTTGTTGAAATTGCTCGTCTTGTTGTGAAAGTTCGTAGATGGGCCTCGTTCAGGAACACGAGTCTGCTTTTCTTTAGATGGTGATGTGATCAGTAGATTGTCGATAGTCGACACTATACTGCTAGGCTTGTCTTGCGATAAAAGCAGCGTGACAGGCTGATGAGAAAGCTCCCAAGATGGTTCTGAGTCATCCTTGATTGTAAATGCTTCTGTCCTTCATTCAAATTCCTGCAGTGTTTTGACTCACATGTGTGTTATCACTTGACGATGAGAGCACAACAGACACGGCTTCATGTGGTTCTGATGGCGTGTGTTTTTCTGTTTGCAGCGTAGTTGGGCTGACAATGTTTGTCGAACGACCCTGGTCCGGAACGTCAGGGTATGGGCTGGTATAGTGAGGATTTACCAGCTCGTCACGCGTACATTCCGTCGCACGTTCGAAACCATCTGGGCCTTGTGTATGACACGAAGCATCAAGGAATTCAGGTGGTTCAGTAAAATGTGAAGTGTTGTGGTGCAGTGAACACGTTGAAAATCCCGATTTCATTGCTCTTGGGAAAGCCGGCTTTAGGTTTGGTCTTTTGGCGAAATGGTCTAGATTCCCTTCGGTATACGGAGGCTTTACCTTGTCTGTTGCGACGTGCAAGTTACCAGTCGGTGTTCGAATGTGTGACGTTTTGTCGGAAGATTCATATGATGGTACAATGATGGTATATTTTCTCTGAGGTCTCGTTTGGAAAATAGGCTTACTGCGGGAAGACTTCGCGTAACTCTGATGGGCGAGTTGAAAAGCTTTCCGCTGATGAAGTATGGACACGTCTTCATCGTATTCCTTGACACGACTGATCATTTCTTCTTTGATCTTTTAGATGCGGAGCATCTAATACTCGAGGCTTGTAGTGCGGCGCCGTCCGCAAGCTTCCTCCTCCTTCTTCCACCATCTGTGCATCCCTTCCTCCTCTACACACCGCGCGCGCTTCACTCCTCCACCATCTGTGCACCCTTCCTCCTCTACACACCGCGTGCGCTTCTCCTCTTCACGAACATTCGCTAGCTGTATAATGTAGCGCGCATGCGCCGTCACGCTTCGAGAACATCGGCAGCTGACGCGCGCGCATGCGCCGTTGCGCTTCTCCCCCTTCTCGAACATTCGACAGCTGACAGTGCATGCACCGTCGCGCTGTATATATACTCAAGGTCGGCGCTCGCTCGCTCAGTTGCCGCTCGTCGGTTGCTTTGTACGGCGCGTCGACGTCCAAGGTCGCGGTGAAATGAATTCCAACGAATCCACAAACACAATGATCGACGTCCCTTCGACCAGCGCCGCCCTTTCGCATACGTGTGTACGTGTTCACTCATTTAACACCCCCTCCTACAACCACCTTAACCAATGTAGCCATCGACCCAAGTAAGTCGCAATTTAACACCCCATTTCACAACCACGTTAACCAATTTAGCCATCGACCCAAGTAAGTCGCACTTTAACACCCCGTTAACCAATTATATGCTCCGCATCCTCCTCAGTGTTCCCCCGAGGGAAGCTGCGGGCAATTTTTTTCCAAGACTCGTCGTTTTCGAAGATGTAGGTGAGGTAAAACTTGAATGCCTCACCTGAAATGTAGTCAGTGAAATTTATGATCATCTCCCGTTCCGACCAGGATGCAGTGGTGGTGTGGAGTTCGAAAAGATTGAACCAGTCCTGTACGGGTCCGTCGTCCGCTGATCCGGTGTACTTGGGGATGTCAAGGTCGTCTGATGGTGCTGTCATGATGCTTGTCTTGGTGTAGTGTTGGGATGTATTTTCGTGGTCGACGTTTGGTCACTGCGTCTTGCCGAGACGTTCGAAGATGGTGGCTGGTTGATGAAGTGGCCGTTAAGTCTTCATCCTGTCGACTCGTGTGAAGCTATGATGACTGGGTGACGTGGCCCGGCTCATACGCCGTGTTTATTCTTAAGCACTTCTTCTTCATCGGCTTCTACCATGCCTTCTTACGTCATATCTATATATATATATATATATATATATATATATATATATATATATATCTATATATAAATATATAAATATATATATATATAAATATATATATGTGTGTGTGTGTGTGTGTGTGTGTGTGTGTGTGTGTGTGTGTGTGTGTGTGTGTGTGTGTGTGTGTGTGTGTGTGTGTGTGTGTGTGTGTGTGTGTGTGTGTGTGTGTGTGTGTGTGTGAGTGTGAGTGTGTGTGTGAGTGTGAGTGTGAGTGTGAGTGTGAGTGTGTGTGTGTGTGTGTGTGTGTGTGTGTGTGTGTGTGTGTGTGTGTGTGTGACGCATTCACAAGGTGATTCTAGGAGAAGCCGACGAAGAGGAAGTGCGCGTGCATTAGAATAAACGCATGGCATCTGGACCATGACGTGTCTCCATTTTGTAGCGTCACACAAGTCGACAGGATCGACAACATCAACGTGCTATGGCTAAGCCAAAGCCTCCGCTCAACATACAGAAGTTCAAGGGAACACCAGAAGACGTCCCCTTCGACAAGTGGCTTCTTCTTTTCGACATGAAGGCAGCCCAGGCATCATGGACTCACCGCGATCGGGTCACTCACTTCAACGAATACATTGAAGGGGAAGCGTTCAAGTGGTACCTGACAGAGATTTTCGGCAACGGCGAGACAACTTGGGACGATATCAAGCGTGACATGCAAGCTCACTTTGCTTCGACTGACGGAGATGCCTTCCGTCTCTTCATTCACTACCGACTGAAAGGAGGGCAGACCATCAAGGACTACTACGACGAGAAAAAGCGACTGGATTCCTTGGCTGACCTGAAAAAGTGCCACATCATTTCTGGGCTGAGTGATGGTGTTCCTCCTGATGTAGAACTGGCACTCGCCGTACTGTCTTTCAACTCGTCATTAGAGTGGCTCACCGCTGCTCAACGGGTCGAGACATCTTTAAAACGGGTGAGAGGAGTTTCCTTTACTCGTAACGCTAGTATCGCATCAAGAGCTCCACGTCTCTTCAGCAGATCGCAGCAACCGACAATAACTCTTCAACCGCGTGCTCCGCAAAACGAATGTAGATACTGCTCAGCTGCTGGTTTCCCACGACAGTTTCACTGGCACAACGAATGTCCGCGCCGCGGCAATGTGTCCGCTATTGATACTGAACGGGGAAACGAGGAGGGCGACCCAGAGTTTCATTATAGACTTCAGTGCTCTCATCAACGGAAAGCCAGTAAATGCAATTCTCGATACAGGAGCAACAATTACTTGTATCAGCGAGGATGTGTACAAACAGCTGAAGCTTCAGTTGATGAGAGACTCTAGCATCATGGTCCAGCAAGTTGCATCAAGCATTCGAACTTTGGGTCGCGTAAACATTCAGTTACAAATTAGGAACGCCATGAAAGTTTATGCACATGTGCTGCGAGGCATGAGAACGCAATTAATTCTTGGCCTAGACAGCGCTGCATACATCAATCTTTCTGTAAATCTGAAAAGCAAGTCAGTGACACAAGCACGTGAGAATATGAACCTTCCGCATCACAATGAAAAGAAAACCATTCAAACCCCGCTGATGCGAACCCTGACTTCAGAAAACTTATCAGAGCAAGAGTCTGTGGCGCTCGACTCTCTTTTAAGCAAGTATGACGAGATATTTTCGAAGTCTCAGACAGATATTGAGTGCATCACTACTGAGAAACATCGAATCGCACTTACCAATGCTGTCCCTATTCGTCGAGCACCATACCGATGTTCACAGGCAGACAAAGTGGAGATCAACAAACAAGTTAACGCTCTCCTCAAGCAAGGTTTTCTGAGGCCTTCATTATCGCCCTACACCGCACCTGTCATTTTAGCAGAAAATAAAGGTGAAGGACGCAGTCGTCTGTGTATTGACTACCGGAAACTCAATGCCATAACGGTACCCGACTTTCAACCAATTCCACGTATAGATGATATTCTTGACCACTTAGGAAAGGCGGAGTTTTTCACTACGTTGGACGTAACGCCGGGATACTGGCATGCCCAAATGCATCCTGACGATGTTCAGAAAACTGCATTTGTCACGCCTGATGGTCATTTTGAGTGGTTGGTAATGCCGTTTGGGTTGAAGAACGCTCCGGCTACATTTGAAAGAGCCATAAAATCAATAATAGCGAAACATCAGCTCACCAATGTTATTAATTACTTTGACAATGTGGTCGTATACTCAGAAACATTTATAGATCATATACGACACCTTGAGGCGCTATTGAAAGCTCTCAAAACCGAGAACGTAAAACTCAAACAAAAAAGTGCCAGTTTGCACACTGCAGCATTGAATACCTGGGCCACAAAATTTCACAAGGAACACTGACACCTAAGCAAAGTAATGTGGCTGCCATACTCAAATTTCCTACACCAAAACGAGAAGAAGATCTCCAGCGTTTTCTGGGCACTGTAAACACCTACCGTCAGTACATCCCCCACTTCCGCGATATCGCTCTTCCACTAACAAAACTACTCCACAAAGGCAGCAAGTGGGTGTGCACAGAAGCATGCGAGCAAGCTTTTCGTGAACTGAAGGAGCGGATAACTGAACAACCAGTGCTTCGCATATACGACCCTTCGAGACCATGTACTGTGTACTGTGACGCATCTGGCGAAGGCTTCGGTGCAGTGCTGAAACAACCTGATGATAAAGGCAAAGAAAATCCTGTTGCTTACTATTCCCGCAAACTACTTAAGCACGAGGTGAACTATGCTATTACAGAAAAAGAATGTCTTGCCATTGTAGATGCCATTGATAAATGGCATTGCTACCTTCATGGAAAGTCATTCACTGTTGTAACAGATCACTCTGCACTCCAGTGGCTGAAGAATGTTAAAAATCCTCAAGGTCGTCTCTTCCGGTGGTCCTTGAAACTGTCAATGTATGATGTGAACATCAAACATCAAAAGGGTGCAAGTAATGTCGAAGCAGATGCGCTCTCCAGAGCCCCAATAGTTAATCTTCTGTCACTCGGTGACCTTCAGCGATGCAACAATGAGCGTCCAAAAGGAACGCACTCATTGGAAAATAACATCATCATCGTTAAAAGAAAAGGACTACGGAAAATATACGTGCCCCGTGAACTACGCCCAACCATTCTGAAGAATGCACATCAACATTTTGGGCATGTCGGAGTGAAGAAGACGCTATCACTCCTGTCTCCGCAATATTATTGGCCGCATATGGTAACCGATGTTTCCACTTACATTCGGCATTGTGATACATGCCAGAGATGCAAGAAGACAAAAACAAAAAAGTTTGGGATGCTTGAATCACTGCCTCCAGCTGAAGAGCCCTTCGCCCTCTTTGCAATAGACACCATAGGAGGATTTTCTGGCTATAGCTCGTCAAAAAGGTTTATACACTTGGTTATTGATCATGCGACTTGCTACGTATGGGCGTTTGCTCATAAAAGTGAGAACAGCGACGCCTACATTTCATGCTTAAAAACAATTTTTTCTTCTGGAAAACCACGGAAGCTCCTTTCAGACCGTGGAACAGGATTTACCGCAGGAAAATTCAAGCAGTTTTTAAAACATAATCGTATGCACCAACTATTCACCTCATCTCATAATCCACAATGCAACGGCATGAATGAGCGGACAAACCAGACTATCGTAGCAAGACTTAAATGTAAGATCAATGACGAACCACAGAAGTCTTGGACTAAGCTGCTTCCGGAGGTAATTGACGAATACAACAGAACACCACACGAAGTGACCGGCTACGCACCTTCCTTCCTGATGTATGGAATTCCATCTTATCCTACTGTACTGGAACAACGAGAAGAAACCGTCGAAGAAGCGCGTAAAACTGCAGTTACAAATTCTATCGCTTACCATAATAAGAACAAAGTCATTTATGATAGAAATTTTCTTCCGATACAGATCCAAGTCGGTGACTTTGTCCTTTACGAGACACCATGGCATCCCAACAACGGCAAACTGAGTTCCGTCATGGAAGGACCCTACATGATTCTACGCAAGGTCTCAACAGTGAACTATGAGATCAACCGCTCCGCGCTACCCTTACGTAGAAACTCTGACATTGTGCATGTTATCAAACTGCGGCGTTATTTTGAACCTTCTGAACTGAGACTTTCTCGAGGGGAGGGGGAAGTGTGACGCATTTTCAAGGTGATTCTAGGAGAAACCAACGAAGCGGAAGTGCGCGTGCATTAGAATAAACGCATGGCATCTGGACCACGACGTGTCTCCATTTGGTAGCGGCATATATATATATATATATATATATATATATATATATATATATATATATATATATATATATATATATATATCCCGACTGACGAGTAAGGTAAGTTAGCCCCCCTTCCCCCCTCGCGAAAGAGTTGGTACGCCACTGCCCAGGACGGAAGCCACCGAGAGAGCAGTCCTGCTCAGCCTAGCGGGTCAAGAAGCCCTCGACGTCTACAAAAACTTCTCGTTTGAACAAGGTGAAAGTAATGAAGATTACCAGCCTGTGCTGTGAAAGTTCGAGGATTACTGCGTAGCCGAAATGAACGAGGTTTACGAAAGGCACGTTTTTTGTCTTAGCATGCTGAACGAGGGAGAGCCGTTAGAGCAATATTTGCGAGAGCGAAAAGAAACGAAGCTAGCCCCGCCGCGGTGGTCTAGTGGCTAAGGTACTCGGCTGCTGATCCGCAGGGCGCGGGTTCGAATCCCGGCTGCGGCGGCTGCATTTCCGATGGAGGCGGAAATGTTGTAGGCCCGTGTACTCAGATTTGGGTGCACGTTAAAGAACCCCAGGTGGTCTAAATTTCCGGAGCCCTCCACTACGGCGTCTCTCATAATCATATAGTGGTTTTGGGACGTTAAACCCCACATATCAATCAATCAATCAAAGCTATGCGATTTCGGCACGCTAGAAGAATTTATGATTAGAGACCGGGTTGTTTTTGGCACAAATAACCTGATATCAGAGAAAAATTGCTGCGAGAGAAGGGCTTAACTTTACAGAAGGCGGAGCAGATCTGCAACTTCTGCACGACAGAATGCTGTATGATCAAGTCAAACGATGCAAGTGGACTACGCCCACCGGGCAGAGCGCAACGCAAGACGATTTAGGTGCCGACAACGTAATCTAGATTATGCGCAGAGGCAGTGTCCAGCGTATAGAAATATGCTTTGCCTGCATTAAGCCGAACCATTTTTTCAATATGCTGCAAGTGCCACCCGAGCCGACACATAGACCAAGTACTCGAAGTTGAGGAAGAGGACGGATTTGACATGTTCATTATAGGCGTCTATGATATAAGTGATGGGAAAAGCGGAGAGTGTACGGTGAGCGGAAAGATATGCGGTCAGGAAATAATATTCAAAGTGGACACGGGTTCACAAGCCAACATAATTATTTTGTCTGTTTTCTGTCATTTCAAGAAAACAGTGGTAGTGTAGACAAGCACTGCAGTTTTGAGAGCTTACAACGGCAGTTCCATGAAGCATGTTGGATTTAGCAAAGATATGTCACTAAATGACGTGACGCATGCTGTGACCTTCCTAATAGTCAAAAAAGGTCCCCAAGCCATATTAGAAATGCACGTATGTCAGCAAGTTGACTTATCTCGAAAGTTGTGTATTCGGTTAGGTGGAGCGAGCCGGTAGCCGAAAAGGCTTTTCCAGGCATGGGCTGTGTCGGAAGGCAATATCCACTGATCCTGCGGGAGGACCAGTCATGCACCCTGCTCTGAGGAAGCCTCTTCGACAAGAGCTGGAACGCAAGGAATCTGCCTCTATTATCAAGAAGGTGGATGAACCTACAGAGCCCTTTTGTTATTACGCGTAAGGAAGACGGGGTCCTTCGAGTCTGCATGAATCCGAGAAAAATAAAACAAGAAAATATAGTGTAAGCGCTGCCCCGTGCCGGCGAGGGAAGAGATTGAGGCAGGGCTGTTAGGTGCGAATTTTCTTTTTTCCTTGGCTAGATGCCAAGGCTGGTTTCCACCAAATTCCATTGACTGAAGCTACATCACGAGTTTGCACTTTCGCGACCTCGTTCGGGCGTTACCGCTTCTTGCGGCTTCCGTTCGAACTTTCGCCAGCAAGCAAAGTTTTAGAGAAACCGTTCACAGAAACGTTAGAGGGATGGGCAGGTGTGTGAATATACATAGACGACGTTTTAGTGTGTGATGACAGTAAGAATCACCATAACGAACGTCTAAATGATGTGCTTAAGTGAGCACAGAAAACGAGGCTGACTTTATAGCTGCGAAAATGCCTTTTTGGTTTGAAAGAAATCAAGAACCTGGGTGGCGTAATAGGTGAGCAGAGAATACGCCCGAATCGCAACCTGGTTGAAAGCATCCGTTCACTGCCGACACCCACAGATAGACTCACCGTGCGCAGAATTGTGGGCGTTGTCAACTATTTCCACAAATATCTACCCTCACTTAACGATAAGAGAATGTTGCTGCGGAGTCTTGTGAAAGAAAACGTCACTTTTGAATGAACTACAGCAAGTCATCGGCAATGGGTGGCAGTTTGCGATGCACTAACAAACCCTCCGTTTCTCGCGTTATTTGATGAGAAGAGGACAATAAAATCACTGCAGATGCTTGGGGGACCGGTTTACGCGCTTCCCTGCTGCAGAAATTTGTTAGTGACAGGTGCCCAGTAACGTATGCATCAAGAACAATAACGGACTGAAAAAGCCGTTACTTGCAGATCGAAAAGCAAACGCTAGGTTTAGTGTTTGCATGCGAGAAGTTTCATCATTTTCTTTATGGTCTTTATGTATGGACTCGAAGGGACATTGTGCCTCTGCTTGGCATTTCTCAAAAGCGCACTGGAGGCATGCCACCGCGATAACAGCGTTTTTAAAGACGATAGTCTTTCTTGGGGACCTTCGACCCAAAAACTTTGGTCTGTCTGTCTGTCTGTCTGTCTGTCTGTCTGTCTGTCTGTCTGTCTGTCTGTCTGTATGTCTGTCTGTCTGTCTGTCTGTCTGTCTGTCTGTCTGTCTGTCTGTCTGTCTGTCTGTCTGTCTGTCTGTCTGTCTGTACATTCATCTGTTTGTCCACCGATACCAAGAACCGGGTACTCTAAAGAGCACCAGCCAATACCCCGAACGGCCAACCTCATCCGCAGCGCCCAGCAATGTTGCTCAAGAATCAGCGTTCATTCGTGTGTGATGGTGAATAAAAAGCAATTATTGCGCATATCTGAGGCACCATAACAACACATATATATTCTGCATGTTCGCCTTTTGCTAGAAAAGGCATAAATAAGTAATTCTAAGGACCTTAGCACTTATAACGCTGCGCTAACCATGCAACGCTTGCACGGAAAGGCGAGTGTTTCCTACGCTTTGCAAAGAAGACACGCTAGTGGCCCCTACCCGTCGCCTTGTGTTCTACACATTATCACCTCATGCCCATCTCAGAGGTGATAAGGCGTGCGCGCCCGTCTCAGGGCCACGCGCTTTGTTTTCCAAACAAAACTGCCAGGGCGCTCATGTCTCACGTGTGACGTGACTTGATGCGCTCGTTCGCCTCCACTGCACGCTCGAAGCACACTGACGCAGTGCCTCTGGAATACCATTCGCCAATTTCCTTGCACAGAACATCAAATAAATGTTTTGTTCACTCTCTCCACACGCAACACTATCGTCTTTCGACAACATTTGCAGATTACATGCAGAGATGGGGCAATTTTCTTCTTTAGGCTTTTACAATATTCTCACGGGCTGAGTAGATACATGAGATTGACGACGACGAAGCACTGAGGGGAACGTGCACAGACTGCAGCGGTGTTGTACGCTTTTCTCAGCAATATATTTATCGCGTATACTTTATTCCCCGTATCATCATTGGTGGAAGATGCGCGGTACAACTCGCTATACAGCACCAGGAGTTGGACCTTCGCCGAGGAAGGATCATTGCAGCTACCATGACCAGGCTACTCAATGTCAACAAGATCCGTCAGCACCGCAGCCAATCATTTTGGTGTGACCTCGTGACCCAGGCCCATTCAACGGCACAAGTGGCATAGACGTCGATGACTGGCTGGCTCTGTACGAGCGTGTCAGCAGCAGCAACTATTGGGATCCGACGCTTATGTTGGCAAACATCATAATCTACTTGCATGGCACGACAATACTCTGGTATAGGACGCATCAAGAAGACTTGACCAGCTGGGGCGTCTGTAAGCAGACATTACGCTATCTATTTCGGAAACCAATCGGACGGAAAGTGGCCGCAAAGAAATAGCTTGTGACTCGTGCCCAGACATTCAAAGAGCCGTACATCACGTACATCCAGAACGTGTTGGCTTTGTTGCAAAGTCGAAAAGGACATGCTTGAGGAGGACAAAGTCGGACACTTCCTGAAAGGAATTGCGGATGATGACTTCAATTTCCTGCTGGGCAAGGACTGCTCGGAATCGGTCATTGAAGCATGTCATCGTTTCAAACAGGCGAAAAGTAGGCGCATCGTTCACCGGTTTGACCACCTTCCCACATGGCGGCTACGTCCTCCTGCGAAGATTTGCCCACAATACTTCAACCACCAGCGCCAGAAAGCGTCACCAGCATAGTCCGCCGGGAACTAGAGGCTTTAGCAACCACTATGTCTAGCGTCAGTGCTCCAGGACACAACCTCGCTGCTGTTTCAGTGATACAGGCCGTGGTTCACCAAGGGATCGCGAATATGGGCATTTCGCCACCTCACCAAAATTCCCCTGCTACTTCGATCTCGCCTCCTCCAGACGTTGCGGCTGCTACTCCGAAACGCACCTTCGCGCCACGATGAAACCCAGCCGAATGGTGCACTCATGATGGTCGGCCAATATGTTTAACGTGTCATCGGATAGGACACATCGCTCGCCATTGCCGCAGCCATTGGACCTTATCACCTCGACCAAGCTTCTATGATTGGGGACCTCGCTCCAAACGCGTGCCCTATGCCCCGTCCTATCGTGCTGAGACAAGTGTCGAGCATATTCCAGAACGTCGGACCAGCCTCTCACCATCGTCCGTGCGTCGTCAGTCCCGCTTGCTCCAACCTCGCCGCTCTTGGTCTCTCTACGACCATCGCTCGGAAAACTAGCCGGCGCAGCCCCCAGAGGTGTCGCTGCATACACGGCTCGGACTGAAAATCCTCTGATCACTCCCGACCAGTGGTGCAACCTTCTTACGATTCTAGTTCATGATTTACCTGTAAGTGCACTTATTGATACCAGTGCAGAAATATTTGTGATGAGCTCAGACCTCCACCGCCGCCTTCAAAAAGTTCTGACGCCTGCGATTGCGCCTATCGTTCCTACAGTGGATGGGAGTACTCCTGCTGTGCTTGGAATGTGCACTGC
The DNA here is from genome assembly GCF_043290135.1 of Rhipicephalus microplus. Taxonomy (NCBI): domain Eukaryota; kingdom Metazoa; phylum Arthropoda; class Arachnida; order Ixodida; family Ixodidae; genus Rhipicephalus; species Rhipicephalus microplus. The sequence continues at coordinate 216,673,174 of NC_134703.1, forward strand.
GCCATTAACGATTTCTGAGCATCAAACTTCCGTTCTCTTTGCTGTACTGAAAAATTGCCCTCACGACCTCCTCTTTGCACTCTACTTTCTCACTTCGCAGGCTGCGCCCATTGACTGTTTTGAAGATCTTCTTCGGCTCGAACACCCATCCTTCTTAGAGACCATCTCTACCAGCCCACCTCGTCTACGCTCGGCCGATTTATTTCGGCTTCCACAGCAAGCCGCAGTCCAACTCTCGCCATTCCCTCCAGTACCCGATGGTGATTATGTTGCTGTCCGAGTTTCCGACATGGCCATGACACGTAATTTCGCGCTTCCAAACGCGGTGGTTACCGTTAAGGACAACCTAACTGAATTTTCCATCATCGATTTCGGCTTCTCGGCGCGAGTTGTTCCTCAGGCCATGCCACTTGCGCATTTGACACTACTGGTCGACCACACAGTTTCCGCCCTAACGACTAATTCGCCACCCAATTTTTCGTGTACGTCGCTCTCGTTACATTCCTGTTCCAACCTTTTCACGCCAATGATATCCGACAAGCTCACCTGTGCACGAGTCTACTTTCTGCCGCATCCTCGCTTCTTATTGGGACATCTTTGATTTCTGTGACCATAATTTGAGCCAGACATCCGTGGTAACCCATCACATCGATACCGGGGACGCTCGACACATTCACCGACAGCCTGTGTGTTTAGAAAAAGTTGTCAATGGTTTAGAGTACGAGGCACTTTACTATGGGAGAGCATAAGCCGTCCCGTGGGCAGTTAGGAGGTCGCAGGCACAGAAAGACAAATGTTTACATATTTTGGTTGCGCGAGCCAGTTCACTAAAATTCTGACTGAAATAAAACACCGACGGCCTTACCGTGTTTTAGCCCCGGAGCCTGCTATTATACAGCGAGAAGTGGATAAATGCTTCATAAGGGCGTAATCAAACCCTCATCTAGTATGGTATAACGGTCAGTTCAAGCGCACGAATAAACACAAAAGGAAGAGAGGACAAGCGCTGCGTTGAAAACACGCATGCGTTGTTTTTTAATTGCCTGTATATATATTCTGCCCTTTCTAATAAACCGTTTAGTTGCGAGAAAGCGCTTGTCCTCTCTTCCATTCGGTTTATTCGTGCGCTTGAACTGAGAGTTATACTATGCATATCCAACTAGCCCAACTTGGATTCTGTTGCAATTAGTACCCAGGGCACTAATTCTTTTCCACACCTCAATGTATCGGACCCGGCCAAGCTGGCTTCAATGATTGCCGTATGCGTTTGCAAGGCAAGAGTGGCATCTTAGCCCATTCGCTATGGAACCTGTCCTCCCGATTTTCAAGCCATGTTTGGATGGTTTCGACCCTCCGTCAGGCATTCAAGAAGAATGTGCCGAATTGTGCGGTTCGAATTGCTCTGGCAAGTAAGGCGCTACAAGGACTGGTTGAAGGTGTCCGCAAGCTTGATTCATGGTACTAGCTGGCAGCCGTTCTACAGGGACCGGTGCCGCACTGGCAACGACACGGTCGAGTACCTCTGGTGAGAAGTTCTTCCACTACTTCAAAAGAGAAAGAAGTCGCATGCGCAAGCTGGAAAAGTGTTGAACCTTAGCGCCACAACACTTCCTGACAAGCACCTTGATGTTCTTGGTCTTGGTCCCAAGTTTTGTTTCGAGCCACCACTCAAGCGGGTGGACAAGTTGATGTTAGCACGGTCCATTTCCAGGCAAGTGGTGGAAGAGCAGCGACCGAGGTGAATTTCGGAGTGTGTGGATACGATTGTTAAGACTGAGACGAACGCACAGGGTAGGGACAGTGTTCGCGCAATTAGTAAGTTTTTGGCAGATAACCAACTACAACTTCTTGTAGCTGACAAGGAAGGTTTCTTTGTTGTTATGGATGAGCGAACCTTTTCGGAGAGGGCCGTGAAAGCACTCGACAAGAACTTTGTACCTGCGAATTGCAAGAGTTCAAAAGTAAAGAAAAAGGCTTGTTCTTTGCTTTCTGACATGAATTTTTAGCGGTTAGTTTCTGCGGTCAAATCTGCTAAGCGATCTGAACTTGATATATTTTTTCAGTCAAAACACGCAAGCCAGAAATGCCTTTCAGAGTGATTGTGTCCGAAAGATACACGTGGCAAAATGTTGTTTTGAGATACCTGCCAAGCTGTTTAGAAACTCTTGCTATCCCGGATCCTTTTCGTGTCAGTGATTCCGAAGAGGTTGTACAGTTTCTTAGCACTGATAGTTCTAGCAAATTTAGCGCTTTCAGTAAAGACATTGGGGACTTGTACTATTCTATACCTCAAGATGAGCTGATGGCAAGCCTTCAAAGCTATCGCGCAGGATAGTGATGAATTGTCTTTCAGCCTGAAGTGTGGAACTTCTGTATCCAGTTTTCAAGAATTACTTAGCTTCTACCTGAAGTCAACTTTTGTGGCTTTGAGCAGCAATCTTTTTGTCCAGAGATCAGGGATATGCATAGGCTCTTCAGTAGCTCCGATTTTAAGCGAAAATTGTCTCGTAAATATTGATGTAGCACTTCAAAATCATTGTCTGGACTCCCGGTTCACGTATTCAGATACGTCGACGATTTCTTGTGTTCACTACGTCCTCAGACTTTACGCGAGATGTTGTGAATATTTTCAAGAATTTTAAAGAAACTGGCAAGAAACTAAACTTTTCTTTTGAATTACCGCGTCTAAAGCAACTGAAATTTCTAGATCTTAACTTGGTCTTCGAACCCCAGCATGTTTGCTGGTATTATTGTCCTAGATCCGTAAAGCCTATACTCAATAAGAGGTCGAGCCACTCTAAGCTGGTGAAGAGAGGTATCGTTACTACGAGTTTGAGTTTTTCTCTAAAAAAGTCCTGTCAACACAGAATGAAAATGAGCTTTCATAGTCAAGTAAAGAAACTAGTACAAGCAGGGTATCCCAATGATGTCATCATGTCTGTTTGTAACAACATGACTAAGAAACTGAAATTTGAAGGGACCCACTTGGGGCGTCGTGATGAGAGTAGAAAAGGTAGGAGGATAGCAGTGACTCCTTACCTTCATAAGACATCGCATGAACTTAAGCAACTCGCTAGTAGATATAAAGTCGATGTGCTTTTCTCAGCCAAAAGCAAACAGGAGTCTCTTTGTTCACGCATGCGCAGAGAGGTTCCGCAATGTCGCATGAAACACAGTAAAAAGTTCGTGGACTGCGCAATGGGCGTTGTTTACATGACTCCTTTTAGCTATGGTAAAGTGTACATCGGTCAGTCGGGAAGGTGCGTCAATGTTCGTCTCACAGAGCACGATTCTTTGAAATCTTTGGGTGCATCGCACCTCGCGGCTCATTGCAGAGAGTGCGCTTGTTATCCTTTTTTTCAGGATACTGAAGTGGTTTTTTAATCTAAAAATAAGTTAACTCTTGAGTTGACAGAAGATTTTCACATAATAAAAAGGTGGGAACAATGCGTCAGCCAGCCTTCGGTTTTGCTGCACGATAAAGAGTTTGCTTTTCTAGATTATGTTCCGAGATAATCTTTCTTCTTTTACCCTGTGTTCTCGATGTGCCACGGGTGTACTTTTTTGCCTGCAAACGCATGCGTTGTTTTTTACTTGCCTGTATATATATTCTGCCCTTTCTAATAAACAGTTTAGTTGCGAGAAAGCGCTTGTCCTCTCTTGCTTCATGTATATTCGTGCGCTTAAACTGAGAGTTATACCATGCATATCCAACTAGCCCAACTTTCAATCCTGTTCCTCATCTAGTCTCTGGTGCTCACTTGTTGTACTTGTTAAAAAAGACAATAGCTGAAGATTCTGTGTTGACTACCACCATCTCAACCATATTACCAGGAAAGACGTCTATCTTCTACCACGCACAGATGATGCACTCGATTGCTTACACGGTGCCAAATATTTCTCTTCAATACACCAATGCTCAGGCTCCTGGCAGATCACTGTGGACGACAAAGACAGAGAGAAGGCGGCCTTCGTGACACCTAATGGACTTCATCAGTACAAAATGATGCCTCTTGGATTATGTAACGCCCCCGCGACTTTTGAGTGCATGATGAACTCCCTCCTTCGAGGCATCTAGTGGAATATCTTCTTCTGCTTTTTGGCGATATTATTTTTTCGACTACTTTCGCAAACCTACTTACCCGTCTGCCCACAGTGTTTGAAGTTTTTTGACGTGCCAACCTGCAACTTAGCTCGTCCAAATTTAACTAAGGATCACGCCAAATCTGCGTACTCGGCCATTTTGTTGACGCTGCGGGTGTACAACCAGTCCCTGCAAAAGTCCGAGCAGTTTGGGACTTCCCCATACCCCGTTACACTAAGTAAGTCTGAAGTTTTCGGGGACTGTGCTCCTACTTTCGTTGTTTTGTCGAGAATTTCACTGAAGTAGCCCGTCCTCTAACCTGACTCCTCAAAACGAATGTTGCATTCACCTGGGGCCAACAGCAAGCAAATGCCCTCTTGTCGCCCGTTCACATTCTCAACAATCCACCAGTCCTAGCACATTTCGACCCATCTCCCACCACGGAGCTTCGTACAGATGCCATTGGGCGCGGAAGGCGCAGTGCTGGCGCAGCGGCAACAAGGAATGCACCGCATCGTCGTGTACGCAAGCCGACTGTTGTCATGCTCGGAACAAAATCATTCGATCACAAAACGCGATTGCTTAGCTCTCATCTGGGTCATTGCGAAATTGCGGCCATACCTGTATGGCAGACAATTCTCAGTTACTACGGACCACCATGAGCTTTGCTGGCTGTCCTCGCTCAAGGACCCTGCGGGGCGCCTCGGTCGCTGTACATTGCGCTTACAAGAACACGCTTTTTTCATGTCCTATATATCCTGACAACTTCACGAGGATGCTGACTGCTTTCCCGTTACCCAGTCTATCCCCCTGAAATGATGGAAGGTGGACAAGAAGCCCTCGCTCTCTCAATTAGGTGGTGGTGGTAGTGGTTAGATGATGAGAAAAGGCACCTAATTTCTGCAACCTGGCGGGGAGTATGGCGCAGGGCCTCTCAATTACAGCATTCACCAGCATAGCTGCTGAACAACGCCGCAACCCCTTCTTGCGTCCTGTTATCAATGGTCTGCAATTTCCTCACCCTGACAATTCCTTACAAATGTTCGTTTTTTACAACGACATCTTGCACCGCTACAATGCCCGTCCAGATGGTGCTGAGTTTTTGCTCGTTGTTCCTGCGCATCTTCGCTCAGTCGTTTTCACCAAGCTTCATGATACACCTACCACTGGGCACCTATGTGTGTCACGCACATATGACCACGTTCGCCGACGATTCTTTTGGCCTGGCCTCTACCATTCGGTTCGACAGTACGTTGCGCCGTGCGACCTGTGCCAGCGCCGCAAGACACCTGCGCTGTGGCCTGCTGGTACCCTCCAGCCCATTGAAATACCAGAAGAGAAGAAGGAAATGCCATTTCCTGCAGGACCTTTTCCAGCATTGATCACCCGTAATAAGTGTATTCCATCACTACCGACTACGCAACTTGGTATGCCGTTACACGATCCCTCCCCACCAGCTGTGGTACTGATGCAGCCGATGTCATTCTTCATGACATCATTCTGCGTCATGGTGATCTTCGTCAGTTAATTATTGATCGCGGCCGCTCTTTTCTATCTAAAGTAGTCGACGAGCTTCTGCAATCCTGCTCTACCCACCACAAGCTAACTACAGCGTACCATCCACAAACTAACGGCCTCACCAAATGCCTCAGCAATGCTTGTAACTATACGCAGTTTCCATTATCTATCTTTGTCTTGTATGTGCTTGAATTCTTATACATTTTTTAGTTGACTTATGTTGCCTTCCTGATTTGCGCATCTGATACTTGTTTCTTTATTTTGTCTTTTTTTCTTGTGTGTTATATATGTTGTACCCACCCCCTCTGTAATGCCCTACGGGCCCTGAGGGTATTCTAATAAATAAATAATTAAATAAATAAATCGTACATTCACAAATATGTTACCAATGTAGGTCTCCAAGGAGCACAAAGATTGGGACATCAACTTGCCTTTCGTTACTTTCGCATACAACTCTTCACGTCATGATACAGCTGTATTTTTACCTTTTTTACCTACTGTTTGGTTATGACCCGTCTTTACCAATGGACACTCTGCTCCACTATGAGGCCACCTCATCGACTGTCTATGCGCGTGACGCCCTGGTCCGCGCTGACATCGCCCGCCAAGTCACCCGGGATCATTTATGTGCCTCGCAGCTTAACCAAAAAAGTTCTTACGATCGCCGGCATCGCGACGTACAGTACTCCCCTGGGTTGCTAGTCTTGATGCGGTTACCATCACGACGTGTCGGTCTCTGCGAAAAACTCATGTCCCGTTACGTTGGCCCCTACCGCGTCATACGCAAGGTCACCAGCGGGATTCATGAGATTGCTCCACTCCACACCACGTCAGCAACAGCTTCAGTCTTAACCGATACAGTGGACGTCTCGCGATTTAAACCATGCTACTTTCACCCCGAGAATCGATCGCATGGGGCGGTGTTTCTGCCGCCGGCGGGTAATGTCATATCTGAGTAGATATCTGAGAATGACGACGACGAAGTGCTGAGGGGAACGTGCATAGAATGCAGCAGCGTTGTATGCATTTGCTCACCAGTATATTCATCGCGTATACTTTATTCCCTGTGACATCATAGCATTACAGTTTGCAGTTCTTGCCTGGCAAGGATCTGGTCGATGGACATGCTGTCACGTGCACCCGTGCCGTAACAGTCATCGAGTACCCTGAAAGACATCGAAAATATGCGGCCGAGGTGATCAGCACCTTCGTAAGCATGACCATGAAAGCACGGCTGCAAAAAAAACCGTATTTAAGTGAGGTGAAGGAACGAATCTCGCGGGGTGACCCAGTCAAAAGTGAACTGAAGCCCTTTGCCGGAGAACTGTCTGAGAACTGGTCACATTTATGACTTGGTGATACGTGTCCGTATTGTCCCACTCCAGTGATGCAAGCAGATACATACCACCTTTTATGAACGTGTGAGGGGCTGCAGCCAGAACGCTCCCGTCACCTTGCTCAAGCCAGCCTTCACTACAGCGACACAGACAGTTACAACCACTGGATACATGAAAACAAATTCCACAAGACGCCATTTCATACACAACACCGGCCTATCAGCACATATTCAACAAAAATACTATGCCTTAAAGGCAAATCTTTGTCGCAATAAAAAAAAGTAGTACTACTCAAGGGCTGCAAAGTGGTCATACCGAAAGCATTGAGAGAATGAATTCTTCGATGATTTCACGACGGACACTTTGGGCTAAATAACTGCACGGCGAGAGCACGCACATTAGTATTTTGGCCTGGACTCCTCAGCAATTTTAATTCCTTCATTTGGGAGTGCAGAACTTACCAGGGGCATGCATACAAGCAGCAGAGTGAGCCCGTGCTCATGCAGCCAGTTCCAGACACGCCATGGCACCGAGTGGGAATCGACCTTTTTTAGTTCGGTGGAGCCTCCTATTTCATCGTATACGATGCCCACTCCGATTCCCCTGACGTTGAAAAGCTATGTTGCACAACATCCAAAGAAGTTGCCGATAAAATATCTGCCATTTTCTCACGGTATGGCATCCCGATTCAAGTATGTATTGACAATGGGCCCCAGTTCGGATCACAAGAGTTCCGGCTGTCTGCCATAAAATATGAACTTCAGTATATCACATCGGGTCCAGAGTTCCCGCGGTCAACGGGACTGGCAGAAGAGGCGGTCCAGATTGAAAGCGCATCCTAGAGAATAATAATGACTCTTTCGGTGACTTTTGGATGGGTCTTTTAGCCTATAGGTCATCCTCTCTTGAAGATGGTCGCTCTCCGGGCAAGATATTGCAAGGTCGACGCTTTTGCACGACTCTGCCCAAATACCAAGGCGATCCCGAAATTCCAGCAAAACAAAACATCGCCAGTCTTCGAGGGGCAAGGCACTACCACCGCTCGAGAGGACAACGTCGGTGTGCATTCATAATGAAGAATGGTCACGCACAGCCACAGTAACTGGGCAAGGCGCACCAAGATCGTGTATGAAAACCGAGAACCAGCTGACGCTGAGGCGAAACAGGTCACACCTGCTGCGCATACCAGGAAACAGTGCGAGCGAGGATCAACATGATGCCGTAACCACGGATAACAAGCTCAATCCGCATGAAAGGCCGGACTGCAATAAAACAGGAGAACAAATGCACAGTGGCCAACAAAGCATGGCAAGCTCCACAACTACAATGCAACCGACTGATCACGGATGTGTTAACTCTACAAGTGATCAAAGGTCAACCAGGCAACGCACGGAGCCCTGACGAATGCATTACGGCGCTAACTTCCGCCAAGTTTTATAAACTCGTTTCTTTAATATTGGATCAGGAAGAACAGATGCATCAGATTGCCGATTATTCCGTCACACTGATTTTCTCCTTCATGTGTTCATTTTCTCTCCTTTCATATCGCGCACTTTCAAAAGGCTGGAATTAAACCACCGGCAGCTGATTTTGTTCGAGTTGGTGCAGCTCTAGCCAACATGACTGTCTGCTTTTTTAAAAGACACGATACAGTAGGTATGATCCGCCGGACTCTTGGCCAATCGCCCCAGAGTAAGTTGGTGGTAATATTCCAAAGATCCCCATCAACTTCAACTTCTCCTTGTCATTTTATTCACTAACCTTGGGCTGACCTTCACCACTGACGGAACTCTCGCCTTATATGCATCGGTTCTACGATAAGAAGAACGTGTTTAATGAGAAGAAAGAGGAAAGGACGGCCTTGAGAGCAGGTTTCTGGCCTGCTATTCCTCACGGGGGTAAGAGGAAAAGGGAAAAAAGGGGAGGGTATGATGAGGGGTGATTATGGCATAGCACAATGAGTCGCTGCATACAATGTCTTATAATTGAAAATTTTTTTGAAGTGCACTAAAAACGGATGGACGGAAAAGGCTCACAAAGACAGCGCTCGCTGTCCTTGTCAGCTTTTTTGTTCGTCTGACAAAATGACATTGTAAAAAACCCGTGTCAACATAGAGTCATTGCTGGAGCTGCTGTCGTTTTATTTAGGGTCTACTTTTGTTTCATGGTAAAATAAGTCTTTCATTCAGCGATCTGGAATATCTATAGGCTTATCAGTAGCACTTATATTTAGATAAATATGTTTGAGTAAATTTGACGGAGGAATCAAGCAGCACTTTTCTGGTATTGTTAAACATGTCTTCAGGTATGTGGATGACTTCCTGATATTCACACGTGGCATTGATTTTTCCCGAAAGGTAGTGAACGCGTTAAATGTGTTCAAGAAAAGTAGCATGGGCCTTGATTTCACTACCGAGCAGCCTAAAACTAACGAGGTTCCATTCTTGGATTTAAAATTGGAACTTGGTAGGGAACACATTTGCTGGTGTCACCAACCAAGAAGCGCCATGCCAGTGCTAGATTACGCGTCTGGGCACTTCAAGTTGGTAAAGAGGAGGATAGGGAAGTCTTGTATTGTGTCAGCTTTGCAGAAATCGTAAGGGCATCTAAGCAATGAAAGTTTCAGGAGTCAGGTGGAAAAATTCCAGAAGGTGGGTTACCTGAAACAGTTAATTTTCTCAGTGTGCACGTTCCTAGCTGGAGAAATAAAGCGTAAAAAACAGATCTGGTTCAGAGACAGAGAAGCGAGAAAAAAAGCTGTCATTCCATACGTGCACAAGTTGGCACGCAACTTAAAGCACGTTGGAAATAGATTCAGCGTAAACGTGAAGCTTTCAGCAAAAACCAAACTAGCAAGCTTGTGTCCACGCGTCATTAAGCCCATAGTTTCGAAAGCTTGCTCCGTAAAACACAGAAACATGTTCGTGAAGTGCGTAAAAGGAGTAGCCTACATGACGCCCTTTTCTTGTGGAAAAGTCTGCATAAGCCAGTCAGGAAGATGCGTGGACAACCACGTTAGAGAACATCGCGCATCTGTTAAGGCATCGGGCGAAAGTCATCTTGCAGATCACTGTGGAAACTGCAGATGTTATCCTGTGTTGGAGAAAACAGAAATAATATTTCGACACAAGAATCAGCTAAAACGTGAGATAGTGGAATCTCACCAGATCCGAAAGAGGGGACATGACTGTGTTAGCCAAGCTACGATTGTGCTGCATGATAGAGTACGCAAACCTCTACACCTAGAACTTATAAAATATAACAAATGACACTTAATATGTACAATTTTTGTAATCCTGACAAGAGTGGTTTCTGTTGCAGCCTGTTCCGATGCACGTGCGCGAACGACCATGTTACTTTTTCTGATTAACAAACCTTCAGTGGTGAGAGCAAGTGCTGTCCTTCTCAGCCTCTTCTGTCTGTCCGTTTCTCGTGCGCCTCAACTAAATTTTCAATTATGAACTAAGAAGACCTTTACATCTATGCGGGGGCGTCACTCCATGTGCGCATCTTTGGCTCAACCAATGAAATTTGGACAGCGTCGGCTCTGTGAGCCCAAGATGGCGACGGCCCCGTGTTCTGTCGACGTGTTCGAGCAGCTGAATGACGCCGCCCGGGTGGAAGCCAACCGGTCAGTTGTGTCCGAAGCCGATGTCCTACGGACCGAGGTGGGTCAGCTCAAGAGCGAATTGGAGGAACTAAAACTGATGATTCTCAAGGACCACGACGCCGCCAAAGACCACGACGCACCAAAACCGCCTCTTGACCCGCAGATGAAGGCAATTCACGACCTCTTGTGTAACTTACTTGCTCAACTAGTAGAGCACATTGAGATTCTGGAGTCAACAACGCATGAAAATTTTGATGTCAAATCAACAACGAGTGCAGATGAGAGCATCGCATCGATGAATCTCAAACGCGGCTTGAGAAAGCAACAAAGATTAAAAACGCATGAAAATTCTGATGCCGAATTGAGCCCAAGTGTAGAAGAGAGCAGTGCGTGGATGATTCTCAAACGCGGCTCGAGAAAGCAACAAAGACAAGACAGAAGCGAAGCTCCCATGTGCACGTCTAAAAGTGAAGACACTCGCGACCGACTTTCGAGTTTCGCGGTGAGCTCCTCACCACATCTCCGGAAAGATCTGTGCGCCTGGTTTCACCAAGTTGATTATTGGTTTAGAACCTCCAGCGTTACCGATGAGGCCACCATACCCTTCATCACTTCAAGGCTCCCAGCTAAAGATTTTACATGGATGCGTCACCAAACGAAGTTGGCTAGTATAGGTACTTGGGCGGGCATGAAGGCAGCGTTCCGCCGACGTAATAACATGGACTACCATGTAACATCTAAGCAGCGAATGTTCGGCGGTACGCAACACGCAGGCGAGCCATGTACAGATTTCGCCTACCGAAAGCTGGACCTGATGGAGCAGTACAATTATCCTGTACTACAACAGGAAAAGCGCCAAGTTATTATCACTACTCTGTCACCCAAGGCAAAGAAGCACTTCTTTGATAAAACATTTAGGCGGCTATACGATATTATTAGCTCTTTTCTGCGCTTTGACCAGACAAGAGATTCGGAAGACAGCATTTACATTTTGGCTGCGGAAGAACGCAATACGCCATCCACAATGCCGTCCGCCGAATGCCGTGGTATGACAATGTGTTCACCTCGGAAGCCTATACGCCATTCTAAACGCGCGGACAGCATAGAGTCTAACTGTTCCTCAGCTGATCAAGTGGCTCAGGGTAAGGTGATAAAAGGAGGGGATACGAAAACGAAGCCATCACTGTTGTCGCAATCGACTCATTTTGTAACGCGTGTTTTTGAAAGGTCGCAAGAAAACGCCGAGTGTGTTCGTAAACTGTGCTTGAACTGCTCGAGAAGTGGTCATTTTGTCACACAGTGTCGTCTACCGCTAACAGCAGAATTTTCGAAGTGGCCGGACGATATCAAATCTTCCAACTCAGAACAGCGAGAAAACGAACTGCTGGTGACGCCAACGCCCGTGAGCAGTCACCAGTAATTGAGCAGGTGTCTTGTGTCTCTGAAGCGGGTGCTTTTTTCTGTTCCTGTCGCCATCAACGAACAAACGATTAAAGGCATCTTGGACTCGGGAGCTGTCAAAAGCTTGATTATGGCAACAATAGTTGACACACTCAAATGCATAAGGCCTTCGTCCCTACGTTCAGTAGAAGCAAGCGGCCATCAGCTAGAAAATTTTGGTCAAGTCGGTGCTGTGGTGACAGTGCACGACCAAACACTGCAGCATGGCTTTGTTGTTGTTCCCCAGTTACCTCACGAAGGAATACTGCTCGGCGATGACATCTTGCGGGCTTAAAGAGCCGTCATCGACTGCAGCTTGGAGAGCTTCGCGGTATCGGTCCTCCAAAGGCTCGCGGTATTGGTCCTCCAAAGGCCAAAGGTCACCGATTCGCAGCACTGTTCTGTCTCAATAGGAGACGTCAGCTTTAACATTGGAACAACGTTATTATCCAATGAGCTGCAGGTCGTGAAGGATTTGTTGACGCAACATTCGGTTTAGTTTGCACAGTCAAGTACTGATCCTGCACAGTTGAACGACATTGCACTTCAACTGGTAATGCAAAGCCAATATCGCAACGACCTTGATGATTGTCACCAGCACAGTGTGATCGCATCAAAAGTATAATCAAGGACCTCATTGCTGCCAATAGAGTGCGACCTTCTCGGAGTCCTTTAGCGTCACCCCTTGTCCTTGTAGCAAAGAAAGACATGACGACGCGCATGTGGGTTGATTATCAACGTCTCAACACCGTCACTGAGGGCATTGTGTACCCTTCGTTAAGAGTTGAAGACGCGCTGCAGGCACTCACCTGAAGCAAGTACTTTTCTGTTATGGACTTGGTGCCTGGATTTTATCAGATCACCATGCATCCAGATGACATAAAGAAAACTACCTCCGTCATGCCGTGGGGTCTTTACGAATTTCTCCGGGTGCCATTCGGCCTAAAAGGTGGCCCCATTCACATGTCAGCGAGCCGTGAGTACGATCATTGACGGTATTAAATACGACAATGCCCTTGTGTATATGGAAAACTGCGTAGTCTTCAGCCGAACATTTGAAAAACACGATCCATTCATTACCTTGTGCACGTTGTCACAAAAGGCGGTGTATCTCCCGACCCATCCAAACAGGCAGCGGTTCAGGCTTTCCAGCCTCCTCGAAGTGTACAGGAACTACAATCATTGATCGGGCTCACATCCTACTTCAGGAAGTTTATCCTGAATTACAGCGTTATCGCAGCACCTGTGCGATCATTCCTAAGAAAAAACGCTACTTTTTCTTGGGAAGAAAATCAGCAAGTGGTATTTAAGACATTAAATCTGGCGTTGTGCCAGCCGCCTCTCCTTAAGCTATTTTCTGAAAACAGGAATTCGGTGTCCAAGTACACACAGATGCATCTTGGCTTGGCTTGGGAGTTTCATTGCTGCGAGAATGTGAAGAGCGACGATATTGTCCAGTACTATATTTAATCCCATCTCCCAAAGGCGCAGAGTTTAATAATGTTTCGTCAGAATCGGAAGCCCTTGCAGTAAAATGGGCATTAGAAGAAATACGACCATACCTGATTGGCCGAAAATTTCAAGTTGCCAGCGACCACCATGCACTGTGCTGGATCTTCCGCTACAAGGAAGGAAACCAGCGCCTTCTTCGTTGGTCACTGATTCCGCAAGAATTTGACTTTGATATCATCTATATAAAAAGAAATTCTGCACAGCCCACCAGATTACCCTTCAAGGATTCCCCCCATTGTTCATGTTGCTGAACCAATTCTTGCAGTATCATATCTATCACTGCGATTCTGTGACAACATCGGTGGGAAGCAACGTCAGGATGCATTTTGCGCTAAAGTCCTGGATATACTAAGGGGTGCGCTGGGCACGAAAAAGTAACAGAAGTGGGTGCAAAAGAAGTTTAACACGCAAAACAACGTGTTGTACAAAAGAGACCAAGGCCCAGTCAGCAGTCGATTTCTCCTCTGCCTTCCTGCACAACTACAAGCGGAGGCACTCCGCGAAATGCATGAAGGACGATACGGTGGCCACATCGGCATCAGGCGAACACTCAATGCCCTTAGGTCTAAGTACTACTGGTCGAAGCTCTATGCAGATGTCAGACGGTACGTGCGTCACTGGGACCATTGGCAGAGGATGAAGATGTCGACATCGGTGCCTTACGGTCTATTACAGACAATAGAAGTCCACGGCCCATTTCACACACTTCGAATGGACATAATAGGGCCATTCGAAATTTCAAGAGGTTACAAGTACGTCATTGTAGCCATTGATTACCTCACAAAGTTCATGGAGGCAAAACCACTCCGGAACATGTAGGTCGCAACCGTCCAGAATTTCGTCGAACGACAGATAATCTTGAAGCACGGATGCCCAGCCACAATTATCACAGACCGCGGTACTTGAATGATGGCGCGCTCTACTGAAGCATATTTCTAACGTCGAAGCGTCAAACATCCTGCCGCTATCACATATCACCCCTTAGCAAATGGCTTGTGCGAAGGAGCCAATAAGACAATCAAACAGATGATTGCCATGACTACTGCCAGGAAAAAAATGGGCCGATGTCCTTCCTCTTATTGTGTTCTGTTACACGCCGGATACCAAAACACGCTTCGACCAACTCTGTTCTTCCTGGTCCACGGTAGAGATCCGGGGCTACCATTAGATTTTGTATACAGCCGCCGAGAGCTTAAAAAGCTCCAAGACGAAACAACTTCACGATAGTGCGTGAACGACTACAAAAAGCCGGGGAGCTCGCAGCTACACACATCTGACTGGCCCAAAAAGCAGAAGCGGCACTTTGACAAGCACCACAAGGACGTTGTGTTAGAAATAAGACGAGTGGTGCTCTTTAAGGCTCCAACGTCTGGTGTGAAAACAACTACTATATGCACTGGACCTCACAAGATAGTGAACAAACTGTCGCCCGTGAACTACGAGATAGAACTCCCGGACAACATGGAAAATGACATTATATATGTTGAAAAATTAGAACAATATCTGAGCCCCATCACTCACATGAAGCAACCCAATGCTTCGGACTAAAGTGTATATGGGTGCCGTGCAGTGTTAATAGTTGTTGGTGCTTGTATATAGTTTTGTGTGCCTGAAAGTGGATAGACAATATTTTGTTGACTTTTGTAAATAGTTACAGATAGGGCTATTTAAATTAGTTTAGTTATGCCTGTCTTAGTGTTTTGTGTATGTTTTGTGCATGTTAGTGTTTTGTGTATGTAGTTTCCAAACCCGGACATGTCACGAGTGAAAGCAGACGACGCTCGGTGCGTGTCTCGCGCCTTCGTGCGAGAAAAACGAAGTCCATCGGCGCCGAGCTCGTGGGCACTCGAGAAACGTGAAATAAAAAAAATGGTCTGGCAGTGCCTTTCTGATCTTGAATAAGTGTGGTTTGTTCTTATGCCACCTTGGTACCCAGTATATCTGACGTCCACAACGGCACGTCACAACGTTTATCAAGGTACCTCCGGAAATGTTGCCCTCCCGAACGTTGACGTCCGCCCAGGTCAACGCGTCTTCTTCACTCGAGCTTCTGGCTTCGTATGGTCGACCAACGTGGCCGGTTCTTTTCTTCTTTTTCCCGTGCTACGCGGGCATGTGCAGCGAGGCAACGCTGAAGGTGAATGCACTTGCTTGTGCGTTTTGCTGCAACTTCATTGTTTCCTTACAGGCACCAGGGGACCCCATCACACCATCATCATGGGGCCTGACAAGGGCTCCCTGACTTACCAGAATACTTGTTTTGCTACACGCACCGCTCATTTACACTCATAAATGATACACACGTTATACAATGGAACGTTATAGGACCGCTTAGAAACTTCGATGATATCCGAGAACTCTTACACAAACATTCAACGAAAGCGCTGTGTACAAGAGACACACTTAAATTCCAGGAATGCCAATTCTCTCCGTCATTATGTAATACTCAGAAAGGACACGATGACACTGTAGCGCAGTCTGGTAGGGTGGCCATTATAATTTATCAGAGCATAGCATGTACACACCTACCACTACAACATCCCTTGAGGCATTGACTGTTTGAGCAATTTTTTTTTGAAAAACTCGTCACAATCTTCTATCTTTACATACCTCCACAGTACCGCCTTGAAAACATGAAGTAAAGTCCCCGATAGATAAACTACCAGAAATTTGCCTCATTCTTGGTGAATGAAATATGCATAACAATCTACGGGGTGATTCTCACTGCAATGCACGAGGTCGCCTAGTTGAACAGTTCCTGTTCCCAACAGGTGCTTGTCTCTTCAATCATAAAAGCCCACATATTACAGCATAGCCGACCATACCTACTAATCTATAGATCTTAGCATTACATCCCCATAGCTGCCGCCTTCACTGAAATAGAATGTCTCTAATATTCTTTGTAGAAGCGGCCATTTTCCCGCAATTCTGAGTACAACAGTCAATATTAAAGGTCCTGCACAGATTCCCAGATTACACATTGACAAGGCTGACTGGGAACAGTTTCGGAAACTACTGATATAAGTTAGTCTTACATGCGTGACTTAGGCATTCATGCAGCTGCAGTGATGTTCCGTACTACGCCGAAAAATTCCTATTCAGAGACATGGAAATTATTTATTTCGGATATTTGTTCCTGCAAACGTTCACGAAATTTTTAGCATTTTTTTCTGCTGAACATTATTGATATTTCCGCCACCATCCATGAACGCGCATACTATATGTACACGTGTCTGACGTATTAGCGACTTTTAAAATCATAAGCGACCCCTTCATTGCCGCACAACAAAAGCATGACTTTATTACTTTATATACAGTTAGTACACTGCACATTGTGGGCTTCAAATCCAACACCAATGTGAACTAGAAATTGCTGCACGTAAATATGAGAGACAAATTTCAAGGGCTATGCTTACATGGTGCATGGAACAGAACCGATTACAGCAGATGAAGGTGCACTGTGACCGCTAAATATCAGTAGAATTCAAGCATTCCTGAAATTCCCTACAATATCACAAAGACTCCCTTTTTCTAGTTGGCTCAGTATAAGAGGCAGAAATTCCCCAAAAAAGATAAAATTGTCTGCGTGGAACAACACAATTCAGCTGTGGAGCATTTAACAGCTCTTCTTATTGACGCTGACTCGAAGTGTATCGCACAAACTGGACTGTCCACCAAATGACTTGTTCCTTGGGAAAACAGTGATTGTTGGAAGGCTCGAAAGGGACAAAATAACGCATTTAGGTTGCTCCGGAACTCACCAACAGCCCAGAACCTTGCCAACTTTAGGAACGCGAAGTCTTAAGGCTGAAGAACGCGCAGACAACCAAGAAGAAAACGTTGGCATAACTTGATGTACAATTCTAGCCTCCGGTGTATATATATTCATATACACAGGAGGCGAGAGTCTGAAACATGGTAGGTAAGCAAGTAGGATAGCGATCTCAACCACTTCCTCCTATGAACACACAACATGATAGCTTTTAGAACCATGCAAATTCTCTTGGGGCCCACTTCGATCAGGTCTCTAGTCGTCAAACCATACCTCATCGTTCCAGCGATACACAACAATAATAAAAAATGAGCTAGAGCGCAAACCCACAAAACATAAATCATACAATGAACCTTCCGTCTTAGCTACGTTACAGGCATCGCTAAACTGCTGCAATAAATCCGCCCCAGACTCCAACCCGAGTAGTTTATGAAATGCTGAAACACAAGACACCTGCCCTCTAAACCATATACAGGCCT
Organism: Rhipicephalus microplus; assembly: GCF_043290135.1. Lineage (NCBI taxonomy): Eukaryota > Metazoa > Arthropoda > Arachnida > Ixodida > Ixodidae > Rhipicephalus > Rhipicephalus microplus. The sequence continues at coordinate 216,690,926 of NC_134703.1, forward strand.
TCTGTCTGTGTAAATGCCATTTGTTCTTCCGGCGATGTCTCCTCTGCCTGGAAAGAAGCCATTATTTGTCCGATTCTAAAGCAACACAAGGATCCATCCTCTGTTACTAGCTACAGGCCAATCGGACTTACAAGCTCCATAAACTTTTCGTAAACATTTCGAAAGGTTGATGAACCGCTGGCTTTTACGTTTCTTCGAAACAGTCTGCTAGGCCCACACCAGTGCGGATTTCGTGAGGGTCGATCCACCACTGACCACCTGCTACGCATCTAGGCACGAATTCGCGATGCTTTCGTTCATAGACATTTTTTTTTCTGTCCATAATCCCAGATACGGAAAATACGTACGACACGACATGGTAGTTTGGCATCCTACGAGACCTTCCACATTTACGTGTCCGGGGTAACATGCTGATCATTATTGAAAGTTATTTATCAAATCACACTTCTCGTGTCCGAGTGGCGAATGTCTTGTCTCGAACATTTGTCCAAGAAACTGGAGTGCCGCAAGATGGTGCACTAAGTTGCACACCTTTTATTACAAAAATCAATAGCATGCATTCTTATATTGCACGCAATATGTTTTACTACGCATATATCGACAACGCACAGATAGGTTTCAAAGCATGCCACCTTGCAATACGTGACCGGCACGTTCAACTTTGCCTGAATAACGGGTGAATAAGAAGATGCGCCTGCAGCGAGCAGCATCGCCAACGCCCTGCTCTCTCGGCTCGTGCCTCGGTTCGTTGCTGCGCCGATCGCTAGACGGTTCTTCACGCTGTCTCGTCGCTGTCCTTAACGGCTAATAAATCTTTTTACATTTGGTGGAGAGTGCTGTGTATCCCCGTCGCTACACCCTGGAGCTGCGAAGCCGCATGCTACCACCCGTCATGACTGACAACGGGACTCCATCGGCGCCTTCTCCCCAGTTCAACTGACCTGGCCATCCTAGGCTAGGAGACCCGAAGGTCTTCAGAGGTGCAGATGGGACCGACGTCGAAGACTGGCTCGAGCACTACAAACTGGTGAGCGCCAATAATAAGTGGGATGAAGCCGACAAACTGGGCCACGTCATACTTCATCTCACCGGCGTCGTCGAATTGTGGTTTAACAACCACAAACACACCCACAAACATGTGCTAAAGTGTTGATGATGATGATGTTTGATGTTTTGGGGCGCAAGGGTCATTTCACGGCCAAAGAGCGCCAGTTCATCTTACTAAAAGTATGGACAATGATTATGATAAGTGGCTGTATAAGGGTCATAAAATTCCTCGCGGTAAGGCGGGTAAGAACATAAAAGTAGTAAAATCATGGCCATGCCGTGAAAGGTGTGTGTGGTGTGAATAGATGACAAAAGTTAGTGATAATAAAAAACGATGGCGGATATGTATGGCATTAGCACAAGTGCCTCACTCGTTCATACCCTTGCGTCCAAGAGCCGTGAGGCAAGTGCTTTCTTGTGTAGCCACCGCAGCAAGAACCCCACTGGAGAGGTCGTGCTACGGAATGCCCGGGTATATGATATCAAAACTGGGAATTTCTTTTAAAAACGCTAACAATAATTTATGACTAAAAAACGGTTCCCTACCGACGAACATTGCAGGGTGTAAAGGTATATGTTGTTGGTAGGGTAATGGAAAATGTTGTTTTTTTAGAGTTTCTAAGTGTTTGCACTGGATCAACATGTGAAGGACTGTTAATGCTTCACCACATCTGTCACACAATGGTAGATCGCCACCGGACAAAAAATATGTGTGTGTCGTGTATGTGTGCCCAATCCCGAGTCTCGTTAGTATTACCTCTGTATGACGCAATTTCGACACGGGCAGCCAATGACCAAGGTGTGGCTTGATAATGCGTAGTATGTTTTGTGTGTGTGTATCCCACTTGCTCTGCCAGTCGTCCCTGAGGTTTCGTTTGAGAGACGGCTTAAGATCGAGGGCCGGGATTGATATGGGTGTAGGGGCAGTACTTTTGTGGACGGATGCAGCGAGCTGATCCGCCCTCACGTTGCCTTGAATCTCACGGTGTCCTGGCACCCAGCACACTACAACATGTTGTTTGAGTGTGTAGAGTATGCACAAATTGAATTAAAGTGAGACAACGACTGCGTTTTTGTGTTTTTTAAGAGTGTACAGAGCCGTTACCACACTGAAGGAGTCCGTATAAATTACTGCTTTTTGTATTTGTAATTGCTTGATGTGTTTAGCTGCCACAAGTATCGCATAAGCTTCCGCTGTGAAGATACTTGTGCCTGGATGTAGAGGGCCAGCATCCGAAAAGGATGGGCCGACAGCAGCGTGGGACACAGAGGAGTTAGACTTGGAGGCATCTGTAAAAAACTCAGGACGTGTGTATTTGTGTTGAAGTTCCAAGAAGTATGTTCGGATATGGGCAATAGGCGCATGTTTTGTAACTTCTAGAAAAAACACATCGCAGTCTTTAGTCTGCCATTGCCACGGTGGCGGGTATGCTACAGGAGCCATTAAACTGTGTTCGAGTGAGACTCCAGTTTCCTCAGCTAGACTCTTCAGGCGAACTGAGAAGGGCTGCCTCATCGAAGGCCTGTTTTGAAACAGAATTGAGCTCAACAAATCATTAATAGTAGAGTATGAGGGGTGCTTCTTGTCTGCTTTCACCTTAAGAAAATGAAGCGACCACTCATTTGACTCAACATAAAGGCTTTCTACGGGGCTGGTGCGAAAAGCACCCGTAGAAAGGTGGATGCCCAAATGGTGCACGGGGTCCAGCATCTTCAAAGCACTTTGAGTCGCAGACTGATAAACAACGGCCCCATAATCTAAGCGGGTGCGAATGAGGCTTCTATACAGGTTCATGAGACATTGCCTGTCACTACCCCATGTAGTACATGACAACACTTTTAAAACATTCATGGCTTTTAAACATTTTGTTTTTAGATACTTGATGTGCGGTACGAAGGTCAACTTGTTGTCCAAGATTAATCCTAAGAATTTATGCTCCGCATTAACAGACAGACGTTGACCGTTCAGTTCAATGTCGGGTTCTGAGTGCATGCGTCTTTTTCGGGAGAACAAGACACACGTGCTTTTTGTGGGTTAAGTCATAATACGTTTTTTTCTGCCCATTTGGAGACCTTGTTTAAACCTAACTGAACCTGCCGCTCACACATTGCCAGATTGCAAGATCTAAAGCCAAGCTGGATGTCATCGACATATGTACAATAAAACATATTGCAAGGAATGGACAAGCGCAAGAAATTCATTTTGATGAGAAAAAGTGTGCAGCTAAGTACACCACCTTGTGGCACGCCTGTTTCTTTGACAAATGTTTGGGAGAGAACCGTGTCCACTCGGACACGGAATGTCCGGTTTGACAGGTAACTTTCGATTATGTGAAACATTCTTCCGCGCACGCTGAGGTGGGACAGGTCTCTTAAAATTCCAAAACGCCATAATTTATCATAAGCCTTTTCTATATCAAGGAATACACAGAGAAAATATTGTTTATTGACGAAGCCGTCCCTGATCTGTGCCTCGATACAAACAAGGTGGTCTGAGGTGGATCTACTTTCTCGAAACCCTCACTGAATTGGGTCAAGCAAATTGGTTGTTTCAAGGAAATGTACAAGTCGGCAGTTTATCATTTTTTCGAACACTGCACAAGCAGCTTGTAAGTGCCATAGGCCTATAACTCGAAGGTAAAGCAGAATCCTTGCCCTCTTTCAAAACGGGAATAATAATAGCCTTTTTCCAGGAGGTAGAGATAGTGCCAGAAAACCAGATAGCATTGTACATCAAAGTAAGGTTTTTCGTGTCTCTATTGGTAGGTTTTTTAACATTTCATACACCACACGGTCAGAACCTGGGGCAGAAGTACTGCAGGAGTTTAGAGACGTTCGCCGCTCAGCTAGACTGAAAGCTTGGTTATACGCCTCGTATCTAGTGCATTTGTGTTCGAGTTTCTGCTTTTCTATTCTTCTTCTGTATTGTTGGAAAGTGTCAGTATAGTGGGATGAGCTGGACACCTTTTCGAAGTGTGCACCGAGGAAATTTGCCTGATCTTCCAAGGTATCACCCTGAGTGTTTACGAGTGGAAGTGTGTGTACTTGTTTTCCTGCTATCCTACCGACCATGTTCCAAACTTTAGCCTCCTGTGTGTATGAATTGATCCCTGATGTAATGGTTAACGGACGTTCGTCACTATGTTTGTTGATAGCGGACGAGAAAATATCAACATGAACTTTTTATTTCATGGCATGGGTGGAACGGCTGACGGCGCACGGATACGCTACCGTGTGCAGCGCCATTGAGTCGGACGTCGCGGCCAACCCAGCAGTCAGGGTCGCAACTCCGGAGGTCCAGGATCAGGCCACGGCTCACGAGGACCACACCCGGTAGGCCTCGCCCACGAACCAGCTCCGGGCCACTGCACCCAGACAGGAGCCGTTCGGCAGGTCTCGGCCTTGGACCTTGAACAGACACACCGGAGCTCGACCTGGCCGACACGTACGGGTCTCACGTCCCGCTCAGGAACGCTGCCAGGAACTCGTCCTCTCGAGCGGCGCACCGCTTCCTCTGCCTTCGTGGCCTCAACTCTCGAGCTCTCTTTTCCGCACGTTCCTTCTTCTTGGCCAGGGCACCGCCAGGTACCCTCGGGTGCACACTGCAGCTCATGAGCTCGTGGCCCACGTGCGAGTCTGGCGCATCACTCGGCACCGCTCGGTGATCCTAGATTCAGCCAGCAACTTCCTTGGCACCTGGATCATCGGCCACCCTGGACCTTGCACGGCTCCGTGGTCCGTGCACACACCCGCGTCTCGCCCGGCAGAACGTCTCGCTCGTCCCTTGCCGATGTGCGTTGCTCTGGTGACACCGGCTCTTGATGGCATGGGTGCGGCCACGGAGCAGTCAACCCGCATCGGAGACGCGATGCTCCATGCGGGGCATGGCCAGCCCGTCCAGCGAAGAGCGTGCGCCGAGACGCGATGCTCGACGCAACCATGACCATTAGCCAGGCCACGTTCATCACTGTGTTGAACGGCTGACCGTGGAGACGCCTCGCCGAGATCCGCGATGCCCTCGGCAAGGAAGAGAACAGCAGGCCAGGCCGCGCCCCGAGATGCAGTACTCGTGCCGGCAATGCCGCCCCAGCTGGTGGTTGGACGGCAGCAGCGTGGACGGCCGCGTTCCCTGGCCGGAACATGGCTCGCCTGCGTCCGACGCTTCGGCCCGCTGTCTACCGTCTGCCACTGCTCCGGCTCGTCCCCAGCCACAAAGCCCACTGCCACGTGATGGTCGCCCGTGGCCCAATCGTGGCACGCCACCTCTATGGGCCACCACAGGTCATCAGCTGATTCGCTGACACTCACGCGCACATTACACGCGCCTTCCCCGCACTTTCGTCGTTATCGTTTTCTTCACTCATCACAATAACCCCCCACACAAGAAAGTTGTTTCAGTCAAACAACTTTTCTCACAATACCCAGTGATGAGGAAGAACAGTCCCGTGGACTCACGACTCTCGAGCAGTGGTGGCGGAGATGCCTGGACCAGCGCGGCCTCGGGCCTCGTTTCCGAGCTCTCTGGTCCCTCATTTCTTTTTCCTCAGCGCTCACCCATGCCAGCAAAGCCTCTCCACTCAGCCCCATCTCCTTCCCTAGCTCAACTAGCTTTCTCTTGTCGTTCATCCTCGTCCGCCACACACAAAAAACGTGAGGCTCTCAGATGTGAGGCGAGAGCTTAGTCCTGTCTCGCGGACGCCAGTAATTGTGATGGTTAAGGACGTTCGTCACTGTGTTTGTTGATAGCGGACGAAAAAGGACTAGCATCAACAATGGATGCGAACAAAAGAAGCGTTATATTGTACACTAGAGAACGAAGTGGCAGGTGAAAATAAAACTATATGTCCAACCCTACACGCCAAGCGTCACGCAACATGTACGAGAGTCAGACCTCTATTATACGGAGAGGTCGCGGCTACGCTTACTCCGAGTCCAGCGCGTAGAGTTCTCAGTTCGCAAGAGGAAAACGCTGCCTCACAGTTTGGGTCCCCGTCGTCCCGACATGATGCGATCGTCGACGTGCGCGAGCGCAAAGGTGGCACGGCTGGAGCGGCTGGAACGGCTGACGGCACACGGATGCGCTACCGTGTGCAGCGCCGTTTAGTCAGACGTCGCGGCCAGCAGTCAGGGTCGCAACTCCGGAGGTTCAGGGTCAGACCCCGGCTCACGAGGACCACGCCCGGTAGGCCTCGCCCACGAACCTGCTCCCGGCCACTGCACCCAGGCAGGAGCCGTTCGGCAGGTCTCGGCCTTGGACCTTGAACAGACACACCGGAGCTCGACCTGGCCGACACGTACGGGTCTCACGTCCGGCTCAGGAACACTGCCAGGAACTCGTCCTCTCGAGCGGCGCACCGCTTCCTCTGCCTTCGTGGCCTCAACTCTCGAGCTCTCTTTTCCGCACGTTCCTTCTTCTTGGCCAGGGCACCGCCAGGTACCTTCGGGTGCACACTGCAGCTCATGAGCTCGTGGCCCACGTCCGAGTCTGGCACATCACTCGGCACCGCTCGGCGATCCTAGATTCAGCCAGCAACTTCCTTGGCACCTGCATAATCGGCCACCCTGGACCTTGCACGGCTCCGTGGTCCGTGCACACACCCGCGTCTCGCCTGGCAGAACGTCTCGCTCGTCCCTTGCCGATGTGCGACGCTATGGTGACACCGGCACTTGATGGCATGGGTGCGGCCACGGAGCAGTCAACCCGCATCGGAGACGCGATGCTCCATGCTGGGCATGGCCAGCCCGTCCAGCGAAGAGCGTTCGCCGAGACGCGATGCTCGACGCAACCGTGACCATTAGCCAAGCCACGTCCATCGCTGTGTTGAACGGCTGACCGTGGAGACGCCTCGCCGAGATCCGCGATGCCCTCGGCAAGGAAGAGAACAGCAGGCCAGGCCGCGCCCCGAGATGCAGTACTCGTGCCGGCAATGCCGCCCCAGCTGGTGGTTGGACGGCAGCAGCGGGGACGGCCGCGTTCCCTGGCCGGAACATGGCTCGCCTGCGTCCGACGCTTCGGCCCGCTGTCTCCCGTCTGCCACTGCTCCGGCTCGTCCCCAGCCACAAAGCCCACTACCACGTGATGGTCGCCCGTGGCCCAATCGTGGCACGCCACCTCTATGGGCCACCACAGGTCATCAGCTGATTCGCTGACACTCACGCGCACATTACACGCGCCTTGCCCCGCACTTTCGTCGTTATCGTTTTCTTCACTCATCACACCCATAGAGAAAGAAGAAGACAAGAGCGGACACTCCGCGAAACCTGGCCTTAGGAAGTGCGTCACGTCTACGTAACGAACTAGTGCTCTCACCAAACGTCAGAGAACGCAAGCGCAAAAAAAAACAGTTATAATCAATGCAACAGAATTGTTTTTACAAAATAATAATTATACGCCCAAATTTGGTATGTTCTTTATACATAAAAACAATTTATTCAACACACCTTACGCGATTATTTTTCTTCAGCCGTACTGTCATAAACACCATCTACCCAGCGACAAGCCCATGCATGACTGACAGCGAAAAGCTTTCGTCGCTTTCGTCAACGTCGGCTGCGTCGGCGTTTTCGTGCGTGAGATAACAGGTGAGGCACGTTTTCAAGCGAAGCTTGTTGAATGACATGTTGTTGGTGTTGTTGGGTCATTTTTTCAGAAAACGGTTACACTTGCGCGAATAAGACACCATGCAACAAACATAGAAAGATGCACACACACACGTTGCGCTTCGAGTGTGCGAGTTTGTTTCTTACGTGGCGTCTCATTCACGCAGTTGTAACCTTTTTCTGAAGCTTGTAAGCACTGGGAGGTTCGCTAAAAAGACAGTTTGTGGCTCTATGCGGCGGCTAGACGGGAACATTGTGCAACGTATGCAGTATAGCAAAGGTGGCATGGCGTCAAGCCGAGGCGACGCGTGCTGCGTCTGCCACGGACGCGAGCGTCTGTGCGCTGAGCATAGCTGGGCAGCTAAGTCATAGGCTCGGTGCAAAATATTGAGAACCATTCGCTGGGCCTCGCATGCTTCACGGCGCGTTTCCCGAAGGCTGGGAACACGAATAATTCTTGGTGTGCCGGAGGCAAATCTGGACTAGCCAAGTGGCCGTCATCTTCGTTTTTTCGCTAGCCTTGTGCCACTAGTGCAAGCTGCTCACTAATTTTTTTGACGTTTCCAATATAATTTTACCGCATAAATTTCAACTACAATTTTTCTTCCCAAGGTACTGCTGATACTGCGTACGTACGAAGGTGTTCTAAAGTTCCCAGGCCGCGATACCATTGCATTACAAGGGATAGCGGCCTGGAAACTTCTGAAGATCTTTGTACGTGGTCTTGACGTATATCTTTGCAAGTCAGAGTTTTATGAGTCAGAGATGTATGACTGGTTTTGTATTGTGCATCGATTAGCTAATCATTCAAAAAGGTTTGTTGGTACACTTATGACGTGCACATATCTTTTTCGTAATTCGACAGCGAAGCATCCACTTACATTTTCAGACCGCGCTGACGCCATGCCGTCCGGCGGCCCAAGCTACGGCAGCTACTGCTGTGTATCGTGGTGCTTCAACAATGGCAGAACCCACAAGAAGCCTGGGACGAGTTTCTTCCGCATACCACGGGACGGCAGGTGTGTTAAAGCTTTTGTGTGATTTGCATGTCTTAAGGCTTACTGTTCGTACTTGCTCAGTGAGGGTAACAATCAAAAATCACTATTCAAGCACTTCCCCTTTCAGCTGATAGTTCATTGCCAATGCAGGATGAAAGCATGGATGCAGTATGCTGGACGCGATGATCTCCTTAGTAAGCCGGCCAGCCTATTGTATGCAACGTACAGGGTTTGTAGCGACCATTTTACTGCTCAAAGTTTCATGGACCCTGGGCACACAAGGCTTACAAGAATGGCTGTTCCCAGTGTGCAACCAGCTGCACCATGTAAGTGATTGACTGAAACTCAAATATGTGCAATAGCAGCCACTTTAATTGAATCAGTGGCGACAGTTAACCGTGAAGATCTCAGTAGCCGATGGAGAAGCCTCACTATAGAAGTAACACTTGGAAAGTCTTAAATTTTGTGAATTGTGGGCTATTACCTTCCTAACAGCAGCTTTACATTTCTGTCGTTTTTTGATGCTCTTGACCTGCGCAACTTGTTTTAAAAGACTTTAAAGGGCTATTTCACGTTATCTTCAAGCCTGAGTGCACATGTACGTATACCTTTCATCAGTGAAAGCTGCCACTGTTGATAATTCAAAAAATCACAAATTACTTGTTTCCTAGTTGGTGCCTTCTCTTTTCTTCCACGTTCGACCAATTTATGCGTTTGAAAGAGCTGTTTAAGTTTCCCCATGCTACAAGCTTTGTAACTTGTACCAACTGCACATATATGCAGGTTCTCTGAGCGTCGCTTCAAGTAGTGACTGTGACATGGCTGCAGAAGCTGCACTGCAAGGTGCGGATGAGCTTCAGTTTGTGTTATTTTAAGCCTCTTACTGATACGTTGTCGTAATTTCATTTCTTCAGGACCTGCCGTAGGGGCTTCAAAAAGCGGCTCCCACACATTGAGGTGCCCCGATGAACAGGGTGCGTTCAGTGTCGCGATTTCTTTTTTTTTTACCGAAATTGACTGTTGACCAAACCTCTGCAGGTGGTAGCTCCCTTGTAGCTGGTGAAAGAATTTCCGCTGATTTCGTCTTGCCGGAGAAAACATTAACCAGTCATTCAGCTGTCACAAAAGGAACTTGTGTGACCGGTAAGTTGTATGTTCACTTCAACACCAGAGTGGATTGATATAGAGACTTCCGCAGGCCGCTCGCAAGATTGTTCTGACAGCACTGTCCGAGGCACTGAACAAGCTTCACAAAACCCTCCAGAAGACGTCCCCGCCAACAGCTCCACGCCTGAGTGCCCTAGAGAAAATGGTGACTATGCTTTTATTGCAGCTGTTTTTAATGTGCTATTTTATGTTTAGGACATTCTGAGGAAACTATCCTCAAAAGGACACTACGTGTGCACTTACAAAATGTAAGGGTGGGCTCTCAGTGATTTTTATTTTTTTTTTGTGCATTGTCAACATTGTGAATGGTTTGTTTTTAGGTAGTGGAATCGAAAACTTTCACCACAGAAAGTTGTGCACCTTGGGTCTGAAAGAGTGAGGAAAGTGCTCGTATGGGATTAGTTGTTCTTCGCTTTTACATCCATTTTTTTTGTTTATTGCAGTGCGTTCCTGTGTGCCAGCGACAATGTCTTCATCAATGAAGTACAAGCAAACCATTAAACATCTGCAAGCCAAAGTAGCAGCACCACGGAAAACTATCAAAAGACTGCGGAGACAACCTCACCAAGCACCGTCATCGACTTCAAAGGCCCTTGAAGTTATCCGAACGCACGTCGCCGAGGAGGTTTTTAAACTTTTTTTTTTTTTTTTTATTCAAGTACCCTAAAGGCCTGGGTAGGCATTACATAGGGGAGTTGTAGCACAATAAAGCTGTTACAATTACAGTGTATAATTTGAATAACAAATACAAACGATTGATATAAATATGCACATACATATGTAGAGATATTATTACTAAACAGTACAGAGATGCTACGTGGAAAAATAAAGAAAGTACTAAAAAAAAAAAAAAAAAAAAAAGGACAACAAAACTCTAAGGAAAATTTTCGCAGTGTTCAAAACAACAAAAGGATGCAAAGAAAGGATAATTCACGTTCATTGAAATACCGCGTACAAGAACAACGACAACAATTACAACAAAACAGATATGCACAGGAACAATATTAACTTTCATTAAAATAACTTTTAAGTTTATTCATGAAATCTTCATGATTTTGGGAAGAAACGACGTCGGTTTGGCTGAAATCTGAGTAGCCTCTACTGAATTTCTTCTTGGATAGGCGTATCTAAAGCCTTAGCATTGATTAGCTAGTACCCTTCTGGCTAGTCAATCCAGACAGATGCCGCTTTCTTCGCCTGGACCAGGGACTTATCTCTGGTCTGCTTCTCTTTCACCGCAGGAGCTACCAGTGGACCAGTTCCTACGCAATGGCGTCGCTTCCGTTCCTGTGGCCCTAGTCCCAAGCAACGACGGAGTCATTAAGATGAAAAACCCTAAAGTGATCCAGTCGGAACTCAAAGCAGCGACAACTCACTATCACACCATCACAGAGGTCCGGCAGTTTGGCAAGGGAGGCATTGTCTGCTTTTCTCCTGACCAGCTCTGTGTCAAAGACTTACTTAAATGCTCGATGTTCGCTACCAATCCGGTGAGCGCCTTCATTCCTCCTCACCTAGCATGCGTCAGAGGTATTGTCCGAGGCGTAGACATCAACATGACTCCAGCTGAGGTCCTAGAGATGTTCTCTGAGGCAGGTGCTATTGCAGTTTATAGATGCTCACGAGTTGTAGAACAGACAAAGATCCCTACTGAGTCTGTAATTGTCACATTTGCCGGGTCGATTCGCCCCACTGAAATCAAGGCGTGGCCTTTAATATTCAGAGTCGAACAACTGTCACCTCGTCCCCTCCAGTGTCAGAAATGTTGGCGCTATGGACACACTTTAAAAGGATGTAGGTCAGCTCCCAGATGCCGAAAATGTGGTGAGGCACATACTGCAAATGAATGCAATTGTACTGAAGAAAAGTGTTGTCTTTGTCATGAGCAGCACTGCGCAGATAACGCTAATTGCTCAGCCAAAGCGCGGGAGACTCAAATTATGGAAATTGTTGATCGCAGACGCTGTTCACGAAAAGACGCCATCGCTGAAATTCAGGCAAGAACCCAGGGATATGCTGGTGTTGCAGCCCGACATAATGCAACTTTAGAAGCTTCTCTTTCAGTGTCCATTGCAGACATGATTGAAAAAGCGATGGAGAAAGCTATAGATCGCCTGGCCACCACCCTTTGTGACTCCTTAACTCATATTGTAGCCACTCAGTTGACGCAAATATATGGGACACCAAGAGATATGAAGGATACTTCCCAAGACAACGTAACTCTCCCACCAAGTGAAGCAGACGCAGAGTCATCTCCTTCAGGGGTACAGGCTGCAGGGCCCTCTTGTACAGACAACCAGAGGATAGGTGAAGACATACTAGAGGATGATCAGGATTATGATGATATGGACATGGACATCAAATCCCTAAAGCGCACTCGATCCCCTGTCTCCAAAAATACTGGCTCTTCAAAACATTCAAAAAACAAAAAATTCCAGAAGGAGAACCTATCGAAGAGCGATTTTCTTAAAGACAGCATTTTAGATAAGGTAGTTGCCGAAACAATTCTGTCAAAATGATAGGTTCTATCAAAATTCTTCATTGGAACTGCCGATCTATTCATTCAGCTAGTACAGATTTATTGTATTTATCTTGTAAATTCAATCCAGACATTATTGCACTGCAAGAAACGTGGCTGTCAGCACATAATTCGTTTTACCTACCTAATTTCCGGTCTTTTCGCCTGGATCGCCCATCCAAAGGTGGAGGTTTAGCGTTCTTTGTCAATAATAAAATTAGTTCAAAGATCAAAACTTCGTACAAAAGTATATCCCCCGAATGTGAAATTTTCGCTTTAGACATCACCTTGCCTGGATGCTCTCCCTTCTCTCTGGTAAATCTTTACTTTCCTCTGGGTGTACAAGACACGCGATGTTTAGACATGGCTGTTAGTTCGTGGTGCACAGAAAAAATTATGGTTGGAGATTTTAATTCTCACCACACTAGTTGGGGTTTTAGGACTGATCAATGTGGACAACGCTTGTGGGACTGGTCTATAGACCATAATTTATCATGCCTCAACGCTAGAACTCCCACATTTATCCGAGACCGATCCCGCTCTGCCTTAGATTTGAGTTTTATCAGCTCGGGTATTTCTAGCGTATCTTGGACTACTCTAGACTGCGCCACCAACAGTGACCACTTACCAGTACTGTTTGAAATTTCTTGCCCCATTATTCCATCTTACTCCCAAGCTCGAACCTTTATCAATTATTCCAAATTTAAAAATGACCTAGAAGTTGCTTTGACTACCCCCACTGAAGACAACGATGAAAATAAAGCCATGAAATTAAGTGCGGTAATTAAAAGAACGTTCAAAAAAGCAGAATTTTCTATTGAGTCTGATACGAGAAAGCCTTGTAGTCAGTGGTGGAATTCTGAGTGCTCTCGTGATCATAGACGACGACAAGCGGCTTGGAAGCAGCTAATTCATAATCAGTCCCCCAAAAATTGGGCAGATTACAAGTTTATTGCTGCTACATTTAAGCGCACCGTGGCTAAAGCTAAAGAAGACTATGACAAAAAACATTTCGACTTTCTTTCCAAACCTAGAAATAAGAAAGCGTTATTCCGATATATGAGATCGCGCAAAATTCTGCCGTCTCTAGCTAACTCTGATTATGACAGGTTATCGACGGAAGAAATGACTAATTCGTTAGAGGCAATCGGAAGAGGTTTAGCTAACAGATTTTCGTCGACTTTGACAATCAACTGGCAAAAGTCCTCTATAAAGACTGACTACGAAAAAGTGACATTGCCCGAAATGTCAAGCGTAATTAGAAACTTACCCTCTTCGGCTCCTGGTCCTGACGGTATAACAGTTCCTATGATTAAAATTTTATTCCAGATATCACCCGGCGACGTCCTCAACCTTATAAACTATTCCTTAAGCAATGCCTGGATACCACATGACTGGAAAATAGCTAGAGTGATTCCCATATTAAAAAAACAAGGGTCAGGTTTTAACATTGACAACATCAGACCAATCTCTCTAACATCTCACCTGATCAAAATTATAGAGAGAGTTCTCAATAATAGAATAAAAGTTTGGATGGCTGACAAGCTAATATTGAAACCATTTCAAATAGGTTTTCGTAGCGAATGCTCAATTTGGTGTGCTCATGCCGACTTAGAGAGCCGAATACAGCTTGCCCGAAAAAGACGACAATACGCGGTACTAGTAACACTAGACATAGCTAAAGCTTATGATAGCGTTGAGCACTCAATTTTATTGAATTCTTTACACGAATGTGACTTTCCGCGATATATTGTTGATTGGGTAGCAGAGTTTCTAAAATCGAGAGAATTTTATTGTGCAAAGGATGGATGTCACTCATCTAAATTCAAACAGCAACGTGGAGTACCTCAAGGGGCGGTCCTATCTCCGCTGTTATTCAATGTGTTGATGAGCTCAATTCCCATTGAACGAGATATCACTGTCTACATTTATGCAGACGACATTGCATTTTTCGTTGCAGACAGTGACATTTATTCTTTGCATCAAAAATTGCAAAAGTACATGTATTCTCTTGAAATTTGGCTGCATTCAATTTCATTGTCTCTAAACATCAGTAAAAGTGCGCTCCTGGTGTTCCCTATAGCAGATTCTATTCAAATTTCAGTACTTTATAATCAGGAACCGATTCCACAAGTAGAGTCTATCAAATATTTGGGCATTATTTTTAACGAGAAACTTAACTGGAGCCCTCACATAGACTATAACGTGGCAAAGGCACAACGAGCTTCAGGCTTATTGCGAAGGTTGAGCAACAGAAAATATGGGTTACGTAGACACACCTTATTAATGATATATAAAATGTACATGAGCCCAATACTCGAATTTGGGTGTATATTATTTTCGGGTGGCCCTACGTACAAAATTAAACCGTTAGTTCTATTAGAGCGAGAAGCGTTACGGTTGTGTTTGCGACTCCCCAGGTATGTCGCTATTAATGTACTATATCAGGAAGCTCGCATACCAACTATTCTTTGCCGATTCCGTATCTTAACAGTACAAACATACTTGAAATTTTACGGCTTATCAGCGAGACGGTCTGCATATGCCTTTATTAGTGACCCCGACGCCTTCTTCCTCGCTCACTGGCCACGCTTTCGTACTCCCCAGATTATTTTTGTACAAAAGAAACTTGAAAGCATAAAGGTGGATATCAGATCGGTAATTGGAACCAAAGCATTAAATCACAATATTACGATAGAATGTGATGAAATTTTTCCCCCACTATCTAAGTTTCAATCTTCGAGTTACTTAAATGACAGGTTAGAAGACTACATAGCTCATGCGGAAATAAAGAACATAATAGCCACAGACGCTTCTGTGAATAAAGAAAAGGCAGCAGTAGGAATCGTCTCAGATTACCTCGGTTGGTCATTCTCGGTAAGAATACCAGACTTCACTCCGGTTTTCGAAGCTGAGCTCCTGGCTATTATTTTAGCGCTACGAAAACTTCCTTCAAACGAAGAGAGTGCAATGATAATTACTGATTCTCTTTCGCTGTGTACTACTCTCACAGCTTCAGAACAATCAAGAGCTCTAGCGACATTACAAACATTAGTTCCACCTCATGTGAGGTTCCTGAAGTTAGTCTGGGTCCCGGGACACTGTGGCATACGGTTGAATGAAATAGCCGATTCACTATCTCGAGCCACACTTGATGGCCCTGTGATCTCGGTACTACCAGAATCGGAACACATAGTGTCGATCAGATATAGAAAATGGGCTATTTATACGGATATTATGGAAAATATTACTAAATATACGGACTATCAGCACCTAACATACCCCTGGAAACCTCAGTGGAGTCAATCTAAAAAGTTAGAAGTTATTTTAACCAAATTTCGATGTCGTGTCCCTCCATTAAACTTTTACTTGCACAGAGCTGGTCTGGCGATATCCCCCCTGTGTCCATTCTGTGAAGAAACGGAAACAATAGAGCATTACTTTATAACATGTAAAAACTATTCATTAATTAGGAAAAGACTTTTAATTGTTCCGTTTCAAGCAGTAGGTTTAAATTTAACTGCAGATAATGTTCTAAGTTTCGGTGCCTTTAGCTTGGGACATTGCCACAGGAGCGTATTCGATGCTGTATGCAATTTCATTCGAGAATCAAAGCGCATGTCATAATAATGCCTGCTTAAATATATTTCTGAAGACACTTGTCTAATTTTGAATGAAATTTGCATATTCATTTGATTGTGACCGGGTGAGATAAGCTCGATTGTCTGGTCTACTCAAAATTTCTGTCTTCCACTGTAGTATTACCTCACCTTTTCTCTTCTTGATTCAATCTTCAATTATTTGTTTAGTTTAATATTCCTTTTTAGTTAATTATTATTTTCTATTACATCATTAGTTTTTTCATTAAGGATAAACCTTTTAATATATCTCATATAGGACACTTCTAGATTTCATGGCCAATCCCCCATAGTGGGTATGTGCCAGTGCGAAGGGGCAACAACAACAACAACACTCCGCGAAACCTGGCCTTAGGAAGTGCGTCACGTCTACGTAACGAACTAGTGCTCTCACCAAACGTCAGAGAACGCAAGCGCAAAAAAAAACAGTTATAATCAATGCAACAGAATTGTTTTTACAAAATAATAATTATACGCCCAAATTTGGTATGTTCTTTATACATAAAAACAATTTATTCAACACACCTTACGCGATTATTTTTCTTCAGCCGTACTGTCATAAACACCATCTACCCAGCGACAAGCCCATGCATGACTGACAGCGAAAAGCTTTCGTCGCTTTCGTCAACGTCGGCTGCGTCGGCGTTTTCGTGCGTGAGATAACAGGTGAGGCACGTTTTCAAGCGAAGCTTGTTGAATGACATGTTGTTGGTGTTGTTGGGTCATTTTTTCAGAAAACGGTTACACTTGCGCGAATAAGACACCATGCAACAAACATAGAAAGATGCACACACACACGTTGCGCTTCGAGTGTGCGAGTTTGTTTCTTACGTGGCGTCTCATTCACGCAGTTGTAACCTTTTTCTGAAGCTTGTAAGCACTGGGAGGTTCGCTAAAAAGACAGTTTGTGGCTCTATGCGGCGGCTAGACGGGAACATTGTGCAACGTATGCAGTATAGCAAAGGTGGCATGGCGTCAAGCCGAGGCGACGCGTGCTGCGTCTGCCACGGACGCGAGCGTCTGTGCGCTGAGCATAGCTGGGCAGCTAAGTCATAGGCTCGGTGCAAAATATTGAGAACCATTCGCTGGGCCTCGCATGCTTCACGGCGCGTTTCCCGAAGGCTCGGAACACGAATAATTCTTGGTGTGCCGGAGGCAAATCTGGACTAGCCAAGTGGCCGTCATCTTCGTTTTTTCGCTAGCCTTGTGCCACTAGTGCAAGCTGCTCACTAATTTTTTTGACGTTTCCAATATAATTTTACCGCATAAATTTCAACTACAATTTTTCTTCCCAAGGTACTGCTGATACTGCGTACGTACGAAGGTGTTCTAAAGTTCCCAGGCCGCGATACCATTGCATTACAAGGGATAGCGGCCTGGAAACTTCTGAAGATCTTTGTACGTGGTCTTGACGTATATCTTTGCAAGTCAGAGTTTTATGAGTCAGAGATGTATGACTGGTTTTGTATTGTGCATCGATTAGCTAATCATTCAAAAAGGTTTGTTGGTACACTTATGACGTGCACATATCTTTTTCGTAATTCGACAGCGAAGCATCCACTTACATTTTCAGACCGCGCTGACGCCATGCCGTCCGGCGGCCCAAGCTACGGCAGCTACTGCTGTGTATCGTGGTGCTTCAACAATGGCAGAACCCACAAGAAGCCTGGGACGAGTTTCTTCCGCATACCACGGGACGGCAGGTGTGTTAAAGCTTTTGTGTGATTTGCATGTCTTAAGGCTTACTGTTCGTACTTGCTCAGTGAGGGTAACAATCAAAAATCACTATTCAAGCACTTCCCCTTTCAGCTGATAGTTCATTGCCAATGCAGGATGAAAGCATGGATGCAGTATGCTGGACGCGATGATCTCCTTAGTAAGCCGGCCAGCCTATTGTATGCAACGTACAGGGTTTGTAGCGACCATTTTACTGCTCAAAGTTTCATGGACCCTGGGCACACAAGGCTTACAAGAATGGCTGTTCCCAGTGTGCAACCAGCTGCACCATGTAAGTGATTGACTGAAACTCAAATATGTGCAATAGCAGCCACTTTAATTGAATCAGTGGCGACAGTTAACCGTGAAGATCTCAGTAGCCGATGGAGAAGCCTCACTATAGAAGTAACACTTGGAAAGTCTTAAATTTTGTGAATTGTGGGCTATTACCTTCCTAACAGCAGCTTTACATTTCTGTCGTTTTTTGATGCTCTTGACCTGCGCAACTTGTTTTAAAAGACTTTAAAGGGCTATTTCACGTTATCTTCAAGCCTGAGTGCACATGTACGTATACCTTTCATCAGTGAAAGCTGCCACTGTTGATAATTCAAAAAATCACAAATTACTTGTTTCCTAGTTGGTGCCTTCTCTTTTCTTCCACGTTCGACCAATTTATGCGTTTGAAAGAGCTGTTTAAGTTTCCCCATGCTACAAGCTTTGTAACTTGTACCAACTGCACATATATGCAGGTTCTCTGAGCGTCGCTTCAAGTAGTGACTGTGACATGGCTGCAGAAGCTGCACTGCAAGGTGCGGATGAGCTTCAGTTTGTGTTATTTTAAGCCTCTTACTGATACGTTGTCGTAATTTCATTTCTTCAGGACCTGCCGTAGGGGCTTCAAAAAGCGGCTCCCACACATTGAGGTGCCCCGATGAACAGGGTGCGTTCAGTGTCGCGATTTCTTTTTTTTTTACCGAAATTGACTGTTGACCAAACCTCTGCAGGTGGTAGCTCCCTTGTAGCTGGTGAAAGAATTTCCGCTGATTTCGTCTTGCCGGAGAAAACATTAACCAGTCATTCAGCTGTCACAAAAGGAACTTGTGTGACCGGTAAGTTGTATGTTCACTTCAACACCAGAGTGGATTGATATAGAGACTTCCGCAGGCCGCTCGCAAGATTGTTCCGACAGCACTGTCCGAGGCACTGAACAAGCTTCACAAAACCCTCCAGAAGACGTCCCCGCCAACAGCTCCACGCCTGAGTGCCCTAGAGAAAATGGTGACTATGCTTTTATTGCAGCTGTTTTTAATGTGCTATTTTATGTTTAGGACATTCTGAGGAAACTATCCTCAAAAGGACACTACGTGTGCACTTACAAAATGTAAGGGTGGGCTCTCAGTGATTTTTATTTTTTTTTTGTGCATTGTCAACATTGTGAATGGTTTGTTTTTAGGTAGTGGAATCGAAAACTTTCACCACAGAAAGTTGTGCACCTTGGGTCTGAAAGAGTGAGGAAAGTGCTCGTATGGGATTAGTTGTTCTTCGCTTTTACATCCATTTTTTTTGTTTATTGCAGTGCGTTCCTGTGTGCCAGCGACAATGTCTTCATCAATGAAGTACAAGCAAACCATTAAACATCTGCAAGCCAAAGTAGCAGCACCACGGAAAACTATCAAAAGACTGCGGAGACAATCTCACCAAGCACCGTCATCGACTTCAAAGGCCCTTGAAGTTATCCGAACGCACGTCGCCGAGAAGGTTTTTAAACTTTTTTTTTTTTTTTTTATTCAAGTACCCTAAAGGCCTGGGTAGGCATTACATAGGGGAGTTGTAGCACAATAAAGCTGTTACAATTACAGTGTATAATTTGAATAACAAATACAAACGATTGATATAAATATGCACATACATATGTAGAGATATTATTACTAAACAGTACAGAGATGCTACGTGGAAAAATAAAGAAAGTACTAAAAAAAAAAAAAAAAAGGACAACAAAACTCTAAGGAAAATTTTCGCAGTGTTCAAAACAACAAAAGGATGCAAAGAAAGGATAATTCACGTTCATTGAAATACCGCGTACAAGAACAACGACAACAATTACAACAAAACAGATATGCACAGGAACAATATTAACTTTCATTAAAATAACTTTTAAGTTTATTCATGAAATCTTCATGATTTTGGGAAGAAACGACGTCGGCAGGTAGCTTGTTCCAGTGATATATTGCGAGAAAGAGGGGGGATTTACTTAAGAAGTTTGTTCGAGCAAAAACGGGTTGTACTTTAAAGGGGTGATCCAGGCGCGGAAAGATACGATGGGCGGCCGTGATGTGGCGTACGCAGAACGATGATGATGAGTGATAAAGTTTGTGGAAATGAGATAGAAGTGCTATGATTCTTCTATTCTCTAGGGTGCTTAGATTCAGAGATTTTTTTAGGTTAGTTATGCTTGATGTTCGTGAATAATCTTTGGTAATGAAGCGGGTTGCTTTATTTTGAATTGCTTCGAGTTTGTTGATGAGATAAGACTGGTGCGGGTTCCAAATAAAAGATGCATATTCTAGTTTTGCGCGAACCAACGTCGCATAGGCCAATAATTTAGTAGACTTGTTTGCCAAATAAAGGTTACGCCTGATAAAACCAAGAGTTTTGCATGCACTGCTACAGATTGCTTCGATGTGGTCACTCCATGAAATGTTAGAAGATAAATGAACTCCCAAGTATTTTATTGTATGCGCACGCGCGATGACTGAGTCATTTATCAAATAATGAGTAAGCTTAGGATTAGACACTCTAGTGAAGGCTACAGCCTTAGTTTTCGAAGTATTTATCTCCATTTGCCACTGTTCACACCAATCTGCAATTTTCGCAAGGTCAGATTGCAAAGCGTCACTATCAGAGGTGGTAGTTATTCGTCTATAAATTACGCAGTCATCTGCGAATAATCGAACTGTAGATGAAATGCTATTGCTGATGTCATTTACATACAACAGGAATAAAATAGGCCCCAATACAGAGCCCTGAGGCACCCCTGACTTGACCAGTGATCGTGAGGAAGAAAATTTATTGGCAGTTACAAATTGGTACCTGTCGGTTAAGAAATTCCTTATCCAATTCACAACCTGACTATGTATATTAAAATAGCGAAGTTTTTGTAATAAACGGTTATGAGCAACCTTATCGAACGCCTTGGCGAAGTCGATAAATATGGCATCTATTTGCGATGAGTCATTTACAGCTTCGTAAATGTCAGAGACCAGCTCGAATAACTGCGTCTCGCAGGAGCGACCCTGTTGAAAGCCGTGCTGGTTGCTGAAAAGATGGTTGTGCTTTGTTAGGTACTTCATGATTGCCGATGATATGATATGCTCTAATAATTTACATGGTATACTGGTCAGCGAGATTGGTCTGTAGTTGGTGACAGATGACGGGTCTCCGGATTTAAAAATTGGCACTATTTTAGAAACTTTCCATCCGTCAGGAACGCATCCTGACTGAATCGATTGCTGGAAAAGGCATGCAAAAATGGGAGAAATAACAGGTTTAGTTAACTTTAGCAGTTTAGGACAAATACCATCTGGACCAGGAGCAGAGCTGCTAGAAAGACGATCAATAGCAGCTTCGATTCCCTTTTCAGTGATCACGATGTCCTCCATGATGGAGGTAACGGAGCCATGATGGAGGTAACGGTAACTTCTTTCTGCACATGTTCGCTTGAGGCCCAAACGCAAGGGCAAGCGGTTTCCCGTGTGGTTCAAGAAATTTGCTCTTCACTTAAACTTCCGAGGTCCGCGAGCATACTGATTTCTGGCTCCATATTTTTCTTTGCCCTCCCGGCGTTCATTAAGGAGGTGGCTAGCTAATGTAAAGATGACTCCAGGCATAATTCCAGGAATCCTTTCTTCCATTGCAACAAATACTCAAGCTTGGAATGAACGGGACCGAGTGTGCGCTTTAGTTTTCGACGAAATAGCACTCAAAAAGAATTTGTACTATGATGCTGCAAGAGACGTTGTCCAGGGTTTTACAGATGATGGCACTCATCGCACTTCAACCATCGCTGATCGAGCACTGGTTTTTCTTCTTGTTGGCGTTTCGAGAAAGTGGGTTCAACCGGTTGCTTTTACTATAGGGCACACATCAACACCATCATCTGTTATGCATAACTTGCTGGTGTCACTCATTTTGGAGCTTAGGAGCATTAATATTGCAGTGAAAGCAGTCATTTGTGACCAGGACAGTTCAAATGTAAGTCTCGCTAACCAACTAAGAGTGACTGTAGCAAAGCCTTTTTTTTTTTTGAAGTTAATGGTGAGCGGGTATATTACATTTTTGATGTTCCGCATTTAATTAAAACAACGCGCAATAATGTCCAAGCACACAAGTTATACATTGGGGATGACATCGTTAACTGGTCGCACATTGTAAGCCTTTACCAATCCTCACATGAGTTGCGGTTGCGATTGGCTCCAAAGTTGACTGAACGGCACGTTCATCAGAAACGTTTTTCTAATATGAAGGTCAGCAGAGCAACTCAGGTCCTCAGTGCATCAGTTTCGATTGCTATCACGGCATTGGTGTATGCGAAGGTGCTGCCTGCCTCGGCCATCACTACAGCTCAATTTTGTGATCGTATGGACAGGATTTTTGATGCCTTGAACAGCTCGAGTAGAAAAAGAACTTCGCAAAAGCTGCGGCATGCAATCATGAAAAATGATTCAGAGCTGATTGACTTCCTCCAAGGCCAGCTTCCCTGGATTGCATCATGGCAGTTTGTTGGCAGACGTCAACCACAAACCATCGTAGGTTGGCAAATTACAATTCAGGCAATGTGTCAACTATGCGACGACCTCTCCAAAAATTACAATTTTGAATACCTGTTAACACGCAGGCTTCAACAGGATCCTCTGGAGAACATATTTGGCCACATTAGGCAAAAACAGGGTTGCAACACCAATCCCAATGTAGCACAATTTATTTGTGGCCTGAAGCACATCTGCATAAGAAAACTCTTCAAGCTGTCAGAATACGGAAATGTCGAGGATGATGAATGTGACCTCCTCCAGAGCAGCTCTCGCCATTCTCCCTCACCAGTGCGTCTCTTGTGGATAATGAAGAGTGTGCACAGCCACAGCCTGACGACTTTCCCGCTCTAGACGATCTCTCTGAACTTGCGACAAACGTTCACTCCCATATTATCGATGACTCCGCTGCATATTATGTAGCTGGTTTTCTCATCAAACACTTCCTTCGGAATGCATGTGACGGTTGCAGTTGCCCACAGTTACTGAAAGACGACAGTGAGACGCTTAAGGGTACCCACCAGTATTTCACAATGCTCAAAGCATACCACGTCCCCAGCAAACTTTTTGGGAATCACACTGTGCCATCAGAAGCAGCTTTTGCATACGTACAACTTGAATCTCACTTTCTTGCCATAATTGAAACCACTGCACATCACCTGAAAGTGTGCGATGTTTTGTATCACCATCTGTCAAGTGTTGGCCATTTTCATTTCTGCTGTGCTGGGTGTCGCGCGAAGTTTCTGAAAATGTTTTGCCGGGTATCGTTTATGTTGGCATGTGCGTTTTGTGAACCGAAACTTAGATAGGGTTAGGTTCCAGTCTTCGATCTCAGGCATACAGCTTGACAAGTTCAAAGGTTAGCAATTAGCGGCGGGTTTACACTAAAGTATTCGAGTTGAGCCGAATCCTGCAATAGCTTTGTTATGTTATTACTTCGTTACAGCAGACTTCATTATGGTCTTATATGCTTATATTCAGCTCAACTGGACTAGCCACTCCTTCGTTGCATACATTGTTTAGGTTACCCGCTATGAGGAGTAGGGACACTGTGTATTCGCTCGATGTGATTTGCATAACCTTGAAAAGAATGTTGGGTATCCTGTCTGTATTTTTGTAGCAAATGCGGGCGAACTGTACACTTTACTGTGGGTCGCTTGGTCACTGTGTATGCTTTATCTCTCCAGCTCAAGTAATATATCGATAACAAAACCGCTTGTTGAAATGTCTTCGAGCGGGTAAGGAACACAGTATGAAGTGGGCACGGCTCACGTTATCACGCTTTTCGTATTTTAGCTTCTCATCAACCTCCTCATCTCGCCCATCAAAATTTTCAAAAGAATACTCAAACTTGTAGCGTTTGATGGGGCTGCGGACACTGCCATTTTATTTTTATATAGCTTTTGAGTGATAACGTACGATGTAGAGCCTTTGTGAAAAATAATGAGCCAAAGTGGTTTCCTTCTGCTATTTATTAGCCCTGTAATACCGCTCTCGTAGCACCAATTAAGGTCCACAATTCTGGATAAGTGATGACTACAATCTATTTTAGCTCGCAAGCGTCACAGCAACACTCAGACGCAAATCACTTGGGATCTTAAGCTTTTGATGAAGGCGACGCATAACAAAAGCCACAAAACCTGCCAGTGTTGTAGCATAAAGTTTGTCTTTCACGTAGTGAGCAAGCTGCAAAGCCCTACCTTTCTGAGGACAAGCAGGCATCAAGACTGCTTTTTTTCATTTTGAACTAGCTGTTCTTAAGCACAGCCAGCACACTGCACCTTTGCCGTTCTGCTATATTGTGTCGTGTGGTTTCTGTGTGCTCTTTTTTTATATGCATTATTTCGGTTAACCCCAGGCGTGATTCGCGACTTCATTGCTGTGTATATGTCACTTCTTCCTTCTTCATCAGCATTGTGCGCTGTGTTTTTGCCATAGATCCTTACTTACCCACTGGCCCGGTGTGTAATACTTCACCAACTTCTCGGCTTCTGCCAACTTTAGCGATGTGTGCGTTGTCTGTGTTCTCTCTTTATTTGTTACAATTTATTTGTAAGGCGAGATGCATTTGTTGTCTACCTTTGTCATATTGTGCTTTTTATATTCTCAGACTCTACCTTGCCTTTGAATAAAACATTACGGATACTCTGTCTCTTTGACTGATATATACATTGATCACTCGTTCCAAAAGAAAAACACAAGCGCGATGAATAAAACCGTAGTGAATTATCATTACCTGCATCTCTTTTTATTATAACTTAATCGAAATAAAAATTACGTCACGACCGATTCGCACGAACCACTGAACAAAACAAAACAGGGAATCGCTAAATAAAAACGACCTACAAAAACTATTTATTTGGGCAATGAATAGTGGTCTGAAATCATGAACTTTCGTCATAGCCAAACGTCGGTTATGCAAAGTAATTCAAAATTTGCGCCAGTGAAACCGAAACAGGAAGCGCACGCCACTTGCTCTCACCAACCACTAGGTGTGCTAGGGTCGATTGGGCCGCTGGGGTCTACGGGAGTGTCCACTCTTAACCTTTATTTCTCTATGTCACACCTGACAAAAACTTCTGCCAGCTTTCTCTTCTGGCCTGCCGACGCGTTCTCCTGCCTTGAGACTTTATTTTCTTGAAGGTGTCAAGATTTTCGGCTGTTGGTGAGTTCCGAAGCAGCCTCCAAGCTCTGTTTTGCTGTTTGCGCGCGTTTCGGCATTCAGAGTTCCACCATGGCACACGCCGTTTTCCAGGATGTCAATTTGTTTGTGAGATGCATTTTGTTGCAGCATCAATCAAAAACGCTGTGAAGTAGTTGACAGCAACATCAATGTTCAAAGTACATATGTCATTCCAACCTAGACGAGCGATAGTATAAAACTGTTCCCAGTTGGCTCTGTTTATGAGCCACTTGGGAACACGTGGTAGACACTCAGTTACTGTAGTTGTGCTCAAAACTACGGGGAAGTGGTCACTTAAATTCCGTACAGATTACTGAAGACTTTCCACTGGAGTAGAGGCACAAGAGATGAAGATACTATGCTTAGGTCTATGGAGGAGTAGGTGTTATTAGCGAGATTATAATAGGTTGGTTCTTTTCAATTTAGGAGACACGCGCTCGACGAGAGGAGGAACTGTTCAATCAGTCGCCCTCGCGCGTCATACCGAGAGTCACCCCATAGCCTGCTATGCGCAATAAAGTCTCCAAGGAGAACATAAGGCTCCGGAAGTTCATCAATTAAAGAGTGCAAATCACGTTTTTGCAGCTGATAGCTAGGAGAAATGTAAATAGTGCAGATTGTGATCAGTTTATCAAAAAGAACCGCTCGAACACACACTGCCTCAAGGGATGTTTGGAGTTGTAAGTGTGTGCATGCAATTCCTTGATTCACTATGATGGCAACACCTCCGGATGATGTCATGGCATCAACACGGTCGTTTTGGAAAATAACGTATTTATGAAGAACATTTGTGTGTTTTTTTTAATTCATGTGTGTTTCTTGTACACACAGCACTTTTGGTGACTGTTCGTGTAAGAGTTCTTGGATGTCGTCAAGGTTTCTGAGAAGGCCCCTGACGTTCCATTGTATGATTTGAGTGTTCATGGTGAATGTAAAACAGTGCTGTGTGTACGAAAAGCGAGTGGCTGTTTAGACAGGGAGTTTGAGTTCACTTAACAGGGCCGTCACCAGGCCCTGTTATCTGCTTTTTGTTTTCTTGGCGCGCTCCAAGGAGCCACGCCGCTCTTTCAGCACCAAGGGTACCGACGTATCCATTGCCTCCTCGGAGGCACTGAATGCCCGCACGTGCGGGCTGTTAGTTCGAATTTCGGGCCTCGCCTGGTGAGGTGAGGCTTTGAGACCCGAGTACTCTGGAGTCTCCGGTCTCTGTTTAGGAGTCGGTGGTGTAGCCTGGGCTACAGCCGCCTTGGGGACAGGTGCCACAACCACCGGCTCGGTATGCGCGGGCCGATGGAGTGGCGAGGGCTGGTGCGGTGGTGCCCCCTGACGCGCCGCATCAGCGTATGTAGGTCCATAGAATGGAGCGACTCTTCGCCGTGCTTCCTTGAATGAAATGTTCTCCTTCACCTTCAACGTAATTATTTCTTTTTCTTATATCCAGTATGTGCAGGAGCGTGAATATGCGGCATGGTTTCCTTCGCAGTTTACACAGTGTGGCGGTTGTTTGCAATTCTCAGACACGTGGCCTAAGACTCCACATTGTGCACAAGTCTGGCGACCACGACAGGTTTTAGAGCCATGGCCATACCTCTGGCATTGGAAGCAACGACGAGGGTTTGGTGTGTACGGCCTGATAGATGTCTTCGTGTACCCTGTTTGAAGAAATTCCGGTAGTTTACTGGATCCAAACGTGAGTATTAGGTGTTTTGTCGGTGTTTCCTTATTATCTGTTCTGATGATGATTCTCTGTACATTAGTGACATTTTGGCTCTTCCACCCCTCCAAAAGTTCAGTCTCAGTCAGGTCAAGTAAGTCCATGTCAGATACCACTCCGCGAGTTGTGTTCATTGATCTATGTGGTGTTACGGTTATTAGCATGCCATCGAAATCTGAAAGACGGTCTAGCTTTTCAAATTGTTCTTTGTCACGAATTTCGAGGAGAAGGTCTCCGATAGCCATTTTGGTTATCTTGGATCCTGTGCCAAGAGTTTCGGTAAGACATCTAGCAACTAGGAAAGGAAAGACGGTCCTGGCTTGCTTTTCAGTTTTTTCACAGTGGATAACATGAAAGTGAGGATATGTTTTTTTTTGGCTGGTTGAAAACATTTATATCATCGGTGCGTACCCGCTTTAAGCCGGTACAATCAGACAGTAGGGGGAATGCTCTATGCATGCCTGTCTTATTTTTGTTTAGCAGCGTTGGCGGCCACCCACCACGGAGCCTAACGAGGGGACGCAACAAGTTTTCGGATGCTGAAACCTGCAGACGCCAGCCGTACAACGCCACTATAACACAATGCGCCTAGACCAAGGTAGGCTATTTGCACAGGGTTAACCCTAGCCACCAGTAAGTTTGGAAGTAAACGGAAGAGAGTAGAGGACAGGACAGATAAATAGTAAGAGATAAAGACGAAGATGTAGGGAGAGAGAGATAGGAAAAGGCGACTGCCGATTTCCCCTGGGTGGGTCAGCCCAGGGGTGCCGTCTGCGTGAAGCTGGTGCCAAAGGGGTGTGTTGCCTCTGCCGGGGGGGGGCCTTAAAGGTCCAATCACCCAGCGTCGGCTCAACCCCCAGGATCTCATTTTCCCCGGACACGGCAAAGCCACGCACGGCTAGGCGTGGGAGGGTGTAGAAACTCCCCCGTTAGATCGGGTCCGTGGTGTCGCTACACACCAAACGTCTACTTGCGCAGGCGCCCCTGCGGGCGTGCTGAAGTGTTCGGTCGGCCGGCTGTCCGCAAGCAGCGGGCAGAATAGCGCTTGCGCATCTGCTTTCAGCAGACTGGCGAAAGCTTTACCAGCAACATTGAGGACGTCGTCGACATATGTCGACGTGTGAATGACACCATGCCCGAATCTGACAAGGTCAAACACATCTTGAAGGGCATCGACGACGGCGCATTTCAAATGCTCTTGGCTAGGAATCCGAGCACAGTTTCCGAAGTTGTCAGCTTGTGTCAGAGCTACGACGAGTTGAAGAAGCAACGAACTCGGACTTGGCAGCCTCAGCGTGGTGTTGAGTCACTGTCCAGTTTCGACACCTTGCCCCACAATTCACTGTTTCTTCAGCAATTCCGAGCCTTCTTCCGTGAGGAATTCGCCCGCCAACTTTCCCTAGTGCCCTTTACTCACGAGACCACCACCCATTTACCTGCCCCGCTTCGCACTGCTATTTCGGAAGAGGTTGCCCAAACCATTCCTCTTGCGCACCACGAGCCACCTCTATCTAGCCGTGTTCACTACCAGCGTGTCGCGCAGCCGGTAGGCGCTCCTTTCGCCTATCCGCCAGCCATGCAGCCTGTTATCGTACCCCTAACGTATGCAGCGCAGCCTGTGGTTCTTCCTGTCGCCTGTTCGCAAGAGATGCAGTTTGTAGCAGCACCGTTCACATATGCAGACGCTGTGTGTAGCCTTCCGCAACCACCCTACACCACGCGCTCACAGCCCGCACACCCGGCTGCTTATACTGCACCTTGGGCGGCACCACCAGTCGCCAATCCTTGGAGTACGCCCGATAACCGACCGATATGCTACGCCTGCTTCACTCCCAGACAGGTTGCGCACTACTGCCGCCATCGACCTCTGAAGTTCGGCGACTATGTTCGATCGTCGCAACCCGGCAGCCAATCCTTCGCCCAATACGGGCCAGTCTCGTCACCTCGCTATGCCCCTTCTAACGACCCCGACTTCGTGACGCCGTGCGTACCCTCTCTTTGTCAGCGATAGCCCTCCCCCATGCGTCGCCGGCCCGGACCCTCTGACCAGGAAAACTGAGCACCGCAGTTCAAGAGGCAAGAACGGCGCCATTTTCGAACTGTCTAAGCCCTCGCCCATCCCCTGCTAACGTGGTCGCAGTAACTGTTGATGGTTATTGTACTTTCGTCCTTGTGGACACCAGCGCCGCTGTTTCTGTTATTGCCGCTAATCTCTGCCGTTTTACGCAAAGTCAACACGCCACTTTCGGGACTGTCCCTTCACACCGCAAGCGCACAGCAGGTAACGCCTCTCACAGCCTGCACTGCAAGAGTGTCCATCGAAGGCATTTTCTACATCGTGGAGTTTATTGTCCTGGCTGTCTGTTCGCATGACGTCATCCTCGGGTAAGACTTCCTATCCCGCCAAAATGCCGTCATCGACTGCGCGCGCGCTGAAGTTGAGTTTTCACCCTATTGTCATGTCCCATTACTTCACGTTCTTCATCAGCCGCCGAAGTTGCTCGCGCATGCAGATACCGATATTGCACCGGAAAATTTCGCACTTGTTCCCGTTTCATGCAACGTCTACACTGATGCTACAGTCTTATTTACACCTTCCGATATCTTCACGAGTCGTCGAGCTCTGCCGCTGCCTTTCGCAACGATTGATCTTGCCGCCGAAAGAAGCATTATGTTCATACTCAATCCACTTTCCACATCTGTCACTTTGCTTGCAGGGGAATGTCCCGGCTGCGTGCAGGATCTCAACCCTTCGTCTTTGGTTGATGTCCCGGATGACTACTGCGACCACTCAAAAGCACTGTCGGCACTCGAGGAGTCGTTCAAAGATACGTTTTTTAGCGCCATCGCCGACACCCTCACATCCTCCGAACATGCCGACTTGTTTCAGTTTAGGTTTCAGCTTATTGAGCATTTCCTTCTCAGAGTTGGGAAAAGAAAATGCAAGAATAAGAGCAAAAAGCTGCTATGTTAGCAGCTTGACGAGGCTCCTACCCCTTTTCACTTGGCATTACAAAAATCCGCAGAGCACAAACATGAAAAAACAATTTGACGTCGATTTTCAAAACTTCAAGAAATTAGGAAATAAAAAGAAAATGCATCAAAATTAGATCAGTTTCAGGTTTACATAAAATAAGCGAACCACAAAGAAAGAAAAACAACAAATAACAAAAGAAAACACCGTACGGTCAATCATGAAACAATGCACACGTTGCTAAACGGCTACCAAAGTATTACAAAATGATTATACAACGTTTACAACACTGGGTATGCAAAAAGCACAAGTTTTGATGCGCAAGGAAAACACTGACGAGTGAAATGTTGCATATTTTACACGTAAAAAAAGCAACGAAAGAAATGTCAAAGAAAGCAAACATCATCGGATGCCATGTTACACACGAGCACTATTATAGGGTGTTTCTTTTACATATAGTATTGTAGCCGGACAACTAGAAGAAGCTAAACTACACGCCGCCATTTTGGATGAGAAGGTTCTTAAGTTGTTTTTTATGTATAATAAAGATGTCGATGTTTTTATTTTCAAACATGTTAAAACAAGCTGGAGTACAGTGTTCAAGTTTTCTCAAACCGTGATTAGTTCGTGAATAAGGAACGAACCAGGAAGGCCTTTTCCGAATGTCATAATAGAATTGTGTATTTTTTCTGAGGTCACACAGTTTAAGAAAACAAGCATTGTTTGATAGCAAGCTTTGTTTGTATTTCATAAAAAGGTGGAAGCTGTGTATGTGATCGAACGGTAAAATCTTATATTCTCTGAATAAATGACTTGTATGTGCGTCGTATGGTATGTTTGCAATATGACGAATCGCTTTTTTCTGCAGTAAAAATATTTTGTTCTGATTTGCTTTAGATGTATCTGCCCACACTAGACTACAATAGTTTATGTAAGATGAAAACAACGTATTATAGAGTAAAAGTTTAATGTTTGCTGGAAGTATCTGTCGAAGTTTAGAGAGAGCACCACACGTCCTAGCTATATTTCTAGTTACTTCATTAACGTGTTCGTCCCAATCAAGACTTTCATTAAAAATTACTCCTAATGATGAAACTTCTTTGACAACCTCAATTTTCTCGGGCCCTAGATATGTATCCAAACAACGACAGACAGCCTTCTGAACCGGTGCGAATACCAGAGCTTCGGATTTTTTTGTGTTGATCATTAAATAATTTGCAGTACTCTATATGAAGATGTCGTTAAGAATGTTGTTGGCTGAGTCTGCAAGCTCACCTAAATCATTACCATGAAAAAATATACTAGTTTCATCTGCATAAATTATAAAGTCCACATATTTGCTGACACTTCCCTATCGGAAAAATTGCCATGGTGGATACTGGAAAACATGGTGGGCGTAGTGGAAATAATAGTGGGCATGGTGGAAATAATAGTTGGCATGGTGGAAATTATGATGGCTATGGTGGGACGTAGTGGAAAATATGGTGGTTATGCCGGGGCTACTGGGTGGTATGGTGTACAGATGATGGGTAAAGTGGAAATGATGGTGGAAAGCAGAGGCTAGATCGTGGGCAATAATGGGACACTCTGCCCACCATTGCGATAATGCTGGGAAGCCCTAAGCAGATGATGGGTGCTGCTTGTTATGGTGGGCCACATGGTGTACCAAGCTGAGAAGCTCTGCCCACCATCGCGATAATGCTGGGAAGCTGTAAGCAGAAGATGGGTGGGCTTATAATGGCGGGCAATTTATATAGTGTACCAAGCTGGGATCTGTACACTACATGTTCTACCACCATGATTTCCACCAAAGGTTAGGCCTACCGACCGAGCCCGTACAATTGTGTTATCCGTGCTTTCGGGTTTGAGAATATACGATTTCGACGATTAAGTATAACAATACAGCGCAGCCATGACATCAATTAACCTAAATGAAGCATTTTTCATTGTGTATGGTGTCCGCTCAAGAAGCAACAAACATCGATGCGACGCGATTAAAGCACTCCCAGAGAACGTAATTAAGTGTCTTCTCACCGACAGCCGCCGGTCGCACTCGCCGGCACTTCTCTAGCTTTTGTACGAGAACTCAGACGTGGCAATTTGTATGCTTGGTGAACCAATAT
The DNA here is from genome assembly GCF_043290135.1 of Rhipicephalus microplus. NCBI lineage: Eukaryota > Metazoa > Arthropoda > Arachnida > Ixodida > Ixodidae > Rhipicephalus > Rhipicephalus microplus. The sequence continues at coordinate 216,722,909 of NC_134703.1, forward strand.
GATAGCGTAATGTTTCCGGCACACTGCATTCGTTTCGGCCAAGCCGTTATGTAGTTGTTGCTTTAGCGAAAGAGCTACAGCATTGCGCTGGCACGACCGCCCTCTACATTGCACGAAAAGCATCCAAGACACAATCAAATAAATTAGGCGGGCGTATCTATGGAATGAGCCTAGAAGCGTCATAAAGCGTGAGCAGATGTCGCCCTTTAGAAAGAGCGCGAAACGGATATTAAACTTGGCAGACCTCGCCGGTAAACTGTTGCTGCTCCCCAGTCCACTTGGTTTTTTTTTTTCTTGAAGTTGTGAATTGTAAAAAAAATAGCGCTAGTGCCATTAACATAGTGGCAATTGTTACAGGCCGCAGTTGCTTGTGTTTATTAAATGTGCAATTTTTAGTAGCAGGTGTAGATCTCGTCTATGGTGTGTAAACGACAAACATAACTCAATTGATTGATTGATAGATGATTGATATGTGGGGTTTAACGTCCCAAAACCATATATGATTATGAGAGACGCCGTAGTGGAGGGCTCCGGAAATTTAGACCACCTGGGGTTCTTTAACGTGCACCCAAATCTGAGCACACGGGCCTACAACATTTCCGCCTCCATCGGAAATGCAGCCGCCGCAGCCGGGATTCGAACCCGCGCCCGGCGGGTCAGCAGCCGAGTACCTTAGCCACTAGACCACCGCGGCGGGGTAACAAACATAACTCAAGTTGAACTGTAAATTTGTATGCCGACTAAGTATTTAACACACAATCAACGTCATGTTGGTGTGGCGCAGTGATTCTTTCGCCGGCACTCGCACGCGTCGGACGCAGGAATCATGGGCTCCCGCGGAGCGGCAAAGGCGGTCCTTGGTGGCCGCGGAAACAGGATTACAGACGAAAGTGACAAGGATTTTGAGATCATCTTGCCGAATCTGCCAACAAGACGTAGTGTTTTGAACACAGTGTTTTTTGCACGGTGATATTCCAGTGAAGCCTTTCAAGGTCGAAGATTTCCGAGACGCCCTGGACAAGGAGTGACTGCTTCCCGACGTAATCGTACTGGGCGCCTACCAGATCAACCATGTGTGGGCCGTCACTTTTAACTGCCAGGAGGTGACGAAGAGGTTGACTGAACTGAAAGAACTTTAGGTCAAGGGACGCCGCTGTCTCGTTATCGACCCCCAGGAGCAGAAGGTGAGGCTGCGGCTTCACTGGCTGTTACACGGCGTTTCGAACGAAAATGTCCGCACGGCGTTGGCAGCGTTCGGGAAAGTTACAGAAGTGACCCGGGAACGCTGGCGTGTGGAAGGAGTAAATGAGAAGAATTCGACGACCCGCACTGTTTTCATTAAGCTGAAAAGCGGTATGAAAGTCGAGGACCTGCCTCACCAAATACGAGTCGCCGGTGAATTAGCCTTAGTGGTAGCCCCAGGTCCGCCTATGCAATGCCAGCGTTGCAGCGGAACAGGACATCTGGGTCGCGAGTGTAAGGTGCCACGGTGTTCTCGCTGCCGGCGTTTCGGGCACGGCGATGCAGAATGCGTCCATTCGTACGCCGCAGTGACCGCGTCAGCGGACGCCGAAGATGCGTCAGAACACATTATGGACGTGACAGAAGCAGAGGACGCGGCGGAAGGTTGCGGAGTTCAAGTCGCAGAAAATTTGAACAGCACATCTGCAACATCAGTAGACGAATCTACACCGGCAACTGTGGACACTCGACCAGGTTCTGCAGATGTATCGACCGAGACAGCTGACAATGCAGTGGCAGACGCAGGCTGTGAAGTAGCCGGAGCGTCTGCCCATGCGTCTGAACAGGGCAGAGTAGTCAATGGTGCCTCCTGTAGCGTTCGTTTCGACATGAAGATAGACGGAAACACATGCAACGCCAGCTGCGTCTCTTGGCCCAGCGCTGCCGTTCCAGCCATTAAAAGACCATAGGAAGAACCTGTGAAGACGGGAGACAAGAACAGTGCAAGTAGCGCGGAAGAACCACCGGCAAAGACGCCGACTCGCAGACGCACCAGCATGAGAGCAAGAGCTGGTGGCACCACGGACAAGAAAGCTGTGAACAATTCAATTCTACTGTGCAGTGAAACCGGGTGGTCGGCCGGTCCTGGAGGCGTCTAGCGTAGCGCTAGACGTGCAAGGTAAGCGCCATGCTCCGGGCCTAACTCCTCCACATGGTTGTAATGGCGCCTCAAGTATCTTTTAGCTCCGCCACGCTGAATGTTAGAGGCTTGGCTTCAAAGAAGAAGCAAAGCCAAGTCTACCGGTTGTCATTAGAAGTCTGGATGTGCTTGCAGTGCAGGAGGCGAAAGTTGAAGGCGAGGAGGAGACCGAGAGCATAGTGCTTAAGTTTACATCACGGTATTTTGCCACTGTGAGCAAGGCCATAGGCACATCAGGGGGATGTGTTCTTTTTGTTAGAGAACTGCCAGGATTAGTCATAGAAAATGTCTTTCCTTGCACTTCAGGCCGAGTAGTATGGTGTGATATTGTTTACTGTGACACTGAATGGCGCATTATATGTGTTTATGCTTCAACCATTGGCCAGGAAAGATCGGTTTTTTTTCCAATTTACGACAGCATATGTGTACCGGTAGAAAACTCTTGTTGGTGGGTGATTTCAACTGTGTCTTGAATGAAATTGATAGATCAAGCAGGCGCAACGTTAAAGGTAGAAGCAGTGATGTCCTGGCACAGGTGATTAGTGAACACGAATTAGTAGATGTAGCGGAGTGTTTGCATAGCTCCCGAGATGTGAAGTATACCCACTTTCAAGGCACAAGTAATGCCCGATCGGATCGACTTTACCTTTCTGCAGATGCGATATCCCAGTGTAGCAGTTATAATGTTGCCCTGTTTCCTTTTCCGATCAATGTCTTGTAAAATGCAATATCGGGTCAAAAAAAGAAAGGGACGCCTTTTCTTGGGAACAGTGGAAAATGAACTCTAACCTCTTAAGGGATGAGTTGTTTAGCGCATCAGTTATTAAAGAAATAAGTAATATTAACATAAAGTGTATGGACAAAATATAAGAAGAATGGGAGCTATTCAAGCAGCGAATCAAAATAAAAGCAATAGAGAGATCTAGCGTTTTATCTTTTGAATCTAAGAAGAATGAGAAAGAGCTTAAACGAACACTTGAGAGGCTAACATCTCTTGAATGTTAAAAACCTGGAGTATATGGTGACAAGTTGCAGAGTATCAAACAGAGGATAGAGGTATATGAGGAGGAACGCTATCGCGGAGCGCTACTGCGAGCCAGAGCAACATCAATGACTGTGGATGATCGCCCGACGAAGCGAGCGCTTGGATTAGAGAAGAGTCATGCCAGATGAAATCATATAGATGCCATTAAAGTAAACGGTATCGAAGTTTCAGACAATGAGATCATAGGACGAGCGTTTGGCAAACACTACGAAGGACTCTTCGATGCCACGCCCATTGATTCAGAGGCATTTAAGAAGAAGTTCCTTAGCAGAATGGCGAAGTAGTCAGATAACACCAAATCAGCTTTAGAGCTATCTATAACGCCAATGGAAGTAGAAAGGGCTATAGATAAAATGATTCCTGGTAAATCTCCGGGGCCGGACGGGCTTTGTGCTTCGTTTTATAAGGAGTTCAAAAATGAATTATCCCAAGTACTTGCAGATGTCTTCAATCAAGCTTATAAACTTAATGGCCTCCCTAGGCCCTTTAGTGTAGCACATACAATTTTGATACCTAAGACAGAACACTCGGAGAAGTTAAAATTGGTTTCTTCGTGTAGACCGATATCGCTAACTAATTGTGATTACAAAATTTTAATGAAAGTACTAGCACGGCGACTTCAAGGGGTAATCAAAGAATTGGTAGGGCCTCACTAAACATGCGGGATTATGGGACGCTTCATTGTGACTTATATACACAAGATGCGCTGCCTGCTCGAGTGTAGCGATGCCAATAAAATAGGGGTAGCCATTCTACAGATTGATCTTGAGAAAGCTTTTGATTGTGTTTTCCACAACCTTCTGCTTGCCATTCTTGACCATGTCAACGTTGGTTTTGTAATCAGAGATGGAGTATCTATGGCATACCGGAACTGCACAACCCGACTGGTAATCATTAAGACGCTAGGAGATACAATTACCATAAAGCGTTCTGTCTGTCAGGGCTGTCCGCTGAGCCCCCTACTTTTCAGTTTATATATAGAATCTTTGTGCTTAGCAATAACTCAAAACAGTTGCATTCGTGGCTTTAGATTACAACAATCTGAAGTTAAAATTTTGGCATATGCCGACGATGTGGCTGTTTGTTGTATCGATCAAGATAGTGTTACCACTACCATCAGTGTGGTTAAAAGGTTCGGCAAGGCAACTGGCAGTCTAGTAAACTGGGGAAAGTGTCTGAGTTTCTGGCATGGAGAGTGGTCGTCAAAACCGGACTATTTTGCCAATGTTAAATGGGTGACCACACCTGTGAAGTACCTTGGGGTGCCACTGGAATTTTATAAAGACAATGAGAACTACTGGCAAGAACAAGCGAAAGAAATCCGGACGAAAGCTAATAGATTCAACGGTAATCATCTGTCAGTGTTTGCTTGGGCGACTGTCTGTAATCTTTCTTTGCCTGAAAACTTTGGTATGTGATGCAAGCATTGCATTGTTCAAGGGCAAACATACAGAAGTTCCATCGCATCTTTACAGTGTTCGTGTGGGCTTCGAACTGGAAGAGATGCAGTCGAACTAATCTGTTTCGAAAAGTGAAACACGGAGGGCTTGGTTTAACACATCTTTTCATACGCCAAGTCGTAAATAGGTTCCTTTTTTTTTTGCTACACAAGGAACCCTTTCTTGCGTACAGTGTGCCAAATGAGACTGATGCGGGCTTTACCTGGATATGTGGTTAGCACGAATGACATGACCGATGACCGGTGCTGTGCGCGGGTATCTTAAAGAGGTTATTCTAAGTATACGGTTTTAATCTGTTAGATTTTCCAATGAATATTTGTTTTCAGTGACTCGAAAGAAGTTGTACAAAGATGTATGCGATGCTGTTTTACCTGAACCGCTGTACCGTGCCATGTACGCTGGAGGTGAAGGGAAAGATGTGCTTAAACGAGTGAAGAGAATGCAAGTGGCTTCTGGCGCAAAGTCTTTCTTTTTCAAGCTGCACACAGGTACATTATCAGTCAGGACATTTCAAGCAGACCATGGTTTTTACTTACCGTAGGGAACAAATTGCCTTATCTGTAAAAGACCGGAAACTATTGACCATGTTTTCTTACATTGTTGGGAGGGATTATATTTTTGGGATGTACTTCAAAGGACGTTACAGAAAGAATTACCTTTAAATTCATATGGTATAAGATTTCTGCCAATAGTGGACGAAGAGGGAATGCCTTTTGATTTGATTATGCTATGTGGACTTCACTGTTTATGGCGGGCCCGTATGGCGAGTTTTTATTGTGATCAAGATGCACGGCCTGCACGAATGCATTTCCGTGAATGTATGGCCAAGTATGTTGAACTGCAGAAAACTCGGGAGATTTTACCTGAGTGGTTGTCGAGGGTGGAGCCCTTGGCAGCACTTAGGGAATTTTAAATTTCTGTCGGACTGTTACTGCTTCTTTTTGTTCTGCTTGTGGTTTGATGTATGCGCCTATAAACAGACAATAAATCAAAAAAAGGTGTGGCGCAGGGGTTAGCGTCTTCGAATGGTAATCCGCAGGTTGCACGTTCGAGCCTCCGTGGCGCCTTGTTTTTTTTTACTGGATGGGTGTTTTTTATACTGTTTTTATAAAATTCTTTTTTATTTTTTTGTGGCAGCTCGTCACGGTCATTCTGACGTCATTTCGCACTCAAGTGTTGCCGGCACTGCAGCACCCACCATACCCACCATGCACCATAGTGGGCGTTTCCCACCATTCACCCCTTACATTAATCCACTATATTGGTGGGTGGTGGTTTACACCATGCCCACCATTCGTTTTTTTCCGATAGGGTCGTTATGTCGTTTATATAAATATTAAACAGTAGGGGCCCTAATATGCTGCCCTGAGGTACACCTGACGTTATGGTTAGTAGGGAGGATTGGCTGTCATTTATAACTACAGATTGCTTTCTTTGTGATAAATAAGATTTCAGAAAGTCAAGTGGGGTTCCCCGAAAACCAGAATGACGCAATTTTGATTGATTGATATGCGGGGTTTAACGTCCCAAAACCACCATATGATTATGAGAGACGCCGTAGTGGAGGGCTCCGGAAATTAGAATGACGCAATTTTGCATAGAGTACTTCGTGGTTGATTCTATCGAATGCTTTGGAATAGTCAATAAAAAACCCAGTGTTAACAGTTTCTTTTCAAATGAGTTAAGTATGAGTGTTTTTTGTGTGAGGAGAGCCAGTTCTGTGGACATGCCCCTCGGAAGCCAAATTGATGCGGTGATAATAAAGAGTACTTTTCACAAAAAGACATGACACGTTAATATATGACTTTCTCTAGCCCTTTAGATATAACAGGAAGTATGGAGATCGGACGATAATAGGAAAAGATATTTCGGTCACCAGATTTTTATAAGACACTAACTCTCGCATGCTTCATTCTCTCTGGGAAAACTCCCGTAGATAAGCAGAGATTAAACAGATGGGTAAGAACAGGTAACAAAAGATCAAGTGCTGCTTTAATAAGCTTAATTTGTAGGTCATCTATGTCCCGAGCAGTAGTGTTTTTAGTGACATAAATACTGACAGTACTTCTTCAGGAGTTGTGTTCAAAAAATATGCAGTGCTCACGTTTGGCACACCTAGAAAGTCTCTGTAATCACTATTACAGGCACGAGAAGGGTTTGATAAATCAAAGGACACCAGCGTTGTGAAGTACACGTTAAATTTATTTGCAAGTTCTTGACCTTTTACTATCTTGTTATCTATGTTTAACTCAAGTGCGTTGTCTCGAGAGCAACTTCTATTTAGAAGCTCATTTATTTCTCGCCAAAGCACGTCGCCACGAGTGCTAACCCTCTTGAAGAGAGCTTTATAGTACGCATCCTTAGTTTTTCTCAGGTGCTTCGTTACAAAATTTCTATACCGCTTGAATTCCGAAAGATCGTTATGGTGTCTTGTTTTCACGAATTTCGCGTACAGTAGATTTTTCTTCTTAATCATTTCCAGACATTCTCGCGTCATCCATTGTTTCCGACCTTGCTTTAGGGTTTCGACAGTTTTATATTCAAAGCACTTCTTGTAAGTTTTTCTTAACAGGCACATGAATATTTCCTACGCCTCATTAGTGTTAACTGATTTATAGACAGGATCCTAACAAATTTGAGCAATTTTATGCCTAAAAGTGTCTAATCTTTCGTTACTAATTTCCTGTATTTTGTATCATTCTGGAGTTGATACTTTTGCACGATTAAGATACTCGTTGCAATTTTGAAACATGTATATAGGGTGTAGTGATCACTAATATCGGCAATAACAGTTCCAGATACAGTTGAATCACTTATGTCATCATAAGTCCAGATACGGTTGAATCACTTATGTTTGATCTTCTGCATGAATTCCGGAATTCTTTCGATGTGTCGCAACTTCAACTAGGCCACACGTTGCAAGTCAAGCATCATGTTGACCCCGGCCTACACCAGCCACTGCGTCAAAGACCGTACCGTGTCTCCACTGAAGAGCGCCGCGTCATCAACGCTCAAGTCGAAGATATGCTTCGTTGAGATGTCATTCGACCATCTTACAGTTCCTGGGCGTCTCTTGTCGTCATGGTGCATAATAAAGACGGATCTTTCTGATTTTACGTCGACTATCGTCGTTTGAATAGGATAACCCGCAAAAACGTATATCCTTTGCCGCGCATTGGTGACGCCATCGACACCCTTCACGAAGCGGAATTCTTCTCTTCACTAGATTTGAAGTCTGGCTACTGGCAAGTTCCAATGGCTGAATCTGATCGCCAAAAAACTGCATTTATTACACCTGACGGACTATACGAGAATAACGTCATGCCCTTCGGGCTTTGTAACGCGGCTGGCACGTTTGAACGACTTATAGATAACACGCTACGTGGCCTCAAGTGGAATATGTGCCTCTGCTACCTCGACGACGTCGTGGTTTTCTCGCATGACTTTCCTACGCACCACCTTCACCTTAGGCACGTTTTGATATGTCAGCAACCCTGGCCTGCAGCTTAACCTGAAAAAATGCCGCTTCGCTGCACGCGAGCTCGTCATCCTAGGTCACATCGTGTCCAAGCATGACGTATTACCTGACCCAGCAAAACTTCAAGCAGTCGCAGAATTTCCCAAGCCGACAAGCATGAAGGAACTTTGCAGTTTTGTAGGCTTATGCTCTTATGTCCGGCACTTTGTTCGCAATTTCGCATCCGTCATGTCACCATTAACCCAGATTCTTCGCGGTGACGTGAACCTCTCCTCCTGGTCCCCTGCGTTTGACGTTGCCTTCACTACTCTGCGCTGTCTGCTCACTTCCCCACCTATTCTTCGCCACTTCGACCCGACGGCTCCTATCAAAGTGCACGCCGACGCCAGCAGCGTCGGGCTAGGCGCTGTCCTAGCTCAACGAAAGCCCGGCTATTCAGAATGCCTTATAGTTTACGCTAGCCGCACTCTGACGAACGCCGAAACTCATTACAGCGCGACAGGAAAAGAGTGTTTGGCTCTCGTGTGGGCGCTTTGAAAGTTCGGGCCGTACTTATACGGCCACCCGTTCGATCTAGTAACTGATCACTAGGCGCTTTGCTGGCTCTCCACGCTGAAAGACCCTGCTGGCCGCCTTGCGCGATGGGCACTCCGCATCCAGGAGTACGACATTCGCGTCGTATATCGCTGCGGACACGAACACTCTGACGCTGACGCCCTGTCCCGCTCACCTTTGCCGTCAGATCCGACTTGCGGAAACACTTGCCTCCAGGCATTGTCATCGCTAAATCTTGACTCGATTGCCACCGAACAACGTCGCGACCCGTGGATCGCATCTCTTCTCGAATATCTATCTAGCGCGCCAAACCTTCCCGTATCTTGATCCCTCCGACGCCAAGCTTTCAATTTTGCCATCCACGATCAACTTCTTCATCGACGCGACTACACTCCCGGTGGCCGCTGGTGGCTAATGGTCATTCCATGCACTTTACGATCGCAATTATGCACCCCTCTTCACGGCGATCTACAATGTGGCCACGCCAGGGTGTTCAAAACATATGAACGCCTTCGCCATTGCTATTACTGGCGCGGCATGTACAATTTAGTACGCAAGTTCATGCTGCCCTGACTGCCAGCGACGCAAATCAACACCGCTACGTGTGACTGGCGAATCGCAGCCACTTCCATGCCCTGCCAAACCATTTGATTGCATTGGCGTTGACCTCTACGGCCCCTTTCCATTGACAACAGATGGCAATCGGTAGATTATAGTGGCGGTCGACCATCTAACACGGTACGCCGAAACTGCCGCTTTGCCGAGCGCTACCGCTCAGGAGGTCGCCTCTTTCATTTTACGTCGCTTTATCTTTCGAGATGGCCCACCTCGAGAGCTCCTTAGTAACAACAGCCGCGCTTTTCTCTCCGAGGTCGTCGAAGCTCTGCTTTCGTAATGCCACGCCATTCATCGGAAAACGACAGCATACCACCCGCAGAATAACGGGCTAACGGAACGGTTTAACCGCACGCTTGGTGATATGCTCTCAATGTACGCGGCATCTGATCATAGCAACTGCGACCGTGTTCTTCCATACGTCACATTCGCATATAATACTGCAATACAAACAACCACGGGATTTTCACCTTTCTTTCTTCTTTACGGGCGCGAGCCTTCCCATGCAATTGATACTCTACTTCCCTACCATCCTGGTGCTTCCAAGTGTCCAGCTATCTCTATGCTGCTCGACAAGCCGAAGAGGGCCGCCAGCTCGCCCGTACGTTCACCTCAAACGAGCAGCAACCCCAGAAAAAAAAACGTAGCACCTCTCTTCCGGATTCCAGCTATGCCCCAGAGTCTCTTGTGTGCCTTGCCATCCCGCACCAAACTCCGGGACTCTTATAGATATTTGTCCCCCGGTACAAGGGGCCTTACACCGTTTTAGAGAGAACCTCTCTGGTTAACTACCTAATTGAGCCAGTTCCAGATCGGACGACATGCGCCGGCATGCACGTGACATCGTCCATGTTTCCCGCCTGAAACCGTATCACGAGCCTCAGCCTCAAACTTCTTAGGTCACCAGGGTGGCTCTTTGGGGCGATTGTTAAGAAGATGTGCCTGCAGCAAGCAGCATCGCCAACGCCCGGCTCTATCGGCTCGTGCCTCGGTTCGTTTCTGTGGCGATCGCTGCAGGGTTCTTCACGCTGTCCTTAACGGCTAATGAATCTCTTCACAAATGTAACAAATTAGGCTGACGAGAACGGGTTGACCCTCATCTCAAGACAGAGAGGTCTCCATTCATATCCAGATATTCACTTGCATGGTCAGTGGCTACCAGTAAAATTACAACAATAATATTTAGGTACGATTTTTGACGCAAAACTGCATATGTGACACACACGAACAAATTTAAAAAAGAATTATTTATGGGCCATGAACATTCTGGAAGTGTTGTCACGCACTTCGTGGGCAAGTGACAGAAAATGTCTGATGAATCTTTACAGAGGCCTCATAAGAACACGTCTAGGTTATGGTGCGATCTTCTATGAGTCTGCAAAGTACACGAACCACTTTGCAAATGTTTGATCCTATCCACAATTTGGGAATTTGTCTCTCTACTTTTGCTTTTCGCAATAGCCCCATAGAGAGCTTCTATGTTGAATATAATTAGTGGTTGCTTCCTCTGCAGAGATCCTACATCTTTTTTATGCATTACCTGAAAACTATCGCAGACAAAGAACACCCCTCGTACTCGACAATCACTGATTTGTCCAGCCCCGCTCTATTTGAAAACCGTCCTACGTAGAGAAAGCCCTACTAGTTTCATTTAAGGAACATAGCCAAGAAAACGGATATTCCACTGTTTGGACACTGTCTAATGGGTCCCGCTGCACGTCTACGGTCGTGGGAGTGACGTATCAAGGAATGTGATGTTTCCTTTGCATGAAGTTATAAAACATGCGCCTATTGCACACATCCAGACATACTTTCTAGAACTTCAGCACAAATATAATTGTCCGCAATTCATTACAGATGCCTCGAAGTCTCACTTATTTGTATCATAAGCAGCGGTGGATCCGTCCTTTTCGGATGCCAGTGCTATGCACCGTGCATAGTGCTATTTACTGTGCACGGTGCTATATATACGAGCATATTTACAGCAGAAGCGTATGCGATATTTGGACCTGGTAAACACAATAATTTTTTTTAAATCACAGCATATTCAAGGACTGAATGATGATGAGTGCGGCGAAGTGTCCGTCCGTCCGTTCGAGCGTCTGTCTGTCTGTTGTCTCTATGTCCGTCCCTCTAGTGAACACTCCAAGTACTACCATCTCTCACCTTTTCATCGTATATTGTTTAAATACAAGTAACACCATCTAACAGACATTCCAAGATCTAAACGCGATGTGCTAACCTACTGCTAACCTACGAGATGTGCTAACCGTGGGTTGATCTGTTCGTCTGTGCTGTCTGTCTGTCTGTCTGTCTGTCTGTCTGTCTGTCTGTCTGTCTGTCTGTCTGTCTGTCTGTCTGTCTGTCTGTCTGTCTAGTGATCACTCCAAGTGCCACCATCTCGTATGTTTTCATCATATACTAAATATATAAAAGTACCACCATCTAGCGGACTTTCCAAGAACTGAACAAGAGGTCGCCACCTGCTACATACATCGAGGACGCACGACTCGCGGCTTGAATAGCTTAGCCCTCAAAAGTGTATTTCCTGTGACACACACCTGCTCTCTCGGGTATGTACCACCGTTGGTTACAAACGATAACGCGAGATGAACGGGTGGCGCCATAGGGAGCTTGGCTCCTAAAATACAAACGGCAGTAATTTACACCGATTTGTTGAGTGTGGTGAAAGCTCTGAGAAGTCTTAAAAAGCACGAAAATCCTGTAGTCACACTTTACTGGCTGTGATGCACAGTGTACAACCTCAAGCAACACATCATTGTGTGCTGGGTGCCAGGGCATCGCGAGATTCAAGATAAACGGGATGGCAGATCAGCTAGCTGGATCAATCCACGTAAACACTGCCAATACATCTATAGCTCCCTGCGCTTGACCTCAAACTTTTTCTCAGAAACAGCTTACAACATATTGGCAAAGCGCATAGGATAGCCACACACAAAATGAACTACACGTTATCAAGTCACAGCTTGGCAATTGGCCGCTAGTATCGAAGTCACGCCTAACACTTACAAGGCTTAGATTAGGACACACACAGCACACATTCATATCTTCTATCCGGGAGTGATCCACCTTTGGGCGTGTGATAAGGTGAACCACTCACCACTCTCTACATTTTAATCCAATGCAACATAATGCACACTTTTAGGAAAAGGCACTTCCCATCACCCTACCGAGAGCAAATACCACTTCATCCATCGATGTTCCTTAGTAGGCATCCACTTTTCAAACATCAGTTTAAAAGATGTTAGTAGATTTATAGTCAACTATCCAAGTAATCTGTAGCACGACCTCTGAAGAAAGGTCCCTGCTGCAGAATATATATAACAAAGCACCTGTCTCACGGCCCTTGGAGACAAGGAAACCTAGAGACATTTGTGCTGTGTCATCTATTTATGTAGTCATTATCAGAACCGTTAGCCACTCATCTTCACTGAACACATTTCATGTCATTCGCACAATTTTATTACCTTTTTTGTTTTACCCGCCATTAGCGCGAAAAATTTTAGGCCTCTCTACAGAGACTCACCACACCCATTGCCCATATTATCTGTATCCTTTAATGGCGCTTTTTGGCCATCATATGGTCCTTGCGCAAATAAACACCATATATTACCATCATGATCATCATCATCAAAATATTATGAAAAACTTTCTTCCTTTCCGTTTCGTCTATACATTATTACGTCATGCTCTACGCACTTCATGAGGAGTAGGAAAGGCAACAGAACTGGTCGCAAGTCTAACGCCTGTTATCATTTATCAATAGTGTATATAAACATTCACAGAAACTTCATGCCGATTTCTGCCGTGCCTTTCACAGTGTGGCATGCACATCGCAGTCGCACTTTTTGCTGACTTTTTTCACAACATGCCATGTATGAAGTGAGACCTACCTTAACAGTTTAATTCAAAACCGCAGACAAACTTTTCGCACTTCAACTAAGCTATTCGGCAGAGTAGAAACTCTGCCCAATAGCTTGGCGAGTTATTTGGCTTAGGTTTGTGAAAATAATGTTAGAACTTTTAGAAATTGAGCTCTCTGTCTCTCTTTTGCTCTTTTGGCAGTGGAACAGCGGTAAGCGTTATCGGGCTTGCTCAAAATTATTACTTCAGTATTTTTAATGGTAGTTCCGCAAAGTTAGCGCGAGCCAGTTTAATACATTTTCAAACTATAGGATAACCTGCCACTGCAATGTGTGTCATTTGAGCAGAGTTACCACCAAGAGTATTCTGACTCCCTAAGCAGTGGTTACATTACCTTTTTTGTTAGGGTCCCTACTTTGTTCAGAATTTATTTATTTATTTATTCAAGATAGCTCACAGACCCAACAGGGCATTGTGTAAGGGAAGCATAAAAGGAATAGATGCACGAATTGGTGCAATTTTTATATAAACGTTAACATAAACTACTTGTCATTTATTAGACAAGTCCTAACAGAAATAACATTGGGAAAGTATTAATAATAATTTTAACAAGAATATAACAGCAATAGAAAACAGTTGAGTGTACATGCGAGATAATGACGTAAAACAAGCAAACGAACAAGCACAAATTGTCAAAGAAATTTTCATTATTTCATTATTCAAAAGAAACATCACTCAAGGATACACAACCGAACTGAATGGCATGTTAGTGTTCAAACCGTCAAAAAAGTTTAAAATAGGAGAAAAAAGCGAGGTACTAGTAGTGAATAAACGCGCAGGTGCTGATTTTGGTATGAATAAAACGAGCAGTTAATCCTGAAAGTGGGTGAGTAGAAGGGGCCGGATTTTTTTTCTCGATTATGTTCAGCTACAATTTCATCTGGAAGGCTGTTCCACATGCGGATGACCCGGGGGAGCGCAGATGAGTTAAAAATGTATGTTTTACCATACATGCCTGTGAATGAAAGATGATTATTCAGTCTCTTTTGATGTGAATGCAGATGTTTGCAATGTCATTGATAATGGTCGTGTTTCTTGTACGTATTTATGAAATATTGAAATGAGGTTTATATCGTGTCAGCTGCTCAAAAGGGAGAGTGATAAGTTTTTTTTTACTTTGTGTTATACTTGCGCTATGATCATAATTTTGTGAGATGAATCTAGTGGCTCTATTCTGGATCGACTCAAGCATGTTAGTTAAATAGCTGTAATGAGGGGACCAAACTGCAGGAGCGAATTCTAGCTGAGGGCGAACAAATGTTACATAAGCTAAAGCACGTATATTTGTGGGCGTCTTACGTATATTGTTGTGTATGTAGCCTATTCGAGTCGATCGCCTTAACCACTCGGCCACGACTGTATGCATGTGTATATAGCCTAATGATCATGAGGTGTCACTGCAGATGTTCGTGATGTGGGTAGTCCAAGAAAAGTTAGATGTGAAGGTTACACCTAAATATTTAAAAGAGTCAACACTGGATACCCGATTGCCATAATAAAGTAAGAAATTCCAGAGTTAGAATGTTTGCGAGAGAAGAATATTACTTTACATTTCCTTGAATTAAGGGACATTAGCCAACTATTACACCAATTGCTGATGAGGTCGAGGTTATTTTGGATTGTTATGTTATCACAAGTACTAGTTATTGCTCGGCAAATTATACAGTCTTCAGCAAAAATGCGCACTTGTGAGGATAAATTACTTGCTAAGTCATTATTATAAATAAGAAAAAGCAGTGGACCGGCAACACTCCCTTGCGGCACACCAGAACAAACGTATGAAAGTGGGGATGAAAAATCATTAACAATGGTGAATCGCTGCCGGTTAGTAAGAAAGTTTCACATCCATGACATAGTTGATGAATCTATACACAAAGAAGAAAGTTCAGAGATTAAGCGGCAGTGAGCAACACAATCTAAAGCTTTGGAAAAGTCCAGAAAAAGACAGTCAATTTGCAGGTTTATATCTAGGTGATGATGATGGTCACTCGTGAATTCAAAAAGCTGTGTTTCGCATGATAGGGTCTTTCTAAATCCATTTTGGTTTGGGAAGAAAAAGTATTTCTCTTCTAAGTGATTGTAAATATGGGAGTCGATCATATGCTCAAGCATCTTACAGCAGATGGATGTCAGAGAAATGGGTCTGCAATTTTGAGGCGAGTTTTTATTGCTGCTTATAAACACAGGGATAACCTTTGCAACTTTCCAGTCATGTGGAAGCTGTCCAGTTGATAGTGATTGCTGAAGATGTGACATAATATTTTACTCGAGCGTGAGGCCGTACTTTTTACTATCTTAGTGTTAATCTCGTCAAAGCCCGCTGACGTGGACAGTTTAAGATTATTCATTATAGATGCGATTTCGCCAACAGTGATTTCAATGGGCTGCAAAAAGGGATAATCAAGATCGGCTACATCGGGGACGTTTGCATGATCTTCAGTGGTGTAAACTAATGTAAAGAAAGTATTGAAAGCGTTAGGACAGTTTTGATCTGGAATGGGAATGTGGTAGTCATTTTGCAACGTGATTTCGTTATCGGGACGTTCTGGGCACACTTGTTTCCAAAACTTCTTAGCGTTAGTGGTGAGCAGTGACGGTAGATTGTGAGAAAAATACTTATCACGGGTGGCGCGTATCGCGGAGCAGTAGCTATTCAAGAAGTCGCTATACCTTTGCCACTACGCAGCAGTTTGCGCGCGTTTATCCGCCGCGTACGATTTTTTTTTATTTCTTAATCGGCTAAGTGATTTATTGAACCGTGGATTTTGTTTATCATTTCTTACTTTGATTGCAGGAATATGTTCACTAACTAATGAAGCTAACTTTTTTTTGAAGAGTGTCCAGTTGTCTTGTACGGATCGATTATGAAAGGATGGTAAAAGTACGCTCTCAAAGAACATACATAACTCATCATTTATAACAATGTAATTACCTCTATTCGCAAATAGTATTTGTTTTAGCTATAGCGAAACGATGTGGGACGTTAAGAAACATTTGCATTAACCGCTGGTCACTGAAGCCATCTATATATGCTATATTTGATATGGTATTTGGTGCCGTTGTTAATACCAAGTCAAGTATATTCGTGTCACGAGTGGGTTAGCTTATGATCTGGACTAGGTTAAAATCCAATGTTACGGCAATGAACGCAGTGGAGACATGGCAATTTGATGAAAGCAGCTTCCAGATTATTCAAGAAAAATTAAAATCGCCAAATAAATAAACGAGCTCAGTTGGACGCGTCTTAACAGCATGAGTTATGGTGCTTCGTAAGTCGCTTAGAAATGATGGATTAGTGTCTAGAGGGCGATAGCAGCAACCAATCAATAATCTCTCAAATCGAGCTCTGCAAACAACCCATACAATTTCTATATTTGTAGCAGATGTCATTAGATAAGAGGTTATTGCCTTTTTAATGCCTATAATTACGCCTCCACCCCTGCTGTTAACACGATCACAACAGTAAATGTTATAAGTATTTTGTGAGAGACTAGTTTCATTGTCAGAAATATCTGCGTGAAGCCATGTCTCAGTGACGATGAATATATCTGAACCTGTGTCAACAAGGAAGGAACAGACCTCGTTGAGCTTTCGCAAAAGGCTACGAATAATAGTAAATGATATGGTGAGTGACGGTAAATTCGGAGGCTCAGGTGCCTGCATGAATTCACAGGTGCGAGTACCATGCCTTAGCTATCTGCCTAGTCGCACTACCGTGCTTGTTGCCTGGTCGTACGCGTATGTTGCATTATCTATGCGCAATCTGTCAATAGATAGCGTAAAGAAATTTTTCTGGCCTTGGCGAATTCGATAAGCTTTCTTCTTGTGTCTCGCATGGCAGGAAAGACGTCTTCCCGAATAGAAACCTCGGACCCCTTAAGCTTTCTTGCAGCGGTCAAGATGCGCTCTTTGTCCTTATAGAAGGTCATTTTCGCAATGATCGGCCTCTTTTTGCTGTCTGCATGTTTGCTTAACCTGTGCACTCTTTCAAAATTTGTGCTGGATAAATTAATGTCAAGCTTTTGTAGTTGTTGTTGTTGTTGTTTTTGTTGTTTCCCTGTGCAAATGGCTCGTACCCAAAGAAGGGGATCAGCCGATTATAAGGTGAGTTTGCCCTAAACTTTCAGCAATGCGTCATTCTTACAAATTTTTTGTAACTTAATTTTGATTTAAAATACCGATATCAAGTTTGCAGAAAAAAAAGAAGAAAAATAGTGAGACAGTAATTTAGCAAGAAAACCGTTTAGTCGCAGTGATGTATTCTTGGACGGCGAATAAAACAATCCTGTGGCTGAAACCCAGTGTAGAGGCTCATAATGAAAGAAGATCAGGTTGTGATAGTTGCGAGCCCAGTCTTTGAAGAGGTGGTGCTAGTATGCTTTGCCTGAATAAAACAAAACGGCGACAATGTAATAAAAAATTACTGATCGTTTCCTCTTGATTACAGTAAATTCACATAGGGGAATTCAATATGCCTGATCTATGCAAGTAAAAATTGAGGGAAGTAACGCAGCAACGAAATTTCGTGATGACAACTTCCATCATCCTTGAATTAGTCAGTTCACTGCGCCAGGGAAATAACAAGTGTTTGTACTCTGGAGAAGCCGTCAGTGCAGGGTCAGATGAATTTCACCTGATTTTAGGTGTGAACAGAATTCCACAATTTTCTCGTCGGACAAAGCCCAGTCTTCTTTTTCGTCATCCGCAATGTTAGATAAAAGCAAGTTCGAGCGTCGCATTCTGTTCTCAGTGTCTTCGCACCGTGAAGAGATAGTGGCCAAGCGATCAGATACACTGGGAAGGGCGTTAGCACTAGCTTTGGCATCACCCGAGCGGCTTCCAGACGTAGAAGCAAGTGACAGTGATGCAATCTTTGCGTTCAGCAACTTAATTTCGCCTTCAATGGCTTCCTGCTTCATTTTCGAAATATTAAGCCCTGCGAGAAGTGTTTCCTGCCTTTCTTCTAGCTTATCAATCCTTTTCTGAGCAGCAGCATGACCAGCTTTTGCACTAGTTAGCTCGGAAAGTAAGCCTGCTTGTGCCTCTTTCAATTTTTTATTATGTCTTGAGCAGCAGAAAATGCCTCTTCTGGAGCTTTACTCATTAGTCCCGGATCGGACTCAACATCGTCAGACAACATAAGTGTTAAGACAGACAAGGCATAACACATTTCCGATGTAGAAACCATAAATCACTTAAACACATCTTTTAGGTCTCGTGGGCACGACACCACAAACAAAAAATAATTATTGGATTTACCACAAGTAGCACCTTTCAGGGAACTAACCTGGAAAGGCAATGGACGTAAGCTTTCCATCCTTGGAGTAGTGTCGAGCCCGGAAGAAGCGGCTGCTGACTAACTATTATGAAGGGTGTCAGCAGCGTCCAATGCAGTTGTGCTGTGTTCATGTTGCCAGATGAGCTGCCCGGCTGGGTTCAGACTTGGCATCTTGTGCAACTATTGCAGCCGTCCTGGAGGGGAAACTTCTGCAGCTACGTTGCACGAACCGGGCAGTCCAGAACAAATGATCCAGGTAGAGACGACCTGGAAAGACAATGGGCGTAAGCTTTCCATTCTGGGGTTGCTGTCGAGCCCGGAAGAAGCGGCTGCTGATTGCGAGATTAGTTTCCGCCAATTCAAGCGTGAGTTCCAATTCTCCAGTGACTCCGCAGTCGCTGAGGCTAAAAGTATGCCTTCATAAATCATTCTTGTTTGTCCTCTATAGTTCAGTATCCACCGAACGTTTTCTGTTGATAAAAGGCGCAAAAATGCACGAGCCCTCACTTCGCGTTTGGCGTCTTTGCGCACTTTGGAGCCGATCCTTTAGAATAGGTTTCAGATACGCTTTTTCCAGCAAATGCACGCAACCGCCTAGTGAAGATAACAACCAAACTTGGTGAACACTTTCTTTAACAAACAAGCAATCAGAAACTACTAGAATTTGAGCGTGCATATTTTTTTCATAAATCACCGTTTTTATTCTCACATTCCCTTCCAATACTTTATCACCAAACGTACATTTTACCGAACAAGAAGGCTGGAATTCCGTCTTGTAATAGGCACGCGCTGTGCGCCAATGAAAGGACAACTGAGCAATCACTTCACGGCTTTTAAGCGCCGCATTGACCGTGCTGAAAACGCCGGACTATATCTGCGCCTTAATATTTTGATTTTTCATAAACAAAAGCCATTAGACTTATTCAGTATATCAGGGCGTTTCTAGCCGTATGAATACTGATTGTTGGTCTAGTTATTAGTAGCTTATTGACATACTTTTGCAGCGAAATATCGCAAACACACGCGTATACTGATTTTTTAACGTTTGCGTGAGTGTACGCATGCTCCAAATGTTATTATAGCTTACATAAAACCGCATTGAAAAGCAAAATATTGCGCCTTAGCAGTGCACACAAAATCTATAATCAGCAAACAATCGCCCTTGATTGATGATTGCATCACTGATATCAAGGGAGCGTGTAAAAAGACACGCAGAGTGGTCTCAACTCGTCCATAGACAGTTGCAGATGGACAAAAGCCTTGCGTACGCAACCTGCCCTTGGATTAACAGGTGCACGTATATGTCATTTTTGGCCGCACGTTGTCTGTGTATGCAGCTTGCTGACCTCAAAGCGTCACTTCAAACAGGAAGCCTCTGCCTACATTACTGCGTGACTGGTACCGAAGACTTATTTGCTTATTTTATTTATTAGCGCAACCTACATCGCCCAAGTGGGCATTATTGTAGGGGGGTGAGGGGCAAAAAGCAGTATTACATTCAAACAAAGCGCACGTTGGCGCCGTAGAAAATGGCATACACTTGCGCAACAGCTAGATCAACAGAACACGCATCCAAATTATTTCATTCGCGAATGGTAAAAATGAAAAAAGAATTTTAAAAGGCCCCAGTACGACAACTGACCTTGCGGATTTTTATTATCATTTTTATGTGACACGTAGTGTGGGCTCATCATGTATAAACTCTCGTTAATGTGGATTTCATCACAGAATATACAATGGAAAAACTTCCATCAAAAGAATTTCTTGCTCTGTTCAAAAGACTTCCATACTAAGTTATTTCCAGTGCACGTAACACTAGAGTTAAAATTGTAATTACTGACCAACTGTGCTGCGCGGTTTCATATGCATTCAAGTTTATATATTAGAATTTTACCATAAGGTTCCCACACTGCACAGGCATATTCTAGAAAAGGTCGGACATCTGCAACATACAAAGCCTCTTTCAGACTTTTTGGGGCAGACTTGAAATAGCGCTCAATAAAGTTTAACGCACCACTGGCCTTGTCACTTACGTAACCTATATGCTCCTGACAAGCTGTAGGACGAATGAAAAGGTTTGCGTTTTCTGGTGAAGCTAAAGAAGCAACATTCTTTTTATATTCAAACACATCTTTAATTTCTCACACCACCTTACCACAGTGTCAAGATCCCGTTGTAAAGCACAAATATCGTCTATACTGTGCATTGATCTATGAATAGCACAACCATCTGCGTACAGCCTCACGTTTCACGTTCGCGTCTCTGACAAGTCTTTATTGTAGACCAAAAAGAGTAAACGACCCAATACCTAACCGTGTGGCATCCCGGAAGTTATGCTGTCGTATGAAGAAGACGAACCATTTACTGGGACAGAATATTTTCCAGGAGTTAAATAATCCTTCAACCAACCAACAACAGATTCAGGGAGACCTAAAAAAACATACTTTGTGTACTAAAAGAGCATGAACGGTGTCAAACACTTTCTCAAAGTCTAGAAATACATAATCGACTTGATTTCCTCTATCGTATGTACTTAAAACGTCATAAAAAATTCGCACAGTTATGTACCACATGACAGACTCGACCTAAAACTACGCTGAAATATGCAGAAAAAATTATTTGTTTCCAATTGATTTATAATGCCACTATATATAACGTGTTAGGAGTTTTACAACAGGCGCTGGTCAAAAAAATTGGCCGGTATTTCTCAACATTATTTTTGTTTCCAGACTTTGGTATTGGCACAACGTTTGCTAGCTTTCATTCAAACGGCAGTTTCTGACGTTCAAGCGATTTCGAAAAAGAAGAGGGCTAAAAATGATGCTAGAGCACTTGCACACCTCTTCAATACGTGATTAGAAATGGCATCCGGTGCTCGAGCCGAGTTCGGTTGAAGTCGTTCAAGATGAGTGCACACACCACTGGCCGAAATAACAATGTCAACCATAGGTTCGAATTGCTGGGGTGTCGTATATGGCATTTCAACTTGAAATGGTCCGGAAAACACAGATTGAAAATACTGGTTTAAGCAGGCTGTCGTCTCCGCATCTTCCGAAAAGGTTGTTTCTCCATCAGCTATGTCCGGAATGTCAACAGAGTTCATCCTATTTAATTTCACGTATTTCCAAACTTCAGTGGTATTAGTTTTCAGGTTTTTTTCCAGGGAAGCAAAAAGCTGCCTTTCGCTTATCTTAGTTGTTTTTTTTTTAACAGTCGACTTAACTCAGAGAGTTTTTCTTGAACATCAGCAGTTCTTGTTGAACGAAAACGCTTGACAGTGCGAGCTTTTCATTAATTAACGTCCTCGGATTTGCCGTAATGTGGGGTTGGTCCGCTCTCCGTTTCTCGGAAATAACTTTGGAAGGTATGCGACTATACTGACAAAACTAGCAAACTCGGATTTAAGAAGTTCCCAAAGACTGGTGATATTCATGATCGAAGAACACTCTTGGAACTCAGTGAAAAGCGAAGCTTGCAGGACATCGCCTCAGAGTTACCATTTTTGTAAAAAGAAATGGTTGGCGGCGACATTTTCTTTAGCTCTAAATTTGGGCAAACCAACCTTCCAACTACTACCTCATAATCACTAATCCCAGTCATAGTTGTAACTGACCTTATGAAGGCGGAATGATTACAAAAAACAAGATCGACTATGCTAGCACATTGCCCAGTGCACCTTGAGGGAGATTCATTGAACTGGTGCAATACGTGTTTCCAAAAGAGCTCGTCCAGTGCTAAGTACGGGCCAGACCGCGAGTGCAAGACAGATGCACGACTTATGCAGTCAAACTCCGAAAAGTAAAATTGCCTCCTAGTAAAATATAATCAGTTAATGACGTAGCCAGTGCTTCAGACAAAGCGTCCAATGGCTGCGCATTGTTGCAGTTAGGCAGCCGATAAAAAACAGCCCACCGCAACGCGCTGTGCTTGTGACAGCTCAATCTTGCACCACACGGCTTCGTAATGAAAGCTCGTGATTGATACAGACACAATTTTAGGGGCGAAGCTCCTTAGGGCGTGGGCTGTGCGTCCCCTGTAGCCTGTATGTAGCCACCTCTAGTTTAGTTCTTGCAGTGTTCACTAGATGGCGGTACCGTCCCCTGTATGTACCGTCCCCTTTTTCAAAGCACTGGGGTTTAGGGATCGGGAGGGCAAAATAAACTTTAAGCGGGTAGACTTAACCAGAAGGAGGTTATCTGATTGGTGGCTAAAGTCAAGACACGAGTGAAAATTAAACTCTTCACTGCAAAGTACGAATCCTCAAACTCACTTTTTAAGGAAAAAAAAATAAATATAGTTTTTGGTTCATTAGGTGTTACGGCTTGGTGGCGCTAGCCACCGCCCGATATAAAGGGTACAGCCATATCCATCCATCCATCCATCCATGTAGCCACCTCTAGTTTAGTTCTTGCAGTGTTCACTAGATGGTGGTACTTGTAGCTGATGATGAAAAGATGCAAGATGTTATAAACTAGAAAGCGGTACTTGTAGTTGATGAAAGACGCGAGATCTTATAAAATAGGAATGATGTCACATATGGCGCGTGTCATTGGTTGAAGGCAATCGTTCGATTTAGTGCGGCGACGTACGCTAGGGGGAGCGATGTAGTAAAATCGAGTGGGCAAAATGTACAGAGGATTCATGGTTTACCAGGTTTACCTCCGGAGCTTCGCCCACTCATCATCATTCACTTCGTGGATATGGCGGAATTTTTTAATCTGTTATTAACGAGTATGAAACCTCCGCCACAGCACGCACTGGGATTTTGTGATAGACGTTCATATGTGAAGGGAAAATTTCTGCATTGTAAATACTCTCGTCTAACCACGACTCGTGGCCAAACATTATAACGGCATTCGTCGTAGCTACGAGGTATAAAACGCATCCTTCTTATTGTTTATGCTCCGACAGTTTACAACGATAAATAACAGTTCTAGCTGATCGTACCATTAGAATTGAGCGGAAGGCTTTGATTGTAATTGCAACGGTTCTACAGCATCATTGTAGGAATTGTAGATAAATGTCTTGGCCCCCATACTCAGCTTATCGAAGTGAATCCTGAATTTTTCTTTGCGTTCTTTGGCAAATGCGACCAGTTTTCTTCTTTCCTAATGAACTTTGCTTGAATAATCTTCGTTTATTGACAGAGTGGTTCGTCTCAGCTTGTGTGCCCTCGTAAGTACATTTCGCTTTTCTTTGAAGGAATGAAACTGTGTTACAAGGGGCCTATTCTTCGAGGTAGTGAAGCGACTGATCCTGTGAGCATGTTCAATGTCCGATGACGTCACCTGAACACCCAGATAGTCCGAGGAAAGCGATAGCACTTGACGTTCAGAGTCTTCCCAGCTCTCACCTAGTGTATTTTTCAATCTGTAAAAGACCATATTCACAGAACTAACTAACGAAAAAAATTTTCCGCAAGAAAACTTTTGTTGCGTAAGTCGATTCACAAAACAAAAAAAAACGTCGTAAAAGGTCATCGTTGCCACATCGGCCACTGCGATATAGCGCACTGCAACTGCCCGGGAACATGTCAACGATGGTGATGCAGTTGCTATATTTGCTTACGTCACCGAAAAATGCTGGTAAGTGGATTGACGAAGCAAATTTTTACGTAAAAACATCGTGGCTAGGAAAAAATCCTAGGAGTGGTCCGGACCACTCTTAGGAATAATGTGGATACTTAAAACCTGACGCCGCGGCTGTAGTGGTGCCCTGGCTGGTTTTGAGTTAATTGACGCCCATTCATGGCTGCCTGATGACTTCTGGTGCGTTTATAGTTATTTTGGCGCTTTGAGTTTCGTTTGTTGTTTCCCTTGTACGTGGTGGGATGGTATTGACAACCACCGTCAACCAAGAAGTTTGGAGTCGCAGTAATTGATGAATCCCATTGGGCGTCAATAGCGTAAAATTGGGCATGTAAAGATTTGTGGTTAGATAAAAACCAATGTGCTACGTGAATCGTCGGTGAATTCAAACGCGGCACGGCATATGATGAATCTTATTTGTTATGTTGTTGTGTTGCGCCCCACCTCATTCAGTTAACAGTACAACTCGAGATGCTTGCCTCATTGGTGGAAACTGCCACCAAAGAGGTAAGTAGGCGCACATTCCTTGCACGCTATTGCAAACGAAAATGAGCGGGACTTTTCAGTTCACGGCTCATCAAGCCTTATTCTGTGGTTGTGCTTGAGTGCACTTTGATTGGCTCCAACTGTCCAATGGGCACGATCTGTGAAATACTGCGGTCGAAACACTATGGAACGATCTTTTGCGGGTGCGTTCTTCGTAAACCGAAGCGTATTAGGCGTGCGCGTGATTACGCATGGAACTACAATTAAATCAATCGTTTCCGCCTTCACTGTTTAAAAACCGATATGGGCCGTGATCATACGGCAAGCAGTCGGGATGATATGACCCTAGTAATTTTAAATATGACACCGAAAATGTGCAAACCCTCACGATTCTGCAGTCAACCTTGGCTGAATTCATCCGTGGGACAATTACCAGCCGTTTAGCTTGGCGCACGAATAATAATCAAAGGTAGAGCGAGCCACTGAAATTTGTGCGACGCAGTGACCTCTTGACTGGGGAATAATTGCGTTGCGAAGCCAAACCCTCGTCGCATGCTCACATCAAAGCAGACGGCAAACGCGAGCACACGTCGGCTTGGCCGACAGGCGCAGCTTGTGATGGGTTGTGAAGCAATACTCTCAACATCAGCTCACTCCGTGACGTTTCCAAAACACTTATTTCATCTGGCACGCTTGTCGTGTTTGTCATGTCATCCCCCTCGCTAATAAGAGCAAACTTTGTCATGCCATCAAATATGCGCATGTACTTTCTAAGAGCTCTCTTACGTGCTGCGCAGTTGTCGAAAACAACATGGCGTCGTAAACAGCGTATTGGTTGGTGCGAATTTTAACAAACGCCTCTCGCTTGAGTTCTTTGTGCGATCGACTGGGTGTGTTACCGCTGATTTTTAGGTGCAATTAGGTGGTGTGAAAACCAGTGGCAGTGTATCGGTGTACGGTGACACGTAGCGAATCCTGTGCCTCAGTTTGTTTATTAAGCGAGATCTACCCCTGTGCATCAACAACTAGCCCTCGAGAAGGCTGAAATGTGTGTTTGTGCGCTGGTAACAGTTCATTCGCTTCACTTTCCAGTCTCTCAGTTTGGTGCTGTGTGACGTTTCGGATTCACAGCGTTTTGGCACGTCAATTAATTGGCCCCAAGTGTGTACGAAACGTATTAACTGCGTGCTGTGTTCGATGCTTGATTCGCCACTGGTTCGCCCGTACGCTTCTATTTTCTTGTGAGCAGTCTAGTGTTCAGGAGTGAAACGATGTTCGTTGTGAACGGTGTTGCTGTGTTGATGTTTCCAAGACTTGTGAAGAGCTTGTGCTCGTGTGTCCGAAAATTCAAAGACAGCGTTCATAACTATTTTGGCGTAGTTGCAGTGGTGGGGCTTCATGTTTTTACATCTTAACTCGTCACTTCTCCTTTTTGTGATAACCATAGCCTGAGCGCCGTGATGTGAGGACCTGAAGTTGCGAGATGCTACATTCTGTTGTGGATCGACTTGCTTTGGCAGCACCTCTAGACTTTTCTTCGGTAAGAACGTGGGAGTTCTATGTGCCAGTGCGGGCCCGTGAACGTCAAGCTTCCATCTAGCCATCAGAAAGAGCTGAGATTTCACCGTGGCCTTGCTTTAGATAAAGTTGTAGGCCAGTACCGGCCAACTACATGTTTTCGAGTTCTTCTGGACATCGTTTTGCTCGGCACTATAGAGCCTTGAAAACAGCGATTCATGACCAGTTCTTACACTATATCAATGGACGTGCACACCTGACCAGCCTTTTATTGCTGTAATTGGCAGCTTCCAGTCTGCAGATGTTTTTTGCCTGTTGGCCCCAGAGCGCACTTGGTCCCTGATGACACTGACGGCTATTAAATGCTGCCATCGGTGAGTTTACTTTGCGGAACTAAAGTTGTTGCTATTCACGTGGTCTATAGCGTGTGCAAGTTTTTCAGCCCAGCAGATGTACTGTTTCTCTATGTTAGGTTCAAGCACAAAACATTTAGTACTGCTGTTATATACATACGTATATTATGGAAAGGGGGGAATCGACCAGCAGTTTTTTTGTGATTTGATATAAGTGAGCTCTTGTTTGAATATTAAGATGAGCCTGTCTATTTACCACGTTAGATAGTTGGAAAGGTAATGTGAATGCATTTTGCAGGAGCCAGGTTGCACTTGAGGGTTTCATGTTAGTTTGAACAATTAGTTCTATAGACGATTACCGCTGTGGTAGCACTGTACTTCACTGGGACACATATATTGCGGTGTGAAAATCCCACATAGTGCCTCAGTTTGTTTCAAAGTGATTATAGCAAATTTCATCACTTTTATGAAGTGATATCTTCGTCAAATAAGTATTAGAAATGAGTTCTTTTATTTATTGCCTTTAAATATATAGTTTTTGGCCCTTCACAGATCGCAGGGTTTGTTAAGGTCCTGTGATGCATCGGTTGCACGCAATGGCACATCAATTTTCCTCATGAGTTGGAGCCCCTGTACAAAACTAGCAAGGACACGTGCTCCATAAATGTACAAGTCTCTGTCACTGCTGGAACTGTTATCATCCAGCAGACCTGGAATTGGGCTGGAAGCATGCATAGCAGCCCCATCTGGAAGGACTCTGATTTGTCTGAGAGCTTCAAGGGCAGAAATCTGCCTAATGGCTGGTATCAAAGTTACATTTTTTTTAAATATTATATGTGATCACCACCTACTGTGCACGAATTCAAAACCCAATCATGGTTACTTGCAGTGGATACCCGTATTACTCTCACACATAATGCCTATTCAACATCAATAGAACTAAATCGCGAGAGAATTGAGAATCTTGAAAGGGGAAAGAGCCTACAGCTTGTGAATAAAACTCCAATCATCTGAGGCTGCGAAACTCGTGCTTTTAACCTAGCACTAATACTTCGATTCGTTATTGAGCTCTCAAGCTAGTGACTCACTCTGTGGATCAAGTGCTCTGGAAGGAAATACTCAGTGGGTGAAAATCACCTGGCTGTTCAGAACTTGCAAGGATGAAGACCTATTTTAGAAGCCTCAGACGACTTAGGGCCGGTAACTGAATCTTTTGCTTGATGTAGCTTTTTCTTTCTCAGTGTTGTGACATATTGTGTTTCAGCCGAACGTGTTCATCACTATTGCACAGTGATATAATTTTTTCTACAAAGTGCACCTCGCCTAAGTATGCATTGTTGATCACTAAAGGTGACGCTCAGTGTACCTCAAAACCATAGGGGCTCCTCATCTCCCTGTCTGCGGCTAGCCTACTTAAGCAGCAGTTAGATGCCAAGTCATGGAGCGCTCCTTTGGCGCTCTGTGCAGGACACAGCATATCCATTCGGCACGACATTGACATCAATATTTATTGTGAGTAATGGTGGCACCTGTAGGAGCCCATTGTGTTTGTTGTGTGTGAATATTTTGCCTAATGAAGGGCATTTTTGAAAGGTTTTCTTCGGTTCTAATAATACATGTGAGCGACAAGCACACTCATAATCCGCAAATGCTTTGTGTCTTCTAGACAGCCCATTTGCTCCTATACGCTGTATGGTGAGCCGGCTATGTTTCATAGCTCTAAAGTTAGGAACATTAGTTGTTGTCTTGTAACGCTGTCTAACTGGTGTTGCTAGTGAACTTATTTATTTATTTATTTATTTATTTAAATACTCTCAATGCCATTTGCGGCGTTACAGAGAGGAGTGGTTACAAGTTAGAGATGGCAGTCTTGAATGATGCATGATCAGGGTTGCTGGCGATGGAGGCAGGAAGGTGGTTCCATTCGGATGAAGTCTTCGGCACGTAGGAGTGGAAGTATATGTTGGTATGGCAGAGTGGCACATGGACTTTGAAGTTATGGTCGATGCGAGATGAAACGTAAGAAGGTGACGAGAACAATGTGCCCTTTATTTCAGGATTCATAAAAAAAATTTTGTGAAAGAGACAGAGTCGGGCCTGTTTCCTCCTGTTAGAAAGGGTAGGAAGGTCTAGGGAATTTTTAATTGATGAGATGCTAGCGGTACGGGAGTAATTAGCGACAATGAAGCGAGCTGAGCGATTTTGGATGGCTTCCAGTGCATTAACAAGTGAACAAGAATGAGGATCCCAGATTGATGAGGCGTATTCGAGTTTAGATCTGACTAGTGTTTTATAAAGAAGAAGTTTTAATGAAACAGGTGCTAATGAAAAGTTACGGCGCAAGAAGCCGAGAGTGCGGTTAGCATTGTTAATCACATAACTGACATGATTATTCCATGTTAAATTGTTATCTATGTGAACACCAAGATATTTGTAAGTATTGACAGACGACAACAGAAAATTAGAAATTGAATAAACAGGGCTAGTGCAGTCAGTACTTCCTCGAGAGATCCTCATTATTTTGCACTTGCCAATATTTAGTTTCATTGACCAGAGTGAGCACCAAGATGTAATGTTGTCAAGATCAGATTGAAGTAGTGATGAATCATGAGAGTTAGTTATTATGCGGTAGATGACACAATCGTCGGCAAATAGCCTGATTGTTGATGTAATGCTGGATGGAAGGTCATTAATATAAATTAGAAAGAGTAAGGGTCCAAGGACAGAACCTTGCGGCACACCAGAGATTACTGAACAATTGCGTGAGTCATGATCGTTAGCTGTTACATGTTGGGTTCTGTTAGATAAGAAGCATTCGATCCATCGTAATGTGTTTGAGTCAATATTTAGCATGCTTAGTTTTAGTAGGAGTAAACGGTGAGAAACGGTGTCAAAAGCTTTTTGAAAATCAAGGAAAATGCAATCGATAATGGAGCCAGTGTCAGAAGCTGAAAATAAGTCGTTGGTGAAGAGAAGTAGTTGGGTTTCACATGAGTAGTGTTTCCTAAAACCATGCTGACTGTTGTGAAAGAAGTTATTTTCTTCGAGAAATATAATTAAGTTAGAATAGATTATGTGTTCGAGAAGCTTACATGGAATACTAGTCAAAGTGATGGGCCTGTAGTTAGAAGGATTAGATGAGTCACCTGGTTTAGGCACAGGAACCACCTTCCCCGCCTTCCAGTCACTGGGCAATGAGGCATTTTGTAATGACTGTGAAAAGAGCTGTGAAAAAATGACTGAACAATAAGTGGCAGTTTGTTTGAGAAATTGGGGAGCGATTCCATCTATGCCAGGTGCCGAGGCTTTCATTTTTAATATGAGGTGAAATAGCCCCAATTGATCAATGATGATTGGTTCCATTCGGGGATATCCAGGATCGGCTTGAATTGGTAAATGATTGGAGTTGTCAACGGAAAATGATTTTTTAAATACGTCTTGCAAAGCCTCGCAGCACCTGTCACTTGCAATCGCCAAACCAAGTTCGTCACAAAGATCAATGTTCTTATTTTTTGGACCATTTACTAGACACCAAAACTTACGAGGGTTAGACTGTAGAAGAGAGGGAAGGGTATCGCTGAAGAAACTATGTTTAGCAACTGCATAAGCTTTTTTGTATTCTAATGTTGCGTTGTGATAAGCCGCCCATCTCTCCGTGGTGTCAGATGATGAAGCGCTGCGGTAAAGTCGTTTTTTTTTTATTACGTAAGCGAAGAAGTGCTGATGTGAACCACGGAGAGCGGAACGCCGTTCGAACAGTTCGTAAAGGAACATAACAATCTATAAGTGAATTAAACTTATTTTTGAACGATACCCAGTTCTCCTCTACAGTGTTATCAGCGGCACATGCAATGTATTTTTCAGTGAAAACTTCCAACTCAGTACATATAGATGCATAATCAGCTTTCGCATAATCTTTTATAACTTTAGTTGCGTGCATAGGACGCTGTGGTTGCATTGCGCAGGTGAAGTGTACAATGCGATGATCACTAAGCCCGGGTAGGTAGTGAATCGATGAAATGACCGAAGGATTAGTTGTGAAAACCAAATCAAGTATATTTGAAGAAAATGCTGTGATGCGCGTGGGTTCATGGATTACTTGGGTTAAATTAAAATCATTGCATATGATTAAAAAGCAATTACCTTCCGCTGAAAGACAGCTAGCCGTTCCATCCCCACTGCCCCAAGTAACTTCTGGGAAATTAAAATCGCCCATGACAAATATATGAGAATTTGGGTACCTGACAGAAACTGCGTGCAAACAGTCATGGAAGTTTTCGCAAAAGTCTGAGGGGCAGCGAGGCGGTCGGTAGCAAACGCACAAAATCACGTCCTGATACGCAAATCGAACGCACGCGCATACGATTTCTAGTGGCGAACTTATGGGAACAATATGAGAGGAAAATCTATCTGATATCGCGATAAGAACACCGCCCCCTGTTCTTGTTATACGATCTGATCTGTAAAAATTGTAGGTGTTTTTGCAGTGTAAAACCTCAGTGTTGCGAATTTTACTTGACAACCAAGTTTCTGTTAACACTACTATGTCCGCAGAACAGTCATCAATTATAGAAGATAACTCGTCACGTTTACTTAGCACACTTCTAATATTTGTAAACAAGACTGAAACTGGTTCAAGTGTTGCGGCACGTTTAGTAGGTTGGGATTGCTAGGAAGAGGGAAGAACACTGCTAGGAATATTGGTACTTGAAGGGGAAAGTGAAGAAGTAAATTCACGGGTAAGTTCACAAACGCTGTCGGTTTGACTGCAGTAAACGAAGCATTTTTTGTTAATGAATAACTTGTTGTAACGCACTGCAAACTGTTGACCAGTCGACTTTCCGTACTCGTACAATTTTTTACGCGTGTTCCTAGTTTCTTTGCAAAAATCTTCACTTAAGCTGACACCGATACCTTTTAATTTGGCCTTATTTGCCATAATGCTTTCCTTAACCTTAAAATTAGAAAGCTTTACAATTACAGGACGGCACTTCTTATTTGCGTATGAACCAAGCCTATGCGCACGTGAAATGGCATCGGTCGGCAGTTGGAGACCTAGAGTGGACATAATCTCGCGAACCTTATCTTCGGACTGCGACCATGTTTCGGCTGCAGCATCAGGTATTCCGAAGAATAGAAGGTTTTCTCGCCGTGACCTATCCTCGAAATCATCTAGGCGTGAACGTAATTCAGCGTTCGCCCCACGAACAGTATCACTTATAGTTTGCTGCAGGTTACTTGGAGGCATTTTGTCGAAGGAATTTACACGAGCTTCTACAGCAACCAATCTTGAGTTAATATCTGACACAGTTTGCTCCAAAATCACCTGACTGGACTTCAATTCATCAAGAACTGTTTTTAATTCTTTATGGCGTGCGTCAACGTGCGCATTAATTGCCTTCACGACTTCAGCCAGCTCATCAGGAAGACTAGAAGAATTATTGGGACCTGGATTGGATTCGACGTCACCACTCAAAAGCAATAGTTTCACAACATGAACACATTCGCAAATACATAAAAAAAGTACACTTGGGCATGGTACAAGCAGCAGACACAGGTTGTTTGACTTTTTAGAGTGGCATGAGTGAAATTTACCAACCTGGAGTAGAAGAAAAAACGGGTTCTTAGTCGACTGCATAGCTGCTGCTCGACCATGCCCACTGAAGTCGCGCGGGGGATGACGGCTGCTTATAAACTTGTGGCTGGGTGATGACGATGCTGATGAGCATTCGGAGATTATCGGAGTGACAACAGGCAGGCTTGTTGTGCTATCAAACACGGGGCACTGCCAAGCATGATTCCAAGCCGAAGAAGAAGACTGCAGAAGCGTTGGCGGTCCGCCCTGAACAACATGCACCCGTGACGCAAGGCACCACGAAGAGAACCTCGCCGTGTCGCTCCAGTTGGAAGCGCCCTTCGAAGGTAGGTGAAAGCCGTCCGTTAGAGCTTCTTTGCAGGGGGCGGAAGCCAGCATCGTCAGCAACTGGAGTAGAAGAAAAAACGGGTTCTTAGTCGACTGCATAGCTGCTGCTCGACCATGCCCACTGAAGTCGCGCGGGGGATGACGGCTGCTTATAAACTTGTGGCTGGGTGATGACGATGCTGATGAGCATTCGGAGATTATCGGAGTGACAACAGGCAGGCTTGTTGTGCTATCAAACACGGGGCACTGCCAAGCATGATTCCAAGCCGAAGAAGAAGACTGCAGAAGCGTTGGCGGTCCGCCCTGAACAACATGCACCCGTGACGCAAGGCACCACGAAGAGAACCTCGCCGTGTCGCTCCAGTTGGAAGCGCCCTTCGAAGGTAGGTGAAAGCCGTCCGTTAGAGCTTCTTTGCAGGGGGCGGAAGCCAGCATCGTCAGCAACTGGAGTAGAAGAAAAAACGGGTTCTTAGTCGACTGCATAGCTGCTGCTCGACCATGCCCACTGAAGTCGCGCGGGGGATGACGGCTGCTTATAAACTTGTGGCTGGGTGATGACGATGCTGATGAGCATTCGGAGATTATCGGAGTGACAACAGGCAGGCTTGTTGTGCTATCAAACACGGGGCACTGCCAAGCATGATTCCAAGCCGAAGAAGAAGACTGCAGAAGCGTTGGCGGTCCGCCCTGAACAACATGCACCCGTGACGCAAGGCACCACGAAGAGAACCTCGCCGTGTCGCTCCAGTTGGAAGCGCCCTTCGAAGGTAGGTGAAAGCCGTCCGTTAGAGCTTCTTTGCAGGGGGCGGAAGCCAGCATCGTCAGCAACTGGAGTAGAAGAAAAAACGGGTTCTTAGTCGACTGCATAGCTGCTGCTCGACCATGCCCACTCAATTTTTTATTTGTGGTTGGCTTCGCGCACCTAGTGTGAAGTCGAAATAGAAGATACCTTATTGGCTTATTGTGCCTGGCAGAAGTTTCATGCCTTCATATTGTAAGACAGTAGCGGCGTTGGGGTCGCGATGGCACTTATAAGGCCTGATCGCCTGATCAACGCTTCCAACGAAGAAGGCGCTTTTCTCAATGATGATTATATACAGATGGAGAAGATGAAGGTCAAACTCTGTGAATATTGTGCTTACGCTAATTTCCCCTCGCGCGGAAGCGGCCAACTTGGCCGCTGTTTATGACGGTGGTGTCCGTCGCACGAATGGTTTTAGGCGCCACACGCGAACAACCTCCATACCAAGAAAATGGTCGTTGGAAGAGATGACCACAGGAGTTACTCTGTAGTTACCAGGAGATGTCTGCTCGACTATGGCGTACGGGTCAATGAAACGTTAGTGTAACTTATCACACAGGCCGGGAACCCGTGTTGGGGACCACAATAGTACTTCGTCCCCACTATTGAAGAGAACCACGCGGTGGACGTCATCGTTGCGAGTTTTCCGCTCTTGTTGGCTCGCCTCTGTATTGAGGCGGGCGCGTTGGCGATAATCGGCCAAACGAGAGATTAAGTGCTCACTCGATGACGATGACGAGTTCACAGGGACGTCAAAAAAGGATATGTTGAGCGGAGATGTCATTTGATGGCCAAAGACGAGAAAAAATGGTGAATAGCCCATGGTGCGCTGCGTAGAGGTATTGTACACAAAAGTCACGAATGACAGGATGGTATTCCAGTTGGTGTGGTCGGCGTTGATATACATAGATATCATATCGGTCAAAGTTCAAGGGAAGTGCTCTGTGAGGCCGTTAGTCTGGGGATGGTAGCTAGAAGTCGTCTTATGAATTGTATTACATGCTTGGAGGACGTGTTAGAATAGTTTCGAGAGAAACGCCTTGCCGCGGTTGCTCAACAGGATGCGTGGCGCACCATGTCTCAGAAAGGTTGCCTCCAGCAAAAATGTGGCAATGTCCTCTGCCGATCATGAAGGCAGTGCAGCTGTTTCGGCGTACCTTGTCAAGTAATCAACTGCTGTGACAATTCAGCACTTGCCGCTATCTGATATTGGTAGCGTTTCGTAGGCGCCAATGCCGGTGACATCGAAAGGAGTGTCAGGACACGGCAGAGGTTGTAGGAGACCGGCTGGGAAGGAAGTGGGTCGCTTGCGGCGTTTGCAGAGCGAGCATGACGCAACATATCGCGCTACGCAGGTTGAAAGCCCAGGCCAGGCAAAACGACTGCAGATGCGTTCATAGGTTTTTTGAAAACCGAGATGATCAGCTTTGGGTCATCGTGAAACGCCTCCACAATCTGCGCCCTTAGGGAACGAGGAGCGACAGGAACCCAGCGCTGTCCTTCGCGGTGGAAGACAAAGCGGTAATGTATTGAATTTTCAGTCTTGAAGTTCTGCAGATGTCGATGGGCGTGAGCGTTGGGCGGACGAAAGCAGCCTTGAAGGTACTCTATCATAAAGCAACAGTGTCACTGCTTTGTTGGGATGCAAAGTCTCGTTGCCGAAGGCAGAAAGAAAGTCGACAGCGGCGAGTGAATGAACTGATGGAGATGCTTTGATGGGTTCACTCACAGTTGTAGACTTGCCAGGAGTGCCTGATGAGGACGGTAAAGGGTAGCGGCTAAGGGCATCGGCATCGTTGTGTTTTTGCCGGATTTGTAGGTAACGTCGAACTTGGAGACGAAGTATCTTGGAGAGGAAGTATCCAGCGACTGAAACGTCCAGACAAATTCTTCAACGTCGACAACCAGCACAAAGCGTGGTGGTCAGTGACGATGGTAAAGTGGCGGTCGTGAAGATATGAGCGAAACTTCTGGATGGCCCAGACAACAGTCAGACACTCCTGCTCAGTGATGGTGCAGTTTTTCTCTGCTGCGGTGAGGGGCGACTAGCGTATGCGATCACACGTTCACCATAACGCTCTGTTCGTTGCAAAAGTACAGCTCCGAGTCCATGTTCGCTGGCATCAGTATAGAGGAGAGTGGGTGCGGTGTCATCAAAATAACAAAGCACTGGCTTGGACGTGAGAGCACGTTTCAATGTGCCAAAAGCCGTTTGGCATTCGTCCGACCATACGTATGACGTTCCCGAAGAAAGGAGTTGGTGAAGTGGTGCCGGAATGGTGGCGTAGTCTCGTATAAAGTGCCGGAAGCACGATGCAATGCTAAGAAAGCTTCGGGGCTATTTGGCGCGTTTAGGCACCGGGAAGTGAAAAATGGCGGTAATCTTGTTGGGATCAGGCCGGATCTTATCTTTGCTGACGAGATGTCAGGGTACTTTAATACTTTTGCTTGCAAAGTGGCACTTTTTGGCGTTGAGCTGAAGACCAGCACCTGCGAGACACGTCAGAACTACATCTACGCGCTGCAAGTGCTGTTCGAATGTTGAAGAAAATATGACGATGTCGTCAAGGTGTCATAATCATGTTTTGCACATAAGGCCCCGCAATGCAGTGTCTATCACTCGTTCAAACGTTGCTGGCGCATTGCAGAGGCCGAAAGGCATGACGTTAAATTCATAAAGTGCGTCGGGTGGGGCAAAGGCAGTTTTTTTTCTTGTCATCTTCGTGCATTGAAAGTTGCCAATAACCAGAGCGCAGGTAGAGACTAAAAAAATATTTCGCTCCTTGTAAGAAGTCTAAGGCATCATCAATGCGAGGCAAGGGGTATACGTCTTTTATGGTTACTTTGTTCAATGCGCGGTAGTCAATGCAGAATCGCACTGAGTCGTCTTTTTTTCACACGAGAACGACAGGCGACGACCAAAGGCTTGAGGAGGGGTGGATGATATTTTGCCTGAGCATATCAGCAACGTGCTTGTCGATGATCTCGCGTTGGTTGGAAGAGACATGGTACAGTCGACGACGGACAATAGAAGTTCCGTCGGTGTGTATGTGATGAGCCACTGCAGAAGCCTGGCTTAGAGCAGTGGAATGTACGTCGAAAGAAGATTTATGCTTCGTCAGCAACGCCAGTAGTTCGTCTGCTTGCGGGGGAGTGAGATCCGCGCTGAAGGCATTGATGCAAGCCGTAGTAGGTGGAGCATCTGTTGGTATTGAACGTGATTACACCTGACTGGTATCCGAAGCCACTACAGAGATAGGTTGTGTATCCATGCTGGAAACTACAACAGTGCCCTTGGTACGCACAATTGGCTCATTTGTGGTACGCAGTAAATCGAGAAATGCGGTGCCATTGGAGAAGTGGAGAAGACTCGATGAAAGTGCAATCCCTCTGGATAGACAACGGGCTGATGGAGGGACTAAGACGTCACCGTGGTCAATGAAGTCACACATAACAGTGATAACGGGCTCGTGGTTAGGTGGCACAAGGAATTCTTTGGCTGTTCGCGTCCGGTTACGTGATGATTTCAGGGAGATATCATTCGTCTCTCACATTAGTATGAGTCGTTGTCGACAAGAGATAGAAGCAGCAGCATCAGAAAGAAATACCCATCCGAAAATAAGTAGCCAACATGGCAAACTGAATATGGTGCTGGATCCCATCAATGAAAACTCGAACGGTGCACTGTGCTGATGGCCGTATCTGCGAGTCATCTGCGCTACGTAAGCGAGTGCCAGTATAAGGTGTGGTAAACTTACGTAGACGAGAACACAAATACGCATGAATAAGAGAAATAGCAGCACCTGTGTCCACCAATGTTTGAACTGGTACCCCTTCAGCATACACTATTAACAAATTGGCTGGGCCCTCTGGAGGAACAAGATGTGCGTGCTGAACCAAAGCAGGTGGAGTGCAACAACTTGCGCATACGTCATGGGTGGCGTCGATGGCGTCGGATTGTTGGATGGAAGAGTGCAAGCCACAGATGAGATCTCTTTGATGATGTCGTGCAGACCAGCAGATGGAGAGTGAGGCTGAGGGGCGGGTGCACATGACAACCCTTACGCTTGAAGCTCTTCGCGAATTGGAGTGCGAATCAGCGTGCGCAAATCCGCATCCGTGGAAGGCGGCTGTCACTGGCGTTTAGGTAGTCTGGTTGCAGTCGAATGGCTTGGAGTTCATCAAGATGTTGACATGTGGTGATGACGTCCTCAACGGTGGTGGACTTTAACAGCCAGAGCGTTAAACGTGACGTGACCTATCGTTTTGATGATGTGGCGAACACAATCAGCTTCTGTCATCGCCGAGCTCACGCGGTAGCAAAGGGCAAGGACGTCTTCAATGTACGTAGTGTACGTTTCTTCGGGATGTTCGGCACACCCATCGAGCTTTCATTTTGACACTTCCTTATGGATGTTCGCTTTCCCAAAAATCCTATGGACTTGTTCAGCGAAAGCAGGCCAATCCGGGAAGCTGCTCTCGTTGTTAAAAAACCACGTTTTCACTACATCGAACAGTTGGAAGGCGACGTGACGAAGTTTTAAGGCTCATCCCATTGGTTATAAACACTGGTTGAGGTAACGGATGATAAAACGAGAATGAACACAGGTTTATTGAGTTATTCAGTTATATAGGCAACTCTAGTGTGACGTCATTCACTGACATTCACGCATGCGCTCTTGGTGGCAGCGGATATCACAACAATTCCTCTCCCTTAAGGGGACATCTAGAAACGGTCTGGTGCCTTGCGACGCGAGTTGATCTGCAAAGTGGTTTGTCCGGGGATTCATTATTTTCAGTACGCGTGTCAGGCTGTTCCGGGACTCCAGTGGTAGCAGGTCCTGTCTCATGCTCTTCAACCTGCAAAGGGGTAGGTCTGGGAAATGGAAAGCTTGCTCGCGGATCTGCGTTTACGTTGGTCGGTGCCGGCACTTCCCCTTCCCCGTCCGATGGCGTTGGTAGCTTCCCCTCAATGTGGTATCTCGGCTAATCTTCATGGCACTCACAGAGCTCACCGTCCTCCGTTTTGACCGTGCTTAGGCGGGCAACCCTGGTAGTCTGTATCACTGTAGGTCTCCAGCTAGCGCCTGTCCCATAGTTCTCGCACCATATGGGTTCTCCGGCCGAATGTCTGCGGGGAAGTGAGCCTGCGGTAGGAAAAGGTCGTGACACAATATTTTCCAACAGTGAACGTAGTTCAAAACCCAGAAGCATGAAGCCTGGCGTCTTTTCGCTGCGGGGAGGGGTGCGTCGATAACGCAGTAACCAGCCGGCCAGGCAGCTTTCTAGAGTCCCGTGCACGTTTTTTCGCAACCCTTCTTTTACTGTTGGCAACGCCCTCTCTGCCAGCCCGTTGGATTGCAGGTGATATGGAGGAGTCTGTAAATGTATGATGCCATTCTCTTTCATAAATTGGTGGAACTGTCTGTTTGCGAACTGGGGCCCGTTGTCGCAAACCACTGTTTGTGGCAGTCCAAACCTGCTGAAAATCATCCGTAAGGCTTCTATAGTGTTATTTGCGCTGGTTGTTTTCATTGGAACAACCTCAATCCATTTTGTATGAGAATCCACTACAATCAACAACATTCGCCCTTCCGCTGCTCCAGCAAAGTCAACGTAGATTCTCTACCATCGCTCAAAAGTGTCCGGCCATGGAACCTGCTCTTCTGCACGTGGTATGCTACTGTTTTGCTGGCACACTGCACATGCGTGCACTATGCTAGCGATATCTTTGTCAAGCCCCGGGAACCTGAAAAGTGACCAAGCCAGATTTTTCATACTGTCATGCCTCGATGCGTGTCAGGCAGCACCTAGATGTAACATTGATTTCTGAGCTTTGGTGGGTATCATGGCCCGATGGCCCCAATAAACAAGATCATGGCTGCAAGTAAGCTCATCTTTCTTCCGGAAAAAAGGCTGCGACGCTTTTTTTTTTGTTGACGGCGATTTCCCCATACGGCCTTCGCGATTGTGACACATAACCGGCTTCAACATACCGTCAAGTGCTGTTAAATCGGGCAGTTTGCGCGACGACACCAGTCCAGTGTTTAGCTGGTTTGCGAAGAGCACATATTCTCGCTCATCTTTCAACATTGACTTCACTGTCTTGTCATCGTGTGGCATTTGCGCGGGCAGACGGCTAAATTCATCGGCCACAATAAGTACTTTCCTGGTTTGTACTGAATACACTACTTGTAGCCACCGAGTAAAAGAGCCCAACGCTGTATTCGTGCCGCTGCCAAAGGTGGTATTACATTATTGGGACTAAAAAGGCGCATCAGCGGCTCATGATCCGTAACCAATGTAAATTTCTTTCTCAGCAAATTTTCGCGGAAGTTCGTCCCGCCGAACACCACCGCTAAAGCTTCGCGCTCAATCGGGGCATACTTCCGCTCGGCTGAAGAGAGGGTGCGAGATCGAAATCCGATTGGTTGCTTTACACCATTCACTCTGGGATACAGGATCGCCCCTATGCCCGATAAAGACGCGTCTGCCTCCAAGG
The DNA here is from genome assembly GCF_043290135.1 of Rhipicephalus microplus. Taxonomy (NCBI): domain Eukaryota; kingdom Metazoa; phylum Arthropoda; class Arachnida; order Ixodida; family Ixodidae; genus Rhipicephalus; species Rhipicephalus microplus. The sequence goes on from NC_134703.1 coordinate 216,762,618, forward strand.
GAAGGGCTTTGCTTGGGTCATAATGCGACAAAACCTGCACCTCTTTTACTAACCACTTCACTGTTCCAATGGCATCATCTTGCTTGGCTTCCCATTGCCACGGAGTGTTCTTTCTTAGCAACTCATACTGCGTTGAAAGTATGGAAGCCAAGTGGCCAAAAAAGGCATTGTAATACGTAACCAGGCCAAGTATCGTGCGCAGTGTGGTGACGCATCTAGGTTGAGGCATTCGTAACAGCGCATCGATGTTCTCACTCATTGGCCTCAGACCATCGGCGCTAATTCGGTGCCCACGGAATTTCGTCTCCGGAAGACGAAATCTGCACTTGATCGGGTGAAGCTTAGCACCGGCTTCCCTGAATCACTGGAACACCTTCCGCAGAGTATCACAATTTACTGTTTTTTCTGCGACCACCACATCATCCAAGTATACTCGTACACATGGCAGACCATGCTGTATTGTTCCCATTCGCTTCTGAAAAATTGCCGGTGCTAACCCAGCCCCAAATGGTAGGCGGTTAAAGCAATGCAGCCCTTTTGGAGTGTTTACTACCAACAACTTCTTTGTCGCGTCATCTATTGGTAGCTGGTTGTATGCGTCCTTCAAATATATTGTATTGAATACTTCCCCTCTTCCGAGTTTCGAAAATATATCTCTTCACTTCGGCAATTGATATTGCTCGGTGTAGCATGATGTGTTCGGTGTTGCTCGGTGTGGCATGCTGGGGTCGTTCTAAAATCACCACACATGTGAATGGAACCGTCTTTCTTGACGACGGGAACAAGAGGTGCCGCCCACTCGGCGCTGGCAACCTGCGTCAAAATTCCCGTGTCAACCAACCTCGCGATTTCTTCATTTACAGTCTCTCGTAGCGCGTATGGTACAGAACGGGCCTTACAGAATCGCGGTACGACTCTCTCACGCAACTGTAAATGAACTGGATAACCCTTGATTAATCCTAGCCCTGGCGCAAACAGATCAGCATGTTCTTTCAGCACAGCAGCAATAGAAATTTTGTCAGTCTTTGGTAGCTTACCATCGTTGACGACGACGTTGACGTCCACGTTGAGCACTGGGCCTCCGGTCAGCTGGAATGCTTGATATATGTCCCGCCCACACAGGTTTGGGCCAGAGCAGCCGAGCACCACAAGCGTCGCGTTGACGGTTTTCCCGGCGTAGGTGACCGGAGCTTGCAGCTGTCCTTTTACAGGCAATTTCCCCAGAAAGCAAGTCAATTGAAACGACGAGTTGCCAAGCTTGGGACAATGGCGATGGTGCTAAATACACGTTAGCCACGTTAATATTGACACTGGCGATCCCGTGTCTATTTGCATCATCACCGCTACGCCTTTCCACTGAAACGGTCGCCATATAGGCCCGACCACTGCAGCCGATGACTCACGGAGGTGTAGTAGAAACTGTCCGTAGTCCTCGTTGTCCGAGGATGGTTCCTCACAGTGCGCTGCGTTTTCTTGGTGTGGGTTGGGTTTGCACAGAGAAGCCAGGTGCTCCACCTCCGACGACGGAAACACTCAGCGTGGCGGAAACTACACTTGGTGGTTCTGTGGGGGTCACTGCCACATCAAAGGTATCTGTTCTGGTTTTCGTCGCTGCATTGTGCCATCCACCTCAGCTGCGGCGTCCTGAAGAGCTGCCCCTCTTACTTTTTCCGCAGGGCGTTAACGCCATCACTCATTTGTACGTCTCCCATATGTTGTACGTTGCGCCCCGCCATCTCAGCCGCTAGCACCGCTTCTTCAGCTTCCTGCAGCGGTAGTGCGGATGGTGCCAGCAGATTACGATGAACTCCAGCATCGCGCAGGCCGCAAACAAGTCTGTCACGCAGCGTTCTATCCAGCGCCTTGCCGAAATTGCACCGTTGAGCCATCTTTCGAAACTCGACAATAAAATCACTTGTTGACTTGTCAGCTTGCTGATTTCCTGTGAAAATCCAATTCGACTCCGCTATTTCGTTGCCTTTCGGCGCAAAGTACTCGGCAAATTTTCAAGCTGCTGCTTCGTTTGTCAGATCCAGAATCTTTTCAGGTGCACAGCGGCTTGCCAGAAGGTCTACAGTCTTGGTACTCAAGGCGCTAACCAGCAGAGCCCGACGCTTCTTATGATCAACAAATTAATGAGCTTCGAAAAAGGATTCTAACCGCACCTGATATGCTTCCCACTTGTCGTCCCCTTCGTCAAAAATAGGTGGTCCAGCATGCGTCGCCATGCCGTTCCCTGGCCGTGGGGGTTAGTCGCCTCGTAATGGAAGGTGAAACAAGGTGAAAAAGTAACGGAAGGTGAAACAAGAATGAACACAGGTTTATTGAGTTATTCAGTTATATAGGTAACTCTAGTGTGACGTCATGTCACTGACATTCACGCATGCGCTCTTGGCGGCAGCTGACATCACAACATTGGTCATGTCGTATTCTTTCAGCCATACCTCGACGTCCTCACGTGGAAGACCAAAGAAGATGGGTGGGTCACACTGCCGGGCGTTGATGATTCACGCAGGAATGGTTTGTTGGACAGGGATGCCGGATGTTCCAGGCAGCGGTTCTTGAGCCATGACAGCGGACGGGGGAAGCAAGCGGCGACCCGATCAAAGCTCCAGGAGAACGCGACGTTGGATAGGACTTGGGGATCGAAGCATCTTCCACAGCTCTGTAAGACAGTAGCAGCATTGGGGTCGCGACAGCATTTATTAGGCCGAATCGCCTGATCAACGCTTCGAACGAAGAAGACGCTCTTCGTGATGATGATTGCATACAGATTAAGAAGTTGAAGGTCAAACACTGTGAATATTGTGCTTACAGTAGGTAACATTGTAATTTTGCACTTGTATCATAATAAAATATATTTTCAGTCTTCACTGTTTGTGTATGTGTTGAGACTTCCTTTCTTTTTATTATTTCAGCATGCTTGTCATTGGCTTCTCAAAATACATCTGTAAATATGAGCACATGTTTAACAGCTGTACACTTTTGCATGTAGCAAGGTTAGAACGATGATCTCTATTTTTCCATGTTCGGGCAGTAACAAGAGGTCAGGGGCCCCATGGTAATGTACAGTTTATCACGAACAGACCGCAGAAGACCAACAAATAGAAAGGGACTGCCAGTGATTGTGTTCTTCTGCTCAAAGTTCGCGACAGCAGAAAGAGCACATTGTGATGTCTGGAGCAGTTTGAATTGTATACGTAGTGACATTCTGTGCAGCTGCTGTTTAACTCGTTGGCAGTGCATTATTCAGCAGTTTCCTTGCGCTTGAGCATTCTAAATTAATTAAAATTTGCATGGAAGGTACCAAACTATGACACTAATTTAAAAGCTGCTGTAGTGCCTGTGGACAAATAAACTAGAGCTAAAGTTTTTAACAAGCCTGTTAATGAAGTTGCCTGCGTGTCTCTGCATTCTACTGTATTAAATCACAGCAGCCATGGTCGACAACGGTAACTGCGTTTGTAATCTTTGTAGTACAGGAAGTATACCATGGCTGCAGTAAACTTGTAGTTAGTCAATATAATCCTTCAATATATACTCATTTGTACAGCACTAATAATATCTTGTGTGTATAAGCTGTGCTAAGTGCTTCTATGTTGATTATTTTATTTGGAAGAGAGAGGATCATCATTACTCCTAGTATATCTAACAATAGGTTTTAGTACATGTGTAGTGTTATCCCCCTGCCTGTCCGTCCATCAACAGTCTACTTCTCTATTTCTATTGTGTTAGTGAAATTTTTTATAGAATTTTTTGGTCGGATAGGTTTGTTCCTAAAGTGATTGTGTACTATGCAAATGACTTATCATCTAAGCAGCTTTTCTCAATATAGAAAGAAAAGTATTTATTTATTTATATGTAGCTATAGCTTGCATTTATTTATGTTCTTCTAGGGGCCTGTACTATTGTTGAGCTTTACAAGGGTACTGGTATACTCTAGTACTGAAGCTAGCATCTTAAAACTATTTTGTTAGTGGAAGTAACAATGTGTTAATAACTATTATTACTGTCCTCAGATGAGATGTGAAAACATTATAAAAAGTATTTGCATTTTTTAGCTGTTTGAAGGTAAATGCTCTTAATTTCTTTCATTGTGGTCCCAGTTTCATGCAAATGACACACGATTACTTTGTAGTGGCTTAGTATTACTTGTGATCTTACACATATGTGTTGAGCAACATTGTAGTTGAGGCCAGCAGCAAGAGATACATGCAGTGCATTCTAGCATCACCTCCCATAGTTAGTTGCCCACCAGTGAACTGAATTTTTTTTTCAAGCAGACTAACAGACAGTTGTATGGGAACTGTGCTGATCTGCAACTTTTGAAGTCCTTTTGGGAAACGAAATGGGGTCTACAACTGTCAATAGAAACACTGTTTGCACCGAGGAGCTTAGTATCTTAGAATTGTATTTATGTATTATCTGGAATTTCTCTGTGCTGTGCCAACTTTTCAGCCCAAGTGTACTAACATGCTTTGTTACTGTGTTGTGAATGAGCCGAGCAATGTAAATGAACACAGTATTATTGCAGACATGCACCAAATTGTGATGCATAGCCATTTCCTTTACCATGACATTGTCAAGAGCTTTGCTCTTGTGTTCCTCTTAAAAAACTGCTTGTCACTGGGCAGCAGCAGATACTACGCATCAAGCTTTCCAAGATGCTTCGAGAAACACCGAATTCATACATAACAGTGCTGGGGGATTTCTCTCGTAAGTTACTTTCTGCATATTCAAAATGAGTGTAATAGAATTGTTGTTTTACAGCTGTTCATCTTAACAATTACACCTCAGCGTATGTATGTATGTATGTATGTATGTGTGTGTATGTATGTATGTATGTATGTATGTATGTATGTATGTATGTATGTATGTATGTATGTATGTATGTATGTATGTATGTATTTAAATGAGAATCCGTTTATCATTGGTGAGTAAGTTTCGTAATGATGATGTGTGGTGTTTTGTGGCGAAAGGGCTATTTGATGGCCAAATAGCGCCAGGTCATAACGCGAGATGTGAATAATGAATATGTGTTCACCCAGTGTTCATTTCGGCGCCTACGGGGGAATATGTTGGTTGGCTGTATAAGGGCGCTAAAATTACTCGCAATAAAATGGGTAAAACATAGAAGTAATAACATAATGACAAGGACGTGAAATATATGATGAAAATGGGTGGCGAAAGGTTCTAATTACAAAAGCATGTGTGAAGGTATTTGGCACTAGCACAAGTGCCTCATCAGCGCCATTGTGTCCAAAGGCCGCGAGGCAAGTGCTTTTCATTGTAGCCACCGCAGCAGCACCTTCTCTAGAGAGGTCGCGCTACGCAATGCCTGGGTATATTACATCATAGAAGCGGGCATCTCTTAAAAGCTAGCACAGATTTAGGAGTGAAAAGTGGTTCCCTACCGACGAACATTGCAGGGTGTATTGGTATATGTTGTCGGTAGGGTAATGGAATGTGTTGTCTTTTTAGAGTGTCTAAATGTTCACTCTGGATTAAAGAGTGACGAACTGTTAGTGCTTCACCACATCTGTCACACAATGGTGGATCGCTACCAGAGAAGAGATATGAGTGTGTCGTGTGTGTGTCCTATCCGGAGCCTTGTTAGTGTTACCTCTGTACGACGTAATTTCTATACTGGTGGACAATGACCAAGGTGTGGCTTAATAACGTGTAGTTTGTTTTGTGTGTGTCTATCGCAGTTTCTCTGCCAGTAGTCCCTGAGCTTTCGTTTGAGAGACTGTTTAAGGTCAAGGGCCGGGGTTGGTATGGGTCTAGTGGCAGTGCTTTCGTGGACACATGCGGCAAGCTGGTCCGCCATCACGTTACCTTGAATCTCACGGTGCCCTGGCACCCAGCACACTACATGTTGTCTCAGTGTGTAGAGTGTGCATAAAATAGAGGAAAGTGATACGAAGGCAGGGTTTTGTGTAGTTTTTAAAGCTTTGCAGAGCTTTTGTCACACTGCGAGAGTCTGCAACAATTACTACTTTTTGTAGTTGTAGCTGTTTGATGGGTTTAGCGACCACAAGTATCCCGTAAGATTCCGCTGTGAAGATACTGGCGTAGGGATGTAGAGGGCCAGCTTACGAAAAGGATGGGCCCGCAGCAGAGCAGGACACAGAAAAGTTAGATCTAGAGGCATCTGTAAGTAACTCAGGACGTGTGTATTTGTGTTGAAGTTCCAGGAAGTATGATCGGATATGGGCAATGGGAGCATCTTTTGTAACTTCTTGGCAAGACACATCGCAGTTTATAATCGGCTACTGCCACGGGGGCGGGTATGCTGCAGGAGCCATTAAACTGTTTTCAATTGACGCACCAGTTTCCTCAGCTAGACCCTTCAGGTGAACTGAGTAGGACTGCCTCATCAAAGACCTGTTTTGAAACACAATGAAGCTCAACAAATCATTATTAGTGGAGCATGAGGGGTGCTTCTTGTTTGCTTTGACCTTAAGGAAATATACAAAAGACATGTAAGTTCTCTGCAGATGGAGCAACATCTCATTTGACTCAACGTAGAGGCTTTCTACGGGGCCGGTGTGAAAAGCCCCTTAAAAATGCGGATGCCCAAATGGTAGACCGGGTCAAGCATTTGGAGGTCACTTGGTGCTGCAGACTGATAAACATTTCGTTTAAACTCCCCTCATTCATATCATCCAGAATCGGTCGTTAATGTTCCTCAATGCAGAACCACGACCCATTTGCACGCTTTCATTTCAAGAACTACATCTCAATGGAATCTATTCCCACAATCAGCTACCGCAATCACCGACACATCATGTTAAAAGGTTTTTTTACAAAACACGTTTGGTGCTACTTAACTTCTGCTTTGTGTTATGTATATTGAAGCGATGCTGAGGAAGACGGCCTAAAAAACAAGCGTCTTTATTAGGGCGAACTTGGGCCCACGAGTCTAATGACTATGGTCGTCGAGTCCGAGTAGCCGAGTGGCACAGATTAAACTATCTTCCCCTTCCTCGTAGGCCAAGCGCACGAACGCGTGGCGCATGCCAGCCGGGTCTTGCTGGTGCTCTTACCACGATGATTGCGGCGGGCTACTTGAACGTGGCCAACCTGTCGCAGCATTATCCCCCTCCTCAGACGCATCGTCCCGATGCTTGAGAGAGTGAAATGATGCATGCGCACTCTCGCTCGTTTTCCGACGATCTGTCATGATAAGGCTTTATGCGGACTACGTGTACCACTTCCGTGGGATCGCGGCATCTTGAGCTCATGTGTCCCGCGGATCTGACTTCATAAGTGACGTCGCTGATACGGTTGAGTTCTTCATAAGGGCCGAAGTGCCGACAAAGAAGCTTTTCAGAGAGTCCGCGGTGGCGCACTGGGATCCATATCCACACTTTGTCACCGGGATGATAAAATGCGTCACTGCGTCGCTTCTTGTACCGACTAGAGTCGACGCGCTGTTGACGGCGTATTCGGTATCTTGCCATTTGTCGGGCTTCTTCGGCTCTTTGCAAGAAGTTATCTAAGTCAGGTGGATAGCTGTTTTCGTCCTGTAGTGGTAACATGGCATCCAGTGGGGTGGTCACTCTTCGGCCGAATACTAGTTCGAAAGGGGCAACGTGCGTTGTTTCTTGAACGGTTGTATTATATGCGAATGTTACGTAGGGTAATATTTCATCCCACTGTTTATGTTCAACATCGACATACAATGATAGCATGTCGGTCAGAGTTCTGTTGAGGCGTTCGGTTAAGCCATTTGACTGAGGGTGATACGCCGTTGTGCTTCTGTGATCGGTATTTGTCATGCGCACCAGACATTGCATATGGTCTGCAGTCAATTCGGTGCCCGGATCCGTAATAACGGCGATGGGCGCACCATGTCTGAGCACTATGTTGTTCACGAAGAACTTGGCGACTTCAGCAGCTGTCGCACTGTACAGAGAGTCAGTCTCAGCATAACGGGTCAGATAATCCGTAGCTACGACAATCCATTCCTTGCCTGCACATGATGTCGGGAAAGGCCGTAGGAAATCCATGCCGACTTGTTGGAATGGGGCATCCGGGGGGTCTATTGGCTGGAGAAGGCCGGCTGGTTTTACGGCTGGAGTTTTGCGCCGTTGACATTGACTACAAGTTTTCACGTAGCGCTGCACTGATGCGAGCAACTTAGGCCAATAGTACTTCAGGCGAATCCTGGCGAATGTTCGGCTCACACTCATGTGTCCAGATGTTGGCTCGTCATGGCATGCATGCCGAATTTCCTGTCGCAAGGCTCTGGGCACGGCTAGTAAAAACGTTTTCCCATTAGGTTCGAAGTTCCTCCTGTAAAGGACACTTCCTCGAAGGCGGAACGCGGAGGGCCCTCTGGAGAATATGCGAGGGACTTGAACGTCAAGACCCTGCAGGTGTTGTATAAGCGCCAGCAAATCCGGGTCATCTCGTTGTTGTTGCGCTATTTTGGATGCGTTGACAACGTCTAGAAACGGGAAGTCTTCCTCTTCAGGTACACTTGGATCGACAGGAGAGCGTGACTGGCAGTCAGCATCACTGTGTTTCCTTTCAGATTTGTATACAACAGTAATGTCGTACTCCTGCAGCCTAAGGCTCCATCTGGCTAGTCGACCTGACGGATCCTTGAGATTTGCCAGCCAGCATAGAGCATGGTGGTCACTGAGAGCTCTGAACGGTCTACCATAAAGGTAGGGTCAAAACTTATTTATTGACCAGATGACTGCGAGGCACTCTTTTTCAGTTGCAGAGTAGTTTGCCTCAGCTTTTGAGAGTTTGCGGCTGGCATAGGCTAACACTTTCTCTTGACCATTTTGCCACTGGACCAGGATGGCGCCGAGGCCGACATTGCTGGCATCGGTATGGACTTCAGTGTCGGCTGTCTCGTCAAAATGGGCAAGTATTGGTGAACCCTGTAGCCGTTTTCTTAATTCATCAAAAGCTTTCTGTTGTTCGATATCCTTTGTGAAGGGCACGTCGTCTTTCGTTAGTTTTGTAAAAGGTTCCGCAATCTTTGAGAAGTTTTCCACAAATCGCCTATAGTAGGCACATAAACCCGAAACTCGACGCACTGACTTTTTGTCTTTGGGTGTAGGAAACCTCTGAACAGCGGCTGTCTTTTCGGGATCAGGATGAACACCGTCAGAACTAATGACATGTCCAAGGAATTGCAGCTCTTCGAAGCAGACGTGGCACTTTTCGGGTTTGATTGTCAAGTTTGTTGACCGGATGGCTTGTAATACTTTGCACAGTCGCTCTAGATGTTTGTCGAACGTTGCAGAAAATACCACCACGTCATCCAAATACACTAGGCATGACTGCCATTTCAATCCCGCAAGGATAGTGTCCATCATTCGCTGGAACGTTGCTGGCGCGGAACAGAGGCCGAATGGAAGCGCTTTGAATTCGTAGAGGTCATCTGGTGTTACGAATGCCGTTTTTTCACGGTCCCGCTCGTCGACCTCTATTTGCCAATATCCGCTTTTCAGATCCAAGGAGGAGAAAAACTTTGCGGATTGCAGCCGATCTAGTGTATTGTCGATACGTGGCAAGGGGTAGACATCTCGTTTAGTTACGCTGTTAAGTTTTCGGTAGTCCACACAGAATCTAGGCGTGTTGTCTTTCTTCTTAACGAGCACTACGGGGGACGCCCATGGACTATTCGAAGGCTGGATGACATCATCCGAAAGCATTTCTTCCACTTGCTTCTTAATGATTTCCCGTTATTTCTGTGACACCCGATGTGGATGCTGGCATATAGGCCTCGTGTTGTCTTGTGTTATAAATCTGTGTTTCATAATTGACATGAGCTGGACCTTCGAGGAAATTGAAAAGCAATCAGAGAATTCCTTAACGAAGGCGTAAATTTGTTTCCTTTGACTGTCCGGAAGATTCTGGTTGACGATCACGGATGTGTCGATGTTTCAGGCCACTGGACGAGTGGTTGACGTCGTTAAGCTGCATAGTTCGGTCGTCATACAAAAGCCGTGTAAATAGGCAATAGCCATGCCTTGAGCGACGTGTTGAAGTTCATTGGAGAAATTCGTAAGTAGAATATTTGCACGGCCATTCGTCAAGTGAACAAGACCCCGAGCTACGCAGACACCTTTTTTTCAAAAACAGCCCTACATTTTTGTATCCGCTCTGCTTTCGCGGTTGCAAAATGCGTCATTCTCTACGAGCACCATTATACTGCAGCGTGGCGGTACAGTTACGTCATCATGAACAACGCGTAGAGCAGCTAGGCGTCGTTTCTGAAATTCCTCTACAGGTTTAGCTCGTTCGGTCGAAAACGACACGCTGGACCTGCGCAGGTTAATTATGGCGCCAATAGCTCGCAAAAAATCCATTCCTATAATGAGTTCCCTTGAACATTCTGGTAGCACAATGAAATAGGCAGCGTAAATAAAGCACCGTATTTCAAGTCTTGCAGTGCATCTGCCAAGGGGCGTAGTAATGTGGCCACCAGCCATGCGCATCTGCGATCCACTCCACTGTGTCACAACTTTGTTTAGCTTCTTTACCATCTTGTGACTTATCACTGAATAATCAGCACCGGTGTCGACTAAGGCATTCAGCTCCCATCCTTCCATTCTCAACCGCAAATCTGAAGTAACGCTTTCGTCGCTGCACCCATTTACCGGAAAAACACCGTCGTCGCCCTCAAGCCATATTGGACGATCTTCGTAACTGATGTTATCAGCGGCCTCACTTCCACAGGTCACTTGCTTCAGTTTTCCGGGAGTGGACAGGGAGAGCGATGACCAGGCCGCCTTGAAGGTGCACGTGGGCTGGATGACTGGTAGCACATAGGCGATGGTGACCGTGACCGATGTTGGCGTAGAGGTGGCGAGTTCTGGCGCGTGGACAAGTACTCCTCAATCTCCGCTGGTCGTTCGCCGTTTTGAGGGCACGGTGTATACGACGGGAAGCCTCTTAATCCAGCCTGTCAGTAAGGGCAGAATCTGTACAAAAACCCGCTTTGCCACAATGGAAACACAGAGGCCTGCGCTCGTGATCACGCCAGACGTCACTTTTCCTGGGCATAGGCTCCACATAGCGATGTGTGCTACGTGCTCCTGGGGGCAGATAGGTAGCCACTTGTTCCCGTGGACGAGGGGCGCTGCGTGCTGCAGGTGGGAGAGGAGTCACCGCCATCGCAACTGCTGAATTGCTTTGTACTGTGGGTCGTCTGAGAACTTCAGAGTACGTTCGGATAGGTCGAACCGGCTGCAGCTCATGCTCTGGTTCTCGTATGACCTGCCTCAGTTCGTCACGAACAACGTCTGTAACAGATAGTGCAGTTGGAGTCTTGGGCATTTGCAGTCTGCTCAGTTGTTCCCTAATAACTGATCTAATCAGCGGCTTCGACGTCGTTTCGCACGCCTCCAGAGAATAGCTGTGCAAATGCGCAGTTAAGATTCCGGTTGTACTGCCGAGCCCACTGTTCAAGTGTTTTTTCGATGGCCGTCGCTTCCGAATAAAACTCAGCAACTGTGCTTGGAAGGTTGCGGACGAGAACGGCGAACAGCTCTTGCTTCACTCCGCGTATTAGATGGCGCACCTTCTTATTCTTAGCCATGTTGTAATCCGCACGCTTAAAGAGACGGACCATGTCCTCAATGTACATGGCAGCACTCTCGTTTGTGAGCTGGTTCCTAGATTGCAGAGCAGCTTCCGCTTTTTCTTTTTGGTCTATGTTCGCAAACGTAGCCACCGCTTGTCGTCGAAATACCTCCCAGGTAGACAACGAAGTCTCATGGTTCTCAAACCATGTGTTTGCGAAGTCTTCCAGGGCGAATTATACGCGACGGAGCTCCTCTCTTTCGTCCCATTCATTCAAGATCGCCACTCTCTCGAACAGGTCCAACCAATCTTCCACGTTCTCGTACGAGTCGTCAAGGAATAGTGGCGGCTGTTGCGGTTGGCTGATGAACACTTGTGCCGGTGTTACCTGGCTAGTCATAGTGGTGACGTCCATCGTTTGACTTCCCCTTGGTGTGAAGTGGAGAGGACTGAACTCAGGTGAGTCACCTCAAAGACGGTGACTTGCCCTCTGGTGTACAGGAGTTACTTCCACAGCGTTTACAGGCTGGTCGTCGGGGCTACGCTGTCTTGAGCTCGCGGAGCTTCGATTCATTACCCAGCAACTCCGCCGGAAATGTAGCGATGCTGAGGCAGACAGGCTAAAAACAAGCGTCTTTATTGGGGCGAACTGGTGAACTTACGCCCACGAGTCTAATGACTATAGTCGTCGAGTCGGAGTAGCCCAGTGGCACAGATTCAACTATCTTCCTCTTCCTCGTAGGCCAAGCGCACGAACGCATGGCGCATGCCAGCCGGGTCTTGCTGGTGCTCTTGCCACGATGATTGCGGTGGGCTACTCTAACGTGGCCAAACTGTTGCAGCAATATATATATATATATATATATATATATATATATATATATATATATATATATATATATATATATATATATATATATATAATTCAACAAGTAAGTTTGCGTAAAAACACAGGTTATTATTCAAGAAACGTTAGCCGCAACAAGCTGGTACAGGCAGGAACCCGGTAAGCACGAGCCACACACGGACGTCAACGTCTCTTTTGCGCTGGCACAGAGCTGGCACCACTATGCTTCGGCACAATTACTCCCCGCGCAGAAAGGAGCCAACAAGGCGACCTAGAGAAAGGACACGACAAGGGGGTCATAGCACGGTTTGAGGCGTGATACGAGTACTGTTTCACGCCCACGGCAATGTTGGTCCAAAAGTGGATCAATGGGCTCAACTTCACAGTTGACAGATGTTTGCCGCACCACACGGTAGGAGCCATGGTATTTCGACGAAAGCTTCGGGGAAAGACCGGGAGGGGTAGACGGGACTCAGAGCCAAATCAGCATTCCTGGGTCATAGTGTACAGTAGACGCAGAGGAATCGTGGTCAGTTGTCTGGCGCAATTGGTCTTGTGCGGTAAATGAGCGAGCGAGTTGACGACACTCTTCGGCATATGCAGCTGCTTCGGAAACAGGCGTCGCTTCGGAAACATCAGGCCTGTAAGGGAGAATGGTGTCCATGGAGCATGATGGCTCACGTCCGTACAGGAGGAAGAAAGGAGAAAAGCCAGTGGTTGTTTGTGGCGCAGAGTTGTACGCGTACGTGACAAAAGGGAGCAGTTGGTCCCGATTAGTGTGGTCGTCAGAGGCGTACATGGCAAGCATATCTCCAAGGGTACGGTTAAAGCGTTCCGTCATGTCACTGGTTTGAGGATGGTATGCCGAGGATTTCTGATGGACAGTGCGACATGCCTTGAGCAGCTCGTCGACGGCGTTAGAGAGAAACACGCGTCCACGGTCACTCAGTAATTCACGAGGTGCACCGTGTCGCAAAATGAGATGGTGAAGAAGAAAGGACGCAACGTCTTTCGCAGTGGTAGCAGGCAGCGCAGATGTTTCAGCGTAGCGTGTCAAATGATCCACGGGGACGATAATCCCCCGGTTGCCTCGAAGAGAGTTGAGTAGAGGACCATAAATATCAATTCGACGTGGTCGAATGGTCTCGCTGGACAGGTTAAGGGTTGCGAAGGGCCAGCAGTGCTGTGAGAAGGCGTCTTGCGTCGTTGACACGTGGTGCATGACCGAACGTACTGGCAAACGTGCCGATACATGCCGCCCCAGTAGTATCTTAGACGAAGGCGAGAGTAAGTCTTAAATACTCCAGCGTGGCCGCACTGGGGGTCATCGTGAAAGGCAGTGCAGATGTCCGAACGCAAATGACGAGGGATGACAAGGAGCCACCTACGGCCGTTCGTCACGTAATTGCGGCGATACAACAAGCCTTCACAGACAGCAAAGTGTCTTGCTTGGCGAGAGAGGGAGCGTGAAGTCGTTTCTGGCGAACTGTGAGAGACGTCGAGCAAAGCATTGATCCAAGGATCCTTGCGCTGTTCGGATGGCATGTCAGTGATGCCCAACGATGACGAATCGCAAATGGCAGTTGATAAGCAGGAAAGGTTAGGAGGCAGTGGAGAACGAGATAATGCATCGGCATCTGAATGTCTGCGTCCTGAGCGATAAACAACACGGATATTGTATTCCTGAAGGCGTAAAGCCCAACGAGCGGGGCGACCAGTAGGATCTTTCATGGACGCTAACCAGCATAAGTCATGGTGATCTGTGACAACATCAAACTGGCGTCCGTAAAGGTAGGTGCGAAATTTTCCTATAGCCCAAATGATAGCCAAGCACTCCTTTTCCGTGGCGGAATAGTTGGACTCTGCCTTCGTTAGTGTACGGCTGGCATAGGCGACAACGTACTCGTCGCAGCCATCCTTGCGTTGAGTGAGAATGGCACCGAGGCCGACACCACTTGCATCCGTGTGAATTTCAGTGGCTGCATTGGAATCGAAGTGGCGGAGAACTGGCGGAGACGTGAGTAGCCGGCGCAGCGCCATCAATGAATGCGTCATCGCAGTGGGAATTCCAGCCAGAGAGGTCCGCGCTACGGGAGAGAAGCTGAGTCAGAGGGGCGATTATAGAGGCAAAATTGCGAATGAAACGCCGAAAATAGGAACACAAGCATACGAAACTACGAAACTCCTTTAGGGTAGTAGGCTTGGGGTACTCGGCAACGGCACGCAGTTTGGCAGGGTCTGGCGATGTTCCTTCTTTTGAAACCACGTGGCCGAGAATTGTGAGTTTGCGGTCGCCAAAACGACATTTCTTGAAGATTAGTTGCAACCCGGCTGCCTTAAGGCACTGGAGAACTTGTTCCAGACGGGAAAGATGAGTTTTGAAATTCGCCGAGAATACAACTATGTCGTTAAATAGCAAAGACAGATGTACCATTTAAGTCCCCTGAGGACACTGTCCATCATTCTTTCAAAAGTCGCAGGCGCATTGCAATGACCGAAGGGCATTACATTAAATTCATATAGGCCGTCAGGGGTCACAAACGCCGTTTTTGGACCGTCTGGTTCAGCCATTGGCACTTGCCAAAATCCAGAGCGCAGATCCAGTATAGAGAAAAACTCCGCACCTTGAAGGCAATCCAAGGCGTCATCATTGCGTGGCAGGGGATAAACATCCTTGCCTGTGATGTTTAGTCGACGATAATCCACGCAATACCTGATGGAGCCATCCTTTTTTCGCACCAGGACCACTGGCGGAGCCCAAGGACTGTGTGAGGGCTGAATAACACCACGTTGCAGCATCTCGTCGACGTGTTGAGTGATGATGTCACGCTCAGCCTGCGAGACGTGGTAGGGGCGCTGACGAAGTGGAGTATGATGACCGGTGTCGATATGGTGAGCGACAACTGACGTGCGTCCCAAGGGAGGTTGTCCGTGGTCGAAGGAGGCGCGGAAACGGTCAAGTAGTTGAATGAGCTGAGTGCGCTGGTCTTGCGTAAGGCCGGTGTCTACGCTGCGCAACAGAACATCTTCGTCAGGTAGTGAGGGCGCGTTGGCAGCTGTGACAGCATCCACAGATATCGGTGTCGTATCAGAACGGGCATCGAAAGGAAATATGTCATCATAAGTGTCAAGACTCCCAATGCATTCGCCATGCAATAAGGTAGCGGGACAAGGGAACGAATTGCACACGTACACGGCACTGGAGCCATCGGGAAGTGTTATGACGGCAAACGGGACGACAAGGTTCCGGCGACGAGCGCATTCTTGTGACGGCATAAATAGGGCAGTTGAATCGGAAACAGAGTTGCACAAAAGAGATACCGCGGCGACCGAAAAAGCAGGAATGACGACGTCAGCAGCGAAGATCACCTTTTTGGGTGAGCGAGGGAGATCTATGAATGTCGTGCTGAATGGAAACAAAACGAGTTGAGCACGAGCGCAGTCAACAACCGCATGATTAGGGGAAAGAAAGTTCCATCCTAGGATTATTTCATGAGACGCATGCAGAAGGACGACAAATTCAACGATGTAAAGCACTCCTTGAATCACAACACGAGCAGTGCATGTGGCAGAAGGTTGGACGTGTTGCGAACTCGCTGTGCGTAAAGAAATTTCAACCAGTGGAGTCGTCACTTTGTTCAGTTTGCGGCATAACACTTCACTGATTATACAAATAGCGGCACCTGTGTCGACAAGAGCAGTTGTGGCGAAACCGTCCACAAACACGGCAATCTCGTTAGGGAGCGAAAGATTAGGCTTTAGAAATTTCGTCGGTGGCGCAGCTCTTGCCTCAGGAACTGCGACTGTTAGTTTTCCTCCTGGGCGTGGTGGGAACGGCGAAGCATGGGGGAAGGAGACCGAAGACGGGGTGAAGGAGATCGACGTCGGCTGAAGTCCGGTCGACGTGAGCGGGGGTCATGTGAATCAGGTGTCACATGCGGTTCTGATTGCCGAGGTATGCTGCCGTAATGCTGAACATCATTAAAATAGAATCCACGGCGACGACAGTAGCGCGCGACATGTCCTGGAATACCGCAGTTGTAGCAGACGGTCTGGTTATCCGGAGTACGCCAAGAGTTTACAGGTGCTCGAGGTGGTGGAAAGGGCCGATTGACCGGATAAACCGAAACTGGTGACCTGTAGTAGTTGGTGGCTGGACTGTATGAAGGGAGCGGCGGTTGGGCAGGAGGTCGGCGGACGGCTTCTGCATAAGTCAGCGGTGCAGCCACTGATATTGGGGATGCGGGCGAAGGGAGAGCCTCGGCAACTTGCGTCTGAATAGCACGGCGAAGTGAGTGGTCCAGTGTTGTCGGGGTCTCGTTGATGGTGGCGACAAGAGAGAGCTGTCGAGCAACTTCCTCCCGAATGTACTGTTGAATTGGAGGCATTAACACGCTGTAGTCGGGGCCACTGCTTTTGCACTCCAAGACCGAAATATCAGCTGTTTGCGTATTAGCGTGACGTGTAGAAATTCCTTGCTTGCGCAGCTCATCGAAACTTTGGCATAGCTGAATCACGGCCGTGACGGTCTGTGGGTCTTTAGCCACAAGCATATGAAAAGCGTCGTCATCAATGCCTTTCATTATATTCTTTATTCTGTCAGCCTCCATCATCGTAGCATCAACTCGCCTACAGAGGCTGATCACATCCTCAATGTAGCTCGTGAAGCTCTCACTATTTCGCTGAAATTGTCCCCGCAGTCCCAGTTCAGCACGAAGCTTACGCATGGCTGGACGACCGAAAAACGAGGTGACGGCCTCTTTGAAAACCGACCAGGTGGGGATGT
Source organism: Rhipicephalus microplus (assembly GCF_043290135.1). Classification (NCBI taxonomy): domain Eukaryota; kingdom Metazoa; phylum Arthropoda; class Arachnida; order Ixodida; family Ixodidae; genus Rhipicephalus; species Rhipicephalus microplus. Next base: position 216,779,804 of record NC_134703.1, read on the forward strand.
CGGCTTGGTGGTTGGTGAACCATAGGTTGGCCAAATCCGTCAAGTAGAAGATGACGTGAGTCAGCTTCGCAGGGTCATCCCACTTGTTAATCGCGCTGGCATGCTCGTACTCTGCCAGCCAGTCCTCGACATCTTGATCTTCAGTGCCGTTGTATACTGGTGGGTCACGCAGACGAAGTACACCAGAACACATGACAGATGGCAGCGTGGAAGAGCCTTGTGGGGGATCGACGCGCTTGGTCATCGCGGACTGAGATGGTAGCTTACGGCTGCGGAGCTCCAGGATGTTACCCAGCACGTTTCCACCAAATGCAACGAGCAAGGTTGCGTCAAAACACAGGTTATTATTCGAGAAACGTTAGCCGCAACAAGCTCGTACAAGCAGGAACCCGGCAAGCACGAGCCACCCACGGACGTCAACGTCTTCTTTCACGCTGGCACAGAGCTGGCGCCACTATGCTTCGGTACAATATATATATATATATATATATATATATATATATATATATATATATATATATATATATATATGTGTGTGTGTGTGTGTGTGTGTGTGTGTGTGTGTGTGTGTGTCATGTCCTTCTTTTGGTTTTCTTTGTTGTTTTGGGGGGTTCTTTGCTGTTCTTTGCTTAGTTCTTAAACATGTACTACCTGCATTATCGCTACTGCTACGTTGTCTTTGTTGACGTAGTTAATATATAACGTAGTTCTGTATTATTCTTCCCATTATTGAAATTTCGTTCTTGCATATATTTATCAAGTGTTGTTTTCTATTTTTTACATGTAACATGCCCCTCCATTCTGGAATGTGAAAACACTGAGAGTATAATCAATAAATATATAAATAATAAATAAATAAATGATCGCCCCGCAATCAAAGCGTATGCATATAAGGCTTTTATGAAGATTCACCAGGCATTTTTCATCACTGCCCCATGATGTCCACGATAAAAGATTGAGTACATTCATTGCTCTAAAGCCCTTGTGGAAGATGATTTAAACTCCAACCAAAAGTTTTGAAGAAACCCGAAGTTTCGAAATCGACTTGGTTCCTTCCTCAGTTGTGACTGCGACGACTACGTATTAGCGGCGTCTTCAAAGCACTCGCGGGGTAGATAATGACCTCCCCCCCCCCTCTTTTTCTCGTTTTGCTGTAGAACGTAGTCTATATGTGTACGCTGGGGGAAGAGTTCCGAGAGAGCGGTTGATGTTATAGGCTGTCTTCTGTGCGTGCCACGACTCTTTCTTTCTCCTCCAGTTCGGCTCGCTTTCAAGGATGGCCACCGCTTCAAAATTTATCAGGTGTTCTAACATCTCAGCGTGTTCGGTGAGTGCGCAGCGCTCTTTGTAGAACTTCCGCACATCGTTGGCGTGTTGCTTCAGTCATTCCGGTAGGCTTTTCGTCTCGCGGATATACGAAGACGGGCACTCGGCGCACAGAATTTCGTAAACGACACCGGGGGCCTTGTTCACTGTTGGCTGGTCTTTCGGGGGGGGGGGGGGGAGGCGGCCCAGCGTACACGAAGGCACGTGCACGGCGCGAACCCCTTTCTTCTTCAAAATTCGCGCCAGCATCTCGCTGGTTCCCTGATTGTATGGAACCGTTACGCGTTTTGGAGGGCTGCCAATTAAGGTTGATTAGGGTTTTCGTATCCTCTGTTGCTCTGCTCGGCGGGTGGCGGCTCGAATGCAGTTTTCGGGTATCCGTTTGTTCTGAGGTCCGCAATTACGCGGGCCTCATCTTTCTTTCGCTTTGTGTCATTCGAGCATAAGTTATTAGCTCTCTAGAGTAGCGTGGTCACAACCGAGGCCTTGTGGCGGGCGGGGTGGGAAGAACCAAATTGAAGGTAGCGGCTGGTGTGCGTTGGCTCCCTATGAACGGAGAACTCCAGGCCGTTGCGCTTCCTTGCCACCTGGACGTCGAGAAAGGGTAGGCAGTGGTCGCTTTCACACTCGGTCGTCACTCGCTCGCTGGATTCCGTGCAGACTGTTTGTGCCTTCGCGATCTCTGACGACAGTGCAGCTCTGGTCGACTGGGTGGGTCCTACGCCACATTTTACCGCCTGTCCCCTACGACGACGACAGCGTAGCTCTGGGCCACTGGATTAGCCCTACCCCATCTCCTGTCGCCGACAAGAGCTCTCGCCAGTGTTGCCCCGTCCTCGGACTCCTGCAACCGTGTCCTTTTTGTCTGTCTTCTTCTTACTTCCGTCGCTTACTGTCACTGCGCCTTGCTCTTTCCTTCGTCTCTCTTTATCTCTCTGCCTTTTAATCCTATCCTTTTATTCCCTTTTCTACCCTTATCTCTCGTGAGCTACTGTTGAGGTGTCCTCCCCCTGAGAGACAGTTACGCGGCTCACTTTTTTCTTATTTTCATTTATAATCACTTCCCCCCACTCCATAATGCATTGTATGGTGGGTGCACAGAATTTAGGTGTTGTCTCTTAATGGCGGAAAAACAATCGTCCGTAAACGTGACAGTAAGGCATACTGACCTGAAGAGCGAAAGACTGTAAGTATCCCGTCCTTATGACAGCACCAAAGCCCAGCGGTTGCTGGTGAAACACGCTCTTGAATTTTCGTGGTCCCATGACTATACACGCGATGCCCATGCCAGTTGAGTGTCAATATACTTGATGTCCGGGAAGGCAGCTGTCAAATCCAGTGCGTCGGAACACGGCTGAGAGCGATGAAGCACCGGGACCTGTTCAGTGTGGCATGCTTTGTTAATCAGAGGGCGTGAATTGTGCATCACCTGAGACTACTAGCGCCTGCAAAAGCTGAAGACCAAGACACTGTTAGTATCACGTCCTCACGACAGCACCGAAACCCCCAAGATGCGCACATTTGAGAGTGAAAGCACGTTACCAGATGCGTATAGGCAGAATTTTTTTTTGCGGTATTTCGAGCGGAGGTGGAGTACCTACTCAAATTTTCATGTTTCTATATTCTATTCCAGAAAAAATTGCAGGGGGGGGGAGATGGGCACGGTTTGCTACACTTTGGCTACGCCACTAGACGCTGTGCAAATACGGTACGGGACTGTGGTAGCAGTTCTTCTCTCCAGCTCCTTGTTTTATTTATTTATTTATTTATTTATTTATTTAGAAAATACTGCAGGCTAAGAATAGCCCAGGCAGGAGTGGGGGTGGTACAATATGAGAATATGACCAAAAAAGCAACAATACAGGAGGCACAAACTAACAGGTAAATATAAAACACATATGGTACAAGATCTAAGTTACTTCAAAAAAATTTTCAATACGCCTTAACACGTTTCAAGATTCAAAAATGTGATGTGGTAGTTGGATGATAGTTCATTCATTTCTGTTAATGTGCGAGGAAAGAAAGAGTATTTGAAATTGTTAGTTCGAGCAAAGATAGGAGTGAAGTTTTGTGAATGATATCGTCTAATTGGACGCGAAGATAATGGAGAAAGAATATTTTATAGCTCAAGATAGAAAAAAGTTTTAGTCATCCGTTCGTTCGTCCATCCGTGTGTCCATCTGTCTTGCGCTGACTGTCCATCTGTTCGTTTCTGTCTGTCTGTCTGTCTGTCTGTCTGTCTGTCTGTCTGTCTGTCTGTCTGTCTGTCCATCCGCCCATCCATCCGTCAGTGCCTCCGCCTGCCTCTCTGCCCGTCATTCCATCCGGGCGTCTCTCTTTTTCTGGTTCTTCTGTCTGTCGGTGTGTCTGTCTGTGTTTGCGTCTGTCCGTTCGTCTGTGCGTCTGCCCGTCCATTTGTCCGTCTGTCTGCCCGTGCGTCTGTCTATTCGTCTGTCCGTTTGCGCGTCTTTCTGTCTGCCGCGCGTCTGTCTGTCTGTCCGTCCGTCTGTATGTCTGTGCGTCTGTCTGTCCATTCGCCTATCCGTTCGTCTCTCTGTGCGTTTGTCTTTCCGTCTGTCCGACCATCCATCAGTCATCTGCCATCTGTCTCTCTGTCTGCATGCCCGTGCATCTGTCTGTTCGCCCGTCTGTCTGTCTGTGCGTCTGTCTGTCTATCCATTCGTCTATCCGACCATCTATTTGCCTGTGCGTCTGTCTGTCTGTTTCTCTGTCTGTCCGTTCATCCATCTATCCGTCTGACTGACCATCTGTCCGTTCGTCCATCCGTGTGTCCATCCGTGTGTCCATCTGTCTAGCGCTCACTGTCCATCTGTCTGTCTGTCTGTCTGTCTGTCTGTCTGTCTGTCTGTCTGTCTGTCTGTCTGTCTGTCTGTCTGTCTGTCTGTCTGTCTGACCATCCGCCCATCCATTAGTCCGTACCTCCGCCTGTCTCTCTGTCCGTCATTCCGTCCGGACGTCTGTCTGTCTGTCGTTCGTCTGTCGGTCTGTGCGTCTGCCCGTCCATTCGTCCATCTGTCTGCCCGTGCGTCTGTCTATTCGTCTGTCCGTTTGTGCGTCTTTCTGTCTGCCGTGCGTCTGTCTGTCTGTCCGTCCGTCTGTATGTCTGTGAGTCTGTCTGTCCATTCGCACATCCGTTTGTCTCTCTGTGCGTCTGTCTCTCCGTCTGTCCGGCCATCCATCTGTCTGTCTGCCATCTGTCTCTCTGTCTGTATGCCCGTGCATCTGTCTGTTCGCCCGTCTGTCTGTCTGTGCGTCTGTCTGTCTATCCATTCGTCTATCCGACCATCTGTTTGCCTGTGCGTCTGTCTGTCTGTTTGTCTGTCTGTCCGTTCATCCATCTATCCGTCTGCCTGACCATCCGTCTGTTCATCCATCCGTGTGTCCATCTGTCTTGCACTCACTGTCCATCCGTTTGTTTCTGTCTGTCTGTCTGTCTGTCTGTCTGTCTGTCTGTCTGTCTGTCTGTCTGTCTGTCTGTCTGTCTGTCTGTCTGTCTGTCTGTCTGTCTGTCTGTCTGTCTGTCTGTCTGTCTGACCATCCGCCCATCCATTAGTCCGTGCCTCCGCCTGTTTCTCTGTCAGTCATTCCGTCCGGACGTCTGTCTGTCTGTGATTCATCTGTCCGTCTGTCTGCCCGTGCGTCTGTCTATTCGTCTGTCCGTTTGTGCGTCTTTCTGTCTGACGTGCGTCTGTCTGTCTGTCCGTCCGTCTGTATTTCCGTGAGTCTTTCTGTCCGTTCACCTATCCGTTCGTCTCTCTGTGCGTCTGTCTCTCCATCTGTCCGACCATCCATCTGTCTGTCTGTCATCTGTCTCTCTGCCTGTATGCCCGTGCATCTGTCTGTCCGCCCGTCTGTCTGTCTGTCTGTCTGTCTGTCTGTCTGTCTGTCTTTCTGTGCGTCTGTCTGTCTATCCATTCGTCTATCCGACCATCTGTTTGCCTGTGCGTCCGTCTGTCTGTTTGTCTGTCTGTCCGTTCATCCATCTATCCGTCTGCCTGACCATCCGTTCGTTCATACATCCATGTGTCCATCTGTCTTGCGCTCACTGTCCATCCGTTCGTTTCTGTCCATCCGTTCGTTTCTGTCTGTCTGTCTGTCTGTCTGTCTGTCTGTCTGTCTGTCTGTCTGTCTGTCTGTCTGTCCATTTGCTCGTCTATCCACCTGTCTGTCTGTCGGCCTGTCCGTCTTTCCGTACGTCCATGCGTCATTGTGACTGTCTGTCTGTCCATCTATAATCCGTCTCTACGTCTCCCTGTCAGTCCTCTGTCTTTCTGTCTGTCCGTTCATGCGTCCGTCTGTCTGTCAGGCTATCTGTCCATCCATCCGTCCATGCCTCCTTCTGTTTCTCCGTCCATCCCCCGTCGGTCTGTCTGTCTGCTGGCCGTTCATCCGTCCGTTCGTGTGCCCATCTGTCTGTCCGTCCGTCTGGCATATATACGAAGTCTTCAAGCAATATGGATGAATGCTATGAGCGTCCCCTTTATAACGGGGCGGTGACATGTGTTCCACCAGGTTCGCAAGATAAAAAAAACAAAATCTTTTTATCGATCTCTTATGCCTTATCTACTTAGAGTAAATCGATTCTATTATAACAAAGAAAAATATGAATTTATGTTTCATCTCTCTGCCTCTTTAGGCAAAATGAAATGCTTTTTCCACTATTCCTGTCCTTTACCTCTACTTTTCTGCCACCAATACTCTGAACGTCTCTTACTTGCTTCTAGCGCTGACATGTTCAGCTTTCCGTGTTTTTCTCTGTAACCCAAAGCCTCTTGCAGCATGGTAAACACACGCATACTTGTACCCACGCTATACGAAAACCACTAACGCCCTCTAGTGAGAGTATTTTGAAAGACATTTACACAAAACTCAATTATTAAACAAGAGGCGACGACGTACTACTACTATAGAGGAGGAGGAGGGAACGACCCACCCTTGAAGGAGCTTAACATCTAAGAAACGATGTATTATATTAGCTTATATTGAACTGTAACGCGATACTTGGGACGAGGCAGCCGTGCGGCTTCGAGGTTCGTTGTGCGTTTATAACCAGATATATGTTTTCTAACATAATTGTGCTTAGTGTAATCACTAAACAACGAACTGAGCAGCAACAAATCTGCAGCCACAATGCATGGTGCAGCAAGCTGCCTCATGTTTCACAAAACCTCGATGCAGGGGCATTACACGAGTGCCACTTTGACGGTGGATGAGCATCGCGGGACGACTTGGGTAATAAATGCGTCACTGGAAACGCTCTGAAGGGCCACACGCCAGGTGTAGGGGGGGGGGGGGGCTGCCGTTTTCTTGAACTAGTGTCGACAGCAGGCCCACGCATCAGCCGAGCGGCGGAAACTACGCACGTCGTTCACCATTCGCGATCCGCTCTTTTTCTGCGGCTTGTTTAAACACGGCGGCCCTTTGTGTTAAGTACTGCGCTCTCGTTTGACACCTTCCGGGAGGCTCGGAATGCGCGTCGTGACGACATCACATTGTTAGAGGTACGCGCCACGTTCACCTTTGACGACGACCTTGTTGGGTCGGCATGCATAACGAGAGCTTCTTTTTACGCTCGGTGACAGTAGGTGGCGGTTCTTGACAGCTCCTGGTTGCGACGCTTATTGTACAGCACTACAAACCACACGCCGAATGTGCACCAACTCGTAAATATATGGTACATCATGAATGCGATATTTGGACGGTCAGCAATTTATTCAGTGCGAAACACTTTAAGCATGTGATAACCGCTGGTACTATTTTAACAATCTTGGGAGTTACGGTCTCAAAACCACAATACGACCAAAGTAGAGGGCTTCGGAAATTTTGACCACTGGGATGTTCTGCAACGTGCACCTTAATTTAAAATTCTCGACCTCGAGCATTTTTGCCTTCATCAAAAATGCGTCCGGGATTAGATCCCGTGACCTGCAGTCGAGCACGAGTGGAGCGATTGTCTGAACCGTATATAGCAGTAAGCTGGGCAGGCACAGGCAGCGTTGCAGCAACTACCAGCTATCAGATCGTGGCTCGTCCAGAACTGGCGATGCGGCTGCATTACTGGGCATTCTTTTTCCCTCAAATTGTCGACCGCCAAAAAAGGCACCATTCTGGCGGCACATCGAGAGCACAGTACAAGCTGATCGTTGTAGTGCTTCAGACGCTGGACGTGAATGGTTTCACGACCACGAAATTGTTTGTCGGGAGTCAGTGCAACTGGGTCGAAGATATAGTTTACAGCTGATGTATGAAGTTGGAAGCTTGGTTTATTTTTGCCACACAAAGTACAACACATGAGATGTAGTTTGGAAGTAGAAAAAAAAGTTACGTACATGTAGCTTGACTGGCGCCACCTCCTATTGCCCAGCAGCAGACTGTTAACAGAAACAAATTAAATATTCACCCCAAACGTGTGCAAGGTGGATCGAGCTCTATCCTAGATGTTGTGTTTGTTAGCGACCATTTCCTAGAACGCCAGACACACATCGAAATTGTAGACGGTACATCCAATCACAACTTATTCCTGTACCTACTGCCCCTATCTGGTTTTTCTCAGCAATATATGTTTTTGCATTCAACTGAGCAGACGACGCAGCAATTACAACATATCTTAACCAAGAATTTCTTGCCTTCTACAATCTATATACGGACAAAAGGTTATCAATGAATCACATATGGTTACAATTCGAGGCAAGAGTCATCTATTGCATGGATAATTTAATCCCCACAAGGTACAAAATTACAAGAAAGCATAAAGCATCGATTACACGTGAGATAATTCATGTGAAACGTACAATCAGTAGGCTGAGGAAGGGTAGAAGGTCTAACTCACGATCCTACTACTCATCTCAGATTGCCGCTTTATCGAAACGCTGAAAAAACAAAGTACGTTCTTCTAAAATATGCTTTTTTGGTACCGCTATAGCAAAGTTCATCAAAACCTCACCTGCTAAGTTTTGGCGATATGTAAGCGGTTAACAATGCGGCCAAAACGCTTCCGCCTCGAAAGACAGAAAATATAAAGCAGACCTATTCAATCGTTACTTCCAGTCCGTCTTCACAATCAATAACGGGCTAGTACAACATCCAGGGATTATGCCACCAACCAATAACAAATTATCAGAAACTCCAGAAAAAGCTGAAAGTGGTATGCTGTGTCTGTCAGTAAACCTTGATGATAAAAAGAGCTGTGGTCTAGATGGGATACCAAACGCCTTTCTCAAACGGTATGCCAAACCACTCAGTAAGTACCTGCGCCTGTACTTACTAAACCACTAAATCTATCCAGGACTGGCAGATTTGTTTTGAATGGAAATTTGCAAAAATTCAGGTGTCAGTCAACTCCGTCGAACTACAGACCCATTTCCTTAACTTGCACTAGCTCTAAACTACTCGAGCATATTACTCTGAAATTCATTACAAAGTTTGTCAAAGACATTGGCCTCCTACACCATAACCAGCATGGTTTTTGAAAAGGCCTGTCAACCGTAACGCAACTTGCCGATACAATCCATGATCGGGCCGACGCCTTCAATCAACACTTTCAAATCGATATCATTTTTATGGATATCTCAAAGGCGTTTGACAGGGTTTCGCATAAAAAACTGATTGACCAGCTGGTCTGCAAACTCGGAATGGGCCAGTGACCCGTTGGATATCAAAGTACTTGTACGGTCGTCAACAATTTGTGCAATAAAACGATCACGTCTCTGAAAGACTGAACGTTACGTCCAGCGAGCTTCAGGGATCCGTCTTGACACTGATATTATTTCATCTATTTATAAATTATCTAACAACTAACCTTGCCGCAAACATTAGACTTTTTGCTGACGACTGCATATTACACAAAAAGATCAAAAGCTGCAGTGACCAAATTGAAACGAACGATGCCTTAAAGGACGTTGTACGATGGTGCTCTAACTAGCAAATGGTGACTAATTCTCGTGTTGATTATTTTTCACGTTCTGGGCTGGCACAAGGAAACGAAGAAGAAGAAGAGCGTGAGCGAGGGACGCGGGGACGCTCAAGTGACAGCAGAGCGCTTTCGAACGCAGTTAAATAAACAAGTGTTTTTTGCCTTATACCTTAAAGACGGAGTTGAGTCTGATCGCAGTGTCTGGAACGCCATCGTCTAAACATTGGTGCCGAAGAACCTGGATTGAAAACCAGGACCCTACGGACGGCTACCAGTCAACTGCAGCGGCATGGAGCGACTGAAGTGGAAACGGACGTCGCGGCGAGCACAGAACCGAGGATTATAAACGAGGCAACTGAGCTCCTCGCTAACGACTCTGCTTCCTATGACCAGCTCAACTCCATATATAAGAGGCTGAAGGCTAATAACGAAGTCCTTAAAACCCTGAACAGCGAGATTGAGCCGCATATACCTGACGAGGAGTTCGAGGTCGAGTATAACGCTGTCTTACAATACGAGGACGTTGCTACGCGCATTCTCGCTGAGATTCTCAGCAAGAAAGATCGCATGCTAAGGACGTCAACCGGAACTCAAGAAACAGTTGCCCAGACAGTCGTAGCACCATCAGACGGAACTGGAGTAAAATTGCCTAAACTGACAATAGCTCCTTTTTTTGGAGACCTATGCAAGTGGACCGAATTTTGGGAACAATTTTACCAAATTGTTCATAGTAACAATCGCATCACTGCCACAGAGAAGTTCCATTACCTGCGACTGTATCTTAAAGGAGACGCTGCATCAGTAATTGCGGGCCTTCCGACGACAAAAAGTTGCTACAGTGACGGCATCAAAATGCTACAGAAGCGATTTGGGGACAAGACGCGCCTGGAGCAAGAATATTTTGCCAAGCTACGGATGTTAAGCCCTGTCCGTTCATCGACTGACACCAAAGCGCTACGCAGCTTGTACGACCAAGTTCTCGTGAATATCCGAGGCTTAGAGACTTTGGGTGTGCACAAGTCGTCATTTTCGTCAATGCTCTGCGACATCCTACTGCGTGCTCTTCCACGGGATATAGTCGTGCAGTATCACCGAGCATGTGCCGTCCAGTTGGCATATGACTCGAGAGCTGAAGCTACACCCCTGGGACTAGACCGTGTGCTGAACTTCCTGTGCATCGAGCTGGAAAGCCTGGAGAAGAGTGATTTTAAGGATGCCAAAGGACGAGAACATGGAACACTCCCCGTGGCCAGTCAGCCGACGTACTCTCGGCGTGGGAAACCGACGTCATCTGTGCTTCACAGCAACTCGGTACGAGAAAAAAAGGACAACTACGTATTCTGCTCGTCCAGCCATCACGCATCGGAAGCCTGAACAGCTGACTTGTCACTGACGCAGAAGAAGGAATTGCTTTCCAACGACAAAAGGTGTTTCCGCTGCACCACCAAAGGACATCGGGCATGGGACTGCAAAAAAAGGATTTCCTGCTCCAGATGCCAAGCTCGACACGCTACAAGCATGTGCGATCCCGATAGGTGTTCGCGAAAGTCAGACTACGTTAACAAGAACTACGAAAAAACTTCGACAGTCTGTGCATCACTTGGAAGAAGACCCGTCAAGGAAGACTCTACCACTTCCGTTTTTCTTCAGGCTTTCAGAGCATGGGCCATGAATGATGACACCTGCCGCTACATACGAGGCGTTTTCGATGGTGGCAGTCAGAAGACTTTCGTAACTGAAGATCTGTGCAAGCACCTCAAACTGAAAAGCGTGGGAGCAACTCGAATAGCCTTCAATACTTTCGCAAATACATCGGACCAAGAGGCTAAGAGGCGTCGCATAGTAGAACTACGACTGCGAAGCCAGTTTTCCGACGCGGAAATAGTCTTAACTGCAATAGAGATCCCAAGCATCTGCCAAGACATCGCAGAGACTGCAATGGACGCAGCCTTCGTTGCGTCTTTCAAGAAGCTGGGAAACGATGTTGCCGATAAGCTCCAACATCTATCTATCATAACTAAGAGTGGCATCAGCGTACTTATCGGGTCCGATCAGATGTGGAAAGTGTTGACCGGCCAAGTTTCACGGTGCGAAGGCAACGAATCATTGATCGCACTGAACTCCAAGCTTGGATGGACCTTCCAGGGAAGCACATCGCACTTGGTGTCCCACCCAACTACTTCACAAATAATGGTGTGCGTGCTAAAAGCCCAAACTACCGATTCCGACGAGATATTGCGCTCCTTTTGGGAACTTGAAAACATAGGAATTACGGACGCGATAAACAAGCCACCTGAAATGAGCGACACCATGAGGCATTTTGAGCAAACGATTAGCTTTAAAAACGGAAGATATGAGGTGACCCTCCCTTGGAAGGATAATTTCGAGCTTGCAAGAAACAGGCAAGTAGCCGTTACTCGACTGGACAAGCTTGTCAACCGTCTCAACTCCAGAAAAGGACTGCTCGAAACGTATGACCATACCATAAGGGAGTACTTGAAGGCAGGACACGCCGAAGTAGTCAGTGGCGTACCTGCAGAGGTGACGAAATTATATTACATGCCACACAAGGAAGTCATGCATGAACAAGCACTGACGAAGAAAATGAGAGTGGTGTTTCACGCTTCGTCACATGCCAAAGGATGCAAGTCACTTAATGACTGCCTTCAAAAGGAAAACAACTTATACCAAGACCTCGTGCAAATTCTGCTACGCTTCAGAACGCACCCGGTGGCAGTTATCGCGGACATAGAAAAGGCATTCCTTCAAATTGCGATTCGGGAGGACGACAGAGACGCTTTCCGCTTTCTCTGGTTTGCAGAAGGAGATTTATCCAAGGGCAAGCTGCAAGAGTGGAGGATGACACGAGTGCCCTTTGGAGCCACATGTAGCCCATTTTTGCTCACAGCTACTATTCTCTACCACGTGAAAAGAGCACCGGCTGTCGTGGCACAAACTGCGCAAACTCTTGCCGAGTCGTTTTACGTGGATGACTTAGTTACTGTTGCTGACACAGAAGAGGAAGCCGCTAAACTATGCCGAGAAGCGCGCACAATATGAAATCGGCCGGCATGACATTGCGAAAATGGACAACAAATTCAGCAAATTTGATGCGCACGCTTGAAAATCAAGTGGAACCTACTAGTAATAAGATGGTCGTTCTTCACGAGACGTCGGTCAAGGTCCTGGGTTTGGTTTGGAATCCTGCAAAGGATGAATTCAACTTTTTGGTTGAAAATCTACTCCGGTTTTTGACAGCACAGACGGGTACAAAACGATTTGTCTTGCAGTCAGCATCAAGAATATTTGACCCGTTGGGATTTGTAGGACCATATTCTATTGCCATACGAATATTGTTTCAGAGACTGTGGATACGAGAAATTGGCTGGGATGAAGTCCTATCCAATGACCTGCAAAAGAATGGAATGATTGGGTCATCCAGCTGCCGCAACTGCAAGACGTCGTCATTCCTCGCTATCTGGGCGGCGGAGCAAGGAAGACCAATGTGCTTCAAGTACATGTTTTCTGCGATGCCAGTCCAGCGGCATACGGAACAGCGATATACGTCGTATCAAGTCCTGAGAAGCCGATACTGTTGATTGCGAATTCCCGTGTAGCACCCATTAAGGAGACAACGCTGCCGCGATTGGAGCTGCTGGCTGCCTTAATCGGCTCAAGAATGTTGGCATACGTGAAAAGGGCTTTGAGGAATGTTCAAGTGGACTACACGATGTGGACAGATTCCGCCATTGTGTTGTCATAGATAAAAGGTGACGTCAAAAAGTGGAAACAGTTCATAGCCAACAGAGTCAATTAAATTACGTGCACTACAGATCCATCAAAGTGGAGATACTGTCCTGGAACGGACAAACCGGCTGACCTACTCACACGTGGCGCGACGCTTGAAAGACTGATGTGCAGCTCGAAATGGTGGCATGGTCCCGAGTGGCTAACTAAACCGATGTCTGAATGGCCCCTACAGTTTTGTGAACTAGACATAGCGGAAGCCACCCAAGGTGAAGTTACAACTGTCCACGTCGCACTAATGACACGCTTCTCAGTTCCGATAATTGATATTCAACGGTACAGCAGGCTTCAACAGCTACTCAGAGTCACTGCGTGGATTTTATGATTTACTGACCGATGCAGAAAAAGAAGTAATCATACAGGACATCTCGTAGCAACAGAAATCCTGAACGCTGAACAGTATTGGATAAAGTGTACACAAGAGCAAGGCTTTTTGAAGAACTCACCACTTTGACCAACGGCCAACCAGTCGGGTCTACATCTCGAATCGCTGAACTACGCCCTTACATAGCCAAAGACGGAATTCTTCGGGTTGGAGGCCGTTTATCCCTCATGCATTCCACACAAGATGTCAAGCACCCAATCATAATGCCGTCAAGTCACCACTTTTCGACACTTTTGGCAAACAGAGCCCATCTTCAAGTCTTACATGGAGGAGTTAGAGATACACTTACGCAGCTTCGGGAACGCTACTGAATTTGTCGAGCTCGCTCTTTGGTAAAAAGAGTGCTGCATGGCTGCAATATATGCAAGCGTTTCAGTGCGGGCCCAGGAACTGCTGAGACTGCTCCGTTAACAAGTCATCGAGTGACACCAACGAACCCGTTCGAAGTTGTAGAAGTCGACTTCGCGGGCCCTCTGTATGCACGCACGGAGAAAGGGGACACGAAGTGCTACGTTGCACTTTTTACGTGCGCCGTATCTAGAGCCGTGCATCTCGAGCTTGTCTCGGAAATGACATCCGAGGCTTTCCTGCTGTGCCTACGACGATTTGCAGCTCGGAGAGGATTACCTAGGGTGATCTATTCTGACAACGCACGAAGCATTCACAAGACATCGGCAGACATAAAGCGGCTAAACCGAATGTTCTCTGAAGAGGACGTCGCTGGTCACCTCAGCACCAACGGCATTTCGTGGAAGTTTATAGCACCAAATGCTCCTTGGTGGGGTGGATGGTGGGAGCGCCTTGTACGATCAGTGAAGCTTCCGCTGCGAAAAATCATCGGCAAAGCTCGTCTGAACTACGAAGAAATATCGACAGTGCTGGCGGAGGTAGAAGCAGTCGTAAACTCTAGGCCTCTGACTTTCATCGAGACAGATGCAGGAGAACCTTGCACTTTGACGCCAGCCGAACTTCTCCTTGGACGAAGATTGACTTCCATACCATATGCGACCGCTGACGAAGTCAACAGTAATTCCAAACGATCAGACGCCATACGCAGACACAACTACAGGAAGCTGCTGGTTGAAAGTTTTTGGAAGCGTTGGCAAAAAGAATACCTGTTGCAATTACGATCTGCACACTTTGCCGACACGAAATCAAATACAGCATTGAAGCAAGGTGACATCGTTCTCGTGCATGCGGACAACACTCCACGCCAGCTATGGAAGCTTGCAAGGGTCACGGAAGTGTACCGCAGTGCAGACGGTGTCATTCGTTCTTCCAAGATCAAGTTGCAAGCCGGTCACCTTGCGATGAGGCCGATACAAAGACTGTACCCACTTGAACTATGCGTTTAACTTTGCGCGGCCGGGAATGTTGATTATTTTTCACGTTCTGGGCTGGGACAAGGAAACGAAGAAGAAGAAGAGCGTGAGCGAGGGACGCTGGGACGCTCAAGTGACAGCAGAGCGCTTCCGAACGCAGGTAAATAAACAAGTATTTTTGCCTTATACCTCAAAGACGAAGTTGAGTCTGATCGCAGTGTCTGGAACGCCATCGTCTAAACACTCGCAAAACAGTTACGATGCAAGTCACAAAAAAGAAATCGCATTTACCATTCAGTTAATGTCCTTCTCCTCTGCTAGCTTTTACGCTAGCTAAGGAGGGAAAGTGTTTGAGGTTCGGAATGGATGCCCCTCGATGACTCGAGTGCTCGGCGGCAGCGCGAAGGAAGAGCCGTAGTCCAGTGAAGAGACGCTTTACTGCAGCCTCAGGCGTCTTCCCGAGTCCAAACCCGAAACTCCGCTCTTTCTTTCACCTTCAGATACCCTCTTTTCAACCCGCAGTTGAACAAAGGGTCTCCAAGGAAGCCAATTACACATTGGGGCTCGCATTATCACAACAAATCGCAGAAACACTTTTATAACAGGCACTGCGTTGGTAAAAACCACGTTACCAAATAGGTGGTGGTGGTAGTGATTAGAGGAAAGAAAAGACGCCTAATTTCTGCAGCCCGTTAGGGAGCACGGCCAATTACAACACGCATATGGTTAGGTTCTCTGCGTGTCACACTCCCTCCCATGTCAGGCCGTGCTGCCTCTGCCGGTAGCCGTTGTCACGCTCGAACTCTCTCATTAATTGTTGCTTCGAAGAAGCCTCCTTGCGAGCGGTGAGTACACCGTTGGGCTTTGTGCGCTTACGAGGTGTGCATGCGACAGCCAGGCGCCCCGCCATCCTTACAACACTCGGCAATGATGTATAGCGGGGGATGATAAGCTTGTCTCTGACCGTAACCATGGTCAGCCCAGTGGTCGCGTTCCTGCGGCATTCTCAATGGCACACGTACTCAGACGACCGTGCTTGACGTGATTCTTGCCGGACACACTTCCGAATAAGCTTTCCTCTTCTCGTCCAAGACGAGAGAGACTTTGACGGCTCCGCTCGTGAACCTTGTGAAAGCAGGAGTCTCCTATCTTTCCCACGCGCGGTCTACCGCGTTCGCCTTCGCGCAACCGATCGGCGTCGGAAGTTGAGAGGTCGAGAACTCGCTCCGCGCTCTGCATCATCCGCATTAATTGCGCTACACACAACACGCTGCTAATGGTTGCCTCATAATAACTCCTCCCCCTTCAAGAGTGTTACTGGATACTCGATGCCCAGTAACGCGACAGGAAAAAAAGAAAACAAAAATAAACTCACTCTCGGTGCGCGCATCTGCATGAACCGATTTCACTTCAATCTCAACAGGGAAGCGTTCGCGTCCTACTGCAAAACAGACACAGCGACGCATATACATATTGCTCACATGGTCCTTCGGAAGAAAACACTGTCGTAATGCACAACAATGAAGAACGCACTCGGAATGAAGTTCACAGCGCCAGTCAGTTTGCATTGACTGGAAACAGGGCATGCGCGCCGTGCATAGTCCTGCGGCATATTGTCTTTTAAATTCATCACACCACACGATCATTGTCCCAACTCGTGAGACCCACTCAATGTGCCCTCCAGGCCCCGCATGACACACTCAAAAAGAGCGACGGACTCTGCGCTATAGGTATACCGTAGTCTCAATGAATCGCACCAAGAAAATAAATTTTTAATGAACTTACTTCACAAAAGCTACCTTATTCCAAACAAAAATCTTTGCGGAGGTTGGTTGCCGTCAACTAGAAAAACAACGTGAAGGTCTCTACTTAATAAAACGCTACCTGTGCCTCCACGTTTGGTAGTGTGTTCGAAGCTCCCGAACCGCCCTTACAGCCAAATAACTGACTTTTCACTGAAAGCCTTTAAAATTTCACCACTCTCTGGTAACACGCCGTACCTAAACACTAAAAAGAAAATGCAAACCTTGGTACAAAAATGACATCTCTCCACGGTGATGACATAAATAAACTGTTTCAAAACTAAAAAACAACCCAGAACAAAAATACCTTCAACACTTCGGTGGTTAAATTGTCTTAAGAACTTACGCCTCAACTTCACCTTTCAGTCGCACAAGTGATGGTCCTAACCTGATGACTTGTCCTTTTGAACAAGTAATACGCAAGACGTAGAACCCTTCTGTTCGACCGCCGAACTCCAACGCCAGCTGCTTTTTGAGGCGCTTTCTCGTTTTATTTTCTGAGCAGTTACCACCACCAGGATTGTCGGGCGCTAACCACTCATTTCGGCCCGATTCTGGTGCCACTGACTGCCATGACTGCTCCCCTTCAAACTGCTCCCTACAAGATACCCTGATGTGCGACCCCTTTTTCACCTGGCACCGCACACCAGCAAGTGGTTCATCACGTTACTTCTCTCCATCGAGAGGATTTACATCGAATGGACCAAGCCGCACGCTGTCCACATTAGTACATTCCGCAACAAAGTTGTAACTTTTCAACTGCACCTGCTCTACACGTAACGCGGACTTAGTCGTGTGCGGCTCCCTTGCTCGGCCATCCTGTTTGTCCCCTGTTTCTCCAGCGTTAGCTGTGGGGCTTGAACCTCAAGACAAATGCTCTGGCTCCCTCATTAGTGAATACTGCTGTGGTCTAACTTCCTGTCTTACGCAGTTCACGCTGGCGTCACGCTTCTTTAGATCATTCAGCATTTTTTGCCGGTGATGACAAAGACACTCATAGTCGGCGAGAGTGAGCAATACTGACACACTAGTAGTTATCTGATAGTAGTAGCAAAAGGTGCTCGCCACTTCTCCACGCAATATTGAGCTTGTTCGTTCTCCCTGTGCTGCGCCGTTGCCACATTCGGATGCTTCGTCTTCGCCGTCGTTGTCTGTCTGGCCAGATGTTCTGGCCTGTGTTCTGCCAATCAGCACATGGTTGGTTTGCTGACCATGCCCGTCAGCAAACTGACCATTCCGGTGAGGTACATGTTAACCACTCGACTAAGCCAGGACAAACTGTCAAATGATTTTGTGATTGTTCGGCAATATTGTGGTATCAATGCTCTTGTGAATCCCGATCAGTTTCTAGTGACTGTAAGTTGCTTATCTTTATTATCTTGTGAGACGACCCTAATGTGGGAACTCCCTGCAGAGCTCATTCATTTCCGGAATGCGAGATATCATAGAAGACATGTTGGAAGTTCAAGATGTGGACGTTGTTAGCTGCAGCCTTCAAGTTGTGATCAAAGTATAGCAATGTCGTTCCAGAAAAGTGACCGCTGTCTCAATTATTTTGTTGGTGCTATGTTGTTAAACAGTTCATCATAAAAAGCTCTTGTAATGAGTGTGATTTTTCCACCAAAAAATGCGGAACCATTGTCACACCGAACAGTAAGCTAGTGAATGCATTTGCGAGGGGAGCCTTACTGCATCCTTGTGAAAATATGGGCAGACTCCTGAAAAGTAAACTTGGATTATGCATATACTGTTTTTCTGCTGAAATATTGCACTCCTTCAGCATACCTGATTTAATGAAGTTCTTGACAGAAATCAAGCTGGAGAGAGTTGGCTGCGAAATTCACACTAAAAAACTGACCGCAAACGTAGTCCAGTTTTTTTGTGTGTGGGGGGGGGGGGGCAACACCTTGATGATGTGTGGTGCTTTGTGGCGCAAGGGCCAATTGATGGCCAAAGAGCGCCATTTCGATGAGTAGAGATCAGACAATGATATGTTGCGTGGCTGTATAGAACCTTAAAATTCCTCGCGATAATGCGGGTAAAAACATAAGTATTAGGATCATGACAGTGGCGTGATAACCATATTAAAAGGGGTGACAAAGATTTTGATAATAAAAACATGTAAAAACTTTTGGCACTAGCACACGTGCCTCATCAGCGCCCTTGTGTCCAATGGCTGCGAGGCAAGTGCTTTTAAATTTAATCACTGCAGCAGCAACCTCTCTTGAGAGGTCACGCTACGCAATGCCTGGGTATATTAAATAGTAAAAATTGACATCTCTTGAAAAAGCTAACAATGATTTATGGGTGAAAAGTGGTTCCCTACCGACAAACATTGCGGGGTGTAACGGTATATGTTGTCGGTAGGGTAATGGAAAGTGTTGTCTTCTTAGAGTGTCTAACTGTTTACTATGGATTAAAACGTGAAGAACTGTCAATGCCTCACCATAATTGTCACACAGTGGTGGATCACCACCGGACAAAAGATGTGTGTGTGTCGTGTATGTGTGTCCTATCCTGAGTCTTGTTAGTGTTACCTCTGTTAGACGAGATTTCGATACTGGTGGCCAATGGCCAAGGTGTGGCTTGATAAGGTGTAGTTTGTTTTGTGTGTGTTTATCCCACTTGCTCTGCCAGTAGTCCCTGAGGTTTCGTTTGAGAGACGGCTTCAGATCAAGGACCGGGATCGATATGGGTGTAGGGGCAGTGTTTTTGTGGACGGATGCAGCGAGCTGATCTGCCCTCACGTTGCCTTGGATCTCACGGTGCCCTGGCACCCAGCACACTACAACATGTTGGTTGAGTGTGTAGAGTGTGCAAAAAATGGAGTAAAGTGAGACAAAGACAGGGTTTTTTTTTTGTTTTTTAAGACTGTGCAGAGCCGTTACCACACTGAGGGAGTCTGTATAAGTTACTGCTTTTTGTATTTGTAATTGTTTGATGTGTTTAGCTGCCACAAGTATCGCGTAAGCTTCCGCTGTGAAGATACTTGTGCCTGGATGTAGAGGGCCAGCATCCGAAAAGGAAGGGCCAACAGCAGCGTAGGACACAGAGGAGTTGGTCTTAGAGGCATCTGTAAAGAACTGAGGACGTGTGTATTTGTGTTGAATTTCCAGGAAATATGTTCGGATATGGGCAATGGGCGCATGTTTTGTAACTTCTAGAAAAGACACATCGCAGTCTATAGTCTGCCATTGCCACGGTGGCGGGTATGCTACAGGAGCCATTAAACTGTGTTCAAGTGAGACTCCAGTTTCCTCAGCTAGACTCTTCAGGCGAACTGAGAAGGGCTGCCTCATCGAAGGCCTGTTTTGAAACAGAATTGAGCTCGACAAATCATTAAAAGTAGAGTATAAGGGGTGCTTCTTGTCTGCTTTTAGCTTAAGGAAATAAACGAAGGGCGTTTAAGTTCTCTGCAGATGAAGCGACCACTCATTTGACTCAACATAAAGGCTTTCTACGGGGCTGGTGCGAAAAGCACCCGTAGAAAGGCGGATGCCCAAATGGTGCACGGGGTCCAGCATCTTCAAGGCACTTTGAGTAGCAGAATGATAGACAACGGCCCCATAATCTAAGTGGGTGCGAATGAGGCTTCTATACAGGTTCATGAGGCATTGCCTCTCGCTACCCCACGTAGTACGTGACAACACTTTTATAACACTCATGGCTTTTAAACATTTTGTTTTTAAATACTTGATATGTGTTACGAATGTGAACTTGTTGTCCAAGATTAAGCCTAAGAATTTATGCTCCGCATTGACAGACAGACGATGACCGTTCAGTTCAATGTCAGGTTCTGAGTGCACGCCTCTCTTTCGGGAGAACAAGACACACGTGCTTTTTTCTGGGTTCAGCCGGAATCCGTTTTCCTCTGCCCATTTGGAGAGCTTGGTTAAACCTAACTGAACCTGCCGCTCACACATTGCTAGGTTGCATGACTTAAAGCCAAGCTGGACGTCATCGACATATGAGGAATAGAACATGTTGCGGGGGGTGGACAGGTGCAAGGAATTCATTTTAATAATGAAAAGTGTGCAACTAAGTACACCACCTTGCGGTACTCCCGTTTCTTGCACAAATGTTTGGGAGAGAGTACTGCCCACACGGACGCGGAATTTCCGATTGGACAAGTAACTCTCGATTATGGAAAGCATTCTACCGCGCACACCCAGGTGAGACAAGTCTCTTAATATCCCAAAACGCCATGTTGTGTCGTAAGCCTTCTCGATATCGAGAAACACTGAGAGGAAGTATTGTTTGTGGACAAAAGCGTCTCGGATCTGTGCCTCGATACGCACCAAATGGTCTGTGGTGGATCTACCCTCTCGAGACCCACACTGGAACTGGTCAAGCAGATTGTGTTTCAAGGAAATGTAAAAGTTGGCGGTTTATCATTTTTTCAAAAAGTTTACAAAGGCAGCTGGTTAGTGCAATGGGCCTATAACTTGAAACTGAGGAAGGGTCCTTGCCCTGTTTCAAAATAGGAATAACAATAGCATCTTTCCAGAAAGCAGGGATGGTGCCAGAAAGCCAGATAGCATTGTATAGAGAGAGTAAAGTTTTTCGCGTTTTAGGCGGCAGGTTTTTCAACATTTCATACGTGACACAGTCGTAGCCTGGTGCAGAATTACTGCTAGAGTTTAGTGATGTTTGTAGCTCAGCTAAGTTGAAAGGTTGGTTGTATGCCTCGTGTTTTTTGCACTTATATTCTAGTTTCTGTTTTTCTATCCTTGCTTTATATCTTTGGAAAACTTCAGTATAGTGTGCCGAGCTAGACACTTGCTCGTAGTGTGCACCGAGGAAGTTCGCCTGATCTTCCAGGCTGTCACCCTGTGTGTTTACGAGTGGGAGTGAGTGTACTTGTCTTCCTGCTACCCTACGAACCATGTCCCAGACTTTAGCCTCTTGTGTATATGAATTTATCCCTGATAAAAACTTGTGCAAGCTTTCCCTTCTGGCCTGCCGACGCGTTCTCCTGCCACGAGATTTTATTTTCTTAAAGCTCTCAAGGTTTTCCGCTGTCGGCGAGTTGCGCAGCAACCTCCATGCCCTGTTCTGTTCCTTTCGCGCATTGTGACACTCAGTGTTCCACCACGGGACGTGTCGTTTGCCGGGCAGTCCAGATGTTTGTGGAATGCACTTGGCTGCTGCGTCAGTAAGAAAAGCCGTGAAGTACTGGACAGCTTCATTTATGCCTAATCCGCATATGTCGGTCCAACTTAGGTGTGTAATCTTTTGAAATTGTTCCCAGTCGGCTTTGTTCACCAGCCATTCGGGAACATGTGGAGGACATTCATATGTTATTGGTGTACTAAAAACTAAAGGAAAATGGTCCCTTCCGTATGGATTATTTATGACTTTCCACTGAAGTAATGGTACAAGTGAAGGAGATGCGATACTGAGATCTATTTAGAAGTAAGTATTGTTTGCAAGGTTATAATATGTTGCCTCTTTTCTATTCAACAGACAAGCACCTGATGAAAGGAGGAATCGTTCAATGAGACGACCTCGTGCATCACATCGACAGTCACCTCATAAACCGCTGTGCGCATTCAGGTCCCCTAGAACCAAATAAGGTTCTGGTAACTCATCTGTTAAAGACTGGAAATCATGTTTTTCCAGGCGGTGTTGCGGCGGTATGTATAGAGAGCAGATGGTGACGAGCTTATTCAATAGAACTGCTCGAACAGCCACTGCCTCTAGGGATGTTAGTAGTGGTAGATGACTGCATGCTACTCCTCGATTAACTATAATGGCTACACCACCAGATGACGCCACAGCATCATCTCTGTCCTTTCGGAAGACAACATATTGACGCAAAAAATTTGTATTCTTGGATTTTAAATGTGTTTCCTGTACACACAGCACTTTTGGAGAATGTTTGTGTAGAAGTTCTTGGACATCGTCGAGGTTTCGAAGTAGTTCTCTGACGTTCCATTGTATAATTTGTGTCTCCATTATGGGAGTAAAGAAGTGCTGTGTGTACGAAATGAGTGTGGCTGGTGTCTAAGGAGAGAAGTGACTTATCTTACAGAGCCTTTAGAAGGCCCTGTAATTACCGTTTTGTCTTTTTTAGAGCGGTCGAGGGAACCCCGCCGCTCCTTTGGTGCAGTCTGCACCGTTGCAGTTTATGTGTCTATCGCCTCAGGAGAGACGACAGATAATGTTGTTTTCGTTGTAGGCTTCGTCGTGACAGACGGAGCCTTAAACCCCACCGGGCTGGAGGTCGAGGGGACCTCTTTAGTTTGTGTGGTGCCCTAGCTGCTGCCAAGGTTCACAGGGGCCTTCGGTGGGGCTGTATTCAAGGAGGGTGGGGCAGCCGAGGCTGCTCCCCCCATGGGGGCTTGTGGCGTTTGCCTCGGCACGCTGGGCGTGGTCCAAGGCATTGCCGAAAACCGAAGTAGTGCTGACCCCCCTCGCACCACTTCGGCATACGATGTGTTCCCAGCACAATGCGGGGAGACGCGCTGCCGCGCTTCACGGAAGCTTATGTTCAATTTAAACTTCGTATTAATAATTTCTTTTTCCATTTTCCAGGCCACGCATGACCTGGAATATGCCGGATGGTCACCCTCACAGTTTGCGCAGTGCACTTGTAGCTGACAGTCATCGTCAGCGGTATGACCTTTGGTGCCGCATTTCGCGCAGGTAATCTGTCCTCGGCAGCTCTGGGAGCCGTGCCCGAACCTCTGACACTTAAAGCAGCGCCGCGGGTTGGGTATGTATGGTCTAACTTGCAGTTTAAGATATCCTGTTGCTATTTCATTGGGGAGGGTGCTAGATGCGAAAGTTAGTATGATGTGCTTCATTGGGATTTCCTTATTTTCTCTTCTTATTTTGATACGCTGCACCTGAATGACGTTTTCCTCTTTCCAGCCTGTTAGAAGTTCATCATCAGAGAGGTCCATCAGGTCTCCATCTGATACAACACCCTTCACTGTGTTCATGGTTCGATGCGGTGTGATTGTAATAGGCTGATCCCCAAATGCTGTGAGTTCATGTAGTCTTTGGTACTGTGCGTTGTCTTTTATTTCAAGTAACAGGTCACCACTGGTGGTCTTTGTGGCCTTGTAGCCTGCGCCCAGCGTTTCTATGAGACATTTGGACCCGAGGAAAGGTGAAATACTTCTAGCTTCCTTTTCAGTACTTTCACAGTGGATAATGTGGTACTTGGGGAAGTTATCTTTTTTGTTGGGAACAAATTCAAAAATTGCATCGGTGCGTATCCGCTTTAAGCCGGTACGATCAGACATTAGGGGGAATGCTCCATCCATGCCTTTCTTATTTTTGTTCAGCAGCGTTGGTGGCCACCCACCACGGAGCCCAACGAGGGGACGCTACAAGTTTACAGATGCTGAAAACTGCAGACGCTAGCCGTACAACGCCACTATAACCCAATGCCCCTAGACCAAGGTAGGATATTTGCACAGGGTTAACCCTAGCCGCCAGGAAGTTTGCAAGTAAACGGAAGAGAATAGAAGACAGGACAGATAAATAGTAAGAGGTAAAGACGAAGATGCAGGGAGAGAGGGATAGGAAAAGGCGACTGCCGATTTCCCCTGGGTGGGTCAGCCCAGGGGTGCCGTCTACGTGAAGCCGGAACCAAAGGGGTGTTGCCTCTGCCGGGGGGGGGGGCAACACCTTTGAACAAAAATACGAGTATCCAAAGGGCGAGCCAGAAACACTTGATGTTAAAAAGCTGCAAGTAATTTGACTTCTTAAAGTAACATATAAAAAAGTATACTTCATAACAAATGTGTGTCAGAATTATGTGATTACAAATATGTTAGAAATCAGGACGTTGTATCATTACTCTTGCATGTATTTATTTGGCATCTAAGGCCATAAGTTACCAAATATAATTTGTCCTAGCGTAAAAAGAATGACCACTAAAATAAGAAAACGGTCGAATGTAAAAAATAGCCTTCTGATAAAACGTCCTATTCTTATGCCCAAGTTTCTCAAGAAAAAGGTGCGACAAAATGCAAGTATTAACCCAACCCGTTAGAAACAAGAAAAAGTGAAGGTGGGTGGAGGTGGGGGGAGTGGAAGGAGACAGGAAAAAAGGAGGACACTTCAGCCATATATACTCGCTATGAACGACTGTAGAGAGTTAACATTTCAGCAAAAGAGACAACATTCGATAGCTGGTTTGGCTATGCATGCGAGCCAATGGTTTCGCTCAGATGAAGCATGTAAACAGTAAAATGAGAGCAAGAATAGTGCAACATGACAATAACGACATAGGACAGGCGCTGAACACGTCCGTGTGGCACGACAGTTCCGGCAGAATTTAAAGGATTTTGCACTATTTCTTTTTCAATCGCCTAAACGGCGCAGTGTTGCCAATTTAGCTATTTCGTATCTTCATCTAGCTACTTTTGAACTCAGCTGGCTACTGAAAATTTCATTTAGCTACAAGTAGCTACTTTAGCACTTTTATCCAAAATTTCGCTAGTAATCTAGCTATCTTAGCTGAACCCTTGTTTAGCTATAGTGTATCGACATTTTCGAAATTGTGAGTGTTGAGCGATAAATACTTGTACCTAAATATGAAACCAACACTCGTTTCATCAAAGAAAAACGTAGGGCACATTGTGTTTCTGAACTGTAGATTTTGTAGAAATTTGAATGCGAGAAAGATCAATCGTATGCCACCCAAAAACACGTGAATTTTCGTCCCCTTTATTCCTCTTAATTTGCGACAAATTATCATGCTGCACACGCACATATGCACACACACGAAAGGCAAGATGCCACGAACGCAGCTTGCCAATTGTTGTGGCTAAGAAATTGGCACAATAGAATCACGTTCAGCGGCAAAGGATGATGCTCTGCTAATGACATCAATCCCGACATTTTTCATTGGATTGATGAATTCCTTACTAGCCGATCGCAGTCAGTACATGTCAATAATTCCATTTCAGGCCGCCTCCCTGTAGCATCTGGCGTCCCGCAAGGTAGCATCTTGGGTCCACTGCTATTTTTTATTTATATTAATGACCTCCCTCTGCAAGTTGCCTCTCAAATCCGAATGTTCGCTGACGATTGTGTCTTCTACCGTCCAATCACTAACAATACCGATCACTCTTTTTTACAAGACGATCTTAACAATGTTCAAGATTGGTGCAACGAATGGTTGATAACCCTGAACCCCAACAAATGCAAGGTAATAAGTTTCACTCGCCGCCTACAGCCATTACACACACCCTACACTATTGCTAACAGATCATTACAAAGAGTAGGTACATATAAGTACCTCGGTATCACCCTTTCACATAACTTAAATTGATCACCTCATATAACACGCGTTACGGCCTCGGCCAACCAAACCCTTGGGTTCCTAAAACGCCATCTCCGCCATGCACCACGTCATGTAAAACTTCTAGCATATAAGTCACTCGTACTCCCGAAGCTACAATACGCTTCTCCCATCTGATCACCCCATCAAACATACCTTATCAAAGCCCTAGAAGCCATTCAGAACCACGCAAAAAGGTTCATTCAACCATCATATTCCTAATATACCAGCGTATCACAACTAAAAATTCAGTCTTGCTTAAACACGCTATCATCTCGGCGCCGCATCGGTTCATTAGTCCTTTTTCACAAGTTTTTCTACAGCTCACTTCATCATGCCCCGTATATTCTGGCCTCGCCACCACGCAAATCTCTGCACACAGGGCACCATTTACAGGTTACTCGTCCCCGCAGCCACACTGCGACTTTTTCTGAATCTTTCTTTTGTCTATCATCAGCTGACTGGAACGGCCTGCCCCGTGATATCGTCGAAACCATCTGCTTATCCTCATTTTCTGAAAAAAATAAAACTTGGTATGCCTAAATAAATGTATTGTAGCAACTATCCTGTACGTGCATCGTAGCCACTATCTTGTAAATGTATGTAACCACTGTTTTGTATGTAGCCACTACTATGTTAACCCCACCCCTTATGTAGTACCTCCCTGCGAGGTCTTCAAGGAAAATAACGTGAAGTGAAGTGAAGTCTGATATCGACCAATAATTATATTTACCATATGAGTTAAGGCCATTAACCGTCACAGCTTCATACTTCTGCCCTTTTATGATTCTCGACGGTAAGCCCTTTGTACGCTTTAAATAAGGTTAAGGTAGTTCTAAGTTTTTTTGTTGTTGTTGTTGTCAAAGGCAAATATTATTTCAGGAATAAATGACAGGAATCTGATACAAATGATAGGGGATTGAAGACACATTCGCTTCAGTAACACAGGAGTTTAAAGCTATAAATTCTCCACCCGGTGATGAGCAGAGCTTATACTCTTAACAGCTGGACCTTCGTGTCACCTGACCTGCATGCATCTCGCACGCACCTTGAACTACAGGCATTTTGACAGTTCATTAATTCTGACAACGAAAGTGACCGTCGCTCTTCCAGCACGCTGTTCCACTGGGGACTCCTGCTCAGGGCTCGTTATTCAAAAATTATTTTAAAAAAATTATTCGCTGGCTCTAATATGCATTGTTCGATTTTGCTTAACATTTTCGAATATTCGCACACACATGACGTCTACAGAGATCTGACGCATTCCCAGCTCCTCTTTGAGGGGCACGGAAGCCCTAACGCTTTGCTAAAACCATGCCGGCCCTAAAAAATTGGAGGCAAAGCATGAACACTTTTCTGTTCATTCATACATGTCCTGCGTAGTTGCGTGCAAGAAAACGTTACTTGATACCTCTATTTCAATTCTGAAGCAACACAACTGCCAGTAGACTGGTTGCATGATTATAATCTCTGAAAATGACAGAAAAATTAATTTAGCGTCCAGTCAAGAAAAAACCCAAGTGGAGACGCCCTCGACTGAATTCCGAATGTGCGATTCAGTGCCTACATATACGGGGTGGCCAGTGAGCGGTTTTGGGGGGGGGGGGGGGCAACAGTTTTGCGGGTGTCTTCCTGGGGCGACATGATACGTGAGCATGGACAGTGGGGTTGTGGACGGCATAGCTGACCCCGGATCCTCGATATCGCGCGACTAAGAAATGCTCCGCACTTAAAAATGGTCAGCTTGTTCTCAAGCGACTGCATTAAATGACACGTACAACCCGTCTTACAAGGAAAGGAGGCCACCCTCTGTGCCTCCGCCGGCAAAATTGTGGTGTCATGTTCTTTGATGCTGAGTAAAGCTTCTTTACACAATTCCCAATTGATGCAAAGAAAATGCTCCGCTGTCACATATAGCGCGCAACATAACAGACAAAATTAGCACCACGTATTCAGCGTCAGCTCTCGGTGTCACATGAGCTCAGGTCTCATACAGCGCCTTGCACGCCAGTGCTCGGAACAGATGCTTTTTTTTGTCGACGATCTGCACCTGTAAAGCTTTGCGAATAGGAAATTTTAGAACCAGATTGAACATGAATAAAATAGCATAATTACAACGAATCCAATAAGAATTGCATATTATTCAAATAATAAGAGAACAATTTTTGGAACAGCTGCTTCAACAATATTTAATGTGAAATTAACAGTAAGAAACGTTTACAAAAAGATTCTTACGGCTAATCTTAACCATTAAAATATTATTAGCTTAACAGGGGTAAACTCGTATAGTCAGTGACAGCCTATGGAAAGTATGTAGGTGTTCGCAGAGATAAAATTAGAAATCATAGGGGTATTTTTGTAGGCAT
Organism: Rhipicephalus microplus; assembly: GCF_043290135.1. NCBI lineage: Eukaryota > Metazoa > Arthropoda > Arachnida > Ixodida > Ixodidae > Rhipicephalus > Rhipicephalus microplus. Next base: position 216,808,046 of record NC_134703.1, read on the forward strand.
AAACTTGTAGAGGTTTTTCGTAGGGGTTTTTTAAAGGAATTCGTAGGGGTTTTTCGTAGGCATAAAAATCGACAATATGTTTGCTGAAGGAGCATAACCAATTTCATGCATAGAAATTAGACGATGACGCTATCGCATGGCAACCATTAAGCTTTATATATAAGCACCTTCATGTGCGATCAGCGCGGAATCAATAGTTCCTTAGCTGGTTGCTCTGCATGCATGCATCTTCACATTCCACCTTTTAAGACAAATAATGGCTGTCTCGTTGAGATATGTGTTCTTCCTCAGGGATTTTTCCACCAGTGATGGTAAAACACCAGTGATTCTAAAACATAGTTGGCATTTAGGCATGTGTTATTCAGTTCACTAAAATGAAATTTAACTGAACACTATTCGATTCGTTATGCGAGCTTTTAGAACATTTACAGACCTACTATCACCCGAAGTTGCAGCCAGGAGTGAAACAAGAACGTTAAGCTATCATCGTCGTTTTACATAGCATTCTCCTTCCTCACTGCTAAAAAAATGTATAATCAACATGCAATAAAAACCACGTAAATGCCGAAAAAATGGTGGGGGGAGGAATGGGGCGGGCTGTTGAGCGCTAGGCTTCCTTCGGGTAATTTGCGTCAGTGGTGGCTGTCTCATGCATGGATGGATGGATGGATGCTATGAGCGTCCCCTTTATAACGGGGTGGTGGCAAGTATGCCACCAGGCTCGACAATCGTCGAGCCTGGTGGCATACTTGCCACCACCCCTTTTTTCACCTTTTTCTTTTTCACCTTTTTTCTTTTTTTTTATGTTGGCCTAATGCTTCTACTTCGATAAATTCTATCTTAATGGAAAAAAGGTAAATTTTCAGCTTAAGTTCTCTGCCATTTACGACACACTGTCCATATTTTATTTTTCCAATATTTATTTTTGTCCTTTCTCTCTAATTTTCTGCCACCAATACTCTAACCGTCTCTTACTTATTTCAATCGCGGGTGTGTTCAGCTTTCCATTGTTGTCCCTAAAACCCAAGGCTTCCTGTAGGCTCGTGCCCAAACGTACACCTGGGTGGATATCTCCACATTCAATCAGAACATGCTCCGCCGTTTCCTTATCTTTCCCGCAGCATGTGCATTGTTCTTCTTCTTTACTGAATCTTGCTTTATAACTACGCGTTCTAAGGCAACCCGATCTCGCTTCAAACAGTAAAGCGCTTCCCCTTGAATTATCGTAAAATGCCTCCCTCCTTATTTCATTTTTGCCCTTTCGGTAGTTACTCAAAGCCGGTTTTTTCTCCATAGCTGCCATCCAGTAAATCCTCTCCGCCTCCCTGACTTTTCCCTTAACGCTCTTTGTTGACATATGGCTCACAATACCAGCCGTATATTTACTAGTGAGTCTTCTAGTTCTTTTTCTCCACTGTGTGTCCACGCTCTTCCTATACAAATAACGGAACACCTTCTCTGCCCATCTACTCTCCTTCATATTTCTTAGCCTTTCTTCGAACCTTATTTTGCTCTGCGCTTCCCTCGCCTCAAAACCTGCCCACCCCATATCGCCCTTTACAGCCTCGTTTGTCGTCTTCCCGTGAGCACCCAACGCGAGCCGTCCCACAGTCCTTTGATTTACATCCATTCCCGATTGCACCTCTGCCCTCATGCACACCACTGAGTTCCCAAAAGTAAGCCCTGGAACCATTACACCCTTCCACAGACCTCGAAGCACCTCATACCTATTGTATTCCCACAACGCTCTGTGCTTCATTATTGCCGCATTCCTCTTTCCTTTTGCTGCCGAGGCTTTTTCCTGTACCTCCATGTATCTATCACTCTCATTTACCCATACTCCAAGGTACTTGTATTCACTTACCCTCGGTATTTCTTGGCCTTGTATGGACACCGTCTGATCACAGGAATCATTGAATACCATCAAACCACACTTCGTTACACTGAATCCTAGTCCAAGAGCTTCACCTTCCCTTCCGCATATATTCGCCAGCTGCTGTATATCATCTCGACTGTCCGCAAATAAGACGATATCGTCCGCATAAAATAAACCTGGAAGCTTCTGCTCAATCATCATGCCGCCCTGTTTGTGTGACAGATTAAAACCAATGTTGCTACCTTCTAGCGCTTTTTCCATACTCACCATGTACAGCATGAATAACAGTGGGGACAAAGGACATCCCTGTCTCAGACCCCTGCTAACCTCAACGTTCTCTTTGCTACGCATTCCTTCCCACTCTATGCAAACTGTATTTTCTCGGTATATCTCCCTCAAAAGCTGTATACAGTCGTCGCCCATGCCCATTCCTTTCAATATATCCCACAAAATTTCCTGATTAACGTTGTCGTATGCCCCAGTGATGTCTAGAAAAGCCACGTACAAGGGCCTATTCTCTATTTTAGATATTTCTATACACTGAGTGAGAACAAACAGGTTATCGTCTAACCGCCTGTCGACTCGAAATCCGTTCTGAAGTTCTCCCAAAATATCGTTATGTTCGGCCCATGTTTCTATTTTCATTTTTACTGCTTGCATCGCCAACCTGTATAGTACCGATGTAATGGTTAGTGGTCTATACGAGCGAATCTTGTCCTTTTCTCCCTTGCCTTTATAGATTAAGTTCATTCTACTTTGTCGCCAACTGTCCGGTATTTTTCCGTCCTTTAAGCTTTTTTTCTACTGCTTTTAACAATGCTTCTTTAGTGTTATGTCCTAGTTCGTTAATGAGGCTAACGGGAATCCCATCTAAACCCGCGGCAGTGCGCTTTGGAATTTTTCCTTCGGCCTTTTTCCAGTTGAAATTATCTAGTACTAGCTCTTCCTCTGTTGCTTTCTCCGCCACACTTTTACTCACCGGGGAGATCCCCTGGACGCTCTTTTGAAACGAATCGGCTGTTACCTTTTGGATGTAACCTAGCGCTTCGTACCCTTCCAATTGATTTCCTCCTTCATCTAGAATATGCTGTTGTGTTGTGACAGACTTCCTAACTAGCGCCTTTATGTGGCTCCAAAAAATCCTAGGCGCGGCCTCCTTTTTTTCGTGTATCTCTGTCATCCAGCGTTCACTTTCACCTTTAATTTTTGCCTCTACCAATTTCTGTACAAGGGATTTTTTCTCCAAATATATTTCCCATATTTTTTTGACTTCGTCCTGCGGCCGCTTCTCCTTTTTTGCCTTTCTATGCTCCCGTGATACTTCGCGTCGCTTCTCGATCGCCTCCCGGATTTCCTTGTTCCACCAACTTTTTGGCTTCCTTTTTCCTTTCCAGCAAACGGTTTTCTTCTCTTTCCCTATCTCCTTCGTCATTAGATGTAACAGCTCCCTATACTCCCAGTCCTTGCCTGGTATTTCGCCTACTTCTTCCTCGACTCTTGCGGCTATATTTATTATTTGTTTGTCATTTAAATACGAGCTGCCAGACTTTGATTCCATGCTCATATTTTTAGTTTCGTATCCCATTTGTAATGTTATTCGTTTATGATCACTACCCAAGCTGTTAATGCCTTCCTCGTCTATCCTCATTTCTGTCAGTTTGTGGTAAATTCCTTCAGTCATGAGACAATAATCAATACTTGATTGCTTGTTTCCGACTTCCCATGTGATCTGGCCGTCACATTTAGGCCCCGTGTTAACTATCTCCAGACTATGTTGCTCGCAAAGATCTAGTAATAACTTCCCATTGGTGTCAGAATATCCGTCAAGGTCATGTATGTGGGCATTCATGTCCCCTAGAAGGATGATTTCGGCCCCATTACCAAATTCCTTAATATCCGCACTCATGCAATCCACTATCTCCTGATTCTTTTCTCTGCAGTTATTCCCCGTCCACAAGTAGGCTACCCCTAGCCACGTTTCCTTTCCACCTACTGTGCCCAGAACCCAGAGGTGCTCTGAACACGTCTGTTTCACTCTAACCCATTTGGCTCCGCGGTGAATTAGCATTCCTACACCCCCACCTTTCCTTTCCGATATGGTCCTGTTACACCCTTCCCAAACATAATTTTTAATATGTGGTGGCTCTTCCAAGTCTCTAAGGTGTGTTTCTGTAACCGCATACACGCCTATCTGTTCTTTGTTTAACTGCTCCTCAATCTCTAACCATTTTGCCTTCTTTCTGCCACCCTGCATGTTTATGTAACTAATTGCAACACGCGCCTTTTTCCTTTTTCTTTTACCTTTTTTCTGGTTTTTCGCAATTCTACCTGTCAAAGCGTCCTCCTGGTTGTTTTCCCTGTTACGAGCTACCCCGGACTCCGAAGGGCTCGTGAGCCCCCCAAAAAAGCTACTGCGCGTCCTGCCAGTCGCCAGCCCACCTCGTGTCCAAGCCTCTTATCGAAATGAATCTTGTCTCTTTGGAATCCACCCCACCTGTGCACTTCCCTGTTTAAATCCACTACCTCGAAACCCTTCTCTCGACTAATTCGCCATATCTCTTTGTTTGCGTCGACAACCGCTCTTTGCAGGTTGACGTTGCGTACTGGTACTTCCGGTACTGTGCATACTACAATTTGCACCTGGGGGGACACGGTGCGCATGTCATCCACCCCTTTCGCCAAGGTCGTCGCTAGTCCTGACGATTCTTTTTTCAGGACGTCATTTAACCCTCCCGCAATTACAACGAGGTTACGATTGTTAGCTTTAGCTGCGAGTTGTTCACCCGCTTGACTCATTACTGTCCCCAGCGTTTGTCCTGGGAACGTCCCTATCGCAACTCTCTTGTCGCCTTTCACCCTTTCTTTGATTGCCGCTGCGCATCGGACTAAATTTGAGTCACCGGCGACGTGTAAGCGGGAGAGCGCGCCACCTAGCGGATACATCGCCAAGCTGCCTCAAGGGTTCCCATACGCGCCGCTTGGCGGTAATCACACTTCAAATATTCTAGGCACTGTACTAAGGGGTGCCTAATGCCCGTACGTAGAGGGGCGAAATAACAGCAGAAACAGCTACGCAGTATTGTTGTACGTCGCCTCACCGTATAGGTCTCGCACCTTCTTCTCGCGCAAGCGAGAAGGGCAAGTGGCATTCAGCTTGATATTTGAGGTATAATTTCAAATTGTTGAAATAATAATTGTTGATATAATGTCAAGTTGTTGAAATTCTTGGTAGAGGGGATCGTGAGTACCCAATGCATCCAATACACTTCTTTGCTCGAAATTCTGCGTTCTGGTGAGGTGTCCTTTAAGGAGTTCACCAACAGGGGAGAAATTGACCCTATAGTCGCCCTCCTCAATTAGCCCATAGCACCAGAACAGAATGGCGAGAAAGAAACAAGAAGAAGACTGTCCTTCGTTGTTCTGTTCTCGCGCTATGACTATCGCGATGTCATACTAAGTAGCCCAAACCACCACACTTCTCAATTAGACTCAGTCAATCCGAGCCATTCCTCCCTTCTGGTGTTTTAATGGTAGTGCGGTGTGCTGCCCTTCTGAGGCACGCCGAATAGTAAGAGATCCAGGAGTGCATTGATTTGACGGTGGATACATGACTCACCATCTGGGCAATAACAGCGGAAACCATGTTCTGTGAATCGCGTGGGAGGAAGCACGATAACATGCATGTGTTCAACCGTACGTGTCGTTGTGCTATCGTAATAACATTTGTATTTTCCCTGTCGTAAATGCAGGTTACGCATGGATTTATTTTAATTATTCCAATCATTATAAAAGTTTATGGCGTCTATGCCACTTTGAAGGCCTGAAACGTTATTTTGCCTCCCTGTTTTTGGCGCAAAACTATCCGGCATGTAGGAATCGCACTGTGGGCAACTGTGGGCGCAGGTAAGCCAGATGAGGACAGAGGACGTTCGAGGACAACGAGAGATTTTATATACACGAAGACGGACAAAGGGATGCACACAACATAAACTCACACATATATACACGCGTTCACGGTCCTACGCGAAAGGGAGTTAATGTTCTTGTTCGTCCACTCACATTCTACACTTGGGGCGTGAACGTTGCGCTTGACCTTGAGCTCTCTGGTAGTCAGGAGGCGGTGTGCCTTGTGCTTGCGGAGTTCGTACCGAGGCGGGGCCCGGTCTAGAAGATAACCGCCAGGGGCATCCCAGTACGGTGTTCAACGCCTAGGCTTGCCTGTGCACCACCGAGAACAGCGTACCACCCGTCTGCCGTGAACAGACCTGGGACAGCGTCTCGCTCCGAGACCAGAACAGCAGCTGGCCGTGACGAACGCCGCTTCAGACCAACGTGGGTGGTGAGGTGGGGCGACGCCCAGTCCAGGACGCACCCAAGGACTTCAACGCCGAGACGAGGCCCGGACACGGAGGGTCAGAACGAGCAGCCGGGGCGTGGCCCGAACTTGTCCTTGCTCTCTGCTCTCTGGGGTTAGCCGAGCTGTCCCCGTGGCTCGGGAGCTTTTCACGTGGTACGCGCACGAGCACGCACACGCGCATAGGCGAGCTTATAGTTTTACCGCTATCACCATCATGATGATTCCCGCGCACCCTGAAATACTAAATCGGCCCCGCACACCGATTTTCTACGTTAAATCATGACGCACACTCTCCAGGGCAGCGTTTTTTTACCACATCTTCCCCCCAGTTCAAGAACAGCGAAACGGTGGGATAAGAAGGGTAGGCATGTTCATAGAGTAGACAACGTATTATTCGCGTCATGAGTTCTTTGTGTGTCTATACGAGTAATCGGACAGCCTAGTCAGTAGTAAGAGATGTGTGGCTAAGATAGTCGGCACCGACATTATCTGAGCCCTGAATGTATTCTACGTGGAAGTCGTAGTCCATCAAGAGTAGACTCCAGCGTAGCACTCGTTTACTTGGTTTCTTTGTTCTCTACTAAGGCTAGGTGCTACAGCCACATCCTTCCAATTCTGCGTTTGTGCAAGTGGGGCATGTAATCAATTTTCTGTGCCTTCGATTTCCACTTGATAGATTGACGTTACAGCAGCAGTTGTCGTCGTTGACGTGTCCGAGGCATTCCGCAGCTCGTACTTTTTGAGCATGTTGATGTGGAAGACAGTTGTTCTGTGACCGAGGTCCACAGCATAATCCAATGGGCTTTTCTTGTCTGTCACAGTAAAAGGGCCCTTCCATGTTAGTATCAGTTTGTTGTGATCGGCGGGTAGCAGCACGAGAACTCTGTCAGCCACGCTTAAGTCCCGCTTCTTCGCCTCGCGATCATAGTAAGTCTTCTGACGAACATGTGCCTTCGCAAGGTCCTGAGATGCTATTTCACAGGTTCGTTGCAGACGTTCCCGCAATTCTACGATGTATTCGTAGGTTGACTTGGTCACGTCATCCAACTTTGGGTTAGTCCACAAGTCTCTCAAAATTGTCATTGGGCCGCGAACGTATCAGCCATAAAGCAACTCGAACGGCGAGTATCCAGTACTTTTTTGTGGCATCTTCCGATACGCGAAAAAGAGGGGGCCGAGGTAGCGGTCCCAATTTTTCGGGCATTCCCGACTCATTCGGCGGAGCATTTGCTTCAACGTGCCGTTGAACCGTTCCACTAACCCGTTTGCCATCGGATGGTAAGGGGTTGTCGGTAATTGCCTGATAGATAGTAGCCGGCTGAACTCCTTCATAACCGACGACATGAAGCTTGTCCCGCGGTCGCTTACAATTTCGCGTGGTAGACCAACTTGCGACAGCATTTCCATTAGTCCCTCTGCCACGACCTTGCTTTCACTCGAAGGAAGTGCGATGGCGTCTGGATATCTCGTTGCAAAATCCACCATGGTTAGAATGTACCTGTTGCCCTTGGAAGATGTCGGTGACAAAGGACCAATGATGTCGATGCCCACACGTGAAAACGGGGTCTCAATGATTGGCATGGTACCTAGCGGAGCCCGACCAACCAAATGGCGCGGGACAGTCCGCTGACAGATATCGCAGGACTTCACAAACCTCTTGGTTTCTGATTTAACACCTGGCCAGAAGAATTCGGCAAGAATACGGTCAGTTGTTCGGGATATCCCTTGGTGTCCCGCGAGAATACCTTCATGGGCTAGTTTGAGCACAGTCTCTCGCAGTTGTCTCGGTACGACCAGTTGTTCGAGTTCCTTCTCCGAGAGTAGCTTGTGTTTCCGATACAAGATACCATCTACAAGAAAGAAGCAGGTTTCGCGATTCTATACTATTATTTTTTTACCAAGACTCTCATAACAATGCCGTAACGATGGGTCATTTCTTTGGTATTCCTCAAGCGTCACTTTATCTATGATTGTGGCAGTGGCTTTCAGAACAGGTAGCCTGGCTGTGGCGCGTGTTTCTTTCACTGCTGCAGCACTATCACCTAGTGGTACTTGATGTGCGGGTCTATGAGGTGTGCAAGTTGTCTCTACTGTCATTGGTAAGTAGCCTGAATCGTTTCCGACATCACTTTGCGTGTCGTCCGCGATGATGGGCACGGGCGAGTTAGCGAGTTTTCTGACTACATTCCCTCCGCTGTAATTACTATGCCTCTCACGATGCTGTTGAGGCTTGTGCGAATATTCTAGCTCTGTAGATCGGGCACCTTCGATGTTGCCTAACACGACATCGTATAGAGGGTTCTTCATGCATTTAACTCGCACGACACTGGTGAAGAACGGTGTGTCAATAGAAACGATTGCCTCCGGCAAGTGGTGCACTGTTCTACGGAGCAGAAAAACCGGACTTGTAGTCCCCGTAAACTTCTCTTTCGGGAGAAGCCTTTCTCGTACCACTACCGTGTTGCATCCCGTATCTCGAAGTACAGATTCAGTTTTGCCCTCAAGCAATCCTCTCACTACAGGCAGGTTTCCGACATCAGCCACAGTTGGGGTATGCGTCGACGTCATATTCATGATCGGGATAGTCTCCCCAGTCTGGAGTACGACGTACCCTTCATCCGGTTTCTCCGGTGTGTCAGCGTTGTCTCCTTCTTTGGGTGACAGCGTGCACGACGCCAACTGCTTTTCCTGGGTTCGAGTTGTCTCCATAGACGAACCGTTTCTGCCACTCGACCAGCCTGTCGCTGACTGCTTATTTCTTGTCCGAGACCTACATTCAGACGCACGGTGCCCTGTCTTATTGCACAAAAAACAGAGACTTTGGCCCTTAAACTGGCGCTTAGCAGTTTCTGCTTTACGAGCATCTGCTGAGCTCTCCTTATACAGCTTGTCCTTGCCCAAATTGAACAAATCTTGGGCTTCCAGAAAGCAGTCTGCGTTCTGCGCTAAAGCGTGCAATTTCTTACAGTTCCTCTCCTTCAGAAATACCCTCAGGGTGGGTGAGCATCCCTTCATGAACTGTTCTGAAATCATTACGTCGCGAAGAGCGTCATATGTTTTCTCGACATTTGCCAGCTCCATCCAATGGTCGAAATGACCTGCAATGCGAGAAGCATATTGAAGCCCCGTCTCCTTGTCCTCTGGTCTCGTCTTGCGAAATTTCTCGCGGTATCCTTCAGCCGTATACCGGAATCGTAACAGCAAAGTTGCCTTCACCTGATTATAGTTGGTGGCGGAAGCAGAGTCAAGTCGACTAATCACGGATAACGCCTCTCCCGTCAGGCACAAGCTGAGTGAAAAGGCCCATTTGCTCCGAGGCCACTCCTGAGACACCGCGACGCGCTCAAAACGCTGCAGATATGCGTCGAGGTCATCTCGCATCTCGTTGAATGGTGGCAATAGCTTGTGAGGGCCACAGCTATGCATTACAGCTGGGGACGCTGCGTCATCGCTTACCGGTCTCCCTATCTCTCCCGCGTTCGAACCAGTCTTCTGCTCTTGCAACTTTAGCTTCAACAGCAAAACGCGCTCCTCGGCTTGCAGCCGTCTTTCCTCCAGCGCTATCTTTTCCCGCTGCTCGTCGCGAACTTGCGCACGAAGGTCCCTTTCGATAACGCGCTCCGCGTCAACCCATTCCTGCAGTGCCGATCCTGTTAGACCCATGTCCGTTCCGATCGCGTGCAATTTCTCTAAATCCATCGGTTCGTCCCACCCGTCTGGCTCTCGGCAAGAAGGTAAGGCCGATCTATCCTGGAATCTATCCTGGCAGGGCTCGCTAAAATTTGAGGGCAACTGTGGGCGCAGGTAAGCCAGATGAGGACAGAGGACGTTCGAGGACAACGAGAGACTTTTATATACACGAAGACGGACAAAGGGATACACGCAACATAAACTCACACATATATACACGCGTTCACGGTCCTACGCGAAAGGGAGTTAATGTTCTTGTTTGTTCACTCACATTCTACTCTTGGGGCGGGAACGTTACGCTTGACCTTAAGCTCTCTGGTAGTCAGGAGGCGGTGTGCCTTGTGCTTGCAGAGTTCGTACCGAGGCGGGGCCTGGTCTAGAAGATAACCGCCAGGGGCATCCCAGTATGGTGGTCAACGCCTGGGCTTGCCTGTGCACCACCGAGAACAGCGTACCACCCGTCTGCCGTGAACAGACCTGGGACAGCGTCTCGCTCCGAGACCAGAACAGCAGCTGGCCGTGACGAACGCCGCTTCAGACCAACGTGGGTGGTGAGGTGGGGCGACGCCCAGTCCAGGACGCACCCGAGGACTTCTACGCCGAGACGAGGCCCGGACACGGAGGGTCAGAACGAGCAGCCGGGGCGTGGCCCGAACTTGTCCTTGCTCTCTGCTCTCTGGGGTTAGCCGAGCTGTCCCCGTGGCTCGGGAGCTTTTCACGTGGTACGCGCACGAGCACGCACACGCGCATAGGCGAGCTTATAGTTTTACCGCTATCACCATCATGATGATTCCCGCGCACCCTGAAATACTAAATCGGCCCCGCACACCGATTTTCTACGTTAAATCATGACGCACACTCTCCAGGGCAGCGTTTTTTTACCACACGCACTCAGCCACGCTGCGAAGTTTGCTATTTTGAAATAAAAACAGATTACTGCACTTGTGTTTTCTCTATGGACACAATGCTTCATCCATGACACATGTACGCCAAAGTTATAGCTCCTTTTAAATGCGAAGCATTTCCTAGCGAACTTCGGTGATTTTGAGCGTACCTATCTATCTATCTCTCTACCTTTTTATCTATCTATCTATCTATCTATCTATCTGTCTGTCTATCTATCTATCTATCTGCCTGTCTATCTATCTATATATCTATCTATCTATATATCTATCTATCATCTATCTGTCTAGCCGCCTCTGACTTGTATCTCTCTGGCCGTTTTGATAATGGTATCAATGCCAAATGTGGTATGGCACAACAAGACTGTAAGAATGACTTATTTTACTGGTCATAACATGAAAATCATGACATGTATGTCGTGAATATCACTATTTATATTTCATGGTCCTGCAGCTCTTGAGGTGGTTTCATTCACATGGCATGTGGCGAAACTGGTATGGTATGACATGATTGAATGGCAAACACAAGCGGCAGACCTTAGCATGAAAATCATGACATGCATGTCATGTAACAACATGGCTAGATGCTACGCTCATGATGCGCTCGCGGCCGTTTTGCTAGCGTCAGACACCAAATTCAGTATTATGGCACGTGAATGGATGACGAAGGTATCTCACTGATGCAAACATGATAATCATGAGATGCGTGTCATGTAACATGACTACATTCCACGCTCATAATGCGCCGGAAGCCGTTTCGCTAGCTTCCCTTGTACCAAAGTTGGTGTTACGGGACGTGAATGAATGACGAAGATATGATACTGGTGCAAACATGATAAACATAAGATGCGTGTCATGTAACAACATGACTACATGTCACACTCATGATGCGCTCGCGGCCATTTCGCTAGCTTCACATGTACTAAACTCCGTATTACGTGATGTGAACAGACGACGTAGGTAAATGACGCATCCAAACATGATAATCGCAACATGCGTGTTATGTAACAACATGATTACGCGCCATGCTCACCATGCGCTCGCGGCCGTTTCGCTAGCGTCACATATGCCAAATTTGGTACTACGTGGCGCCAATGGATGACGAAGGTATGTGACTGGTGCAAACATGATAATAATGGGATGCGTATTATGTGAGAACATGACTACATTCCACAGTGTAAGCGCAAATACATTTCGACGTGACGCGGCACGTGCTCGCTGGCTTTCATTTCGTCGCGTCGCGCTGGGGTTGCCATGCCAGGCGCCGGTCCTGCCATATACTCGAAGGCGCGTGCCGCGCTGCGTTGTTTTGACGCATGCGCGTTTGAGCGAGTCCAGCGTCCCTCCATCACGAAAGAGGGAGACGCAGCATTGTCTGGGTAACGCATCGGCGCGCAACAAAGCATGTCGCGATTCGAGCCGGTTGCCTTCGGGCCACGCCGACGGATGCTGGTCGCGCCTGGCGTCAGACTATAGAGTGTTCGCGTTAGGCTTACGTAGCATCGCTGTACCCAGTGTGCGCACGCGTAATCGCTACATTGGAGTATATTGGGCCCTTCATGACGTGGTCCCGGTCGTCTCGCTAGCTCCGCATATAGCAAAGTTGGTGCTACTTGACGTCAATGGATGACGAAATGTATGACTGGTGCAAACATGATAATCATGGCACGCCTGTCATGTAAGAACATGACAACATACCATGCTCATAGTGTGCTCGCGGACGTTTCGCCAGCTTCACATATACAATATTTGGTATCACTTGACGTGAATAGATGACGAAGGTAAATGGCACATCTAAACATTATAATTCTGACATGGAAGCCGTGTACGGCATTATCTATCTCCCTCAGTAACGTTGTGCTTATTTTGAAGTGACATATCAACACTTCTATTCATGCTTCGCATATCATGGATTCCCACTGCACGTTGGATCTGCCTTTTTTTTGTCTGCGTGCGAGTCAGCATTGAAGGACCGCACTCGCCCAGTTGTTTCGTAATAATAAACGGCCCTTTTAATTTCACCACTGTTTTCTGGATGGAAATGGTGCAGCTTGTTGCACCCACACTTTTTCGCCAACTTGATGGTGGTAATGGTCGACGATGGTGGCGGCCAAAGTGTCGTTTTTGGCTCTATTGAGCCAGCACGATCTTCTTGCGTGCCTCGGTTTGTAGTTCACGTCAATGTATTCCTCGTGCGGCAGGGGGACCAGCTCCTGCAGACATGTTTAATTAGGGGTAGCTCCAAGTTTTGGTAGTTGGCCGAAGATGATTTCATAAGTGAGTGTTCCGGCTGAACTCTTTAACGCCGTGTTAACTGCGTATGCAACCGCATTGAGTCCGCCTGACTGGTCTTGTTATTTTTGCAATACGGCGCCAGTCCAACTTCCACGTCCTCTGTGCTTGCAAACGCCCTTGCGCTTGCGCCAGGTTTCTCGGTAGCCGATGTGGCATTCATCGGGTGTGTCGTAGGTGGCCCACAGAATACTTGAACACAGGGAGCTAGGAACCACCAAAAGGAGGTGTTTGTCTTGCTTCACTAGACAACGGCGACAATATCGCGTAAAGCGAATTTGGCACTGCGCCCTCTGTCTGACAAAGAATTTATAAGGGTGAGTAAATCTTTCTGGGTGCGTTGGACACGCAAAAATTCTTGCCAGGAGAACATGATTCAGGCTTCACGTATTTTCAGGGAGCGTTCCTTCGCTGGGTTTGGGATAAGGCGACCGCAACCTCATTTTGTGCTCCTGCGTGGTGACGGACGTTGTATATGTAGTCTTGCAGCCGTACTATCCACCGTGCAAACTTGTGTTTGAGGTCTTAGCGAACATCCACGCCACAGCCAAATTATGCGTCACATCGTGAATCATCGTCCAAAGAGGTATTGACGTAACTTCAGGTCTGTGCCCCAGACAAAGGCATTCTATGAATTTTCGTTGGAGTGGTAATGAGCGTCACATTTTGCCGCTGGCGTATGCGACCACGTGCTCGTGGGTCCCGCGAGTTTACCACGCATAGGTCGGTGAGCTCACTCGTGAGTCAACTCACTCAGACTCAGGCGTGAGTCTGGGGGAGTTGATGATATCGCTACGCTCCTTTTTCAAGTTTCCTTATCACCGCATTACACGTGTATGTGCTGCCTTATGCCGCCTTCAGACTACGTGCGCTACGTAGAGCTCGTCGGTAAATATCGTAAGCGTAAACGCAAACAACGTAATGAGCTTGTTCAGACGTTGTTGTGCTTGGCATAAAGTGTACAACGTAAGAGAGGTAAAGGTTGCCGGGCCCGCGACTTTTACGACAAATACTGATTCTTTTACGACAAATACTGATACGTTCCGGCGCGATCAATCGGCAAAGTAGTTTCGGTTTTCATTTTCAGATGCCGTGGTTTCCGGTATCCCCTGAATCCACGTCGTCAGGCGTGTGTCGACATGCTACACCATCTCTGCGTAGCTGCATTCGCTGTGTTCGTTGTTTTGTGCGCCTGCAGCTTGTATCATGATGAGTGCGGAAGGGGCTTCGTTGTACACTCATGAGTTGCTCATCGAAGTAGTACGAGAAAAGCCAATTCTCTACGACCAGTGACTAAAGACGCACCGGGACAAGCAACTGCAGAACGATGCGTGGCTGGAAGTAGCGGCTTCCCTGAAACAAAGCGGTAAGAGCTTATTTTTTTTTCGTATGTGCTGTAAAAGTCGTTATATTTTACCTAGTGGTGAAAAGAAGTGTGATAGCGGAGCAGGGCATAATGCACGAGTTGCAACAAATTTGTAGCCAAATATCGGCTGCAGCTTACAGTGTCGGCTGGCGTGCACGTGTTCCTGGAGATGCCGGCGCAAAATAGTTGTATCTATTTACAGCCCATGTATTGGTTCTCACTCATTGCAGAGTTCATTTCCTCTTTCTTAATCGTACAGCGCTGTTCGTAGTTGCTTTAGGAAGGTAGAATAGGTGTACTTACAAGCCAAACCGGCTACCCATAGGGCCAACGCGTTAATAAAGGCACGTTTACACTAGAGAGACATGACACAAATTTTGGTCTTCGGGCTGTTTTCATAAGTATCTTTTCTCTTGTTGGCCTATGCACACTGTAAAGACACAAGCAGTCGACGGGCGGTCACTCGAAGACCCCGCTCGCGCCTTGTCCTGCTCACATCCTTTCGTTGGCCAATTCTGTAGTCATATTAGAGGCACACGCAGCGACACCGACTAAACTTGCACACCAGTGCCTCATTTTCACACATGCTCTCCGCTCTGCCATTGTTTCTCTCCGACTACGTGGCGCAGCCCCCGCCATAATTCATGGTAACGAGGGAAGGGGTAGTGGGCACAACAGGGAAGCGAAAACACGACTTCCCTTGGGTGCTCGAACTGCCTATTCAGGTGCCGCGGAAGTCTGTGAGAGGGCATTGTTAACTACCCCAAGATTGCCCGCTTCGTGGCCGTTTGAAGCAAAGACATGAAGCGACTTTTCGCTCAGCCGCAAATCTCCCGAAGAGCCGACGACAGGTCTGCCAACGACAGGTCTGCCGATGCGGTTTGCTGGTGCTTTCGGTCTCTCATCATGTTACACTACAATTAAATACCGTCTTTTAAAGCGTTGTCGTCGTCGTCATCCTGGTGTGGCCATGGGGTCTGGTGTCTTCGTCGGCGGGTGACTCGTCGGCCGACAGTTTGCGTCTCCCTCGTGTCTTCGGTGGGCTCGTGTCAGTGTCGTGTCACTCTACTGTAAACGCACCTTAAGGAGACCCCATGTCGCATGTCTGCAGACATGTTCGACACGCAAAATGCTACGCTGCCACAATTGCAGCGAGCGCAAAATGCATTTTGGTAGTACAAGAAACTGTCTTGCAGAGTATTGCAAATCGTGTATACTGAAAGCGGTGCGCTGTCAGTTCGTTAAGGCGCGTTTACACTATAGGGTGACATGACCATGACACGAGCCCACCGAATAAATGAGGCAGACGCAAACCATCGGCCGACGAGTTCCCCGTCGACGAAGTCGCCAGACCCCATGGTCTTGCTAGGCCGGTGACGACGACGATGCCTCAAAAGACAGCATTTCATCGTAGTGTAACATTATGAGAGACTGAAAGCCCCTGCAAAACGCATCGGCAGACCGGTCATCGGTGTATCTTCGCGAGATCGGCGGCTGAGCGAAAATTTGCCTCATGCCTTTGCTTCTAATGACCACGAAGAGCAATCTTGGGAGAGTTAACAATGCCCTCTCAGATGCTTCCAGGGCGCCTGAATAGGCAGCTCGAGCACCCAAGCGAGGTCGTTTTAAATGCGAAGCATTCATTCGCAAACTTCGGCGACATTGCACGTATCTATTTATCTATCTACCTATCTATCTATCCGCTTAAGCTTGGGTGCTCTTGTGGTCACCCCCGTAAATTGGCGTAAACCAAAATTAGCATGGGAGGGTAGGATAGCTGGATGAATATGGTGCACTGGTCAAGACATGAATAATGTCACAATCCCTTCGCGTACGTCGTCAAACACTTCCCGCCAGACAGTGGCACATACCCTCGGGCGCGTATGTGCCACTGGTATGCGGGTATGTGCCACAGGTGATTGACACCTAGTATCTATCCAAAAACGACTAAATCACACATTGGCGATTTTAACGCGCGAGTGTTAAGAAATACGCAACATTGTTAGCGTCGACCCAATGAATGCAAAGAAGAAATATCAGGATCCCATTAGGCATCAAACCCAAGCATCCTGCGTGTCAATGAAGCACTTTACCACAAAGCTACGCCAGGTCTTGGAACTACAATTCAAATAGACGCTAATCTTCTTGAAACGTCAATGGTGATTACAGTAAATAAATAAAAAAGTCAATAGTGGTTGCAGTGCTGCCTGTCCAATTTCGAGAACATTACATATTGTCACGTTACAACGTAACTTTAACCAGTAGATAATGGCGCACAAGGACGTCAAACTGATTCGAACAAGGCAATATGACTTTATCGTTTTTCTCTGCAAGCGCATCTTCGTCCTCTTCTGAACAGCAGCCCATACAAGCCTGCCCGCATCTATGAAAATAATACTTTCAGAACTTGTACTAGTGGCATTACCCCCCTTCCCAAAGAACATCGCCCCATGTCACAACATAATTACCAGATGAAAAGAAAAGACATACGATAAGCAGTACACAAGGGTGTATTCACAATTACTGTAAGTCTACTCAAGGAAGTTTGACAAATAGTCAGCGTTGGTAAAATGGTTTCATCCTCGGAACATGGACGACGTGTGGCTGTTGTGAACCGCGGGATTTACCAGCCATGTCCTCGTCAAGAACCTCGTAGTTTACATTGCTGAGACGGCGGAGAACTCTACAGGGACCAAAATAGTGGCGCAACAACTTTTCCGACCGGCCCCGTTGTCGAATGGGAGTCCACAACCATACTCGTTCTCCGGGTTGGTGAGAGACATCGCGACGACGAGCGTTGTACCGCAGCGAGTCGATGCATTGTTGCTTGTGGATTCGTTCGACTGCAAGCTTACGAGCTGCGTCTGCCAGTCTGATAAATTCGTTCGTCTTGACACTAATCTGGCGTCTGTCTGGTAGAAGCATGGCATCCAGCATTGTAGTGACCTCCCTGCCGTGAAGCAACCGGAATGGTGTGAATCCAGTTGTTTCTTGCACAGCGGTGTTGTAAGCGAAGGTGACGTAAGGGAGGATGTCATCCCAGTTTTTGTAGTCTTGGTCAACGTACATGGATAGCATGTCAGTGATCGTCTTGTTTAGTCGCTCTGTAAGGCCGTTGCTTTGTGGGTGGTATGCAGTAGTTTTTAGATGTACTGCGCCGCTAAGCTGCATGACATCTTGTATCATCCGGGCGGTAAAAGCTGTGCTACGATCAGTTATGACAACTGCTGGTGCTCCATGTTGGAGGACGATGTTCTTCATAAGAAATTGGGCAGTCTCAATGGTGGTGCCACGTTGTAAAGCCTTCGTTTCGCAGTAGCGTGTCATGTAATCAGTAGCGACTACAATCCAGCGGTTGCCATCACGAGACTTGGAAAAAGGTCCGAGTACATCCATGCCAATTTGTTGGAACGGCTGTCTCAGAGGAGTGACGGGCTTCAAAAAGCCGGCTGGGCGCTGATGTGGTGCTTTACGGTGCTGGCACTCGTGACACGTCTTCACGTAATGCTTCACGTCTCGATTGAGCTTAGGCCAGTAATAGTGTTGGCGAATCCAGGCCAAGGTATGTGTGAATCCTAAGTGGCCAGAGGAAGGCTCATCGTGACAGGCGGACAAGACATCGGCTCGTAACGCTGGCGGGGCGACGAGCAGGTACTCAGTAGCCTAAGGGTCGAAGTTTCTTTTACAGAGGATATTTCTGCGAACGCAGAACGATGATGGCGAGCGGGCGAATGCTCGTGGCGGATGCGGCGTACGACCTTCGAGAAATTCGATTAACTGTCGAAGCTCTGAATCGTTCTTCTGCTGTTCAGCCAAGTCGGATACACAAACGGCGCAGAGAAAACGGCCGTCGAGATTGTGATCACCTGACGCTGGCTTAAGAGGAGCTCGGGAAAGGCAGTCCGCGTCAGTATGCTTCCGGCCAGACTTGTACACGACTGTCAAATCTAACTCCTGAAGGCGTAAGCTCCACCTGGCTTGACGTCCGGAAGGGTCTTTAAGGTTCGCCAACCAGCAAAGCGCATGGTGATCGGTAACAACTCTGAACGAGCGACCATACAGGTACGGTCTGAATTTAGCTATTGACCAGACAACAGCTAGGCACTCCTTTTCAGTGGTTTTGTCATTCGCTTCCGCAGATGATAAAATCCGGCTCGCATAAGCAATAGGGCGTTCGACGCCGCCTTGCCACTGGACGAGGACTGCACCAAAGCTGCTGTTACCGGCGTCTGTGTGTAGTTCAGTGTCGGCATATTCGTCATAATGTCCGATTAAGGGCTCAGACTGGAGACACTGTGAGCTCGGAGAAAGCGCGTGTTTGCTCAGGGCCCCACACGAAGGGAACATCTTCTTTTGTCAGACGAGTACGGGGTTCAGCAATGTTTGCGAAATTTTGCACAAAGCGTCTGTAGTATGCGCAGAGGCCTAAAAATCGACACACATCACGTTTGTTGGCAGGTAGTGCAAAAACTGCGACAGCCAATGTTTTGTCTGGGTCCGGCCGAATACCATGAGGGCTAACAAGGTGGCCGAAGAACTTTAATTTGTTGTAACCAAAATGACATTTCTCTAGTTACAGTGATAGGCCTGCTGCCGTGCGACTTGCAGCAAACACAGATTTAAGCCGCTGCAAGTGCTGCTCAAACGTTTGCGAGAAGACAACGACGTCGTCTAAATAAACAAGGCATGCTTCCCACTTGAGACCGGAGAGCACTGTAGCCATCATCCTGTGGAATGTCGCTGGAGCAGAACACAGACCGAAGGGCAGCACCTTGAATTCGTACAGACCATCAGGCGTTATGAATGCTGTTTTCTCTCGGTCGCGTTCATCAACTTCGATCTGCCAGTATCCACTGCGTAAATCCATAGAGGAAAAGTATCGGGTGCGTCGGAGGCGGTCTAGTGAGTCGTCGATGCGCGGAAGCTGATAAACGTCTTTCTTTGTGACTTTGTTGAGTTTGCGGTAATCGACGCAAAATCGGAGAGTGCCGTCCTTCTTCTTTACTAGTACGACGGGGGACGACCATAGACTGTTCGAGGGTTAGATTACGCCATCTTCGAGCATCTGCCTCACTTGAGAACGTATTGCCTCTTGTTCCTTTTGTGATACTCGGTAGGCGTGCTGACGTATGGTTCGTTTAGCATGGTCAGTGACAATGCGGTGCTTTACAGGTGGCGTTTGTTTTATCTTAGATGTAGACTCAAAACAGTCGCTAAACTTGCGGAGGATACAGCGGATTTGCTCTTTCTGTGCACATGACAGCTTCGGATTCACATCGACTGTATCTGCTACCACAGTGTCACTTTCAACGGCGGGAGAAATTGGGGCTATCGCCAGACACGCTTCATCGTCAGTGGCTTCGAAATGAATTATAGTTGTTCGCTTGGCGAAATGTTGGTATGCTCCACTAAAATTGGTGACCAACAACTCAGTCGTCCCATGTTTAAATTGAATTATGCCGCGGGCAACGCAGATTTGCCGAGACAAGAACACCGAAAGGTTGGCTTCAGCGATACCACTACCGTCATGGTCTATGTCACCCTGTAAAATAACGGACATACTAATGCGTGGCGAAAGTGTGACGGTATCGTCGGCAATGCGAAGCGCAGTCTTCTGCGGATCGGTATCTCTAGGCTTCGGCCCATAGTCATCAGCGAACGTTACGAGGCAGTCTCGAAGATTTATAACAGCGCCGTGCTCGCGAAGGAAATTTATCCCATGTATAATTTTCCGGGAGCATACGGAAGCACAACGAAATAAGCAACGAACATCGACTCACAGATTTGCAGCCTTGCGGTGCATCTCCCGATTGGTGTCAAGAGAGAACCACCTGCTGTCCGAAGGTTTGGTCCATGCCCCCAAGCAGTCGTGACTTTCCTGAGTTCAGCCACAAGTTCAGCGCTGATAACTGAGTAGTCGGAGCCGGTGTCGACCAGAGCAGTCACTGGATAGTTGTCGACAAGGACGGCAATGTCAGCAGAAACAGGTTCGTCCACGATGTGAGGTGTCGGCTGAAAGGAATCGTCAAAGGTCGGCGGATGGGTCGGAGGAGGCTGTTTTGACGATAGCTTAACAGCGGGAGGCCGCTGATTCTAGTTTCCCTGGCGTGGACTTGGGGACCTAGCGGATCGTCTCGCAACAACATCGGCGAAAGTAGTGTATTGATTCGCGGACGTAGAGCATCGAGGAGACAGGAGAGCGTGATTGGCGTCGTTGAAGATTCGGAGACTGTAGACTTGCTAAGTTTTCTGCGATGGCGCGGGGTCGTTCGCCGTCCCTGGGCCGACGAGCGTCTGGCCGAAATCCAGGTAGGCCCATCTGTCTGTACGAGCACTCGTGGTACAAGTGACCTGGCTCACCACAGTGGTAGCATAGTGGCCGGTTGTCGGAAACACGCCACACGCTATATTTCCGCAAATTAGGTCGCGGCTTCTCATAGTGTGGCGGGCCCGAGAAGTACTGCGGCATCTGCAGACAAGTCGGTCGTTGGTTTTCATAGTGTGGCAGACCCGAAAAGTGCTGCGGCGTCTGCAGGCTTGTCGGTTGGGGGAAATAGCTGGCTGCCGGTGCAGGAGTGCGTACAGCTTCCGCGTACGTTAGCAGAGGAGCTTCGGTTGGAGGTGGCACTAATGGTCGTACCAGCTGCCGCACCTCTTCACGGACGACGTCTGTCAGAGCAGCCATTTGAGGCTGTGAAGGCACTGCGTGAAGCTTTTGCACCTTGTCGCGTACAATGCTACAGATTAGCTCAGCAAGGTCTCTCACGCTCGTGACATCGGGTGTTACCACACATGCAAGGTTGTCGGACCACTCATACTGCGAAGACCGCTGTCTTAGCATTCGCTCCATTGTCGTCGCTTCACGGAGGAATTCTGCCACGGTAGCTAGTGGGTTTCGTACAAGTCCTGCAAACAGCTTCTCCTTGACACCCCGAATCAGAATGCGTACCTTTTTCTCTTCCGTCATTGCAGAATCCGCTCGAAGGAACAGACGAGACATCTCCTCAACGAACATGGCCACGCTTTCATTGGGTCTTTGATTGCGAGAATTGAGGAGACGTTCGGCTTGTTCTTTCTGGTCGGCGCTACCATACGTGTTCCGCAGCTGAGTGCAAAACACCGGCCAGGTTGTCAGGGCGGCCTCGTGGTTCTCGAACCAAATACGCACCGAATCTTCCAGGTAGAAATAAACATGCTGCAGTTTCCGGTGCTCGTCCCACTCGTTGTCGACGGCAACTCGATCGTATTGGTCCATCCAGTCTTCAACGTCTTCGTAGGGCTCCCCATGGAAGGCCTTTGGCGTTCGCGAGGCTGGTAGCCATGTAGCTGGCGGAGTCGCGGTCTGTTCTGTCTGGCTTGCAGTTGTCACGTATGCCATGGTTCTGGAGTGTTCCGGAAGAGGGCCGAATTGGGATGGTAGGCCTAGTTGCCGCCGACTGTGTCGAAGGTTGGCTGTTTCTACCAAGGCGTCGATGTTGGGGCCGAGATCTTCCTCGTGGTAACAGTGCATAGACTATTACCCAGCGCCTCCATCAGTTGTCACGTTACAACGTAACTGTAACCTGTAGATAATGGCACACAAGAACGTCAAACTGATTCGAACAACGGCGATACGACTTTATCGTTTTTCTCTGCACGCGCATCTTCGTCCTCTTCTGAACAGCGGCACATACAAGCCTGCCAGCATCTATGGAAATAATACTTTCAGAACTTGTACTAGTGGCAATATGTACTCCTTTTGTACAGCCGTCACATCGGGTTAGCGTCAATTGCGGTTAGTTGCCATGCGTTGAAGTTGATTTATGCAGCAGTGTCCAGGGCCAGCATCCTCGTGGCCAACAGCGCTTCATTTCATCTTCCGGCGTTGCTAATAAGCATGTTTCAGTTGGCATCGTTGCGCAAGTGCAAACTGGTTATGCATATAAACATCTGAAACTCTTCAGCATATGTCCATGCGTGCAACATCGGTACATTTAGCTAGCATCATTTCATCACATGTTGCTCAATTAAAAAATTGCAACAAGGTTACCTTCCTTCCACAGGCTTAGCATAACGTCGATTTCCAGGCACGTGTCATCTGCCGATTTTTTTTAATACGAAGCATTTCTTTGTGAACTTCGGCGACTTTGAGCGTATCTATCTACCAATCTATCTATCTATTTATATTTCTATCTCTCTATCTCTCTAGCTATCTATCTATCTCCATATCCATCTTTCTATCTATCTATCTATTTATCTATCTATCTATCTGGCCGCCTACGACTTTTAGCTCGCTTGGCCATTTCGATAATGATATTGATACCAAACTTGGTATGGCATAACATGACTGTATAAAAACATATTTGGCTAGGCATAACATGAAAATTATGACATGTATGTCATGAGTATCGTCAATTACATTTCATGGTCTTGCATCTCTTGAGGTGGTTTCGTTCACATGGCATGTTGCAAAACTGGTATGGTATGACATGATTGCATGGCGAACACAAGCGATTGATTCATTTATATGTGGGGTTTAACGTCCCAAAACCACCATATGATTATGAGAGACGCCGTAGTGGAGGGCTCCGGAAATTTTGACCACCTGGGGTTCTTTAACGTGCACCCAAATCTGAGCACACGGGCCTAAGGCGAACACAAGCGACCGACCCTAACATGAAAATCATGAAATGCGTGTCATGTAGAAACATGACTACATGCCACGCTCATGATGCGCTCGCGGCCATTTCCCTAACGTCACATATAACAAATTGGGTGTTATGGTATGTTAATGGGTGACGAAAATATGTGACTGGTACAAACATGATAATCATGAAATGCGTGTCATGTAACAACATGACTACATGCCACATTCATGATGCTTTGGTGGCCGTTTCACTAGCTTCACTTATACCAAATTTGATATTACGTGACGTGAATGCATGACGAAAGTATGACACTGGTGCAAACATGATAAACATGAGATGCGTGTCATGAAACAACATGACTACATGCTACGCTCATGATGCGCTCGCGGCAGTTTCGGTATAGCTTCACATGTACCAGACTCGGTATTACGTCACGCGAACGGACGACATAGGTAAATGAGACATCCAAAAGAGAGAGAGAGAGACAAGAAATGTAGGGAAGGTAGGGAAGTTAACTAGACTATGCGTTCAGTTTGCTACCCTACACATAGGGAGGGGGGAGTAAAAGAAAAAAGAGAGAAAGATAGACACATGTCACATCACACACACAATGCCGAGTTTCATGGGCGGTCTCTCAATGAAGTTGCTGTCAAGTATCAAAGGAGGGCTGGTCTGGCTTTCTGTGCTGATGTGCTGCGCGACCAGGCTCCTAAGATATTTGCTTCATTAAATGGCCGGTCATCGAGTCTATTCAAGGCACACTGGAGAGTCCGGCGATCTTCAACAAATTGGGCACAGTGGCACAAGAGATGTTCAATAGTCTCTATACAGTTGCAGCTCTCACGCATGGATGAATCTGCCTTGCCAACGCGATGGCTGAATGATTTAGTAAACGCTACCCCAGTCCACAGCCGGCACAGCATTGTAGTGTCACCTCAAGAAATCTTGGATGGCAGTTGTTTCTAGAGTAATGACTTAGGGTTCTTAGGGCGATGATTGAAGTTAAGTGGAGAATTCCAGTGCGCAAGCGTGGCATTAAGCGCGATGTGACGAAGTTCTCTAGCTGCGTCTACTTTTGACAAGGGTATTAACAGTGCGGGCGCTCCATCGTGGGCACATCGAGCAGCGTCTTCGGTGAGGTGGTTACCACTGACGCCACAGTGGCCCGGCAATCATTGCAAAACAATGTCATGTCCTTGATCAGCGGAGCAATGACAAATTTCATTAAAACGATACACTATCTGGTGGTAGTTTCCACGTCGTAGACTTCGCACGCATTAAAGGGCTGCCTTGGAGTCGCAGAATATGGCCCATCTACTAGTGGATTCTTGCGTAACAAACTCCGCAGCGGCTCGAAGAGTGGCGAGCTTGGATCCCGTAGATGTCGTGAAGTGTGAAGTCTTGAATTTGAAGGTGATTGATCGAGATGGTATGACAATTAGGCATCTGTCGAACTTCCCGGGACCAAACCGTCCGTGTAAATAAGAATTCGGTTAGCATACCACACATGCGAAAAGTCCAGTGAGATCTGCTTTAGGGCTGTAGATTTCAGTATTGCCTTTTTAGATATCCCCGGCTCTTCAAGGTGCACAGTGGGTCTTTTCATGCACCACTCTGGAGATAGTGGTATGGTTGCGGGCGAAAATCTCCACGAGATGGAATTCTGGTTAGCCGCAACAACTTTGGAAAATGCTGCCTTTGGTCATTCTAGTAGCAAGCTAGCAAGGTGGTGGTTAGGCACTCTGGATATGTGACGGATATGTGTCCGGAGTGTGTCGACAGTTATATATGACTTGATCGGATGGTCTTTGGCAATACTAATTGTTGCTAACGTATTACGCACCGAGGTAGACCCAAGCATGTGCGGAGGACTGGGCCTTGAATGCTTTGCAGGATTCTGATGTTAGTTTTTCCGGCGTTGGAAAGCACGGGCGTGCTGTACCGCAAAAATCCCAACAAGAGCATTCTGTACAGCTGAAGCATAGATGACACTGATGTGCCCCACGTTTTACCAGCGAGAAATCTCATCACGTGTGTGATAGAGCTGAGCCTCTCCTTCAAGTGCGAGATGTAAGCACTCCACGAGAGATCTCTGTCGATAATGACGCCCAGGAATTGGTGACATCTCGTATATGAAAGGTTCACGTTGTCGATGGAAACAGGATAATAAATCATAACCTTGCGAGTAAAAGGGACTAAGGCGCACTTCTCGGTGGAAATTTTGAGGCCTCGAGCATGGAGCTACGTCGACGTTATTCTCGCTGCTTTTTGGAGCCGTGCGCGTACCTGGGGTCGCGTCACTGCTGAAGCCCAGATACATATATCATCAGCGTATGTTGAGAGATTGACTGATCGAGGTAGACTTTGTACAAGGCCAATGATCGTGAGGTTAAACAGCGTAGGGCTGAGAACCCCGCCTTGTGGAATACCACGAGTGGTGTGATGATCAACGGTGCGGCCTTCCGCGGCAAGCACGAAGAAGGATCTCCTCTGTAGGTAGCTCCGAGTCCATCGAAACATTTCTCCACCGATTCCAATGTTCGCCAAGGCATCTAGGGTGGCATCGTGCGTTACGTTTTCGTATGCACCTTTAACATCTAGGAACATTGCAACCGAGATGCGGTTGAGGTATTTGTGTTGTTCCACAGAGGTTACGAGGTCGATAGCATTATCAATAAAAGAGCGGCCTCTTCGAAAACCAGCCATGGCCTCTGGGCATATTTCATAGCGTTCAAGGTACCAATCGAGGCGTGTCAGAACCATTCTTTCAATTATTTTCCCCATGCAGCTGGGTAGCGAAATGGGTCGATATGATGCCAGATCAAGCGGCGACTTCCCAGGTTTAGGATTGCTACCAAGCGGCTGGATTTCCACCTTTCTGTAAAGACGCCATTGTTCCATGACTGGTTGTATCCTTTTAGTAGCTGGTCTCGGCCGCGTCTTCCAAGATGGCATAAAGCTGCGTATGTAATACCGTCCGGCCCAGGCGACGATGAACGTCTGCAGGTGGCTAGAGCTGCATCCCGTTGCTCGAGTGAGAAAAGCATATTCAGTTCAGAAACTTGTGCTACAGGAACATCCCCGAGAACATCGTCACTCATGGTAACCACATTGCCCACAATCCTCAAGCAGAAATCTTCAGCAACGTCCACCTGGAGGCGATCTTGATGGAGAGCCAATAAGCTGAATGGACGTTGTTGTGGAGTCGAGCCAAGGCCACGCACCGTCCTCCACATATGAAAGATAGGCTTGCGAGGATCGAGTGATTCACAAACTTTTTTCCACCGTTGCTTCTTCAGCTTGTCCAATGCGACATTGGATTTTCTTTTGTAGACGTCGAGCGTCTCTGAGGTCATGAATCGAATTATTGCGCCTGTACTTTCTCTCAGCCCGCGTACGAATAGTTCGTAGTCGTTAAAGTTTTATATCAAATTCTGTACGCTTTGATGTGTATTTAAAGGCGCACGTAACCTCTTCAATATAATGTAAATGCAAGGTCACCAGCGGTATCAGCGTCGGTACAAAAGCAGCAAGAGCTAGCCGGATGTACGGGCAGCGTCGCAGCAGCAACCAGGCAGTCCTAGCTCGTGCCTCGCGCCAACGTGTCGATACCGCTACAGTAGTGGGCATTCCTCTTCACTACACTTCGTCCCCCGTCGGAAAAGGAGCCATCCTGGCGACTCACGGTGAACAGAGTACGAGCGGGTTGTAATAAGGTTTCAGCCGCTGTACGTGAACAGTTTCACGTCTCCGAAAGCGCTGGTCTGTGGATGGCGTAACGGGTTCGACGATGTAGTTAACTGGTGAAGTCTGCGAGACAATGCGGTAGGGTCCCTGGTATTTTGAAAAAAAACTTCGAGGAAAGGCCTGTAGGTACAGCGGGAACCCAAAGCCACACAAGAGTGTCCGGAACAAAGTTAGGGTACGGGTGGTTATCGTCACGCCGACATTTTCGTCTCCATTGGTCGATGGTTGTGAACGACTGGGCGAGCTTACGGCAATCCTCGGCGCGGCGGGCTGCTTCAGAGAGGGGCGTAGACTCGGAGGAATCGGGGTGGTAGGGCAGAATGGTATCTAGTGTGGTGGAAGGGTCTCGGCCATATAACAGGAAAAATGGTGAAAAGCCCGTAGTCGCCTGTGGAGCAGTATTGTAGGCGTATGTCACAAAAGGCAGAATATGGTCCCAGTCGGAGTCGTCTGAGGCAACATATTTTGATATCATATCCCCTAGGGTCCGGTTGAATCTTTCTGTCAATCCATTCGTCTGCGGATGGTAGGCGGTGGTAGTCCGGTGAATGATACGGCATTCGGCAAGGAGTGCGTTGACGACTTCAGAGAGGAATACACGTCCCCTGTCGCTGAGAAGTTCACGCGGTGCGCCGTGACGGAGAATGAAGTGCGGCAGGAGAAAAGAAGATACGTCGCGTGCTGTGGCAGCAGGCAAAGCAGCTATTTCTGCGTATTGCGTCAAATAGTCGACAGCGACAACAATCCAACGGTTTCCGGAAGCCGTGAATGGAAGAGGCCCGTACAGATCGATCCCAATGCGGTCAAAAGGCCTCGCTGGGTCAGGACTTGGCTGGATCGGACCAGAGGTATGATGAGGCAGAGCTTTCCGTCGTTGGCACTGCGGGCATGACTGAATGTACTTGCGCAAAAAGGTGTACATGCCTCGCCAATAAAACCGGGAGGAAAGCCGAGCGTATGTTTTGAAGATGCCCGCATGTGCGCACTGAGGGTCAGCGTGGAAAGCTGAACATATTGCAGCACGAAGATGGCGAGGTATGACCAGTAAGCACTTTCGGCCGTCAGACTTGTAATTCCTGCAATAAATGAGGCCATCGCGGACCTCAAAGTGAGCCGCTTGACGGCGCAACGTTCGAGAAGATGGAGAAGTCGACGAATCTGAAAGGAATCGCAGAAGAGAGGTGATCCAGTCATCCTTGCGTTTCTCAGACGCCATGTCACAGTTTTCTGGGAACGCAACTATTTCGTCCATGGCAGATAAACATGCAGAGCTTTCGGAGAACATAGGTGAGCGTGATAGAGCGTCGGCATCAGTGTGACATCGGCCAGACCTGTAGACAACACGCATGTCGAACTCTTGCAACCGCAAAGCCCAGCGAGCGAGGGGTCCTTCAACGTGGATAACCAACAAAGCGCATGGTGATCGGTAACTACGTCGAAAGGGCGACCATATGTGTACGGTCTAAATTTACCTAAAGCCCATATAATTGCCAGACACTCCTTCTCTATCACAGAATAGTTTTTTTCCGCTTTGGTGAGGGTACGGCTTGCGTATGCGACTACGTACTCCTGGAATCCCGATTTGCGCTGCGCGAGCACGGCGCCGAGTCCAACACCGCTGGCATCGGTGTGTGCCTCCGTCGGGGCAGTCGGGTCGAAATGACGCACGATTGGCGGCGAGGTTAACAGGTGGCACAACTTTTCGAAAGCATTGTCACAGGCGGGTGACCAAGCGTAATTTTTGGAGTCACTACGTAGATGTTCGGTCAAGGGGGCGGTGATCATAGCGAAATTCAAAATAAAGCGGCGGAAATACGAGCAGAGGCCAAGAAAGCTGCGCAGATCCTTCCGAGACGCAAGTTTAGGGAACTCTGCAACGGCCCGAAGCTTGGCGGTGTCAGGAAGAATACCCTCTTTAGATACAACATGACCGAGGATGGTGAGCTGACTTGCGCCGAAGCGGCATTTCTTCAGGTTGAGCTGAAGGCCGGCGTCAGTTAGGCACTGCAGCACTTCATCTAGCCTGTGGAGATGCGTTGGAAAATCCGGTGAAAATATAATCACGTCATCCAAGTAGCACAGGCATGCTTTCCACTTCAGGCCACGCAAAAGATTGTCCATCATCCGCTCGAATGTTGCGGGTGCGTTGCAAAGACCAAAAGGCATGACACAGAATTCGTAAAGGCCATCAGGTGTGACAAAGGCCGTCTTAGGCTGATCTTCAGGTGCCAGAAGGACTTGCCAGTAGCCATTCCGTAAGTCAATAGAAGAGAAGAACTCCGCACCTTGGAGGCAGTCAAGGGCATCGTCGATTCTCGGTAATGGGTAAACGTCCTTTTGAGTTATTTTGTTAAGACGACGGTAGTCAACACAGAAGCAAATTGACCCGTCCTTCTTCTTAACGAGAACGACTGGAGGTGCCCAGGGGCTGTTCGAAGGCTGGATGACGCCACGCTCGAGCATGTCAGCTACTTGATCATCGATAACCTGGCGCTCGGCTGCGGACACGCGATAGGGTCTTTGACGCAATGGCGCATTGGTACCCGTGTTGATGCGGTGACACACGGCTGACGTGCGGCCGAGGGGAGTATGCTGGCAGTCGAAGGAATAACGGAACTTGTTCAGCAGTCGTAGAAGCTGAGCACGTTGCGAAACGGTTAACGTGTCGGCGATGGAGCTGCTCAGTACGTCTGGCCTAGTAGTCTGCGGCGAAGAGGCACAGGTCTCTCCGGCGACTTCGTGTTCGGCGGAAGGACCAGCTGGCATGTCGATAATTGCAGAAGGGTTGAGACTGTAAACACGCCCGACGCACTCACCCCGAAGAAGCGTTACAGGACATGACAACAGGTTCGAGATGAGCAGTCTGCTGACGCCGTCATGAAGTTCTAGAAGGGCATAAGGTAGCGGCGAACACTTGCGACAAACGAAAAGAGCAGATGGCGTGAAAAGGGCACTAGACTCGCCCAGGGAGTTGCAAGACACCATCGTAAGGACAAAAGAGTGCGGTGGTATGATGACGTCTTTAGCAACTAATTGTTTATCCCCGGTTTCATGAGCATCATATAATGGAGCGTCGTCAAACACTTCAAATGCCACCTCAGCGCGAAAACAGTCGATGACGGCTTTATTAGCGGAGAGAAAATCCCAGCCCGAAATGAGAACATGGGAGCAGGAATCCAACACTAGCAATTGAACGACATGGATGAGGCCATCAATCGCAATGCGAGCAGTACAGGCAGCGGCCGGTGTGACGTGATCTGCGCTGGCTGTACGAAGTGATATCCTTGCTAGTGGCGTCATAACTTTTTTGAGCAAGCGACACAGTCTAGCACTTATCACTGAAACTGCGGCACCAGTGTCGACAAGAGCGAGTGCAGCGACGCCGTCCACATGTACGTCCAGAACATTCGTTGGTGAAGTGAGAGGTCTTATTCTTTTCGCTTGCAACGCAGTTCCTGCCTCTGGAACTGCGGCAATTAGTTATCCCGCTCCGGCGATGAAGGACGACGACGCATCGGCGATAGCGAGCAGTGTCGAGGTGATGGTGAGCGGCGGTTAACAGGAGGGCGGTGGTCGGCGTACGATGACGTCTGGTCGGGGGGCTGAGAGCCTGTGAATGAAGGGCGCGGTGGCACATAAAGGGCAGGTTCGAAGGTCTGGTCGTAGCTCTGGCGGTAGACAGGGGCGCGCCGACGGCAGTATCGCGCTATGTGGCCAGGTAGCCCACAGGCAAAGCATATTGGGCGATTGTCGAGTGTACGCCATTGTCCACTATTCTGGACGGACCTTGGCTGAGCGAACCGAGGAGTGGGTCGAAGCGGCAGGGCTGAGGGAAGTGTCGTAAAAGTCTGAAGAGGTGGTCGAGCCGCCACTTCAGCATAGCTTAGAGGTGCATTTACCTCGGCACAGGCAACAGGGCTCGGCAATGGTGAAGTGTCACGGACAGATGGCAGAGCCGCGCAAACTTGCTCCTGGATGACCTGGCGAATGTTTGCTGGCAGAGGTGACGATGGTTGGCCGGCTGTTGATAGCAGCGATAGCTGACGAGTGACCTCAGCACGAACAAACTCCTTGATCTGCGAAAGCAGCGACTGAAGGTCAGATGTGGTGGTCAGGCTTGAGAGGGTGTCATCCGAGACGTCAGGGCGTCGCGTGAGAAGACGATGTCGTCGCAGCTCGTCGAAACTTTGACACAACTCGATGACCTCAGAGACAGTGACAGGGTTTTTGGAGAGCAGCATTTGAAAGGCGTCGTCAGAAATGCCTTTCATGATATGTCGCACCTTGTCAGTTTCTGCCATCGACGAGTTGACACGCCGGCAGAGGTCGAGGATGTCCTCTATGTAGCTGGTGAATGTCTCACCAGTTCGTTGGGACCGGCTTCGTAGAAGTTGTTCTGCGCGAAGTTTGCGCACACCAGGGCGTCCACAAACATCTACGGTGCAGGTTTTGAAGCTGGTCCAAGTGGGTACATCCGCCTCATGGTTTCTGTACCACAGCTTGGCAACATCCCTTAAATAAAACATCACGGTACCAAGCTTTGTGGGATCGTCCCATTTGTTAGTAGCGCTGGCTCGTTCAAAAGATTCCAGCCAATCCTCAACATCTTTCTCGTCGGTGCCGCTGAAGATGTCGGGTTCTCGCAAGAGCTGGGCACCGGGACAGCTCCTGCGTGGCGAAGCCCGTGGGGGTGTGAAGACAGCGTCATCAGGCTTGACGGACGGCAGCTTTCTGCTACGCAGTTCCAGGACTGGGGAAGACCACAGCACTCTCCACCAAAATATAATGTAAATGCAAGGTCGCAAGCGGTATCAGCGTCGGTACAAAAGCAGCAAGAGCTAGCCGGATGTACGGGCAGCGTCGCAGCAGTAACCAGGCAGTCCTAGCTCGTGCCTCGCACCAACGTGTCGATGTCGCTGCAGTAGTGGGCATTCCTCTTCACTACACATCATATTTTTCATTACCTCCTCGGGGCCGCACGCGCTATCATCGCATGTCTCTTCCACCTTTGTCTTGTACATTGTCCAATTAACTCTTCTGTTAGTTGATGAGCAGAAAGTTGCTGAACCTGTGACCTTCAGATACGTTCGAATATGATCACTGCCGTGAGTCTCAATATCATTGAACCATCGCACCTGTTTAGTGAATCGCCGTGACACCAATGCAAGATCCAAGCAACTCCTATATCTCGATCCATGCAAATACGTTGGAATGCCATCATTCATAACGTTAAGTTCGAGGCGTGAGGCGAATTCAGCAAGTTTCCAGCCTCTGCGATCAATCTTTGTGCTTCCCCAAAGTAAGTGATGAACATTGAAACAACCAATAACAATCCAGGGTGCAGGTGTAGCGATCAAGATGTCATGTAGTCTTTCACCATCAAACTGACCAGGTGGTGAGATGTATGCGCCGATAAGCGTGAAGGCTACCTTCTTTGCAACGCAAAGGCATACGTATTGATTTCCTTCATGGGGTTACACAAAATGTGTAATGTAGGTTAAATCTGTGCGGGTATATATATAATTACTTTGCTGGGCTCACCACAAGTCGATGAAGTGAAGGCTTCATAGCCAGAAAGCTCGGTTTTGACAAATTTGGTTCACGTATTAGTAATATAGAAAATCTGTTGCGGAAAACGTACTGTCGAAAACAAGAGATCCATGATTTAAATCCTCCGACATTCCACTGTAAAACTGCCGCACTACGCACTTCGTCACGGAATGAAGGCAGTGAATGAGCCATTTTGTCTATGCAAAGTTGGCAAGCACTGGACTCAGGGCATCCAATACTTGCACTGGGCATCGTGCTGTAGGCGTGTTCGAGTTGCCTAAAAGCGTGCGAATGGCATTGATGAGAGACTTGTTCATTGTCAAAATTTCACGGTCACGCTTTGTCGCCTCATCTTGGCTAGATGCAGAAAGTGGTGCTACCGGTGCACGTTCGAGTTTTTCTGCAGGGGTTATCCTGGAAGTGATGGCCATGCTTCTTCCAGAGCCTCCTTTTCAGGGGCAGCATTCTCAGTGCACGTGTTCCTTCGGTCCGGTGGTGTTGGTGAGGCCGAGTGGTAGTGACACATCCAAACATGATAATCACGACATGCGTGTCATGTAGAAGCATGACTACATGCCACACTCATGATGCACTTGCGGTCGTTTAGCTAGCTTCACATATGCCAAATTTGGTAATACTTGACGCCAATGGATGACGAAGATATGTGACTGGTGCAAACGTAATATTCATAAAATGCGTGTCATGTGAGAACATGACTACATGCCACAGTCAAAGCGCCAATACATTTCAACGTCACCTGATGCGCGTGCTCACCGGCGTTCATTTCGTTGCATCACGCCGGCGTTGCCACGCCAGGCGCCGGTCCTGCCATATACTCGACGGCATTGCTTTGACGCATGCGCGTTTGAGTGCGTATAGCATCCCTCCGTCACGAAAAGAGGAAGACTGAGTGTTGTCTGGGTAACGCATCGGCATAGAGTAATCATACTATACGGCATCGGCGCGAAACGCCGCATGTCGCATTTCGTGCTGGTTGCCTTCGGGCCGCGCCAATGGACGCTGGTCACGCCAGACGTCAGACTGTAGAGTGCACACCTTTAGCTATAACGTATCATCGCTGTGCCAAGCCTGCGCGCGCGTCAGCACTACAATGAAGTACATTGGGCCCTTCATGATGCGCTCATGGCCATTTTGCTAGCTTCACATATACCAAATTAGGTGTTACTTGACGTCCATAGGTGGCGAAATATATAACTGGTGCAAACATGATAATCCTTACACGCGTGTCATGTAGCAAAATGACAGCGTGCCACGCTCATAGCGTGCTCGCGGCCATTTCGCTGGCTCTACATATACGAAATTCGGTATCACGTGACGTGCATAGATGACGAAGCTAAACAACACATCCAAACATGATAATCATGACATGGAAGTCATAACCGGCATCACTTACCTCCACCTCGTAACTTTTTGCTGATTTGAAAGTGACATATCAACATTTCACAATCGTGCTTGGCATATCATCGATTCCCACTGTACACGGGATTGATTGATTGATTAAAACTTTATTTTTGTCCTAAGAAGACGCAGGGGAAACCCCGCGCCACCCGGCTAATCCCACGTAGGGACCGACAAGCCGAGCTTGGCGGCCTGTTCACGGGCACTCTGGACGGCCAGGATTTCATCCTTAAGATCAGGGCTGCGTAAAAGCACAGCCCAACTGTCCTCACTGAGGGTGTTGCCGATGGCTTCACATTCCCACAACACATGATTGAATGTGGCTAACAGCCCACAAGCGGGGCAATACGCAATTGGATACCATTCAGGGTAGATGGCATGAAGAACCGCAGGGTCAGTATACGCACTGGCTTGCAATAGTCTTAGGGTGACTGCCTGCGCCCGGCACAAGGCAGGGTGTGGGAGAGGGAATACCCTTCTTGACAGATGGAAGTGCTTTGTTATTTCGTTGAACGTAAGTAAGGGTTCCCAGAGAGGCAGAGGGATATCGGAGGTGGCGCGGTCAGTGAGCCCTCGCACGGCCTCGTGTGCGCCCTCGTTCGGGTTAGAGGTAGAGCAATCAATCGATCTCAGGTTAGCAGGAAACCAAGTGAGAGAATGGGGCGTGATACCCTTGACGCTTTCGAGAATGCGGAGGGCCTGTTGGGCTACCATCCTGGTTTCGTAGGCTTTGATAGCCACCTTGGAGTTGCTGTATATTGACTCTCTGCGACTCTCTAGCATTGCAAGCGTGATTGCAACCTGTTCGAATATCACGGGCTTCGATGTGCGTACCATGGCGGAGCAAGTGAGCCTGAAATTAGAGTCGACGACGAAAACAGCGAATGCCTCTTGTTGGACATACGGCGGAGTGTCTACAAAGCTTGTATCAGTGAGGTTGCTATGGAAGTGCTCGAGCAGAGCTCTACCCCTGGCCCTACGCCGACCGACGCTGTGGGCAGGGTGCATATCGCGGGGAATGGGTGCGATGCGCAGTTGAGACCTGATGTTTCTGGGAATCCGCATGGAATCGGGACACTGGTCAATACAGTTGAGGCCCAACTCAAGTCAAGTCAGAAATCGTCGAGTATCTTGCGGCCCGATTTGGTTCCGGAAAGCCTGAGCAGCTGTTAGCGCTGTTGTGCCTCAATTATCTCTTCGAGTGTATTGTGAACCCTGAGCTTGAAGATATTTTTAGTGTGAGTGCTTACAGGCAAGCTGATCGCGAGCTTGAAGACCTTTCTTATGAGAGCATTGAGCTTACTCCTCTCTGCAGCATGCCAATTATGCATGGCCGCCGAGTACAAAAGGTGGCAGAGCACAAACGCATGTATGATGCGGATGAGATCGTCTTCCTTGATTCCCCAGTGTCTGTTGGTGATCCTTCGGATGAGGCCGAGAGCACTTTCCGTCTTGGTAGTGATCTGTCTGAGTGCAGCTCCGTTAGCACCATTGGACTCGATATACATTCCCAATATTCGGAACGAGTCCACTCTGAGCATTGGGGACCCTTCCCCAGTGAAAAGGCGTATTTCACTTTGAGACACAGGTTTTCAGTCACGGTGGCCGCCACCTCGGAGTCTTCTTGTAGAGCACAAGTTCATTTTTCGATGGGGAGCACCTGAGACCGGTGGGACGGAGGAAACGTTCGGTCACGTCGATTGTGCGCTGCATGGCTTCCTCAACTTGACCATCACTGCCACCGGTGCACCAGATGGTTTTATCGTCTGCTAGATAGTATGACTGATTCCTTTAACCTTCGTGAGTTCCTTGGAGAGCCTGATCATCATGATGTTAAATAGTGTTGGTGAAATAACTGAGCCCTGAGGCGTATCACGTGAACCGAGGTTGATCTCTCGTGAGAAGTACCCTTCGAACTTGAGCTTGGTAGTTCTCTGGCAAATAAAGGATCTCACAAAGTTGTAGACCCTGTTTCCTAGTTTTAGGCTGGCAATAGACTGGAGAATGAGTTCGTGAGAAACATTGTCGAAAGCCTTCTCCAGGTCTAATCCAAGGATTGCTCTGGTATCTCCTGTGCTCTGGTCGATGATCTTATGCTTTATCAGCTTCATGGCATCCTGGGTCAAGAGGCCAGCTCCTAAACCAATCATATTGTGGGTTAACATGTCATTGCTCTCGAGGTGCACCTTGAGTGGGTTCAGAAGGGCGTGCTTTGTGACCTTACCGACACAGGAAGTTAAGTAAATTGGTCTTAGATGATGTATTCCTGGTGTTGTACCAGGTTTTGGGATTAGAACTATGTAGGCCGTCTTCCACTGTGTGGGGACCTCCCTACACCTCATTAATCTTTTTCGTAAGGAATTCGATGGAGTCATTATCAAGGTTCTTGAGTATCTTATTGGTTATTCCATCAGGGCCAGGGGTGGATTTAGCATTTAGGAAAAAGAGAGCCTGTCGGATCTCAGCCACAATATAGTCCTGGTTCAACTCTGGCACGTCGCACCCCGCGTAGTCCGGAAACTGTGTGGGTGCAGAGCAATCCGCGACTCGCGGATACTTGTCTATAAGCTCGTTGACAACCGATTCGTCCGGGTTAGAGTCAGTAGCAAGATGGATGGCTCGCGCGAGGGCTCGCCCCTGGCTGGACCTGGTGCTGCCCTGATCGAGACGGTGTTTGAGAACACCCCAGCTCTTCCAAGATCTGAGCTGACCCTCGATGCTCTCGTAGAGCTCATGCCATTGTTGTTTACACAAGCTTTTACAGTGCTCTTCGATCACCTTTTTAACCTCGGAAACCTTCTTGCGGAGCCTCCTGTTATGCTTCTGTCCCTTCCACCTCGTGAGTAGAGCTTGCTTGGCTTCTAGGAGGTGGGCCAACATGCTGTCATGTTTTCAACATCGAGGTCAGTGACAACCTCCTTGGTCGCTGCCGTGGCATCATCTCTGATTCCTTTGTACCATCCTTCAAAATCTGTCTCAGCCGTCTATGCTATCTCAGCTCTGACTTTGCAAAAAACGTTCCAGTCGACCGCCTTAATTTTTTTCCTAAAGCGGGCAATCGCGAAGGATACCTTGATAACGTAGTGGTCACTTGCACTGTCTATAGCCGTGTTTCTCCACTTGAACCACCTATATTCTTCACAAAAGTGAGGTCCGGGGTGGCATCCCGGCACGTGGAGTTACCGCTCCTAGGGGGGAACTCTTTGTTAGTGATAAGCGTCAAGTCGGCTTCTGTCGCAGTCTGCCATAGCTCGCGTCCCTTGCCGGTATCTTACACGCGCTGTGTGGGGCGTTGAAATCCCAGACGACGACAAAGGGGTAACTACTGGCCATGCTCACAGCCCTTTTAAAGAGAGTTTGCTCTCGCCCTGCGATAACTGAAACTGCGGTATACGTTGAGAATATAAGGGCTATTCCTTCGAAGGCCCTTCTTAGGTGAGTTCATTATAATTTCAGTCATTACGTACTCAATGCCATCGGCAACTGCACCGAGGTCACGCGATAGGTAATTGTACCTTTTGCTGATAAGTGTGGCAACTCCCCTGCCTCCTGAATGTGATGACGCTACTGGGTAACCCTGGAGTTTGATGGGGGTGCCAGGTGCAACTTCCTGAACAGCGATGATTTGGGGCGTAACATCGAGAGTTCTTAAATATTGCTGTAGAATGGGCTTTTTGTGAGTAAACCCGCCACAGTTCCATTGCCAGATTCTGAGGATTTTGTCCGCACTATTCATGTTTAGGCTGAGAGGATGGTTGAGCAGCTACAGCGGCCCGGAGGATCGCGCCTTCAGTCGGTGGCGCTTGTACATTGCAGTGTGCGGGGACCTGCAAAGAAGTCGGACCGGGGTATCTCCTCGCATCGACCTCTTCTAACTTGCTTATGCGTTCACTCAGTGATCCTAATCCCATCTTGAGGTGCGCCAGGGCTTTTTGAATTTTCGCTAATGTAGCCTATGTTGATGAAGGAATCCTTGAGTTCCGACAGTAAGTTTACCGCCGCCCCGCCGCGGTGGTCTATTGGCTAAGGCACTCGGCTGATGACCCGCAGATCGCGGGCTTGAATCCCGGCTGCGGCGGCCGCATTTTCTGTGTAGACAGAAATGCTCTGGGCCCGTGTGCTCAGATCTGGGTGCACGTTAAAGAACCCCAGGTGGTCGAAATTTCCGGAGCCCTCCACTACGGCGTCTCTCATATACAAATGGCGATTTTGGGACGTTAAACCACACATATCAATCAATCAGTAAGTTTACCGCCTCTTCTTTTTGTGAGTTCTCAACTGCTCGGCGCTTGGTTCCGCTAGACCTGTGAAGGGCCTCAGACGTATCCATGGTGACCGGAGGTGGGGCGGGCTGCGTCGAAGGGGGCGAGGACGCGAGCTTTTTAATTTCGGCCATCTCCTCAGCTATCCTGCTCATTTATTGCTTAATCTGCGCGTTTTCTTTCCTCAGCTGCTCGTTAGCTCGTCGCATCTCGTCGAGCTCACTCGCGTGGGGAGAACCACGATTCCATTCGTTGCCTCTAGGAGACACACACCTTCCTCGGGCCTTGTCGCCACAGGAGAGCGTCGGCTTCTTGCTGTTAGAGGTGGTGGGCGTGCGGGAGCGGGACCTGGTCGGCCCCGACGAAACGTGCCCCCGCCTTGAGGTGGAAGGCTGAGACGAGGAACTCCCCCGGGCACGTTCTGTCGACCTGGAGCACGAGCCGGAACATCCCATGGAGGCACCACGGCACCTGGAACCGAAGCGACCTCCCGAGCGTCCCCTGAAGCGGGGGCACCCTCTGCGCCGAGCATCCGTGGTGGGTGACGAAGACTGGAACTAGTCCGCAGTGTCGAGTTGGCGTTGCGGGGACGGTGACGCAGCACCAGCCAGTCTGGCACGCTGACTGCGACGACGGCACACAATGTATAGGATCTTGAACCTTTGAGCACAGTCTTTGCTAGCCGTGAGATGCTGGCCACCACATAGTTTGCACTTGGGAGTACACACATGTTGCTTGTCGGGGCTTGCGGCACCCCAGCCTCTGCAAATCGTGTCACCGGGAGTGTGGCACACGTCAGCGCGATGACCAAGACGGCCGCACGCATAACACGTGTCGATTCGCTTGCGGTAGAGTGAGACCTGCATCAGCACCGGTCCATACCTGACAAAGTTCGGTACACGATACTCGTAGAAAGCGATGATGACCGTGCCAGTTTGGGATATTCTATTGGCTGCTAGGGTGAGTGGATTATTTGTGTTGGCAATCTTCGCATCATGACGTCAGGGCCGTCTTGAAGCGGGACGTTGCGAATCACGCCTTTCCAAGTGGAGTGTGGGGCAGTCTGATGGGCACTTGGCTCGTGAACTTTGCCCGAAATGAGTATTTGCTTCATCCGAACGTATCTGCCTGCGTTTTCGCGCTTGGGAGTACTGTAAACCATAGTATTTTGCTGCGGATTCGGGTATAGAGTCTCCTGGCACAAATCTTCCTCGCTTATGCCGGCGGCAACTAGTATTGCGTCGGCTACCGTAGCTGCGCCGATTTTCGAGATATTGAGCCCACCTCTCGGCCGGATCACAATCATGATGTCATCTTGAGGAAGGGAGGGCATCTTTCCCGCTCGTATTAGTTTGGACTTCAGCGCAGCGCCACTCGATTTGCCGCCGCGTGCGCCCGGCTGCGACGATGGCGCGTTAGAGTCAGCAGTGAGTGTTTTGGCGGAAGCTCTTCTGGCCCCAGTGGACTGCCAACCTTTCTCTTGAGTAAACTCTTCTTCTGAAATATCCTCTCCGTGCACTTCATACTCCATCGTGAGCAAATAATTCCGCGCACCGGGCCTCCGAAGGGCCGCCTGCAGGCGAGAACAAGCCCAGCAAAGTGCGGCCTCCCAAGCCACTCGTTATGGTTAAAGAGAGCACCGCTCCACAGGAAAAGAAATTGTTCCTAACTTGACAAAAAAATCACTCACTGTGGTCAAATATGGTATCGGTAGGATCCTGATGACTTCTCTGAACTGATGCGAGCAACAGTTCATGGACACATGAAGAAAAAACTCTAGAAACACTGATTTAGTTGTGCGTCAAAAGGAGTCGTAAGAACACAGCCTCCTATTCCGCGTCTCGTCAACATAACCACCGAGAGACTCTGTACGTGGGATCTGCCAATTTTTTTAATTGAATTTTTTATTCTTTAAATTTTTTACGGCTACTTTTCACATGACGTACTCAAAGTATAGGCGTTACCACTGGTTTACTACGAGAAGAGAGTGAAACGTGTATAGCGTTGTAAATATTGTACAGCCTAGGTCTGCACAGTGTACACATTACTTTTTTGCGTGAAATGTACAATAAACTTTCAGTGCAACACATTTTGCTTTTTTCACTTTGTTTTTCAGTTGATTTTTCTGCGTGTCTACTAGCTTCTGAGGAAACACAAATGGTCAAGTTCTGCTGCAGTGCTTGCAATTGCTGGAAAAGGTGAACCATTTATTATAGTGTGCTTAGATTACTGATGTAAATGTAAGGAAATCCTTTAGGAATATGTACTCGCAAATTTACGCCAATGTAGGGCTTAAATGATTGGCATGTAGCTGTTCACGTAATGGGTCGATTGTGTGCTTTGTTCGCTGTTTCGGAGTATTTATTAGGAAACAGTTTCTCCATGGAGATTGCATGCCATGCAAAGGTTACTTACTTGGCTCTGAATCAAACCACTGTAAAAATATGCTTTTCACTTGTAAAACATTTTATTATACAGACCACATTTTGGCACTTGCGCAATTCTACCACATCGAAAGTAGTGGTCACAGTTGAAGAAAATGTTGATGCACACATATTTACCGCCTAAACCGAGTACCATATAATGGCATTACTTGCTCTTGGTGATTCCATTTTTGTACAGCCAGCTCACCGAACCCGGACCATGAAACCATGCAGTAAAGCAGTCTGCCACTTCAGTTGATCTTTCAGAAAGATCATTAGAGCCTTGCCTATTTATTTGTGGTAGGGATTCTACGTTGTTCCTCCATTCACCAGAAGTAACTGTGCCTACACTGTCCGTAGTGTCTCCAAGCTGTGGTGGACAATAGCCTCCTGGCAGCCTCCCTTCCTGCATCAAGTACTTAGGCAGGCAATATCAAGCACCTGATACTGCAGCAGCATTTTTTGGCAGCAGGCAAATTCGGTTTCGCAGCACCCTCCAACAGCCACATAATATTCCGAGTGCATTTTCAATCCACAGCTGTGCTCGATAAAATCTGTAGTTGTAGACCCTTTTTAGAGGGTTATGTGGTTGGAAGCCAGGATATTGCTTCATTAGGTTCGCTCTTAGAGAAAACGCATCAAATGCTACCATCACAAATGGGAGAAGAAGGCCATTATTGGGCAAGGCCGCAGGAGATGGGGAAGTTTTTTGTACATTGCTAACAATATCACCAAGCCCACAGGTATGGAAAACACCACCATTGCTTTCGCTGCCATAGGCACCTATGTAACCAGTTGTAAACCACTTCGCTTAAGCTGAAAACTTCGCTTATAGCTGAAGTACACGGAAACAGAGTGAGGCGGTACATCCCTATGAGTGCGCTTCCCGTCGATTGCACCAACACAGTTTGAGAAGTTTCATTTCCACATAAACTCATCAGCATTTGTCTTCATTTGTGCTTGATCTGGCCGCCTCCGGACCCTCGGCTGCAGAACCTTCCATATAGTCATGCACACTTGATGAACCAGTTCTGTGATCGTGAAATTTCCAGCCCTGACGCTGTACGCCAGAGACTGGCAACTGTTTCCGGTTGCCAATAACCGGAGATATGCGAAAATGACAATTTCACGGGGGCTTGTTTATCGAGACTTAGGTTTTACATAAAAAAATGCAACAGAACACCAGTTTTCATCTGCTCTGTAGTAAGTACTTTAACATGTAAAAAGAAAATATGCGTATTGATAGCTTACCTAAAACATTTATTTGCTTCAAATATTTACGACATAGCAAAAAAGCAGTGCGAATGTCCTTAGCGTTACGCATGTACTTATAATCCTATTTGTTTCTTTACTCGAGCTTCACAGCACGTGGTTATATAAGTCCCTGCAGTAACTATACGGTAAAATTGCCAATGCACAGCAGACACCAATTTCACTGCCACCAAGAAAAAGAAAAGCTTAACGACCATCCGCATAGATTACAGCTGAGCTAGCAGCCCCTCTGCATTCGCTCCTGCAATTAATAGCTGACAAAAATGACAAACATGCAGTAAATAAGCTTACCTCAGCGTAATAGCCAGACACTCTGCCTATGACAGAGATTCTCGAAGTCAAGCCTCTTGAACTTCAATCAGTGATCAGAGAAGGCTTTCGAAGACGTCGAACTGCTGTGGAGACATCCGCATGAACTTGTAGAACAACGCTGTATCACCACTCCTCAGCTTCGCGAAAAGATTGCGGAAATCTCCGTCAGCTGCCCTGCTGAGGAATATTTCACGCACCCACATTGCTCTAAGACATCTCTTTTTGCGTCGGTTGACTGCCTACACGTTGATAAGCTCATTTTGAGCTTGCACCGCCTGGAATTCTGCTAACAGCCGCTTGCTAACCGTGGGACGTTAAGCCCCACGAATCAATCAATCAAGCCTCTTCCTAACCAGCGCCATTTCGCAAAATA
The DNA here is from genome assembly GCF_043290135.1 of Rhipicephalus microplus. Taxonomy (NCBI): domain Eukaryota; kingdom Metazoa; phylum Arthropoda; class Arachnida; order Ixodida; family Ixodidae; genus Rhipicephalus; species Rhipicephalus microplus. The sequence continues at coordinate 216,850,514 of NC_134703.1, forward strand.
CGGAACGCAGTTTCCTTCAGTGCACTGATTGGACCGTTGTAAAAGATGTATCGCCCCTAAGGGCTCAATGTGAACACTCGTAGTTGCTAGCAGCGAAATTCGATGTTCCGGCTGTTAGGCAAAACGAAACTTACGGCAGATGCGACTACACTCTGTACACGGCTTTACGCAACCACGCCAATCGACTAAAGAACCGTCGAAATAACCGTAGCACCTTCTGATGCGATTACGCCCACAACAGGAACGTAACATATGCTTCAAGAACTTCCGTCGCCGCTAGCGATAGCACTGGAATATTCGGTAGCATTTGTATAAATATCGATGCGCTTTATCTCCAGTCAGTTTATCGAAGATGGACGCTTTGTTCGCCGCTATCAGTCCCAGTGTCTTGCTGTCTCTTCTGTTTCGTTTTACGTGATCAAAATTTCGGCCAAATAAACACTTTATTATAGCATTCAGTCTGCTCTCTTTGTCCGCGTCACGACCCCGTGACAACTGGTGGAGGTGCTTCACGATCCATGTACCAACACCCTCCTTGAACTAAGCCTCAGCTATGACGAAAACATCGACACCAACCTCGACTATCAAGCCAACAGCAGGCAGCGAGGGCTACCTCCGGAGTACGAGCCTCTACCTTATCAGTGTCGGATCACCGAAGCCATGACCTTCACTTCGGAGACGATGAATGCCCCCGTACCGCCCACGCCGATCATTCTACAGCAGCTTAAAGAGCCCCAACTTTTCGCGGATCATCATTTGAAGACTCGGAGAGCTGGCTCGAGGTGTACTACTGCGTCGCTGTATTTCATACCTGAAACAATGACGACAAACTACGACATGCCTATTTTGCCCAGACCTAGTTCTAGAAACAAGAGCGAAGCCTGACAACGTGGGACACTATTTGCACCATGTCCCTTGCCCCATTCACAAGCGTCATCCGCAAAAAAAGGGCCGAAGCTCTACTTGAAACACGTGTGCAGCTTCCAAATGACAACGTGGCTCTCTTCCTGGAAGAGATGATGGTACTGTTCTGGCACTCCGACCCTGCCCTGGCTCAGGACAAGAAGTTCTGGTTCCTTAGGCGAGGTGTGAAGCAAGAGTTGTTTGCGGTACTCGTTCGCAACCCGTCTAAGACTGTTGACGAATCCTTCGCTGAGGCCACGAACATCGAGAAGGCACGTGAGATGCGCACAAGGCAGTATGACCGTCGACATTCATTGGTTAACTACGCTGAAGCTCATACCCTCAGTACCGACGACCTGCGTGAGTCCGTGCGCACTACCTGCTCAAAGGCATTAGGACTGACGCTTTTAATCCACTTGTGGTGCAGGACCCCAAGTGCGTAGCCTATGCTGTCACAATCTGTCAGCTGCTTGACGAGCTTCAGACAACCCGGCTGCAACCTGATCTATCTGACTTAAGTTGAGCCACGACACGTCAGGTCCGCTTCCTCTCCATGCACGGGTTTCACCCCGCCATCTGGATATTTGTACGACGCGACCCGCTACCAATCTGACGACGTGCTGAGGAAGAAACTGGCGTCAATAACCGGCACACCAGTTCTAAGCCCGCCTTCCGTGTCAACGCCAAGTTATACTTAGGCTGCTGTAATGACACACCCACCCCAGTGAAGCCCACTGCCGCTTCGAGCGCCTCAAATTCATAGTTCAGCCAACTCGCTCACATCGTCAGGGCCAGGCTAGAGTGCACCTGCGCGCTCGCCTCTTACGGCCTTCGTATCGGGTGCAGTACATGCCTCTCGCCGCTGCTTTGAGGGGGGCGCTGCGACTCTCACATTTCTCCTGGTGATCAGTTCGGACTGGCATGGTGGATGGACGTGTTTTTTTAGCGCTCCCGATCAACTGCGCAGATAGGTGCTTTTGCACGTTTTGAGCTTGCCTTTATAAGTATAAGGCAGCAATTAAAATCTTTGTAACAATTATCACATTGTACGGCTTTTCCGGGGGTAAGTCACCGGGCATTTACTAGTTTGTGCGTGTGTGTGTGTGTTTGTTTCTTTGAGTTTTTTTTTTCTTTTGCCACCTCGTGGGGGAAGTGCACGTGCATTGAACACGCAAACTTTTGTAGTAAAGTTTAGACTTTCTCTTTTTCGTAGGGCAGGGATCAAGTTTTGTAATTATCGAGGGAGACAAGTCATAAGGACAATTGGTGTCATAAAGACATCGTTAAAAAGGCTGTAAAGTGTTGGCTGTAAAATGATCCCAAGTGCAGAAGCAAATGGAGGGGAGGCTGACACGAAGTGTAGGCAAAATGAGGTCGAGGAAAAAATGGAGCAAATGATGGTTGCCCAGAGTGACCTGCTGATAAGAATCACAGAGCTCAAGACTGCGTTTGCGACAGAGCAAAAGAAAACGAAGGCTATGTGAGAAAGGCCGAAGTCCGTCGAGGAAGCACTAGCCAAAAGGAACAGAGGAGCGGACTACGGAGGGAACAGTAGGGAACCGGCAACCAGAACAGTGGAGAAGAGCAAGCAAGTTCGAAAAAAACAGGTTCAGCCGGTTCAATTGCCGCAAGGCGCAGCTTCAGCGAAGTAGTGGTGGGGCTGGGAGGAGACCAAGCAGCCGGCGTCCCAGGTGCAGGACGCTCCAGCTGATTAGTCACATCATTTGATAATCGCTGGGGACTCGAATTTAAATCGATGTGCAGAAGCAATCAAGGAGAGGGTAAGAGGTGACAAGAAGGTTGCAGTAAGGACGTTCCCAGGACGCAAGCTGGAAACAGTCATGAGGCAAGCGAGCGCAAAACTCAAAACTACAGCTGATAGACGAACCTCGTAATAGTTACAGATGATGTCTTAAATGAAGATACGGCAGGACTAGTGACATCACTGGCGAAAGGGGTCGATGACATGCGCGCCACTATCCTCAGGTACAGATAGTGATGTGCACAATACCGGAGGTACCGGTGCGTGACGGCAACCTGCAAAAAGCGGTTGTCAACGCAAACCAAGGTATATGGCAGATGAGTCGAGATAAAGGCTTTGAGGTGGTGGAAATAAACATAGAGGTGCATAAGTTGGGCGGTTTTCAACGAGACAGAATTCACTTCGATGAGCGGCTAGATCAAGAGGTGGGTTGGCGACTTGCAGGACGCGCAGTAGCTTTTTGGGGGGGCACGTGGGCCCTTCGGGGTGCAGGATAGCTAGTTACGAAGAAAACAACCAGAAGACTTTTTGACAGGTGGTGTGGACTGATACGATTCCAAATTGGCACCAGTATCTAAGATAGGTAGAGTCCGGGGCATAAATAGACGTAGCCACGAACGCCGAGCCAATTCAGACTTAGGGTACATGCAGGGTGGTAGGGACAGGCTGAAGTGGGAAGAGATAGAAGAACAGCTAAGGAAGAGAGGCCGATGGTATATGGTTTTGTAGAAACACATCTCAGGGGCATGGAACAACCTCCTAACAATCCGGACCATACGTGGGAATATTGTAATAAAACAGAAGGCAGCAGAAAGGGGTGGAGTATTGGAGCATTCATTCATGAAAAACAGACTGGCAAGAGGTCAAGCAGGAGTGCAAAGAACATTCATGGCTAAAAGGGAAAGTGGCTTGGGCAAATGACACTCCATGGTTTGGTGTACTTATGAACGGGAGCAAAGGCCAGAGAGGAAAACCAGGCAATGGTAGAGTGTTATGAAAGCACATTGATGAGTTCAGAGGAGAGTGCGAGATAATTATACTTGGAGATATGAATGCGCACAAAGAAGTCATAGATGGGTATACTAACCCAACAGGCCAAATGATCATGGATATGTGTGAAAGAGATCATTTGATCACTTGCAACAGTACCGACAAGTGTGAAGGGCAAATAACATGGGAGGTGGGAAGGCTGCAGTCGACGATAGATTACGCACTGATGTCACATGGGATGTATGCAAGCTCAGGGGAATGCACATAGATGAAGGTGGCTCCAGAAGTCTGGGTAGTGATCACAAACGTATCAAGCTAAGCTTTGGAAGAGCAGTGAAAGTGGGAAGGAGACAAGATGAGCAACTACAGGAAAATTTTTATTCATAAAGGCAAGTTGAAATAGCCACTAAACGAACTGAGAAAGTAATCAATGAGGAGAATAAAACAGTGTGGACATAGACAAATCTAGTCAGACTTGCAACGTTCTTTATTGAGTGAACCAAACAGGCAGGTGGAAGATTCGAGATAGACCCTGGACGAGCAAGATGGAGGAGCTTAAGCGCCGACATCGTGGTGCCTTACTCTGCAATGATGCTTGTTGTTCCCTTTTGTTGTCATCATTCCTTCATTTTAATTGCCACCGTCGAGAAAGATGAAGCCATCCTGGCAATCTAACAGGTGGGAACGAGTGGGTCGAAGTACGGCTTCAAGCGGTCCACGTGAACAATATTATGTCCACGCCGACGATGGTCGCCGAGTGGCGTAAGCAGTTCGATGACGTAATTGACGGGCGATGTGCACTCTACCATGTGGTATGGATTGTGGTAATTTGAAAGTAGCTTGGTAGTCAAACCAGGTGCATAGGGTGGTACATACAGCCATACAAGTGTTCTAGGGGCGAACTTAGTGGCAGGAGGGTGGTCGTCATCGCGGGCCTTTTTCTGGCATTGCTGGTCAGCCACAGTAAACTGCTTCGCTAGTTGGCGGCATTCTTCGGCGTGACGGGTGGCTTCAAACACAGTCGTTCACTCAGGTACAACTGGTCCGTATGGCAGCAAAGTGTCGCATGTGTGCGATGGTTGGTGTCCGTATAGAAGGTAGAATGGGGAAAAACCAGTGGTGACTTGGGTAGCGGTGCTGTACGCGTAGGTCGCAAACGGAAGAACCAGGTCCAAGTTTGTTTGGTCAGATGCCACATGCCTCTCAAAAATGTCACCCAGGGTCCAATTAAACCACTCAGTCAGGCCATTCATCTGAAGGTGGTAAGCAGTACCCATCCGGTGTACAATATGGCACTGACGGAGAAGTGCTTGGATTACGTCGGATAGAAATACACGGCCATGGTCACTGAGGAGCTTGCGAGGAGGGCCGTGACGCAACACAAACCGATGGAGGATGAAAGATGCGACGTACTGAGCGGTCGCCGTAGGAAGAGCAGCGCTTTCAGCGTACCGTGTCAGGTGATCTACAGCAACGATAGCCCAACGGTTACCTGCTGTAGTCAATGACAGTGCTCCATAAAGGTCGATGTCGACGCGATCGAATGGTTGGTCAGGGCACGCAAGCGGCTGTAGTGGAGCTGCTCCTGCATTCGGCGGCTGTTTTCGTCGCTGACACTCGTGGCAGCCGCGAACAAACTGTCGAACAAAAGTGAACATCCCACGCCAGTAGTACTGCTTCCTTAAACGTTCGTAGGTCTTGAAGGCACTGACGTGAGCGCATTGCGGGTCGGAGCTTTCGAGGAATAACGAGCAGCCACTTCCTGCCGTCTGATGAGTCATTGCGCCGGTACAAGAGGCCACCTCGAACGGGAAAGTTTGAAGCCTGGCGTCGCACTGCTTGATTGGTTTGAAGTGTCGGTACTTCAGATAAAACGTCCAGAAGTGAAGTTATCTATGGATCGTCGCGCTGTGCAGATGACATTGTGTCGATGTCAAGAGCGGACAGCGCGTGTTCTATAGAAGATATAGAGACAGCATCAGCGGACAGTCGTGATCGTGAGAGCGCATCAGCTTCGGTATGTTGGCGGCTGGAACGAAGCATGACGCGCATGTCGCACTCTTGAAGTCGTAGAACCCAACGAGCAAGGCAACCTGATGGATCCTTCAGCGACGACAACCAACATAAGGCATGGTGGTCTGTAACTACAGCAAAGGCGCGGCCACATAAGTATGTGCGAAATTTCACAATCGCCCAAAGTATGTCTAAGCACTCTTTTTCGGTAACACTGTAGTTTACCTCAGCCTTGTTGAGCGTTCTGCTGGCGTAGGGGACGACATAGTCAGGGGATCCAGGCTAGCGTTGAGTGAGAACTGCACTGAGACCGACACCACTGGCATCTGTATGTATTTCAGTTGCAGCCTTGGGATCATAGTGGCGCAATAAAGGCGGTGATGTCAGGAGACGGCGAAGAGTGGTAAATGCGTGATCACATTCGGAAGACCATGAGAAGATGTCGTTGGCAATGCTTAAAAGTTGGGTCAAAGGGGCAATTATGGAGGCGAAGATGCGCGCGAACTGAAGAATGTAGGGGTATAATCCTACGAAGCTGCGTAACTGTTTTACAGTCATCGATTTGGGGAATTCGGTGACAGCGCGTAGTTAAGCCGAGTCGGGAAGAACGCCATCCTCTGATACGACATGACCTAGAATGGTGAGCTTCCGAGCAGCGAAGTGGGATTTCTTGAGATTCAGTTGGAGCTGCGCATTCTTCAGACAAATGAGGACATGTTTAAATTGTACACGATGTGTTGCGAAATCGGGCGCAAAGACGACAATATCGTTGAAGTATCAGAGGCATATATTCTATTTCAAACCCCGCAGAACCAAGTCCATCATGCGCTCGAATGGGGCTGGCACATTGCAGAGGCCGAAGGGCACTACGTTGAAGTCATATAGCCCGTTTGGAGTCACGAAGGCTGTTTTTGGACGATCCCCATCTGATAAGGTGACCTGCCAATACCCCGAACCCAAATCTAACGACGAAAAAAACTCGGCACCTTGTAAGCAATCAAGGGCGTCATCAATCCTGGGCAAAGGGTATACGTCTTTGCGAACGATCTTATTTAAGCGTCTGTAATCAACGCAGAAGCGAATTGTACCATCCTTCTTAACAAGAACGACAGGTGATGCCCATGGACTTTGGCAACGTCGGATAACGTCGCGCTTGAGCATATCGTCAACCTGTTTGGTGATAACCTTACGTTTGTGGCGGAAACATGGTATGGTCGTTGTCGTACTGGCGCGTTCGAACCTGTGTCGATGCAGTGAAAAAAACAGGAAGTTCGTCCAAGGGTAGGTTGAGCAACGTCTAAGGATTCACGGAACCGGTAGTGCAGCTGAAGGAGCTCGGAGCGTTCAGATGGCGATAGTCCGTCAGTAATCGATGAATTGAAAAGCTCGGAAGGTGGTATATTGGAAGGGTTGAGGGCACTGACGGCGTCGTAGTCACTGGAACAAACCGGTGGCATGGCAAAAATTCGTTCTATATAAATGGCATGCACGTGTCCAAGAGATTCACCTTGAAACAGTTCGACGGGATACGGAAGGGGACTGATGAGGCAAAGAGCACTGTTTCCCTCAGAAATAGAGAGAGTTGAATAAGGCAGCAGAAGTGATCTTCAGCTAAGGACGAGGCTTGATGGTTCAAAGAATGCAGCTTCGTTCCTAATGCCGTCCCAGAACACGGGGAGCAACACAGCTGCTGTCAGAGGAATTTCAGTGCCTTTTTTGACGACGAGTTTGTGTACGGCGGGCTGAATGCGGCTGGTTGGTTGGTCGTAAAGCAGGAAAAGTTCAAGCTTCGATCTTGCACAATCAATAACGGAATGGTTACGCGACAAAAATCCCATCCAAGTATGATACCATGTGAGCATGACGAAAAGACAATAAACTTAACAGTGTAGTGGTCCGTCGCGATCATCAGTAGGACAGTACAGGCGGCTACAGGCTGAACCGGGTCCCCATTCGCTGTTTGCAAGGACTTCATATTAAGAGGCGTCGTCACTTTCGGAGCTTGCGGCAAAGTTTCGCGTCTATCACGTAAACGGCAGCACTGGTATCCACTAGAGCATATGCTCGAGTACCTTCTACAAAAACTTTAACAACATTCGATGGCAATGTCCGAGGACTTGAGCATTTCGACAGTGCAGTTCTTGCCTCCTGAACTGAGGCGGTTAGATTTCTTCGTGTACAGGAGCTGGCCGCTGACGCATAGGTGACAGGGAGCGACGACGGGGTGAAGGTGAGCGACCAGAAGTAGTACGCGGACATTCCCGTGAAGAGCAGCTTGACTGAGGGTCAGAATTTTCCAGACGATATGGAGGAAGGTCCATAAAGCTGTTCTGTGTCCGGGCGTCTGTGTATCTCGGCGCGCGACGACGGCAGTAACGGGCGATATGGCCAGGGCCGCCGCACGCAATACAGATGGGCTGTTTATCACGCGTTCTTCGTGTATTGGCGACGAAAGAGCAGCCCATACGGTAGAAGGGTGAGTTGAGGCTGTGGTGGCAATGGGAAGAACCCAGGCGGTGCACGGCTGAGTCGGGGCTGAGGTACACGGCAGTCCCTGGAACGATGGGGGGTGGTGTGGCTGCTGCCCCTTTAGTGCCTCAGCGTAAGTAAGAGGCGCGGTGACGGGGGGCTGCTGCAAGGGCAGCGGCATAGCCTCGGAAATCTGCTCCTGGACCACATGTCAGAGCATGCGAGCCAATAGTGGTAGGTGTCGCAGTGGCTGTTGCTGCGAGAGCTCCTGGCGTTGAGCAAAATGCAGCAGAGAAACCTTCCGAGTCATTTCCTCTCACACGAAGTCTTTCATTTGTGCGAGAAGGTTTGTCTGGTCAGTCATAACGTCCAGTGCGGTCACTGGTTGGATTGTCTGGAATGAGCGTCGCGACTGAGCTCGTTGCCTCCACAATTCACCATAGCTTTGGCACAAAGTCACTACTTCTGCCAGTGTGCTAGGAGACTTCGCGAGAAGCATCTGGAAAACGTCATCGTCGACGCCCTTCATAATGTGCTTTATCTTCACACTCTCGCTCATGGAAGCATCGGCGCGCCGACAGAGATCGATCACAATTTTTATATATGATGTGAAAGTTTCCCCTGGCTCCTTTGCCCGTGTGCGCAGACGGTGCGTAGCATCCCTAAGGCAGGACGACCAAAAACGGCACATATCGCCTCCCTGAAGGCGGACAGATTCGCGAACTCGCTTTCGTGGTTCATACACCACAGCTTGGCCACGTTGGTGAGATAAAAACTGACAGTGCCCAACTTAGCAGCGTCATCCCACCTTTTGGGTCCACTGACTTTCTTATATGATGACAGCCAGTCCTCGACGTCCTGGCCTTTCGTCCCCGCAAATATCGGGGGGTCTCGCTGATGAACCGGGCCGGGGCAAGTAGCGGCCGCGAGAGGTATTGTTTGGTGGGCAGCGTCATTTTGCATGGTCGACGGCAGCGTGCGGGATCGGAGTTCAAGGTTGTAGGCGATGTGGTTACCCAGCACGATCTACCAAATGTAAAGAGGTTTATTGAGTGAACCAAGAGGGCAGGTGGAACATTCGAGATAGCGACAAGACGAGGAAGATGGAAGAGCTCGAGCTCTGATCTAGTGGTGCCTTACTCTGCGATGATGCTTGTTGTTCCGTTTTGTTGTCATCATTCCTTCATTATAGACTGTTTGAGCTAGAGCTTGCTAAGGCACGTGACAAGTCACCCCGGAAAGCAGACACAAACCCAAGAGTTGCTGTGATGAGGAAGTTAAGAGAGCCATCGCAAAACGTCAGGAAGCCTCCAGGGAACTCAGACATACTAAGCAGCGAGGTGAACCGACAGAAGAAGTTGAACGAAAATTAAAAACCTTTCTAAGCTGTAGAAGGGATGCATCCCTTCTGATCAATGAAAAGATTTGAAGAAAGGGAGCTCAGTGGCTGGCAGAAGTACATAAAAAAGATAGAAAGGCAGCTGCAAAATTTTGGAACCTTCTAAACTCCCCAAGAAATGAGACGAGCCTAGAGCAGAGGTTTATAACTATAGCTAAAGGTGCTAGGCTAGAAGGAGACGAAGTTATTGAATATATAGAAACAAGGGTGACAGAAAATTTTTAACAAAGAAGTACTTTATGCGCCACAATAGACAAGGCTGAATCAAGTGGCGCAATGGCTCCATTTTCACAACGAGAGTGGGAAAGGGCTGAGAAAAGGGTTCCGTGTAGTACATCGAAAGGCCCAGATGGCATTCTAATTACGCTGATAAAGGCAATAGGTACGAAATCTAAGCATTTTTTATTGAGGCAATGAACAAAATAATAATCGATGGAGATGATTCCGATGAATGGAAACTTAACAGGATGAGCATGATCTATAAAGGAAAGGGGGACAAAGCTGACATAAACCACTACCGTCCTATAACAGTGACATCAGTGGTCTACAGGCTGGTGATGCAGATTATAAAGGAAAGACTGCAGGCATGGATAGACGATGAGGGGGTGCTGGGGGAACTACAGAATGGGTTTCGGAAACACAGGAGGTTGGAAGGCAATCTGTTCTCCCTGACGCAGTGCATCAAAATAGCAGAAAAGGAACACAGGCCCCTGTGGCTAGCATTTTTGGATATCAAGGGAGCGTACGATAGCGTGGTTCAAGAGGAATTGTGGGAAATACTGGACACACTAGGCATGGAAGATATAGTCACTAATCTTTTAAAGGATATATATATATAAAGGTAACAAGGTAATTTAAAGTGGGAAAAACAGGTATTCAAGCCTGCAGAGGTGGAACGAGGGCTTAGGCAGGGGTGTCCCCTGCCACCCTTTTTATTCATGATGTACCTACAAGGATTAGAGGCAAAATTAGAGGGAAGTGGACTGGGCTTCAACCTCTCTTTCTTCAAACAAGGAGAACTCGTTGAACGGGCACTACCAGCATTGATGTACGCAGATGATATAGTGCTAATGGCTGACAAGAAGGAAGATTTGCAGAGATTGGTGGACATCTGCAGTAGTGAGGGAGATAGGTTAGATTTCACATTCAGTAAGGAAAAATTAGCAGTCATGATTTTTAATGACAATGATGGTAGTGAGCTTAGAATACAGGAGGTCACGCTAGAGATAACAGACAAATACAAATATCTGGGTGTATGGACAAGCAATAGCGCCGAGTGTTTAAGGGAACACGAAACATACTTGACGACTAATGGTAACAGGAATGCAGCGGTAATGAAAAACAGGGCAATGTGGAATTACAATAGGTATGATGTTGTAAAAGGAATATGGAAAGGGGTCATGGTTCCTGGTCTGACGTTCGGCAATGCGGTCTTGTGCATGAGATCAGAAGTTCAAACAAGATTAGAAATTAAGCAACATGGAATAGGTAGGCTTGCCTTAGGAGCTCACGGGAATACACCAAATCAGGGAGTACAAGGTCATATGGGATGGACATCATTTGAGGGCAGGGAAGCTATCAGCAAGATAAAATTTGAGAAGCGAATGAGAGAAATGGAAGAGGAGCGTTGGGCTAGGAAGGTATTCAGCTACTTGTACATGAAGAATGTCGATACAAAATGGAGGAAGCGAACCAGAACATACACGGGTAAATACTTGGAAAAGAGCAGGGGGCCAAACCAAAAAGAATTACCGGTTAAGATCAAGGTGAAGGAAGCTGAGACCAATATGTGGAGAATTGGCATGATTAAGAAGTCCGCACTAGAGATCTATGAAACTTTTAAGCAGGAAATTGCCAAGGAAAGAATCTATGATAATACTCGGGGTAGTTCTCTACTGTTTGAGGCCAGGACCAGAGTATTGCGAACCAATATATATCGGGCCAAATACGAAGGGGTAGACACGGTATGCAGTGCGTGTGTAGAGGAAGAAGAAACTGCCGAACACTTGATAATGTTCTGTAAAGGGCTTCACCCTATTTTTCAGGATGATGGCGCAGAGTTTTTCAAAGCACTGGGGTTTTATGATAGGGAGGGCAAAATAGTCGTTAAGCGGGTAGAATTAACTAAAAGGAGGTTATCTCATTGGTGGCTAAAGTCAATGCACGAGTGAAAATCAAACCCTTCACTGCAAAGTTCGAGTCCTCAACCTCATTATATAAAGGAAAAAAATAAATCTAGTTTTTTGCTCACTAAGTATTACGGCTTGGTGGCGTTCGCCACAGCCCGATCTAAAGGTTACAGCCATATCAATTCATCCATCCATCCTACTCCACCGCTCTGTGCAGCGCGTGCATTGCCGACACATCACATGAGTTCAGGCCCGCTTCTCCACTCACCGTGCGTTGAAAAAGAAGCTGCCTAATCATTAAAGACTGAAAAAGCCGCGCGCACGCAGGAACTTCTATGTGCTTCGCATCCTCCGGCGCGATTTTCTGATGCAGAAATCATCGTACTCACCCATCATTCATGTCTAACACGTGATGTCATAACCATAGAAGTACGACAAGCTAATCGAAAGAATTTAGGCTCCATAAAAACCCATGGGAGAGGTTGAAAATATTTAGAAAGGGCGTGTCTCATTCCCATTTCTTCTGTCTTAACTACTTCTTATTTAGTTAGGTGTCTACAATGTTCAGAAAAATTGAAATCATTTATTCGAAGTTAGCTCTACTCAGAAAGCTGCGAGATAAAAAAAATACTGAGTCAAGCGCACGCAGAACCAGGATGCTGTAAGTAGAGAGGGGCGAGGAAGGAAATCTCAACGTTCTACGCCACGAAATGTTTTCGTAACTTAACTTTACAGGACACACTAAAATATTTACTAGAATTCACAACGACCACCAATCGCAAAAGTTAGTCGTTCTGCTGCAGACACTCCGCTCTCCTAAAAAAAAAGATCCTAGGTAGCTCTGTGACGAACGTTTATAGCTGGTGAAGGTGAATATAGCGTGTCTCTGTACAAATCCGCACTGTAAATTCCACCTGTTCGGCAGTATGTGGTCTCAAAACTAGTTGAGATCCAATGTAGCCTGACTAGAAATGCACCGCTTGAAAATAGCGGCTCTTCTAAGGGACATTGCATAGATATTGTTAAGGTGGTGGTGACGTACGACTTAAATGCTTGTACTTCTGGACATAAATATTTATTTTATTTATTTATTTGTGAAACCGTCAGGGCAGATTTGCATATATATATATATATATATGCTACAGGGTAGGTTCAGGTTCATTACAGCTTGGTCGATATGTTCAGGTTCATTACAGCTTGAGCACAGAGGGGATGGCACCAGACCAGACCTGTTTAAGTAGAAATTAAGAGGTGGTACACGGCAACGTAATTTTGTTAACAAGACTTTCAGTTTACGCGTGGGACATCATTTATTATTCCATGTGAAGTGCAGTGCGAGAAATCTGGATTCGGTATTGTGATTTTTGATAAGTCTTCAAGAAGGGAAAGTCTTCAAGAAGGTAAGTTGGCGTCGAATACCCTCAAGACTCAAGAAAGAAATGTCTTGGAAATTCGTTTGGACAAGCGGGGGCAAGATTTTCGCCAGACGGAATGAATCTTCCAATGCCGTCAGGATTGCCGGTGAGAGCGATTTGTGCAAAATATCACAATAGCTGTATTATTTCTCGCTTGAGGAATCATGGCTATGTTCCAAATACCGACTTGTTCTTTATACAACTCTGAATCTTTCAACGCTAAGTTCCATAACCGACGCCAGGAACTGTCTGTTATTCACTTTAACATAAGAAGCCTCAAAAACAAAGGCGACCGCCTCGATCACCTTTTTACCTTACTAACAACAGAATTTGATGTATTAGTATTTTCTGAGACATGGTTGCTCACACATGATGACCGCCTTCATTTCAATAACTACGCTTATAACGGTCTCCTACGTCCCAATGGAAGAGGTGGAGGCCTTGCTATATATGCTAAATGCTGCTACCCGCACTCTGTTCTTGAGGACTACTCAATAATGAGCCCCAGTGTTGAATGTTTAGCGGTATCACTGCCCAATGTAATTGTCGTAGCAATTTATAGGCCACCGACTGGAAATAAGCGAGAGTTTCTAGATTTCCTTGAAAAAATGCTTGAAAATTTGAATTCTAGCACTCTTCCATTTGTACTCATGGGCGACATTAATATAAATCTATTGCATGACGACCCGTGCACTGCCGATTTCAACGGTGTTATTTCATCTTTCGCATGTTACAATCACATTACTTTGCCTACTAGAATTACTCTTGACACAGCCACCCTTTTAGATGTTTGTGTTACAAACATTGAACCGCGTAATATTGAATCTGGATTACTGAGTTCGGACATTAGCGACCATATTCCAATTTTTTGTTTTATCAACAGAGTGCGCGAACGCAAGGTTACAGTTGATAGATATATGACGCGGCAAATAAATGATAAAAATTTAAACAAGTTTCAATGCCTCATTCGGAATATAAACTGGCATAACATATACAGTATTGATGACGTAAACAGGGCGTACTCAGAATTTATTAAGAAGTTTTTAAATGCCTATAATGACGCTTTTCCTCTAATTAGAAGAAGAGTAAATAGGAAGAAGTTCAGAAAGCCGTGGATAACCAAACATTTGCATGAAAAAATCTGCACTAAGAACAAAATGTACCACTCCTTTATTCAGAATCGGGATCCCAACATTCTAAAAGAGTATAAAAAGTATCGAAATCAACTGAGTAAAGAATTAAAGACAGCAAAAACAAATTATTTTATCGAGCGTTTTACGAGAATCCAAAACGACAGTGGTAAAGTATGGAGAGAAGTAGCTAATCTAACGAAAGGGAAAGATAATAATGCGCTGAACGAGATAAGTACGCCGGACGGAAATTTGTGTGGTTTTGATTTAGCTTGTGCTTTTAATAAGTACTTTGTCAATGTTGGTAAACCGCTCGGTGATACACCTGAACCTGATAATGTATTGATTAACAATATTACTTCTTTATCGAAGTCTGTGTTTTTTTCACCCAGTTCCTCTCAAGAAATAGTGATTTTAATCAACAAGTTAAAAAATGATGTATCTGCAGGTCATGACGATATAAAATCTGTCCCCATTAAGCGCGTTGCGCCTTTGATATCTGACGTATTGTCTTATCTTGTAAACCTAATGTTTACTACTGGTGTGTTTCCTGATGACCTAAAAATCGCCAAGGTTTGTCCGATATACAAAAG